>NC_065875.1:21372554-21997554 GCF_933775445.1 Argentina anserina
AGAAACATGATTCTTGACGTACACATGCATCAAAGGTCAATCCAAATCGGTCCCCAAAAAAGTTCACCATTTAAAAACAAAAGTTCACCATTTATGATTCAACTAAACGTCTAAACATTCTTTAATTTGTATTAAAGTATTATCTGAATCATGAACACACATCTAAGCTTATATGTATCTCTGTAATTCCTGAAGATTACACTAATAAGTTTCTCTTTGAACTTATATAATTAAACACGCTGAAAACCTAAGGCATCCAGCCCGTATAGCTCAGTGGTAGAGCGTCAGTCTTGCACACTGAAGGTCCGTAGTTCGATCCTGCTTGTGGGCATATTTTTAATAAGAAGTAAATATATTTGCTTTTTTATTCACAAGGCGATAAGAGGCACTAAAGAGGGGACGTTAAAGAGGGGAAGATCCTTAGACATTAAACAGGAAAATTAATTAGGTTGGTTTTGGTATGTTAGATTTGAGACATGGATGGACAAAGACCTGGAGAGGGGACGTTAATGGTGAGAAAATACTTATGACGTTATGAGGAGGTCATCTTACATCCTCAAAATATAGATGAGTATTGACAACCAAATTAAGGGAACTCTAATACACTTACCAACCCGTGCGCTATTTTATGGGGAGTGTAGATCAAACTCATCGCTTATTCCGAAAATATACCCACAAAATATTAATATACAAGTTTGAGTAGATTATTTAACTAGTGTGTAAAGTCCGCAAATTATGTTATAGTCGATCTATTACGTCACTTTTAAGACAATATGGAATAGTGCGTCTCACTTGTTAGTTATTATGGATTCAACAAACTAAATCTTTCCTCCCGGAGAAAATTTTAATTGTTCAATGTGGAGATTTAACGAACTAACTAAGTCGGTATAAGCTCAAAAGTTCTTCCATACTTGGAGAGTTTTAATACTTGGTCATATTCGGGTCACTTTCGACAATTAAATTTTTACTTTTATTATCAGACAATAATTCTTATATTACCAACACGTTACCAACGAAGACGTTGCCGTATAAGCTTTATGATTAAAGTTCTCACTTGTCAGTTATTAACACATTGGGCCGATTTATTTGACCCAAAGTCCCAAACCCATCTTCACAATCTAACTCCGGTCCTTTACAAGTTTGCAATATTGCATCATCAATCAGTGGCACTTCCGTTATATTAAACAATCGTAAGGGCTCTATCGTATATCCAAACCCTCCATTTCTCTATTTAGTCTCGCCCCTGAAACTCTCAAAACCCATCGCCGCTCTTCTATCCTGTAAGCATTTGCTCTCTCATCTGTTTGTATCAGAATTACAACTTCTCTAGGCTCTTAGCATTCATTCATGGTTTTTGGGTCGCTTTCGATAGGCGTTACGTTCATCGGCTGGTCTATAAATCCAGAGGGACGTGTCAACGGAAGCGTATAGTAACCATCGATCCAAACCCAATTTCAAAAACTGCCTACGCATCATTGGTCGTAGTTGGTTAATCTCTGCTGGGTTGATGTCGTGATATCTCTTTGTTAATCAAATTTGTTTTTTTTGTTCGATATGATGTTGCTTTATTATGGTGAACTCCCTGTTAATTTCGATTGGTTGGGGATGTTCAAGTTTCCAAAGCATAGAGTCAACTCTTACCAGTATTAAACAGCACCGTGCGTATTTACTTGCACTGTGTTACCTGTCTCCTGGTACATGTTTTTGGTCTTCTCAATTCTCCCAGTTATTCAAATTCCCGATCTTTAGTTCTGATGTTTGATTTTGTATCTTGTGGTGTGCTGTGATGAATCTTATTTACGGACTAGAGTTTATGATCTGGGCTCTTCTCCCAGAAATTGATCACAAACCCTTGGCTGTCTGAGTACACATCCAATTTTCAAAGGCAATTTTTCTTAATCCCAATTTTAAGTTTTGATTCATCAGTTTTGACTTGTTATTGTTTTGATAAATGGTGCTTATGATGCGAATTTAATTATCTTGGCGGATTTCAGTGAGATCCTAGTGTCAATGATCTGATTGTTACACACACTGAAGCCCAATTTTGTGTTTCATATGGCTGGATTGGTTGGTATACCAGTTTTAATTTTCTAATACCATATACCAACTAATATATATTTAGTATGAAAAATTCATAATTTATACCAACTAATAATGTTGGTATACCAATTAAGTGGTACGGTTTGGTAATGAGCTTGTATCAACATATTTAAGGCCTAAAAATTTAAATGCCTAATCTAAATAAGTAATAACAAATAAGTGAAATATCAATAAAATTCCAAAGTCTTATATAATTTCAACCAATTTATCAAATATAAAGTCATAAATAGAAAGTCAAAGTTCAAATAGTCAAATTGTTAAATTAACTATTAATTTTCAAAACAATTGAAAAAATAAATAATAGATTTAAATGTGATATATGTTGACATGTTGTAAGCAGTGATGGTGTTACTGATAGGTTATTTGTACTTAAGAATTCGATTGAATCGATTCATTTATAATTAAATAAAAAAATTAAAGACGAGAAAAAAAAGTATTCTTGAGAAAGAAGAGATTAGATTAAGGTGAGTAGATTTATATGGTTTGAATTTATTTTTCAATAAATCTACGATTGAAATTTAAAGATATATATTTATATATATTTTTTAATTAAATAATTTAATATAATATAAGTTGGTAGGTACGATATACTATGTGCGCGTTTGGGGAAGCTTATAAGCTCCTTAGCTTATAAGATGAGGAGAATACCCGTTTGGTAAAAGCATAAAGAACTTACTTATCTTAAAAGCCTAAGTCATTTATGAGGAATAAGCAAAAGTGAGTGACTCCTTCCTTATGATTATAAGTCACCGCGTTTTCGTTTCGGGAATTAAGTGAACTTCAAAAATGACATTGGGTACCCTTGACTATAGCTGAAAATTACTAACTTACCAATATAAAAGCTCAGATGAACAGAAAACTTACCTGCAGAGCGCCTCCATTTCTCTTTTATTTCGTGGTAGTCTCCTGGTGTGCCTCCATTTTTCAGTTCTCCTTTCCATCTTTGAGGTTTGCAGCTGCTCAAGAGGTAAACAACTTATTTCTCCCCCTTGTTCCTCATTTCTTCTCTTTTTGTTTCTGGGTTTTGATTAGTGATTGAAATTATTATATGTGTGAGATCTAGTGTTTCTGTCTTTGAAATTGAATTTCTTTACAAGTGTACTACTCTATTGTATATCATTCTTGAAAATGATACAAAATAATTCCATCAGATGTACTCTATAATATAGTCAAGAAGTTTATAATTGTAATGGTGATTGTATATAGATTCATATCTACTCTAATTGATTCCTCTACTTGTCCTCTTTTTTTTAGGCATCATAGAATTCTAGGTTATAGGATCATCATCAGCAAGTTTAATCCTCTTACATTTCAGCTTGTACAGTTGAACATATAAACATGGCAACACACACACACACAAATAAGAAATGAGAGCTAACTTTTCACCAATTTGGAGAGGAACCAGCTGCTCTATAATATACTATTAATAAATTGTTATTCTGCTGTGGAATTTGGTTTGTACTACTTCCAATAGTGAATAGAGAGAGAAAGAGAGAGAGAGAGAGAGAGTAGAAACAATGTAAACATTGGCATTACAGTTTGTTGTGTTCAACTAGAAGATTACCAGAAATTGTATGTTTAGTTTGTTTAGAGCAACTCTAATAGAGAGGTCAAATTTTGTTGTTACTAAAGTTTACTAGAGGTAGTAAACTTCTACTGGGGGTATTAAACTTGAAAAACAGTATTTCTAAAGGCCATAACACACCTTAAAATGGAGAAAATCAACTTAGATGCAAAAAAAATAAAGTTTACTGGGGTTAGTAAAAATTTTACTAAAGTTTACTAGAGGTAGTAAACTTCTACTGGGGGTATTAAACTTGAAAAACAGTATTTCTAAAGGCCATAACACACCTTAAAACGGAGAAAAATCAACTTAGGTGCAAAAAAATAAAGTTTATTGGGGTTAGTAAAAATTTTACTAAAGTTTACTAGAGGTAGTAAACTTCTACTGGGGGTATTAAACTTGAAAAACAGTATTTCTAAAGGCCATAACACACCTTAAAATTGAGAAAATCAACTTAGATGCAAAAAAAATAAAGTTTACTGGGGTTAGTAAAAATTTTACTAAAGTTTACTAGAGGTAGTAAACTTCTACTGGGGGTATTAAACTTGAAAAACAGTATTTCTAAAGGCCATAACACACCTTAAAACGGAGAAAAATCATCTTAGATGCAAAAAAATAAAGTTTACTGGGGTTAGTAAAAATTTTACTAAAGTTTACTAGAGGTAGTAAACTTCTACTGGGGGTATTAAACTTGAAAAACAGTATTTCTAAAGGCCATAACACACCTTAAAATTGAGAAAATCAACTTAGATGCAAAAAAAATAAAGTTTACTGGGGTTAGTAAAAATTTTACTAAAGTTTACTAGAGGTAGTAAACTTCTATTGGGGGTATTAAACTTGAAAAACAGTATTTCTAAAGGCCATAACACACCTTAAAACGGAGAAAAATCAACTTAGATGCAAAAAAATAAAGTTTACTGGGGTTAGTAAAATTTTTACTAAAGTTTACTAGAGGTAGTAAACTTCTACTGGGGGTATTAAACTTGAAAAACAGTATTTCTAAAGGCCATAACACACCTTAAAATGGAGAAAAATCAACTTAGATGCAAAAAAATAAAGTTTACTGGGGTTAGTAAAAAATTTACTAAAGTTTACTAGAGGTGGTAAACTTCTACTGGGGGTATTAAACTTGAAAAACAGTATCTCTAAAGGCCATAACACACCTTAAAACGGAGAAAAATCAACTTAGATGCAAAAAAATAAAGTTTACTAGGGGTAGTAATCAGCTCCATGGTCCACTTAATCAGCTCCATGGTCCACTTAATTACTAGAGTTTTGGCTGTTTCATAATATAAGAACACTAATATAGATCATCATAGTTCATATGTGCTATGCATATTTGTGTACTATATAAGAACAACTAACGTACTGGACCAAAATGAAGAACACTAAGATACTTGAACATCAACCATGTACAAATTAGATATATATATGTACAAATTTATATATGTTTGTATGTTTCATGTTAATTTATGTCAATCCTCATGTGTTATATAGATGGGATCAGCCGTATGGAATCCGGTATTAGTAGACCTACTTTGTGACTTAGTTATCAAGGAGGTGGAGGCTAATAATCAACCAAATAGTCATTTGAGCAAAGAAGTGAAGATTGTTATTGCAACCATGACTCTTCATAATTATATAAAAAGACATGCAAATCGTGATGCCCATTTTGTTCGTTGGGCAGAAATGGTGGTTGACATACCAAATGATGAGGTAGAGATGGATAATGATGGAGGGGAAAATGAGCATGGTCATGATGCACGGGAAATTGAAACAATAAGAAATGAAATCACTCAAAGTTTGATGAGTGCGCGTATAATATGCAATTATTTGATGCAAATGAAATATATATATATTGTTATTTGGTTTTGTAATTTAGTTGAATGTGTTAAGATATTTTTAATATTATTTGTGTCAATGACAAATGTGTTTTGTTATTAAGTATAAGAAAACATAGAACATTTATTAATTTTACTTGAAGTCAATGAGAAAGTAAAAATTAAAATACTAATGTAAAAGGGTAGTGATAGATAAAAAAAGAAGTTAAAAATTCATATTGTATTTGCAAAGAATCAAGAAAGAAAATATACTCTTGGAAAATAAAAAAAATATTTTAAATTATTTGGTGTCCAAAATTGTCATTATACAAATACAAAGCATAAGCCAGTTTAAGTTTGCCAAACACTCTGCACAACTTATGCCATTAAAAGTCACTTAAAAAAGCCAGTTTACCAAACAGTCAGCTACTTAACTTATCAGAAACTTATTCTCAGAAATAAGTATAAGTCAACTTATCTTATAAGTCACAGCTGCGCCAAACACACCCTATGTTATACGAATTGGTTGTGATGATTTTATATACCATTGCCACACATACATCTTATATTTAAATTTTGTGAGTTTAACAAGGCAATGTCATAATGAAATTCCGTAATTGATAACATGGCAATATGACATCGTTAATCTAAAGTTCCAGTAATGAATAAACAGAGTCATTATAAAACATCAGAGTGGAAAACGATTATCCATTTATCCAAAAGGAAAAACAAATAATGAAATTTTATTTGTCCATGTAAATATGGAATTGTAACAATAAGCAAAAACACACTTGACTTTGGCTCCTTAACCACAAGAGATAAGGACCTTCAGATGTCGAATTTATTTTCATAGTACTATAGTAGAAGCAGCTGCTAAGTTATGATAAAAATTCAACCAATGCACCTTTAGAATGAAGCATGGCGGGTGTTGTTGATGATCAAACTCAATCAGTGCAGCAGCGGAACATGGCGTACCTCTCCATGAGACGACCACATTCAGCACAGGCCACGGTCTCAGGCATGACGCCGGTGGCAGGCAGTATGAGACTGGTGCAGTGATGAGGCGCGCTCTTGTGCACCCCAGTAAGATATTCATTCAGTGCACTGGTGAAGCCTATCTCGTTGTGCCTAGGCTTCCATATCTTGAAGTCGTTCATGCTCTTCAACATGTGATCCCCATTAGCCTTAGACATCTCTGCTGAAGGAACCCCGATCACAGCCCACCCCCGGTCACTAGAACCAAAGCTCAGCAGCGACACGATCCCCTGCATTATGATGTCATTTCTTATGTTATCATCCCTGAAGTTTGCCCTGGAGAGCTCACTCAGAAGCTGCCCTTTGGACTGCCACATGCTCTCAATACGAACCCAGAAGAACCAAATGAGGTTCCAGTCGATGGTGTGGCTTAGCTTCTCCTCCTTAATGGCGCGGATGATGTCTGCGGCCACTCGCTCCTTCTGCTTGCTTTTGCCTAGATAGAGCAACTCTAGCTGGATACCAGCGTCCAATGCCACATCTTTTGCAGCCCTTGTGAAGTTTCGGATCCAGTTGATGTCTTCCCCACCATACAGGCAAATGTACTTCTTTTCTGAAATCTGTAAACAAAACAAGTATGCAACAACATGTTTAAATGCACGAGTGTGATATGAAGTTGATGTGAATTGTCAAATATTACGTACCCAGTTGAGTAAGGTTTGATCAATAGCATCTGCTAAAAGCTCAATCCTCCATGTCTCTTCTTCCCAGAGCAATCTCTCTCTGGTGCTTGTGAATGGGTATGCTGCACTTCCGAAAACACACATCATGTGAACAGCATTTGTGTGCACTATTTTGCCTTGAGGGTCCATAACCACAAGCAGAGGCTTCTTCACAAAGTTCCATTTCTTCTGGTGCTTGATGTACTTTACCACAATGGGAGACACCACCGAAGGGTGATACACAGTGTACCATTCCATGCCACTTCTAAGTTCCTCAAACTGCCGCTGCTTAGCGTCAGTCCAATTGTCTACAATGGGAACCCAGACAATCTCATACTGGCTCTCTGGCCTTGTTGGGAATTGACGTTTCTCTGCGTGCATTTGTTGAGCAATTAGGTAC
The DNA here is from genome assembly GCF_933775445.1 of Argentina anserina. Classification (NCBI taxonomy): domain Eukaryota; kingdom Viridiplantae; phylum Streptophyta; class Magnoliopsida; order Rosales; family Rosaceae; genus Argentina; species Argentina anserina. The sequence continues at coordinate 21,380,136 of NC_065875.1, forward strand.
TCGTTTTCCTGGGCGATTTCCAGGTCTGAAATCATCAGTATCACCACCTTCCTCCTTAGCACATCAATGTCCACCTGTTACAGTTGTTCAGTTATTATAAACATTAAATGTGTATATAAAGATATACATGGACACATTTGTGTATTATTTGTTTGGGGATAGAGGAGAATTCGAAATTGAGATTTGAAAGCAAACCCTCTTCTTGTTGTAGCCATCAAAGAGTGCAGGTTGGTCATCCTTGTAAAACAAAACCCTCAGAGGCTTGGAGTTATCAATATGTGGGGATTCTAAGATTCGTGCAATTGCATTGAATGCTTCTTCATCTCTGAACTTCTCTGCATTTTACCATTAGAACATAACTCGTTAAGCATACAAAAAAAAAATAAAATTAGAATCCAGTTAATGACAATTAGGACATCTGATTAGCTTGAACTTACGAATGAGTAGATTCAGTCTAGTTAGGTTCTCCTCAAGATGGTTGTATATGTTTTCGAGCTTGTGTGCCAAGGATGCAAGTTCCCATGCCTCTGTTACGTACCTATGAGAATTCAAATTCAATGGAGATACTTGAGTCAGTTGAGTGTATCATTGTCAAATGTAACTGGTGCAGACGTAGAGGAACTTACTCTGGATCGGAGCCGGTGATCCCTAAAAGTTGAGATGCAAGAATGACTATACTCCGGATAGTCCAGTAAACAGCAGTGGGGATATGATTAGTGGGAGATGTAGCTTTGATTTCAGGGGTCAAGTGGGGGTCGTGGTTAAGGTCCTGCAAGTGAACAATGATCTTGGTCACCTTAAGCACGGCATTAACCAGAGTGTTGTACGCGTCAAACTTTGGTTTCAAGCTAGTCCCTGATCGTTCTAGTATCTCTTGCATTTGCTTCAGCTGTCCAATGGCTTTGGCCAGTGCGTTGGTGGTGAAAAGCTGAGCCACAAGCCAAAATTCACCATCTTTGATTGCAAAAGATGCCAAGGCAAGCACCAGCTTTTCATCCCAATCGTAGTGCTGGACCCTCTCTAAAATGTCCATGGTGGTCTTGTTTGCGTCTGCCCCTGATAGTGACTTGCTAAGTATCTGCATGGCAAGGAGGTCATCAAACAACAACGAGTAATAGCATATGTAAGACTAACTTTACTACCACTAGCTAGTTCTTGTTCTACTTGTGTGAGAGTCTGAGAGTTGCTATCAGTAATGTAATCGGTAAAGCGAAACGGTATATATGGAATGCAGACCTCGCAAGAAATTTCATTCAGAATGCCGGTTGGAACATCGATGCTGTCATGGAGGCTACTCAGGTTAGCATGCATGGCCTTCTCATGTTCCAAAGTGTCCACATGTGCAGTTGCAGGTACAAGACCTCCCTAGGAGAAAAAAGATGCATAATTACATATACTTAATTATATATATGAAACTTTATTAGCATCCAAGAACAAGAGATTTTTACGTACAGGAACTACAGTGCCGTGGAGGTCAACTGGTTTGTTAGCACGAGCCAGAATGGCCTCGATTGTTTGGAGAATCTGCTTGACAGAAAGAAGAGGCACATCGTAGGGGCGTTCATGTGATCTATCAGTGAATAGAATTTGGTTGGATAAGGTATTGTCATCTGATGATGCTGAATGACGACGATCTCTACCGAGCTGATGAGTAGCTGGAGTAGTACGATAGTTGTCTCCTCCTCTGCCTAGATAGTTGTCTCCTCCTCTTCCTAGGTAATTGTCTCCTCCACGGCCTAGGACACGGGCGGACGGCTTATTTTGATGCATAAGGGCACTTTGAGGTTCAGGAGCTATATGAGGTGCAGGGGCAGTAATCTGAGGTACAGGGCCGGCATTTTGCGGTACAAGGCCAGCATTCTGAGGTGCACGGTTGTCCTGAAAAGCAGCCCTAGGTGCAATGGTATCTTGAAAGTTCACCCTATTATGGGAGGTAAGGGAGTTTTGAGGTTGAAGGGCCATTTCGGTTTCCAGAAAAGGTTAAACTCTAAGTGAGGCTTCTCTGGTTGGGTGCAAGATGTAGTATAAGCTTAGCTTGCTATGGCTTATATATAGGCATTTAGCTCATGTAGGATGGAACAAACAGGGCAAAATCACTGTTCTGCTACCTTGCTTTTTTTTTGTTTTGGTGAGTGTTCTGCTACCTTGCTTCATATGGGGTTTAAACCATATAAAGTGCAACTGTGCAAGCAGAGAATATAGATACTCTTCTTTATTTAGATAAGGGGCTTTCCTCTGAATGAGTAAGTAATATTCTCCAGCATACCAAATCTTTTCTTACCTTTACGAAACTTAGCTTCTGAATCTCTGATATTCTTACTCCAGGAATATATTTATTTATGATCGTCGTGACATTCATATTTGAATGTTTGATCACTATTACATTCATTGAGATAGCTTCTCTTTAGTCTTTAGTTGTACTTGGATGTTGATGCTCTTTTTCTTTATACTATTATCCTGTTCTTGGATTCTTAACTTTGTTCTACATTCTACATTTAGAGGGTTGGACCTTGTGCGATACATTTCATTGCAGAACGCTAGATCTTTATCCAGGCTCTTAAAAGATTTATATATTATCTATGATTTATCAAAAAGAAGAAGTTTCTTCGACTTCGAAAGACCTTGACGAAGTCAAGCTGACGATTGTGGCGTACGTTATGACCTGATCTAAAATATTGGAATGAAGCCTTTGATATAGACCCAATAATGCGAAACAAATAAGGGATGAGCATTAAGCTACATGCATGAAGCATTAGGGCCTCAGCCCTCAGTTTACCATGTACGTGATGATCATATCGTCATAACTAAAGTGTGATGATTACTTAGGGTGTGTTCGGTAACATTTTGTGAAAAGATTTTGTAAAACTGGATTGCAAAACAAAAACAGAGAATAAGGGTGTGTTCGGTAACATTTTGTGAAAACATTTTTGTAAAACTGGATTGCAAAACAAAAACAGAGAATAAAATTATAAGTTTTTGAAATCAAAATAATTGTAATAACCCGATTTTTCAGAACTATTTATTGAGATGATTTAAAATATATAAAGTTCGCAAATCTCATTAAACGATATTTCGTTGCCTTGCGACGATGTGATCGAAAATAGAAACATTATCGAAAAGTTTATTTAGAAAACGTTACGTTTCCGTGACGTGAATATCGACTTATATTCCATCGCTCGTTTGCGAAAACTTCCTTCACGAAAGTTCTGGAGCTCGTCGATACGAGTTTGTAGACACGTCACGCGTTCGAATCGGAAGTCGGATGTGAAAGTTATTTACGTCGGAAGTTGGTTTTCGATTTTAGAAACGAGTATAAAAAGACATTTTTCAGATTAGGGTTTCCATTATTGGAAACCCCTATGTCTCTCCTCTCACCTGCCTCCCTTTCTCTCTCTCCCCTCGCGATTTTTCTCCCTCCCCGACCCTCACCTCCCACGCCGGCGATCTCCCTCCACCGGCCTCCGTGCTCGACACCGCCGGTGTCATTGAGACCGCACGGCCACGACGCAGCGACCGGTGGTAACGGCAACGCACCACGAGCGGAGATCGAGAAGCGCCGTCGGAGCTCGACCACGAATTCGCCGATTTTGACGCTGCCGGCATCGCAGGAGCTCGGAGCCACCACCACGAGCTCGCCCTCCTCCTCCTCGACACGAATCAACCCACGGTGAGACTCACTTCGAGCGGCGACGCCAGCAATCATCTCTTCTCGAATCCGAGACCTTGTGGCGGCGAGTGTGGCGGTCTCCGGTCGTTCTAGGGCGCCATCTAGGTAAGGTTGAGATCAATTCGATGATTGTGATGTTTGTGATTGATTTTTGGGGTTGTTTGAGGAGGATTTGGGGAGGATCGGAGGAAGAGGTGTAGGGGTGAACACCGCCGCCTTAGGCGGTGTGTGTGAGTGCGTGAGGTGTTTTAGAGGCAGCCTTGGGCCGTGTAGGGGTAGAGGAGGAAGAAAGGAGGAGAAATTCGGCGGTGGTGGCGTGTTACGCGCCGGCCTTAGGCTCGACGTGTGGGCCTCACGCGCTGCCACAGTGAGTGGCGCGTGAGCGTCACGCGCGGTCTGCCGAGGTGGCGCGTGTACCCCACATGCCACCACGTGCGGCGGCGCGTGAATAGTATTTTCGAAACATTAAATTTGTAAAATTTATTTTTACGTGCAGTAAATGTAAAAGTGATTTACGTACTGTGAATGTAAATTTATTTTATGAACTGTAACAGTAAATGTGAATTACATTCAGTAAATGTAAAAGTAATTTCGGAAGGGTAAATCGGTCATTATTATTTACTGAGACAATATTTACATTTGAATAGTATATATATGTACATAAATACGTAAACAGTATGTACTCGTACATGAATACGTAATGGATGTGTATCTGTACAGTAATACATGAATAGTAACTCCGTGAACAGTAAATTCGTAAAACCAGAAATTGCTGAATAGTAATATATTATTACTGTTTCACCATTTAAGGTTTACGTAACGAATCTAAATTCTTTTCTTATCCTTTCAAGGTGATCGATAATTTAAGGAAAGGAACTACGGACGGAATTGTGGAATTACGCTCGAGATTATAAGGTGAGTAAAATCTCACACATTTACGAATCTACCCTTGCGGAGATTCAAGATTATGCAGAATTTTAAGGAATGAAATATGACATGTATATGATATAGTGGAGTATATATATATTTGTATAAATGGTAAATAGGTACATATATATAGTTTGCTATATTATATACTGTCAGGATTTCATTGTGAATATGTTCACGTTGGTGATGAGATTTATATATCGAGCATGTGATTTGATTTGTACAATATGACATGATGATTATTGTATGTGGTTTTAACATGGAGATTGTTAAAATGTTTTTGTCTTCGGACGTGATTTTGTCTACGGACGTGTGACGACCCAAAAATTTCGAGCATAAAAACTCAAAATTTCAAAGTCGTGAAACACCAAAACAATCTCAATGTATCGAAATCATTTTAAATGCCACAACGGATCATTACTGAGTTCACAATACAACTCAGACAAACCAATTATTACAAACCAAATTTATAATCCAACATTTCATAAAAATGGAAATGTAATAATCCTCACAATCTCTCACAAAACCCACAAATAAATCCTCACAAGTTCTCACAAACAAATCCACAATAAAAACCTCACAAGTTCTCACACACAAATCCATAATAAAAACCTCACCACAAGCAGGATAATGAACAACTTCGAGTCTTCAGAGTCGTCCCTCAATTCTCACTAATCAACACCTGCGGAATTACCCCCTACACCATTGAATTGGTGCACCGGAATTGTAAACACAAACCTGATAAGCTTTACAGCTCGTATGAGTAAAATGAAAATATAACTCGCATAAAAATATATACAAAAATCCACAAATCAACAAATATAAATGCACTCATGAGTCAATGGACGCCCCATCTGGTTGTCGCAAAAAAATATGAAATGAAAGTGCTCATGAGAAATTGGGCAACCCTTCTGGTTACCCAAATACATTTATAATACGAGTACTAATGAACGCTGGTACACATCTGTTACCCCTCACGTAGTACACCGCCGATATTGGGCAACCTTCTGCTACCCAACATCCAAAATATGAGTACTCATGAGCCGATAACCCATCTGATACCTCACATGCAGTACTCCGGCAGACAGACTAGAGCTCTTAACTGTATCGTAACTTTCGCCCGGCCAAAGGCTAGGTTCCGACATGCCAAACACGTCCGAAGACTGGTCCAAAGACATAAATACGTTTTAACAAACTCCATGTTAAAACCACAGACAATAATCATCGCCTCATATTGTACAAATCAAATCACATGCTCGATATATAACTCTCGTCATCAAAATGACATAATCACGATAAAATCATAACAGTATATTATATAGAAAACTAGATATATTTGTACCTATTTACCATTTATACAATATATATATATAATCCACTATATCATATACATGTCATATTTCATAAACACGTCCGAAGACAAAAACTCGTCCGAAGACAAAACGTTTTAACAAACTCCATGTTAAAACCACATACAATAATTATCACCTCATATTGTACAAATCAAATCACATGCTCGATATATAAATCTCGTCATTAAAATGACATAATCACGCTAAAATCACAACAGTATATTTTATACCAAACTATATATATTTGTACCTACTTACCATTTATACAATATATATATAATCCACTATATCATATACATGTTATATTTCATTCTTAAAAATTCTGTAAAATCTTGAATCTCCGCAAGGGTAGATTCGTAATTATGTGAGATTTTACTCACCTTATCAACTCGAGCGTCCGAATGTAATTCATTTCCTTGAAAAGAAAAGAAAAGAATTTAGAATCATTTCGTAAACCTTAAATGCCGAAACAGTAATAATAAGTTACTGTTCAGTAATTTCTGGTTTTACAGAGTTACTGTTCATGTATTTACTATTCATGTATTACTGTACAAATACACATCAATTACGTATCCATGTACGTGTACATACTGTTTACATATTTCTGTACGTATATATACTATTCAAATGTAAATATTATATCAGTAAATAATAATTACCGATTTACCCTTCTGAAATTATTTTTACATTTACTGTTACAGTTCGTAAAATAAAATTTACATTTACCGTACGTAAATCACATTTTTACATTCACCGTCGTAAAAATAAATTTTATAATTTACTGTTTGAATTTACTGTTCACGCGCTCCCGCACGTGGCGGCGCGTGGGGTACACTTGCAACCTCCGACAGGCCGCGCGTGGCGCTCACGCGCCACTCACTGTGGCAACGCGTGGGGCACACACGCCGAACCTATGGTCGGCGCGTAGCACGCCACCGCCGCCCCAAAATCCCTCCTTTCTTCCCCCTCTTCCTCCCCATGGCCTCACGCCGCCCCTAGACCCTTCCACGCCCTCACACGCGCTTGGAGGCGTTGTTGGAGCTCCGGGGAGGGCCGCGTGGTGCTTTCTGGGCCGGCGGTGCGTGACACAGACAACTGGTGGTGGAGATCGCCGGCGTTGACAGTGAAGGAGAGAGAGAGCTCGGGGTAAGAGAGAGAAGGGGGAGAGATAGGCGCGGGTTAGGGAGAGAAGTGGGTTTCCAGAAATGGAAACCCTACTTCTAATAAGTTTCCTTTTATACTATTTTCTAAATCGGAAACTAATTTCCGTCGTTAATAACTTTCACGTACGACTTTCGATTTGAAAGCGGGACGCGTTCACGAACTCGTATCGATGAGCTCTACAAATTTCGTGAAGGAAGTTTTCACAACCGAGTGACGGAATAAAAATCGATATATACGTTGCGGAAACGTAACGTTTTTTTCTATATAAATGTTCCGAAAACGTTTCCATTCTAGTTTCGTAATGTTGCAATAAATCCAAATTTCATTTTAATGAATTTCACAACTTTATAGAAATTAAACAAACCAAACATCGTTCCGAAAAATCGGGTTATTACAGGACATGTGATGTCTTCGGACGCGTTTTGTCTTTGGACGAGTTTTTGTCTTCGGACGTGATTGATGTCTTCGGACGATTTTGTCTTCGGACGTGTTTATGTCTTCAGACCAGTCTTCGGACGTGTTTGGCATGGCGGAACCTAGCCTTTGGCCGGGCGAAAGTTACGATACAGTTAGAGCTCTAGTCTGTCTGCCGTAGTACTGCATGCGAGGTAACAGATGGGTTATCGGCTCATGAGTACTCATATTTTTGGATGTTGGGTAGCAGGAGGTTGCCCAATGTCGGCGGTGTACTACACGAGGGGTAACAGAGGTGTACCAGCACTCATGCGTACCCGTGTTATAAATACATTTGGGTAAATAGAGGGGTTACCCAATTTCTCATGAGCACTTTCATTTTCATATTTTTGGACAACCAGATGGGTCGTCTATTGACTCATGAGTGCATTTATCATTGATGTTTTTGGTGGATTTTCGTATATAGTGATATGCGAGTTTTATGGTTGTTTTTACTCATACGAGCTGTAAAGCTTACCGGGTTTGTGTTTACAATCCCGGTGCACCTATTCGATGGTGTATGGGATAATTCCGCAGGTGTCGATTAGTGAAAATCGAAGGACAACTCTGAAGATTCGAAGTCGTCCATTTTCCATCTAGTGGTGAGGATTTGTGTGAGATCTTGTGAGGTTTATTACATTTCCATTTGATGTAATGTAGAATTATAATTTGGTTTGTAATAATTGGTTTGTCTGAGTTGTATTGTGAACTCAGTAATGATCCACTGAGACATTAAAACAATTTCGATTTATTGAGATTTGTTTTAGCGTTTTTCATGATTACGAAAGTAGAGTTTTATACTCAAAATTTCGGGGTCGTGACAGTAATTATTCGGTACTGTTAAAACCATAAATACAGAAAACAGGTCTAGCACTATGTTTATAACTCTCTTCTTTTTCTTCGAAGAAAAAATAATTCTCTACTATTCTTCAATTTTCATGGGAGATTATTACTTCGTTTCTGATTATGAATTGTTGATTGACTACGTACTATACGGAAAGAAAGAGAAATTGTACACATACTAGATTAAGGCCTATATATATATATATATATATCAATATGAAATCACAAAGTTCTTGAATCTCCGTTCAAGATATGATAATACAATCATATCTCCCAGCCTTAGTTGTCGATTCATATACCCAGAAGAGGGATTCAATTGATCGAAGCATATTGTACCCAAAACTTTCACTCCATATGAATTGAAGGGATTTTCACAATTCTTCATTCTTCTCTACTTTGTGATTATGCAAGCTTTGATCGAAAGAGATGATAGCCATGAACAAGTTGTATTCAAGCCCTTGCAGAAGAAGAAGATGAGAAGAGAGGAAAAGTCGCAATGGAATTTATGGGAGAGAGAGGAAAAGGTCAAAAGAGACGAGCGCTTGTTTTTAGGAAACAAGGAAAACAACCAAAAGTCGTTTCTCAATTTTATTCAGAGTTTCTGAGTTCAATCTTTGAATTCATTTTGCTTATTTTATGAACTAAATCCACCGAATGTGATCTACTCAAGTTTATGTATTTGTAAATGAAAAAAAAAAGAGAAAATTAGATATAAACTCAATATTGAAGCCCCCTCTTTAAAATACATCCACACCGAAATTTTGTTATTATCAATATTTATTCCTTCTATAAATATCTGATTTGCCCTTCTAATATATAAAAAGTCAGACTAGATTATTTCTTTAATCTTAGATGTTTCATCCTTTCATCCATAATTATTTCATTGTTTTAAATTCATATTAATAAATTCAATATATATATATATACACACTCATCACTAAGCTATTTGGTTTTGCAATTTTTCATAGCTTTTGTTGTTGTTCTTCCATTAATCAATTCAATTTTGTAAAGTTTTACACAATTCTTGTTTTAAAGAAATAAGAGCTAATGAAACAAAGATTATATGAGAAATTCTTATCGTAAGATGTGTATCTTTAATTTTGAATGACATTTTATTTTCTTCATGTTATGTATATTATAACATAAATCCACTGTAAGAGGTATAATACTATTTTTTAGAACGAGAAGCATAGGTATATATATACATTACAAATCTAAAAAAGAGGTATATTAAAATTCTCTATATGCATGTTTTCCTCGATAAGAGGTACAAATAAAATTTATAAAATTCCCCTATGTGATTACATTTTTTGAAGTAAAATTTGTAAACAAATGCTTCTAATCCTTAACTATTAACTAGGTTGAAATTAAAAGAGATACCTATTAACTAGGTTGTCTCGTACCTATTAACAATGTCAGGTTATAAAGAGATGAATGAATACATAAAAATTAGTGTTGCAAATATCAACCTACAAATTTTGAAGTTTCAAAATAAAAATTTACCTTTAAGAAAGATAATTTAAAGTACCAAAACATAAGTATTACATTCATTATCTACCTTAATTTGAATTGAAATTATAAACAAAATTTCTATAATTTTAGCAATAATAATGAGGTAAAGGAAATCACAAGCAATCTATAATTAGGTACTTTAAAAGAGACTTTAATTTCATAATTGACTAATCATATTTAAATAGTGGCAAACTATGTAATTCTTATTAAAATGAAAGACAATTTATAAGCTTAATTGAAAATATTGAGGGAAAATTAGAATTAAGTGATATGTGTGTTTATTTTAAAAAGCAAGTTTCAAAAATAGGTGTAAAATGAAAGACCCCATGAAAAAAACAGCATTGCGAAATGATACCGAACACGCCCTCAGTGTTCCAACGGCGCTACATCTCCACTGTTAATGAGCAGCTAGCAACCGCCAAAGCTAATTAACGTACAAATGTATGCTTCAAAAAATTAAAGCCGTACGATACAACTATATACACATGTCGAGTTCAGTCACTGCAGCACAGGAACATGTTGAACCTCTCCATGATACGTCCACATTCAGCACAGGCCACCGTCTCCGGCATTAGTCCGGTGACGGGCAACGTCAAATTGGAGCAGTGATGTGGAGCTTGCTTTGACACCCCAGCTAGGTATTCATTCAGTGCAGGTGTAAACCCTATCTCAATGTGCCTTGTCTTCCACGCATTAAACTCCCTCAAGCTCCTCAACATGTGCTCCCCGTTTGCCTTAGACATTTCCGCCGAACAGGCTCCAATCACCGCCCACCCATGGTCGCTGGAACCGAAGCTCAGCATAGATATAATTCCCTGCATTACGGCATCATCTTTCTTCATAGCAACGGAATCAGTGCTCCGAAGTTGGCTTGATTTAAGCTTGTTCTGGAGTTGATGTCCTTTGGATTGCCACATGCTTTCCAGACGAGTCCAGAAAAACGAAATGAGGTGCCACTCGATCGTGTGGCTTAGATTCTCGTCTTGAATGATTCTCATTATGTTCTTCACCAGTCTCTCTTTAGCCTTGTTCTTGCCCACGTAAAGCAATTCCAACCCGATTCCAGCTTCCCAAGCAACATTTTTTGCCACCCTTGTGAAATTCCGGATCCAATTTATATCTTCTCCACCGTACAAGCATAAGTGCTTTCTTTCGGTGATCTATTGATCGAAATCAAGGCAAAATACTTCTCAGTTTGGATATGAGGATAAGTGAGTTCTTTCCTAGCCCATCACATTTTAGAATTTTCTTAAGTACATTTTGTGGATAAAATTTGTTTCAGACAGTTCAATTGATAATTAGTCTAGCTAACGATATAACTCAGAAGTTCACTTAACTAAAAGTCTAGCTAACAATATATACAACTGCAATCTGTCACCAAAAACTACCAACCAACTACTTGCCTCGCAATGTCTAAACGTGATTAAGGATATGTATATATATATATTTTTGTTTGCTATCTTAATTTTACTTATAAATCAAAAACATTAACATATAATTAAGAACTAAAACTACAATACGTACCCAAGAAAGTATATTATCATCGATGGGGTCTGCCACAAGTTCCATCCTCCAGGTCTCTTTTTCCCAGAGCAAGTCCTCCCTGCTTTTATTAAATGGAAATGCTATGCTTCCAAAAACACATATCATGTGTACAGCATTGTTGTGCACTATATTTCCTTGAGGGTCCATCACCACAAGCAAAGGCTTCTTCACAAAGTTCCATTTATCCTCCTTTCGAATATACCTGATCACAGTCGGCGAAACTACTGAAGGGAGGTAAACCGAGTACCATTCCATTGCATTTCTAATGGTTTCAAACCGTTCATATTTGGCTGCAGTCCATGTGTCCAAAATCGGAATCCACACAACCTCGTACTGGTTCTCTGGCTTCGTTGGCTCGTGGTGCTTTTCCATGTACATTTGTTGAACGATCATGTACTCCTTTTCATGGAGGATGTCTAGATCTGTAAGGAACAGTATTACAATCTTCCCCTTCAACAGACCAATGCTCACCTGTTTTTAAGAAGATACTATGAAGGAGTTTCTTATATGATATTAGTTCAATTTGAGATGAAGTAATAATTGAGGGCAAACCCTTCTCTTTCTGTAGCAATCATAGAGTGCTGGCTGGTCCTTGAAAAACAAAACCTTTAAAGGCTTGATGTTGTCAAGATGTGGGTTTTCTAAAATGTATGCAATAGCAGCTAAATCTTTATCATCTTTCTTTCTCTCTGTACGTATTAATAGATCATTAATTAGTTGATAGTTGGGCACAAGAAAATAATCCAAGCTAGGTAACATTTGGTTCCTCATTGAATTCGCAATTGAAAATGAATCTAAGGGTAATAGATCCTCACTGATGGCATCATATAAACTGTTTATGGACTCCTCAAGGTCGCCCTGTATGGTCTCGAGCTTTTGGATCGCAAATGATAGTCCCCATGCTTCCATCTTGTAGCTGAAAGAATTCAAATACAAAAAAAAAAAAACTATTTTAGAAGAATAGAGGCCTTTTGTACGTGAGATACACGATCCAATTAACATGGACATATATATACAATTTTGGTCACCGTAGCTAGTCAGAGAATCGAATGACAAACTCAACTTTACTGTTTCTACTGTTAAGAGTTAATTTTAATTGGGATCACCACTACATTACCTGAACTATTTATATTTGTTGTACTCCAGATAGACCGAGTTGCGAGTACCGCAGGGTTTTCAACAGATTAGGGTTTGATGTTCAAGTGAAGAAACTTTAGGGCTTCAAAATTAATTAGCAAGTGAGAATAATTAATAACTTACTCAAGACCCATGCAGGTGATCCCTACAAAGTGTGATGCAGCAACTACTAGGCTCCAAATTGTCCAGTAAACAGCAGTAGCAATATGGAAATCAGTTGAATTAGTCGTCGATTCTAGCTCGGCGTTCGAGTCCGGATCACGGCGAATCTCCTGTAACCGAATAATGAGCTTGGTCACTTTAAGCACGGCTTGAACAAGATTGTTGTATGCTTCAAATTTTGACTTTGAATTCGTCGCTGGGCCCTCCAATAACTCCGGTAATTGCTCGAGTTTGCCGATTTCTCTGGCTAGCGCATAGGTAGTGTAAAGCTGAGCCACAAGCCAAAGCTCACCATTTTTCACAGCAAAAGTTCCCAGGACGAGTACCACCTTTTCTTGCCAATCGTACTGATGGACGGCATGTAAAATACCCATGGCTATCTTTTGCTTGTTGTTATCTTCTCTGGTTATCCACTTTTTTGTAAATAACTGTCATATTAAGCGGGCATTAAGCCATTAATATATGTTAATCGCACTAATTAGCAATCTCCTATACGACACAAGCACTCATGCATGCAGAACTGATTAACATCTGAGATCAATTCTCGTAAAATCATGAAATGAATTACGTGATGCATCATTTGGTTAGATAAAGTACTTACGCCTTACGTACATGTTCTTCAAAGAGGTACGTATTATAGGGTTCATAGACGCTTAAATTTTATACTACAAAATCAGTATACATATCATGCATATATGTTAAATAATTTAAATGTACGTAAATTGATCGACCTTGCCGGAAATTGCAATAAAGATACTGGTTGGAACACCGTAGCTTTCATGCAGGCTAACTGAGCTCGCAAATTGTTCCAAGTCATCCTCCAAGGTATACTCATCTGCTCCACTCGCAGGTATTGTTGATCTCTTTGATTCACAAACAAAAAAAAGGTCAAGATTATTTGATGTAATTCGTAGTCATTAAACCAAATTTGCAGAAGCTAGCTATAACCTCTGGCTTTAAGTTTTTAACAGCTGACTCATATATGCTATTATGTTAATCAGTAAATCTCTCTCATCTAAGAAGACTTACCGAAACATCGGAATGGATATCTGGGGTATCGGCATGGGAAAGAATAACCTCAGAGGCTCGTAGAATATGTTTCAAGGAAATAGGAGTAGGATCATAGGGACGGTCATCATGAGATTCATCGATGTACAGAACTTGGCTGATGATTGAACTGTCTTCCGTTTCAAATTGACGATGGCTATCTCTACTGAGCAGATGAGGACGACAGTAGTCTCCTTTAGGAATGTTGTTGGGTGTCTTGTTCTGAGGTACAAGGGCCATTTTTTATCACAGAGTGACAGAGGTGAAAGATTATGAGGGGCCTCTACGTGAGGTATATACAGAAGATCGGTCAGTATGCATTGTAAGTTGGTTTCATTTGATTTAGCTCTAGCTAGCTAGCTAGCCTCAATTACAAGTTTACGTACTATTAATATGAAAGAATTATAATAGGTGAAAAATCAGTCTGTGCTACCTTGCTTCCACTCCCTAAAGTATTACACGAGGTTTTCTATCTATAGTTTATACAAAAGTATATGGTCGCATCCAATATCTTTTTCCAGCTTTACAAAAGGTTGCTCCAGATTCTTACTCTAAGAATGTTATCTTATTCTTCCCTTGCTACTTTTTTTGTTTTGTTTATATATCCTCATATGTATCTTATCTGAATCTATTTCTTCACCCTCAATCATCACCACAAACAGAAGAAATAAATCTTCAGAGTAAGCCCTCTGAATATGCTAATCCCCACATGCAGAACTATCCCATACACCATTGAATTGGTGCACCGGGATTGTAAACACAAACCCGATAAGCTTTCCAGCTCGTATGAGTAAGCCAACAGTATAACATACATCGCATATAAGGGAAATATGACAGATAACATTTAAAAACAAACGTACTAATGTGACACTGGACAACCCATCTATTACCCAATATAATTTTAGAAATATGTGTAATCATGGCACACTGGGCAACCCATATGTTACCAAAAATCATTTAAAAACATGGTACTCATGAGACCCAGGTACCCATCTGTTACCCCTCATGCATTACACCGACAGACACTGAGAAACCAATATGTTACCCAATATCACTAAATATATGGGTACTTATGAGACCCATGCAACCCATATGTTATCCCTCATGCAGTACACCGACAGACACTGGGTAGCCCATCTTTTACCCAATATCACTAAAAAACATGGGTACTCATAAGACCCAGACAACCCATCTGTTACCCCTCATGCAGTACACCGGCTGACAGACTAGAGCTCTAACTGATCGTAACTGACACCTGGCCAAGGCTTGGTTTTGATTACTGCCAACAACGTCCGAGACCAGAAAACGTTTTAACAAGACTCAATGTTAAAACCACGTACAATATAACAATCAACACATGTTTATTATACTACAACCAAACGATTTTTGCACAACAATATAAATATAGTCACCACAGTATAATCCATTATACCGGAAGGTACGTTATCTCCCTTCCGGTCTCATCCACCACAATTAATTAAGAACATTACCATCTCATAATTTAAATGAAAATCGTAACATTATATAATACAACAACCCATATATATGTATAGTATTTACCATTTTCGTACACATACACAACCCACTATATTATATAAATGTCACAATTCATTTTTTTTAATATTTCAAACATATAAGTCACCGTCAATGGTAGGCTTGTCATAGTGAGATTTACTCACATTCACCATTGTCTATAATCACTAAAACCTTTTAAATTCATTTACTAAAATAACGTTTCACTTACCTAGGAACTGTAGATGATCAAGTTCACGTAATTAAAACCAAAACATATTTTTAGAACAATTTTTTTATAAGCTAGTGATCCAATGACTATGTTAACAACTCAAACTAAATTCAATAATTATAACACTACTTCGATCATGATGATCATTGTGAGGTTTACTCACCTTATTTCGTGCGTGCAACTTCCACGACACCGAAAACGATTCTCTCACTCGTTTCGTCGGTCACCTAATAACATGATAAAATGCAAAGAAAACGATACGTAAAATCTCAGGTGATGATTTCATTACAACTGAACACTGTTCACAAAACATTGTTCATCAAACACTGTTCATAAAATATGTTATCGAAATACTGTTCATAAATCACTATTTATGAACGCGGTTCACAATCACTGTTTATGTGCCGCCACCGTTTTCCGACCACCACCAATGACCACCAAATTTCACCACCATAATCTAAATGACATTCCTAACAACTTTCTAGTTCACCACAAAGTCCAAATGTGAGCCTAAACATTTCAATTTAACAAAAAACTGAAAAGCCCCAATTTAAACCCTACCATTTCTTTTCTTCGATTCTCCTAGCATAAAACGATTTGGGTTAAATACTTTGGAAGTTTGTAGTATGAAAGGAGACCTTCAAAATGGGATAAGAACCTCACTGATTAGTGGCCGTAGGGGGGAGATCCGACGAGGTGAAGTTCGGCGAACTGTGCACTTTCGGGGGAACTTCCGGGTTTCACCGCTCCCAAATGGCGGTGAGATGGCGGGTGGCGTTGCCACCAATTTTGAACGGGACCAGTGCGCCGCTCTATGGTGGCTGGACGACGGAGATCCGACTGCCCAAAATCGTCCGTTCGAGAGGAAAAAATATGGTTTTTTTGGTGTGCAGTACACATGAACAGATTCGAATTTCTGATTTTCTCCCTCTTTTTCTCTTTAATTCCCCTATTTATACTATTTTCCAAAAATGTCCAAATATCTTTTAATTTGTAACTTCTTCATACAAACTCGATTTATGCGTGCCGTGTGTCCACAAATTCTTATTGACGAACTCTACGACTTTCATGAATGGAGTTTTATGAGATTCCTAACAGATAAAAAGTCAACTCTTAACCCGTCACGGTAACGTTTATGTGTATAATCGATCAAACACTTTCGTTTTCTCCCTCGTACTATATAATTGGATCACCACCAATTTAAATATCACTGAATAATAATTAGAAAATAATTATAAATTTTTGAGATATTACATCTTACGCCCCCGTGTAAGGTGTATGATTGAATTTTCATTGTTAGTTAAAAATCAAAGTTTGTTGTAGGAGAATCATCTCATTGATATTCATGGTGTCTTGTCCTAATTAGTATAACCTATCTAGATGATAAATAATATCTTATCACATATTTATCGAGATGTTTGATGTAATGTATATATCTAAGGCTTTAGATCTATCAATAAAACTACTGTTATTCTCTCGAATTCATTATACTGTTTCAAAGTTATATAAGACCTAATTTGGTTTGAATTCCAAGTAATTTTCTTGTCTTTCTATTGAAGGGGAAAGATAAGTGGAATGAAAATTCCCGATAATTTTGCGTATTTGATTGAAATAACACATTACGAGTGATAATTGCACAATGAAATAAGGGGAAAAGTGGTTCCTTTTAGATTTTGAAATAAACCACTTTCCTTTTTATTTTTTATTCTATTAAAAAGGTAACTACTATTTTTAATTTCAATTGCATTCAATTTCTCTGGCCAATTATGGAAAACGCCTTTGCTCGGAGAGCCTAGGCATTTTTTCAAACGTGTCAAATAACAATAGGGTCACAGTACTGGGTCCCTTTGTGTCCGTTAAATGGTTCGCTGTTAAGAACAAAAACAAATATTGGAGATGTGCACGTGACTCAGTTAATTGAATGGGATAAATCTTCTTCTTCCTACTGAGAGGTAAACACATAGCTCTACATTATCCCAGAATCCATCATATCATCCCATACAGAACCCATAAAATAACATCTTTTAAACAATGGTCTCACAAGACTAACATAATCACAGCTTCCATTTCGTCCATCCCAAACCCAGCAGGAGCCAGAACCTGAAACAAAACACAATCCAAAAAAAAAAAAATTTGAAAACCAAATTTGTTGTATTAAACTCACATAAAAATATATACGAAAATCCACAAAGCATCAATCATAAATGTACACATGAGTCATTGGACGACCCATCAGGTTGTCCAATAATATATGAAAATATATGTGCTCATGAGAAATCGGGCAACCCCTCTGTTTACCCCAAATACATTTATAATACGGGTACTCATGAGCGCTGGTACACCTCTGTTACCCCTCATGTTAGTACGCCGCCAACATTGGGGAACCACTTGCTACCCAATATCCAAAATATGGGTACTCATAAGCCGATAACCCATCTGTTACCTCTCATACAGTACACCGGCAGACAGACTAGAGCTCTAACTGTATCGTAACTGTCGCCCGGCCAAGGCTAAGTTCTGACATGCCAACACGTCCGAAGACAGGTCCACAGACCACAAAAACGTTTTAACATAAATCAAGTTAAAACCACGTACAAACAATCATCGCATGATATTATACAAATCAATCGATATGCTCAAATAAATAAATATCAACACTATAATGAACTTATTCACAAACGGAATTATGATATTATATAATATAGCAAACCATATACATGTACCTATTTTACCAATTATACACATACACAATCCACTATATCAAATACATATCATAGTTCATTCTTTTTTAATTAAGCGAAATTATGAATCTCCGCAAAGGTAGATTCATCACTGTGAGATTTTACTCACCTTATATTCATGAGCGTAAATTCCACGATTCCAAACTAGAATACTTTACTTATTGTGTTGATCACCTAGAATAGATAAGAAGTGAATTTAGAATCGTTACGTAAAACCTTAAATGTCGAAACAGTAATAATATTTTACTGTTCAGCCATTTATGGTTTTTACAAAAGTAATGTTCACGTAGTTACTGTTCACGTAGTTACTTTTCATGTAGTTACTGTTGGCGTATTACTGTACAAATATATATGAATTACGTATTTCTGTACGAGTACATATTATTTACATATTTTTGTACGAATACATGATATTTACGTATTTATGTACATCCATGTACTATTCTGTAACGACCCCAAAATTCCGAGCTTCAAAACTCAAAATCTTAAAATCGTTAAACACAAAATAATCTCAATGAAATCGAAATCATTTTAATGTCGCAGCGGATCACATCTGAGTTTAAAATATAACTCAGTCAAGCCGATTATTACAAACCCAAATGATAATTCAACATATAACAAATGGAATTGTATAATCCTCACAACAACCTCACAAATAAAATCACACCAAATCTCACACAAAATCCACGCTGGAACCTCACCACGACTGGATGCGATCGACTTCGAGTCTTCGGAGTCGTCACTCAATCACCACTACTCAGCACCTGCGGAAGTATCCCCTACACCATTGAAATTGGTGCACCGGGATTGCAACACAAACCCGATAAGCTTTACAGCTCGTATGAGTAAAATATGAAAATAACTCTCGTCTCATAAAAGGCACAACTCCACATCAACACAGTATAATGAAAATCATGAGAAAACGAGCAACCCATCTGGTTGCTCTAATACTTTCACAAAATGGTAACTAATGAGCGCTGGTACACATCTGTTACCCCTCACTTAGTATTCCGCTGATGTTGGGTAACCACCCGCCACCCAACATCCAAAACAAGCTGAGTACCCATGATCAGATAACCACCCGTTACCTCATGCAGTACTATGGCAGACAGACTAGAGCTCTAACTGTATCGTAACTTTCGCCCGGCCAAAGGCTAGGTTCCGACTTGCCTCACATGTACAATAATCTCACATCATATTGTACCACACATCACGTCCGAAGACAAATCACAATATTTCACATTTTCCGTGATAAAATCATGTACAATAATCACTCATCATATTGTACGTTTTAAAACTTTCACAATATATCCATAATAAAAATCATAACAGTATATTATATAGCAAACTATATATATATTCGTATTTATTTACCATTTATACCACATATACATAGTCCACTATATCCTATACATGTCATATTTCATAAACACCTGAAAAATTACGTACGATAATCTCACATCATATCGTACCATTGAAATCACATACACATGCACAATTTTTCTGTCACCGAAATGACTATTTCCAATGAATTAATAACAGTAAGTAATTTAATGAACTATATATATATATGTACTTATTACCATTATACTGTATATATGTAGTTCACTAAATTATATACATGTTGTAATTCATTTAATAAACACACTTGCAAAATGTTGAATCACCACGAGGGTAGATTCGTAAATTCAGTGAGATTTTACTCACCTTATTGACTTGAGCGTAATTCCTCAATTTCCGATGATACTCCCTTTCCTCGATTTAGCGATCACCTTAAAAAGATAAAAACCAGCATTTAGAATCGTTTCGTAAACCTTTAAACGCCGAAACAGTAATAATCGGTTACTGTTCAGCAATTTTGGTTTATACGAAGTTACTGTTCACTGTTCACTATTCACGGTTACTGTACAATACTCAATTAATACGTATTTCTGTACGTATAAATATTAATACGTATTTCTGTACGTATAAATATTAAATACGTATTTCTGTACGTATAAATATTAAATACGTATTACTGTACGTATAAATATTAAATACGTATTTCTGTACGTATAAATATTAATACGTATTTCTGTACGTATAAATATTAATACGTATTTCTGTACGTATAAATATTAAATACGTATTTCTGTACGTATAAATATTAATACGTATTTCTGTACGTATAAATATTAAATACGTATTTCTGTACGTATAAATATTAATACGTATTTCTGTACGTATAAATATTAAATACGTATTTCTGTACGTATAAATATTAATACGTATTTCTGTACGTATAAATATTAAATACGTATTTCTGTACGTATAAATATTAAATACGTATTTCTGTACGTATACGTACGATTTAATGTAAATACAAATTCAGTAAATAAAAATTTACTAAATTACCCTTTTTACAAATTACTTTTTACAATTACTGAAAGTAATTTATAATTACATTTACCGTAGGTAAAACTTAATTACATTTACCGCAGTAAATAAAAATTACATTTACTTTTACCGTACACAGTAAATTACCAAAATACCCTTTCAGTCAAAACTAATTACACCGCCTCACCCGGCGGCGCGTGTGGCACACGCGCCACCTCCGGCCGGCCGCGCGTGGGGCCCACGCGCCGACGCCAACCAAGGCGCGTGTGATGCCACCGCCGCCCCATTCTTCTCCTTTTCTTCTTCCTCCTCCTCCCCGCGGCCTAACGCCGCCTCGTACCCCCTCCTACTAACCTCACGCGCCGCCTAAAGCGGCGGTAACCTCCCCTTCCATCTCTCCCTCCGATCTCCACCAACAACCTCCCAAATCAACCAAAAACATCACACAACAAACACACAATCCATCCTAGCACGTATCTCACCTCAATTTGATGATGGAAAGCTCGTTTGGAGCTCGATGGTGGCGATGAAGATCGTTGCCGAGACTTGCAGAAGCTTGGGAACGTCGGCGTCCTCACGGCGGCGAGTCTCGAGCAGGCGAGCTGAAGGGTGGCAGCTGTGGTCCTCGCGATGTGGTTGAGCCGAGCGGTGCACGTCACGGCAGCCCTGTGTGGGAGATCGCCGGGCAATTCTTCGAGGTGCGGGTGGGAGTGTTTCGGGGAGAGAGCGATCCGAAGGTGAGAGAGAGAGCTCGGGAAGAGGTGAGAGGGTTCGATCGTGAAGGAGAGGAAGATGGGTTTCGGGAGGGAGAGAGCGATCCGAGGGTGAGAGAGAGAAGTCGAGAGAGTGAGAGAGAAGGGAGAGCGGCGGGTTGAGAGAGAGAGATGGGTTTCTGATTATGGAAACCCTAATTCCATAATCATCTATTTATACTAGTTTCCAAATCGGAAACTAACTTCCGACGTTAATAACTTTTACCTCCGACGTCCGATTCGAACGCGTCACATATCCACGAACTCGTATCGACGAGCTCTACAACTTCCGTGAAGAAAGTTTTCACAACCGAGCGACGAAATAAAAGTCGATAAATTCGTTCGGAAACGTAACGTTTTCTTATTAAACGTTCTCGGAACGCTTCCGTTTCCGTTTCGTAACGATTGCAAACAACTCAAATTCGATTTAAAACAAAATTCACAACTCGATAGAATTTAATTAAATTCAAATATTGTTTGAAAACGAGGGTTATTACATATTCAATCGTATATATTGACTCAGTAAATAATAATTACGGATTTACCCTTCAGAAATTACTTTTACAATTACTGTACATAATTTACATTTACCGTATGTAAGATAAATTCACATTTACTGTACGTAAATTACTTTTTACATTCACCCACAATGGCAGCGCGTGGGGCCCACGCGCCTCTCCTAAAATCAGCGCGTAGCTCACCACCGCCGCCCCCAAACCAATCGTTTCCCCTCCTCTACCCTTCCCACGGCCTCACGCCGCCTCTAGCCCCCTTCATGCCCCCTCACGTGTCGCCTAAGGCGGTGATATTCACCATTTCACCTCCTCCTCCGATCCTCCCCAAATCTTCATCAAATCAATCCCAAAATTCATCCACAAATATCACAACATCGAATTAAATGCATCCTTACCTAGACGGTGCCCTAGAACGGCCGGAGAACTCGAGATGGAGGCGGAGGGGGATGAGAAACGAGGGTCTGCGTCGCCGGAAGCGGAGTTCGAGCGGCGACGAACGAAGGCGTGTCGAGCTCGGGGTCGGATGCGGAGGGCCTCGTGATGTTTTTGGGTGAGGCGGTGAGGGCCACTGCGGCCCAAGGAAGGGGATCGCCGGTGAGGAGCTTCTGAGGGAGAGGGAGAGGTCGGGGAGAGAGAAAGAGGGAGGCGGGGTGAGGGTTTCCGAAAATGGAAACCCTAGCTCCAATTAATTCCCTTTTATACCCATTTCCAAAATCGGAAACTGACTTCCGTCGTTAATAACTTTCACGTACGACGCATGATTAGAACGCGTGATGTGTCCACGAACTCGTATTGACGAGCTCTACAACTTTCGTGAAAGAAGCTTTCGCAAATGAGCGACGGAGTAAAAGTCGATTCTCACGTCGCGGAAACATAACGTTTTTCTAATTGAAAGTTCCGATAACGTTTTCGTTTTCGATTTATAACGTCGCAAAGCGAAACAACGTGTTTTAATCACTTTTACAAACTTATCGAATTCTAAAAATTTAATAATTGGTATCCGAAAAATCGGGTTATTACAGGCGCGGCGGCGGCGCGAATCGAGCTCCAATCTCCTTGTAGGTGCAAGCTAGCCCCCGGTGCTATGCTCTCGCCGACGACGAGTTTAGACGGCGGAAGAAGTCGCAGGAGCCTTAGGTTGTCGCGCGAGCTTTACGGCGGCAAGAGGAGGCGTGTCAAGCTCGAGGACCGCTGCTGAGGACTGTGCGATGCTTTTGAGACTAGCAGTGAAGGCCACGGAAGCTGGAGTCGTGGAGATCGCCGGTGATGAGGAGAGGGAAAGAGAGAGGGTCGGGGAGAGAGAGAAGAGAGCTGCGGGGTGAGAGAGAGAGAGAGAGAGAGAGAAGTGAGGGTTTCCGTTTTTGGAAACCCTAGCTTCTAAAAATTTCTTTTTATACATTTTTCCAAAATCAGAAACTAACTTCCGTCGCTAATAACTTTTACGTACGACGTCAGAACGCGTGACGTGTTCATGAAACCGTATCGACGAGCTCTACAACTTTCGTGAAGGACGTTTTCAAAAACGAGCGACGGAGTAAAAGTCGACTCCAGCGTCGCGGAAACGTAACGTTTTTTTCAATTTAGATTTCCGAAGACGGTTCTGTTTTCGATTTGACATTGTCGTGAAGCGAAAAATGCGATTTATTAAATTTGCCAAGTTTATTAATTTCTAAGAATTCATACAAATTGAACCCAAGAAATCAGGTTATTACAATTATTGTTTCCAATTTTCGTAATCCTAAATTTTTGTTCCCGCATAATTTTTATTTATATTTATTTCAGAATTTAATTTATTATTTAGATATTTACAATATCGCCCTATTTTATTTACAAGATTCTGAGCAGAAGAGTTTGTGAATTGCAATGAGAAAGAGGAGGTGGAGGTTTGATCCTAAAAATTGGAATAAAAGTTGTACAGGGTTTTCAAGAAAATGAATTAGTCTTACCAAGAAGAGGATTAAATGGTTGGGCGGAGCCTTGAATCCTCATTGGAATCCGTTGTAACTCGAGCAAACAATGTTTCTCGTTGTAATGGTAAGCTGGACTGGGCGCTCAGCTTTCTGGTACGGATAACGAGGATGGTACCACCCTTTAAGTCTTTGACCAATGAAACCCACGTGAAAACAGAAGCCAGTGAAAAATCAAACTTATTCACCATACCTACTGTTCCACTAACGCCGTCTACAAATATTGTTGGGCTTTTGGAGCGAAGGCGCATTCTGGAATGCTCCCATACATACTTTTTGCGAAACATACGAGGTTTTATGATCAATTATTTGGGTACGTATGTAGTACATGCATGATACGTTTTTGGTCTATTTTTCTACCTTTGATTGATAGGCACAAAAATATGTCTTTGTCACTGTGTATAATATAATGTACAGATCCAGTCTCAATTAAGTCTCAACAGTTATGACTTTAATCCGCGAAGAAACCCGAAGAAAGTACAATATCAGACAGAAAATTGAGCCAAAGGAAGAACAAATGTATGCTTACAATTTATTGATATGAAAATCCACACACGAGCAAGGTGGATATGGAGGCACCACCTGATAGTTTAGACGTTACATTTATTATCACACATAACAGCAACATCGAAAATTAATTAGCAGCATAAGCTAATTAATTTTAAAAAATCAATGTATTCTGAAAATCACATGAGTAGTACTGGCATGGCACTGGCAACAGGCCACAGCACTTCAAGTAGTTCCCGATCTATCGGTTCCCATTTTCTCAATCGGTGCAGCAGCGGAACATGGTGTACCTTTCCATGAGACGGCCGCATTCAGCGCAGGCCACCGTCTCTGGCATGAGCCCGGTGGCAGGCAACATGAGACTGGTGCAGTGATGGGGGGCACTCTTATACACCCCAGCTAGGTATTCATTCAGTGCAGGTGTAAACCCTATTTCACGTCGCTTAATCTCCCACGCAGCGTACTCCCTCAAGCTTCTCAACATGTGCTCCCCATTAGCCTTAGACATGGAAGAACCAGTCCCGATCACTGCCCACCCCCGTTCCGAGGAACGGAAGCTCAACAATGATATGATGCCCTTCAAGACAGGGTCGTTTCTGAGACTGAAACTGTCTGTGTCCCTAAGATGACTTGAGCTTAAAAGCTCGTTCTTAAGTTGTTGTCCTTTAGATTGCCACATGCTTTCTAGACGAATCCAGAAGAACCAGATGAAGTTCCAGTCAAGGACGTGGCTTAGCTTCTCTTCTTCTAAGATTCTCATGATGCTCTTCAGCTTTTGCTCCTTAGCCTTGCTCTTCCCCACGTAAAGTAATTCCAACTGGATCTTAGCTTCCAAAGCCACAGTTCTTGCAGCCCTTGTGAAATCTCGGATCCAAGTTATGTCTTCTCCACCATACAAGCAAATTAATTTCCCTTCTTGAATCTGAAAAATAATTTCTTCTGTATCAATCACAAAATCTAATACTACAGTTTAGATTTTTTTTTCTGTGCAAGATATCCACAAGATTGATCGTATGTGACCAAATATTGTGAATTTAGGGTAATCATTTTGGTTGTCCATCACTCCATCAGTAAGATCCATCAATCCAATAAAAAGGACATTAATTATAATTTATAAACATACGTACTTACCCAGGTAACTAAACTTTGATCGAGGGAGTCCGCCAAAAGTTCCATACTCCAGGTCTCTTCTTGCCATAGCAGCTTCTCTCTGCTGTTGGTGAATGGATAAGCTGCGCTTCCAAAGACACACATCATGTGAACAGCATTGGTGTGCACGATTTTGCCTTGAGGGTCAATTACCACAAGCAGAGGCTTTTTCACGAAGTTCCATTTGCTTCGGATGTACCGGATCACAGTGGCAGAGACGACCGAAGGGTGGAACACTGAATACCATTCCATTCCATTTCTAAGGGTTTCGAATTGTTCATATATGGCTTCGGTCCAATTGTCCTCAATTGGAACCCAGACAATCTCGTACTGGCTCTCTGGCCTTGTCGGGAACTGACGTTTTTCCGAGTTCATTTGATCGGCAATCATGTACTCGTTCTCTTGAGCCACGCCTAGGCCTGAAAGGAACAGTATCACTACTTTCCTCCTCAGAACATCAATGTCCACCTGCATATATATGTCTTAATTCAGTATTACGCATGAGAATATCAAATGTTTTAAGAAGATTGAGATATTCGAGTGATATTGCAAAGCAAACCCTTTTCTTGTTGTAGCCATCGTAGAGTGCTGGCTGATCATCCTTGTAAAATAAAACCCTCAAAGTCTTGGTGTTGTCAATGTGTGGTGTTCCTAAGATGTATTCAATTGCACCTAAAGCTTCGTCATCTTTCTTCTTCACTGCACCACATAATTACTATGATGTTAGATCAAAATATGTGGCATTGTTTCCCAAATTAAGTGATAGCAACATATCCCATTTCTAAGATAATAAGTATGCTCCAAGTATAATGAACTCACGGATGATATCATGTAATCGGTTTAGTGTCTCCTGAAGGTGACTGTGTATATTTTCGAGCTTATGGGACAAGGATGATAGCTCCCATGATTCAGTTACGTAGCTGCATGCGAATTAACTATATTATTCATAGTCTATCTTTCGTGTATTGTCCCACGTTTTCTGGTTGGAAAATAAGTTGGTTGAGGCTAGGGGTTTTGGGAGAGCACTTACTCTGGACCCATGCCTGTGATCCCCAATAGTTGCGATGCAGCAATGACAATACTTCGAATAGTCCAGTAAACAGCCGTGGGGATATTAGCAGCGGAGGTGGTAGATTCTAATTCAGTGGTCAAGTGCGGATCACGGCGAACCTCCTGTAACTGAACAATGCACTTCGTCACTTTGAGCACGGTGTTAACCAAATTGTTGTACGCATCAAACTTTGATTTCAGAACAGTGCTGGCACGTTCCAGTATCTCCGGCAGCTCTCTTAGTGTTCCAACAGCTTTGGCAAGAACGTTGGTGGTGTAAAGTTGCGCCACAAGCCAAAATTCACCATCTCTAACAGAAAAAGCTCCCAAGGCAAGTACTACCTTCTCATCCCAGTCATAATGTTGGACTAAGTGTAGAATGTCCATTGTGGTCTTGTTTGCATCTTCCCCAGTCAGGGACTTGCAGAATAGCTGTCATATATATAGCAAGCATCCTAATTTTTAGAATTTAGTAGCAGCTATAGAACTATCACTAGAATACGGTAGAATTTTCTGATTATCATTAACTCTAAAAGATGGGTATGGTATGTGTATCTTGTGCGATACATTTTTTTAAACCAAAAGAAAAAAAATTCATTTTCACAACATATGCTTGCTGTAAACATATCAAATTAGCAATCAATTAACCTCGCTGAAAACTGCATTAAACAGGCTGATTGGGATTTCATAATTGTCATGAAAGCTACTCAGTTTAGCATGGAGCGCCTTCTCATGATTTTCCAAAGCTTCTGCATTTGCACCTGTGGGAACTGACGCCGATCCCTAACGCATGAACAACAAATGTACAAGGTCAAATTCCTGAGCAAGATAGGAGTGATTAAACTTACATTATGAAATAAAGCAAGTGACAACTATGCACAAGCACATATATATTTATATATAGGGCACTTACTGGAACCAGAAGGTTGCCATGGATATCAGGTTTGGTGACACGAGAAAAAATGACCTCAACAGCTTGAAGAATATGTTTCAATGAAATAGGAGTAGCAGTATAAGGACGATCATGAGATCTATCAGTGTCCAGAACTTGGGTGATCAATCCACTGTCATCTGATGTCAATGTCGATAACTGGCGACGCCCATCCCTGCCTAGGTATTGAGAAGGAGGAGTACGGTAGTTCTCTCTGTGCAGGGGGGTGGCTGCCTTATTCTGAGGTACAAGGGCATTCTGAGCTGCATAGGTGTTTTGAGGCACCGGAGCACTGTCTTGATGAGGTAGATAGGCCATTTGGTTTTTTTTTTCACAATGGTGAGGATTTAGGAAAAGAGCTCAATAGCTTGTATTGTCTGCTAATGGTTTTGGTTCTAGCTAGAGAGCGCTAGACCTTATATAGGTGATTTTGAGATGATGCAAAAGGAAAGTAAAAAAAAAATTTGGCGCGAATTCCGTGCTCTGCTACCTTTCTTCCATTAGGGGTTAGATATTGAATTGAACTATATACAAGGGCTTCGACACAGTATCTGGGGTAACTTTTTGGTCGCACTCGAAATCTTTTTTCACCATCACAAAAGGTCGTCTTGATATTCTTACTCTAGGAACATAATCTACTTATAACGCTGCTCAGGACACATATGGCTGGCAAAATTCTTCAATATTGTTACTCTTGATCGAACTCTTGAAGTATTAGTATTAATTACAACATATATATTGTGTTACAAACTAGTTATTAGAACAATAGTATGAAGCTTCATGAAAAACTTGAAACTATATATGTATTGGCATATTACACGACAATATATTATTATTTCCTGGTGGGGCTAGCTGATCGGTGTGATTATGGTACAAAAACAATTAAGTAATGTCTCTAGGCTATCCGATTATTGTCCTGTTCAGTGTAGAGTTGCAAGGTCAGTGTATAAAATAGCTACACCAAAATAAAAATACGAGATGATGGTATTACCGTCGAATCACTGATACAAGTCGGTCTCATCGATCTTTCTGAGAATATGACCTGTAAAAGAATGATCTGAAAGACTCTTCCTCTATAATAGAACAAGAGATCGACAAGCCTTTGTACTCAAAGTATAAGCTAAGTTCCTTTTACAAGAAAAGCATACAAGTGTAACTTTGTAAACTACTGTTACCCTAGATCACTGAAGTTTCCTAAGTCTTATTTTCTTTGCTGATTGCTCCCAAATCTTTATTCATGCTCTCATGATCTCATTCTGGGGGACCATTGTTATCTGCTTTAAATATTCAAAGCTTAACCTACGAACGATGAGAACCAAGAAGGCGAGAAGGAAAAGCTTTATGCATGACAAGAAACAAACAGAAAAAGCGAGGGTTATATATGCGAGTGGAAACAAATAGGAAAAAGAATGTATGATATTGAAACAAACATGGAAATGGAATATCCACAATTATGAAAAATTCTTTAGCAAGAGGGAAAAAGAAAAGGTTCAGGGCCGGAGATGGTCCCCAATCATAAAGCCTTCAGAAATTAAGTAACGAATATACACAGTTGCATCTTCATATTCAAGTTTTAATGATGATCACCAGCGAGTCCGCAATCAGGTAACACGTACCCTACGTGTTATACCAATTTTGTTATTTTGAGATCTAGGATGTGGAAATGTTGATTTAAATTCACATTAAGCTCATTTCCAGACCAATTCTTTTCACTGATAACACTCGAAACCGGCCAATTGCAAAAATTTGACCTCACTCCTTGTGCTTTGCGCGCCAGCAAAGTCTGATAGATATATATTCTGATCTGATCTGTGGCAAATTATACGAGTTTCATGGTTGTAATAACCCTATTTTTCAAACAATATTTTGGTTTGATATAAATTCTATAAAGTTGTGAAATTTAATTGGAATGAATGTGATCGGTTGCGACGTTGTGAAACGAGAAACGGAAACGTTCTCGGAACGTTTAATTAGAAAAACGTTACGTTTCCGCAACGTATATATCGACTTTTATTCCGTCGCTCGGTTCCGAAAACTTCCTTCACGAAAGTTGTAGAGCTCGTCGATACGAGTGCGTGGACATGTGACACGTTCGAATCGGACATCGGAGGTGAAAGTTATTAACGTCGGAAGTTAGTTTCCGATTTTGAAAACGAGTATAAAATGGTATTTTTGTGATTAGGGTTTCCATTTCAGAAAACCCTTGTCTCTCTCTTCCATCCGCCTCCCTCCTTCTCTCTCTCTCCCTCGCGACTCTCTCTCCCCGACCCTCTCCTTCCAAGCCGACGATCCCCCTCCACCCGCCTCCGTGCTTGACACCGTCGGTGTTACTGAGACCGCGCGACCACGACGCAGCGACCGGTGGTAGCGGCGACGCACCCCGAGCGGGGATCGAGAAACGCCTACGGAGCTTGATCACGGGTTTGTCAATTTCGACGTGGCCGGCATCGCAGGAGCTCGGCGCCACCACCACGACCTCGCCCCCTTCATCCACGACACGAATCAACCCACGGGAGAATCACCTCGAGCAGCGACGCCATCGATCACCTTTCCTCCGAACCCGAGCCTTCACGACGACTTTTGGAGCTCCTCCGAGGGAATCCGACGGTCCAAAACATTGATTGAGGTAAGGATTAACCTTGTGTGATTGTTGTGATGTATTGTTGATGATTTTTGGAGGATTTGTGGGGATCGGAGGATTATGAACACCGCCACCTTAGGCGGCGGGTGTGGGAGCGTGAAGGGGTCTAAGGGCGGCGTGAGGCCGCAGGGAGGAAGAGGGGAGAAAGGAGGATGGTTTTGGGGTGGCGGTGGCGTCATACGCGCCTTGGTTGGTGTCGGCGCGTGGGCCCCACGCGCTGCCACAGTGATTGGCGCGTGAGCGCCACGCGCGGCCTGCCGGAGGTGGCGCGTGCACCCCACGCGCCGCCACGTGCGGCGGCGTGAACAGTGTTTCCGGAAGGGTAATTTTATAATTTATTTACGTACGGTAAATGTAAATGTAAATTTTCTTTACGTACGGTAAATATAAATTTTATTTACGTACGGTAAATGTAAATTTTATTTACGTACGGTAATTGTAAATTTAAATTACTTTTGGTAAAGGTAAAAAGTAATTTTGGAAGGGTAATTCGGTAATTATTATTTACTGAAATAGTACGTACATTTAAATAGTATTTATACGTAAACAGTATGTACTCGTACAGAGATACGTATTGGATGTGTATTTGTACAGTAATACACAAATAGTGAGCAGTAACAGTGAATAGTAACAGTGAACAGTAAATTCGTATAACCGAAAATTGTTGAAACAGTAACCGATTATTACTGTTTCGGCATTTAAAGGTTTACGAAACGTTTCTAAATTCTTTTCTTATCTTTTCAAGGTGATCGATAAATTAAGGAAATGAATTATCTTCGGAAATTGTGGAATTACGCTCGAGGCGATAAGGTGAGTAAAATCTCACATATTTACGAATCTACCCTTGCGGCGATTCCTAGATTTTTGCAAGAGTTTTAAATATTGAAATATGACATGTATACAATATAGTGGAATATATATATATATATTGTATAAATAGTAATAAGTACATATATATATAGTTTGCTATATTATATACTGTTATGAATTCATCTGAAATTAGTTATTTCGATGACGAGGATGTGAATTAGTTTGTACATGACTTTAATATGAAGTTTGTTAAACGTTTTGTCTTCGGACGTGTTTATAAATTATGACGTGTATATGATATAGTGGAGTATATATGTATTGTATTAATGGTAAATAAATACATATATATATAGTTTGCTATATGATATACTGTTATGATTTTATCGTGATGATGTCATATTGATGACAAGATTTTATCGAGCATGTGATTTTGATTTGTACAATATGATGTGAGATTATTGTACGTGATTTAACATGGAGATTGTTAAAATGTGATTTGTCATTGGACCTGATGTTTGGTACAATATGATGTGAGATTATTGTACGTGTTTGGCAAGTCGAAACCTAGCCTTTGGCCGGGCGAAAGTTACGATACAGTTAGAGCTCTAGTCTGTCTGCCGTAGTATTGCATGTGAGGTAACGGGTGGTTATCTGCTCATGGGTACTCAGATTGTTTTGGATGTTGGGTAGCGGGTGGCTATCCAATATCGGCGGTGTATTACGAGAGGGGTAACAGATGTGTACCAGCGTTCTTGGTACCCGTAATATAAATGCATTTGGGTAACCAGAATGGTTACTTAATTTCTCATGAGCGTTTTATTTCATATTTCTTTGGGACGACCAGATGGGCCGTCCATTGACTCATGAGTGCATTTATATTTGTTGATTTGTGATTTTTCGTATATATTGACATGCGAATTATATTTTCATTTTACTCATACGAGCTATAAGTTTACCGGGTTTGTGTTTACAATCCCGGTGCATCAATTCGATGGTGTAGGGGATAATTTCGCAGGTGTTGACTAGTGGAGATTGAGTGACGACTCCGGAGGCTCGAAGTCGTTCGTATCCTGCTTGTGGTGAGGTTTCTAGCGTGGATTTGTGTGTGAGAATTGGTGTGGTTTTATTTGTGAGTTTTGTGAGAGATTGTGAGGATATTACTTTTCCATCTTATGTAATGTTAAATTATAAATTTGGGTTGTAATAATTGGTTTTTCTGAGTTGTATTGAGAACTCAGTGATGATCCGCTGTGCACGTTAAATGATTTCGATTTCATTGAGATTGTTTTTGGTGTTCTAACGACTTTGATATTTTGAGTTTTTAGGCTCGAAATTTTAGGGTCGTTACAATGGTTGAAGGCACTTTCTCTTCAAGGTTCGGCCTAGCATGTCTCTTCACGTCTTCAATATGCTTCCGATCGACTGTGGGAATCATAAACATTATAATTTGAGTCTTTGAGAACAAGATTTTCGTGATCAATAGCATTCTGTATCAAATAGTTGTCAAGTTCAAAATCACTTGTTCGACGTCCCAAAAACTCTTCCACTTCAACTATTTTGAGGTAGCGATGATAGTACTTTTCAGCCTGCTTGACTTCGATACCTTCTCTTCTATTGGATACATAATAATGTGGCAACTTCAACACGAGTTTGTGAAAGCAAGGAGACGCCTGAATGAACGAGGTCAATTGAAGTACACAGCAAATTAACGTACGTCATCTACTTCAAGCTTAACTCCAAACGCCTGAGATTTACTAGCGAAGGAAATTCAAAAATCTTGTTGAGCTGGTGTGGACGCGTCGCAAGTTTTACAACCTCAAGCTGAGGAACACAGCATGCATGATAGTTTTGTACAGCAACCATCTCATATAATCTAGTAATCTACAGCGAAAGAGTACGAAAAGGATACCTCAACATTCCTGATAATCAAGTTAATTATCTTGCACCCAACATAACTAAACGAAACAAAATTTGTATCATAATTCATAAATATCAATGTCTCTGACCTTGTGACACATATGTACTGTCACAACCCCGAAATTTCGAATGATAAAACTCGAAATTGAAGCCATGAAAACTCTAAAACAATCTCAATTATATTGAAATCATCTTATAGTAACAGTGTATCGAAACTGAGTTCATAATACGACTCAGTCGACTTAATTAATACATAACTAATTTATAACTCCAATATTATAACAATAAAAATGTAAAATTCTCTCAATTCTCACCATAAATAGAAGAAATAAACTGCGACAATCTTCAAAGTTAAGCCCTCCAATTATGTTAATCCACACCTGCAGAACTATCTCCTACACCATCGAATAAGTGCACCGGGATTGTAAACACAAACCCGGTAAACTTTACAGCTCGTATGAGTAAACAAACAGTATAACACACATCGCATACAAAAGAAAATAACTGATAACATTTAAAGATAAATGTACTCATGAGACACTAGACGACCCATCTGGTTGTCTAATAATATTAGAAAATATGTGTATTCGTGAGACATTAGGCAACCCATATGTTTACCCAAATAATATTTAAAACACGGGTACTCATCTGTTACCCCTCATGCAGTATGCCGACAGATACTGGGCAACCCATCGGTTACCCAATATCACACAAAACCATGGGTACTCATTAGACCCAGGCAACCCATCTGTTACCCCTCATGCAGTACACCGACATACATCCAATAAAGCTCTAACTGATCGTAACTAACACCCGGCCAAGGCTTGGTTTCGATTACTGCCAACGACGTCCGAAGACCAGAAAAATGTTTTAACAAGACTCGATGTTAAAACCACGTACAATATAACAATCAACGCATGTTTATTGTACAACAACCAAGCGACTTTTTACTCAATAATATAAATATAGTTGCCACAATACAAACTCATTTGGAAATAAAAACGTAACATTATATAATATAACAACCCATATATATATGTATCATATTTACCATTTTTATACACATACACAACCCACTATATTATATACATTTCATAGTTCAATCTTTTTAAGAAATCGTAAATATGAGTCACCGCCAAGGGTAGACTCATCATAGTGAGATTTACTCACCTTATTTCCTGCGTGCAATTTCCACAACACCGAGAGCGATTCTCTCACTCGTTTCTTCGGTCACCTAATAGCATGATAATGTGTTTAGAAAACGATACGTAAAATCTCAGGTGCCAATTTAGTACGATTAATTACTGTTCACGAATTACTGTTCACACGTCGCCGCAGACGACGACGCGTAGGGCTCAGAGGAACTTGGTGTACCTAGAATTCTCTAGATCTATTGATGTAAGAGGAGGAGGCCTATAAATAGGGAGGCACCCCTCGCATTTGAGGCATCAAGCACTACCATAATAAACGACTTAGACGAAGAAACAAGATCGTCGCCTAAGAGCTCTAGACGTCGTGTAAGTACTAATCATCGTCGTCTAGTATTTGTCGTCTCAAGTCAGTATTCTAAGACATTAGACGACGAAATGACAACAATATCATCGGCTAAGTGGAACTAAGTCGACAAATTACATGTCGTCATGTTACATTAATAGCAACAGTATGGTTATACTAAGCCGATAAAACTATTTGTCGAGTAAATATCTAGATTTCAAAAGTTTTCAATCTAAGACGACGATTTATCTTGTGGACACACATTTTATCCGACTAAATGTTTCGTCTCCATATCTGTTTGGCCCCTAAATATTAAAGCCACGAAACATTGTTTTCGTCGCCTTACTGAATTTAGTTAGCTGACGAAATTTATTCTATCGTCGACTAAGTTTTTCTTTTTCAAAATCTAATTTTTTTACTAAATAGAAAAAATCTGATTTTAAAATTTATTATTATGAAATTATACATTCGGATAAAAAATAAAGTTAATTAATAATATTAATTAATAGTGTGTTCATACGAACTAGCTAGTTTATACAAACCTACTAGCATCCCAACAAAAGTGTATGAAGTTACTACTTCACATAAAAAGTTCATACAAACTACAAGATAGGAGAAAGAAGGATCATGAGCACAAGTTGTCACATTTGGTTGCATGCATCGAAGCTTCTCCTTAAACATATTTTGCAACTGCATAATATTCTCCCTACAATCATCCTCCACTTTCTTGAGACGCTCCTTGGAATCGTCCTCCATTTTCTTGAGACGCTCCTTGGACTCGTCCTCCATTTTCTTGAGACGCTCCTTGGACTCGTCCTCCATCTGCTTCATCATCTTCTTAGTCGCTTGAGTCTCCTCCTCTGTCAATGCAGCCCTACGAAAGTCTCTAGAATGTTCTCATTCATTGACCGGTGTGCGGTGGAAGGCTGTTGTGACGAAGAAGTGACACTAAAAGTTGCTCTTCCCACACCTGTGACAACTTTCTTGTTTCGTTGTCGTAATGCATCAATAAGAACTTGAACTTGAGTAGGCTCATCAAATTAGTGAATAATCTGGTCATCCTCCATGCCCGGATTGTCATCCCTCATTTTTTCTGTCATTTCATCAACCACTGTTCTTATCTTGTCCTACATTTGATTAATGAAGTATAAGAAGCATGTCAACGTAAATAATTCACCCATTAACATTTAAGACCAGTTCGTGGCAAACTCCAAATAAAAAACAGAAACAACATTTTCACTCAACACTATCCAAGAGCAGTCCATTCGAATCCAACCAATGCATATAAACTATTACAACATTCATTTTGTCGCACTCCAGCAAATTCATACCTGCTATATTAATGTCATTTCTCCTTTGAACATATGCATACAAACAATATCCAACATCCAAAACAATCCAGCAAATTCACTCTATTTTGTAATTCTACCAATGCATAGAAAACATAACAACATCCCAATACAAAGAGTCCATCAATTTGTCAATAACCAGAAATGCAATGTATAATAAAATAACAACTAGTACTTACCAAATTTGAATTGGCTTTCGGGTGACCAGCCGGGTACGAAAGCTCATAATTCTTGAGCAATGGCATTGGTACACCCTTTTGTTTTAGCTCAAGCGCCCCATAGATGAAAGGCGTCAGCCCGGTGGAGTGGTGTAATGTCTTTTTGTCGCGGTTAATGGAGTTGTCTTCCGATTGTCTCTGTATAATTAATAGTATAAACAATTAATCTAAAAGTAATTTTCACATTCCAAGAGAGTTGACACTGATGACAAGCATACCTGGAACTCAGGGGAGTTGGAGTGATGTACCAACCAGCTCCACTCCTCCCTCCTAAATTCCAACTCTTTTGGGATTTAATCCGGCCATTTCTTCCTAAACTTATGGAGCTTGCTCTTCCACTCCTTGTATGCAGTGGTAGCATGAGTGTCAATCCACTCAAATATCGGCTTATGAGAAGTATCGATGTCATTAAGTAACTGTTACAAACGAATAATGGATTCTATTATGAAAACACACCTAATCCAATTCAATTATCAAAACATTACAGAGAAAAAACCCAAAATGATACTTGAAGTATCGTGAAAAGTATTTTTTGGTACCTACGAATTTTTGTTACCCGAAATGGTACATGAACTATTGCACCGTTACCCAATATGGTA
This sequence comes from Argentina anserina, assembly GCF_933775445.1. Lineage (NCBI taxonomy): Eukaryota > Viridiplantae > Streptophyta > Magnoliopsida > Rosales > Rosaceae > Argentina > Argentina anserina. The sequence goes on from NC_065875.1 coordinate 21,416,705, forward strand.
CCTCCGTTAGTTTCTCCGTTAAAGTACCTCCGTTAGTTTCTCCGTTAAATTGATGATGTGACATGTATTTAGAGTTTTTTTTACCAAATATAGTAAAACCTTGTTGAATAATACCCGATTAAATAATAACCTGGCTAAAATAAAACTTTTTTTCGGTCTCAACTCGGAATCAACATGTTAAATTAATAATTCACTAAATTTATAAGATAATAGAAGTTCGAAAATTTATTTAGCTAGACCCCATCAAATATATAAATTATTAGTGTCATAATTTATATAATAAATTGTAAATTTATGAGGATTTCATTAAAAAATTTAATTAACATAATCATCATCAAATAATATAATATTTTGAACAATGTTATACATAAAAAATAGTATATTTAATAAGGTATACGTAATAAATTAAACAATGTAAGTAAAAACCTATTTCTTCAATAAAATGAAACAAAATATTTATTATATCTTGATAAATTAATAAGTTATAAATAAATTAATAATATTGATATATTAATTTTCGCTAAATTAATAACTTTTATCAATTCCTAGACTGTTAATTCATAGAGGTATTACTGTAAGTAATAAGAAAAATAATAATTTTAAAATTAATTTTGTTATTATTGCTAAACAAATATATATACTAAAACTTGGGTTATATTTTGTGATATATGAGTTGAATTTCCTCTTAAAATTACAAATTTCATAAAAAATATTGTAAATAAATTTGTAAATAATATAGGTATGATTTATCAAGTCCAACAAATTTTCAGTCAGTTTGGTGAATTTGTGAGAATTTTGAAGGAAAAGAGATAGGAAATAAAAAAAATTGTGTATAGCCCATTTTGTCCTTCTAAATACATGTCACATCATCAATTTAACGGAGAAACTAATAGAGGTACTATATTGGGTAACAGTGCAATAGTTCAGGTACCATTTTGGGTAACAAAAATTCGTAGGTACCAAAAAATACCTTTCACGATACTTCAGGTATCATTTTGGGTATTTTCCCAAACATTATATACCTCTTGAAATAAACAAAAATAAACCAGTTAACAAAATATATTACATTACAGTCAGCCTTATTTGCATGCTTACCTGCAGTTCATCTATCAACTTCTTCCTCTCAAGATAATCATGCTCTTTCCATGATTTTTTTGTCATGGAAATTGTGTCCTTCACAATGTGGCTAATATCATGAGTCAGCAAACTATTATGCCCTTTAGTGTCAGGTCCATGCAAGAAATCATCATCAAATAAAATTTCCATCTTTTTTTTTGTGCATCTTGAAATAATCAAGGGCCGTTTTCCCTTTCACAAACCCCCGATTACGTTTTGGGGGTGGTGCTGCAACAATATTACACATTTAATTTAGTAACTTAGTATATATCATTAGGTTGTTTATTATAATTCAATACCAAATAAGTAGGTTGTTCACAATGTACCTCCTTCAGGGCGAGAACGAAGTTCTTTTCGAGCATATCTAACACACAACCATTGTGTCGAATCGTCATCAACTGGCAGCGGGGCAGGGATAGGTGCAGCTGATCCAGAAGCAGGCGGCACTGTCATTGGTGGTGAAGGGACCTCCTCTGTTGCGCAGGCCCTAAAAAGGTTATCATATATCTCCTGTTGTCTCTTCCTTTTCCCAGTTGGAGGCATAATTGTTTTTGTACAATCACCACAAGCTGTATACATGAGGACAAAGTACAAATTGCAGAACACCAAGAAGAGCAATAAGTTAGTGAAGTAACAAGTCACATACACAAACAAGATAAGTTTTAGTCTTTATTCTTCATAAATTGTAAGCATCAAATAAATTGCATTATATAAAACTATGCTCTTTGATATCTTGTTGCTTACTATGTAACACAATATTTCAATGAATAACTAGTTGACTAGTTGAATCAAACAACCAATTATTCCCAACTTGACCAGAGTTAAGGTTAAAAAAAAAAAATTCTCCATGTCTAAACTATCATCTTCAATCTTTACATCGTTAGAAGCATTTGTCCTTTTAAGGATTTATTTGTATAATTAAAGGGTTGTGAAATGGTCATCTGGAACTCTCCCAAAACAAGCAACAATTCATTAGTAAACAACTTGAATCAAAACACAAAACCCAATATATTTCCAATGACAAACCGCAAAACCCAACAACACCATCACTTCAAGAATATAAAACTAACATTCCAGCCACTACTTACATTGCCAATAACTCATCAAAAAACTAAATTTTCAATCAAAATACCACCATAACCACATAGTTGGATTCACAACCACACAAGTTCATTCAGATGCAATATACAAACAACACTAAGAGTACAAAAACCCATAAAGTAGTTACATTTATGGTACTAAACAAGAAACCCAGCAAAACCCAGAATCAAAAACACCGATCATTACCAATTTAATAGTAGACAAGCTTCAATTGTGAGAAAAAAAACCTCAAATTTGGTGTAATGGTCGAAACTTTACGATTACGATTGGCAAGAATCACATGGATGAATCTTCAAAACCTAGAAAGATAGATTCCTTTGCTTCTTCTATATCTCTCTGCAACAAAACCTAATCAATCAATCGAAGCATAAAATATCAGATGGACCCTAGCAGTGGAATATAATCCCATCTTATATGTTGTAATAATCCGATTTTTCAGAACCAACTATTGGCTTGTTTTAAATTTATTAAATTTCTGAAATTCATTTAAATGACTTTTGGTTGCTTGCGACGTTGCGAAACGAAAACGGAAACGTTCTCGGAACATTTTTGTAGAAAAACGTTACGTTTTCCACGACGTGAATATAGACTTTTATTCTATCGCTCGTTGTAGAGCTCGTCGATATGAGTTCGTGGACACGTCACGCGTTCGAATCGGACGTCGGACGTGAAAGTTATTAACGTCGGAAGTTAGTTTCCGATTTTGGAAACGAGTATAAATAGAAAATTTTAGGGATTATGGTTTCTATTTCTGGAAACCCTTCATCCGCCTCCCCCTTTCTCTCTCTCTCTCCCCGATTGTTTCCTCCCTCAGCCCACCACCGATCTCCCCACTTAGGGCGACGTGGCCCTCACCGCCGACGCCGAAACACTCGCCGACTCGACTTCTCCCTCCCTTGAGCAGGGCGCAACGTCCCTCGCGGAAGTCAAGCCCACCTCTTGCGGCCCCTACAACTTGTCGCCGCTCAACCCTCCGTCTCCGGCGACATAAGAGCTCGAAGGAGAACACCCCGACGCCGGTCCTCACCCGTGGAACCATCTGCAATCGAATTGGGGGTGAACCACATCGCGATTCAGTCACAATCCAAAATAGAACGCCGGCGACTTCTTGAGCTCCTCCGTGACGATCCGACGGTCTCAAGCTTCGACTGAGGTGAGGGTTAGTTTCATATGATTGTTGTGAATTTTTTGTTGGTTTGAGGAAGATTGGACGGGGATCGGAGGATTGATGAACACCGCCGCCTTAGGCGGTGCGTGTGGGTGCATGGAGGGGGTAGGAGGCGGCGTGAGACCGTGGGAAGGTAGAGGAGGAGGAGAGGAGGAGATTTGGGGCGGCGGTGGCGTAATACGCGCCGTGGTTGGTGTCGGCGCGTGGGCCCCACGCGCTGCCACAGTGAGTGGCGCGGTTGCCGGTGAGTAGCGCGTGTACCCCACGCGCCGCCACGTGCGGCGGCACGTGATCAGTGATTTCGAAACAGAAATTTTGTAAATTTATTTTTACGTCGATGAATGTAAAAAGTGATTTACGTATTGTAAATGTAAATTTATTTTACGTTCGGTAAATGTAAATGTAAATTACATTCAGTAAATGTAAAAAGTAAATTTAGAAGGGTAATTCAGTAATTATTATTTACTGAGACAGTATTTACATTTAAATAGTATTATATGTACAGAAATACGTAAACAATATGTACTCGTACATGAATATGTAATGGATGTGTATTTGTACAGTAATACATGAATAGTAAATACGTGAACAGTAAAATTCGTAAAACCAGAAATTGTTGAACAGTAACAGATTATTACTGTTTCGGCATTGAAGGTTTACGTAACGATGCTAAATTCTTTTCTTATTCTTTCAAGGTGATCGATAATTCAAGTAAATGAACTACTGACGGAAATGTGGAATTACGCTCAAATATATGAGGTGAGTAAAATCTCACTTATTTACGAATCTACCCTTCCGGAGATTCAAGATTTTGCAGAATTTTAAAGAATGAAATATGACATGTATATGATATAGTGGAATATATATATATATATATATATATATTTGTATAAATGGTAAATAGGTACATATATATAGTTTGCTATATTATATACTGTCATGATTTCGTTGTGAATATGTCATTTTGATGACGAGATTTATATATTGATCATGTTGATGCGATTTGTACAATATAATGAGATGATTATTATACGTGGTTTTAACATTGAGATGTGTTAAAACGTTTTGTCTTCGGACGTGAATTTGTCTACGGACGTGAATCTTCGGATGTGATTTGTCTTCGGACGTGATTTTGTGTACGGACGTGTGATGTCTTCGAACGTGTTTTGTCTTTGGACGTGATTTTGTCTACGGACGTGTGATATCTTCGGACGTGTTTTGCCTTCGGACGAGTTTTGTCTTCGGACGTGATGGATGTCTTTGGACGAGTTTTGTCTTCGGACGTGTTTATGTCTTCGGACGTGTTTGGCATGTCGGAACCTAGCCTTTACCCGGGCAAAAGTTACGATACAGTTAGAGCTCTAGTCTGTCTACCGGAGTACTGCATGTGAGGTAACAGATGGGTTATCGGCTCATGAGTACTCATATTTTTGGATGTTGGGTAGCAGGAGGTTGCCCAATGTCGGCGGTGTACTACGTGAGGGGTAACAGAGGTGTACCGGCGTTCATTAGTACCCGTATTATAAATGCATTTGGGTAAATAGAGGGGTTGCCCAATTTCTCATGAGAACTTTCATTTTCATATTTTGGACAACCAGATGGGCCGTCCATTGACTTATGAGTGCATTTATATTTGATGTTTTTGTGGATTTCCGTATATATTGATATGCGAGTTTTTATTTTGTTTTTACTCATACAAGCTGTAAAGCTTACCGGGTTTGTGTTTACAATCCCAGTGCACCAATTCGATGGTGTAGTGGATAACCCCGCAGGTGTAGATTAGCGGGAATTGACGGACCACTCAGAGGACTTGAAGTTATTTATTTCCAGTTTGTGTGAGGATTTTGTGTGACTATCTTGTGAGGTTGTTGTGAGGATTATACATTTCCATTTGTTATAATATTGAATTATAATTTAGTTTGTAATAATCGGTTTGACTGAGTTGTATTTTGAACTCATGATCCGCTATGGCATTTAAAATGATTTCAATTTATTGAGATTGTTTTAGTGTTTTTCATGACTTTGAAATTTGAGTTTCATGCTCGAAATTTCGGGGTCGTGACATATGTGGGTAGGTCAACGTCGCTGGATAGAGTTGACGATGGTGGAGGTGGCGGTGCCCGATGATTGGACCACTGAAGGTGGAGGAAGGCCTCAACTTAATTGGGAGAAAGAAACAGCTACACTAAAGCATTTGAGAATGAAGTAGGGATATACGGTTGTACTTGATATTATATGCAAAAAATATTAAATTTTGCTCCCTTAAGTTTATTCGAAGTTTGGCGAAAAAAGAGCGGAAAATACAACCGCCAAATATTTTGGCACTACTTAGGTTACAAAATTGTACATTTCGTCTCCTAAGTCATATATATTCAGTTTAATAAAACATTGTGAATATCTATTGTTACTGCAAATATTGTCAAAATCCTATATTATTAATCATAGGAGGAAGAAGATAAATAATAAATTTTGCAAATCAATTATCTAGAAATTAAATAACAATTTAGAGTTTTAGTAAACAAATAATTAAAGTTGTAAAAATATTTAAATAAAGATTTCAATCTTTCCCATTCCAATCCTCATCCTTAGTATCATTTGCTTCTGATTCAGTTATATAAGCAGTTGGATCCTCAAGATCAAACTCCGCATCATCATCTGCTGAATCATAATCTGTATCATCAATGAAATTATCTTGTGCTAATCTTTTTGCATATGTCAAGTTGTTTCCTTGGCCCGACCTTTTTGAAGATATAGCTATTTCTGGGATTGTAATGAACTGAACATCTTGCACGAAATGCAGTTGGTTGTTGATGCGAATGTCCGCTAAATTTGGGACTTGAGGCGGTGAAGGCTCTTGATATGGTTGAATAACATCCTCATCATCATCCTCTTCATCATGCTCTTCACCTATTGAAAGTGTAGACTCACTCCATATATTCCTATGTGACATTACGTTAACCACTTTCCAAGGAGGACCGGCTTTAGGATCATCAAAATAGAACACTTGTTTTGCCATGGTGGCAAGAATGAATGGCTCATCATCATATCAACTCGTGTCTGTATTCACTGACAACATGCCATAATCCATCTTCGTACTCCTCGATACACCCGGGTCAGTATTAAACCATTTACACTTGAACAAAACAACACTCATAGTTCCATACATTAGCTCGACAACGGCTAGTAGCACTCCATAGTAGGGATAGTCGTTCCCATCTACCATGACCCCATAATTTTGGGTTTTATGTCTTATATCTCGTTGAAGTGTCACAAACTTGACACCATTGACAAAACATCATGCGTGTACACTATGGTGTTGCGGCTTTCTAGCCAAACTGTACAATTCTGTTGAGTACCATTCATGATTCTGCTGTCGCAAAGAATTCATCCGTAATGTTGGTACTAACAAAATAAAAATCATTGAACAACATCAATATTGTAACATCTAATTAAGCAATAGTATGTCAATGTTTTAGATCAACGTGCGTACCCATTTGCGAAAATAATCAGGAAACGTTTTTTTATGCGTCTCCTTTGGCCTTCGGTCTCTAGGATCAGCTTCACATAGTTCCAACTACTTATCAAGGTAATAATTGACTTCGGTGCAATGTTGTAGTACACACCAATGTGCTTCAATTAGCTCATTATCACTCAATCTTTCAGAATTTAGTAAATGACCATAGTGTCGTATCTCTCCTGATACAACTGAAAGATTAAAGTGTCTAGTATTGGCCATGGTTGAAGATTCCGCTGAGTCACCATTTTGAAGATATAAGTTACAATAGGTCACACACTCATCTGCAATGTATGACTCCACTATCGATCCCTCTGGGTTACTCCTGCTTTTGCATAACTTTTTGTACTGCCCCATTTGTCTAAAATTACATTGTGCGTATTATGCACTTGCATGATAATATAAAAAATAATGATGGCAATTGTTCAATAAGTTGTACTTTTCTTAGGGGTACATCCATGTGCAATGTACTGGACCAGTAAGCAACACTTGTTCGGGAAGATGGATCTTTAGGTGGATCATATTGACAAAGAAAGTGGGGGGAAATCCGCTCCAATTTTCACATGATGTAGTTGATGTATTCTTTCGAAATAAGGACTTCTGACTTCTTCAGCTCTTTAGCACATAACTTCTGAAAAAACCTACACAACGCTATTATAGGTTCAACCACATCTTGATGCAAATAGGGTCGAATTACCACTAGAAGAAGACGTTGCAGCAAAACATGAAAATCATGAGTCTTCAATCCACAAAACTCATTATCCTTGACATTGATACACCGAGATATATTTCCAGCATATCCATGAGGATATTTTACTCCTTTAAACCATGTGAATATGGCTTTCTTCGAAGTCGAATGTAATGTGTGAGGTGCAAGAGGTAATTTTGTCATTGTCCCTGTCTTCACTGGCCATAAGTGTCTTCGTATATCCAACTCTTTGAGATTCTCACGAGCTTTCACAGTGTCTTTATTAGTGTATTCCAAAGTGAGAGTTGTTCCCGCAATGCAATCAGATACACCCTTCTTTATATGCATGACATCTAGGGTGTGCCTCAATATTGATTTAGACCAGTAAGGTAAATCATAAAATTTACTCTTGTGGGTAAAACACAACAAACGGTCAAGGCGCTCAGGAACCGGTTTAGAGCGATCACTGCTTAGCGGTCTGAAATCAAAAGAATTTAAGTTCTTAAGAATTTCATCACCAGACCACACTCGGGGTTGAGGACGAAATTATTTTGTGCCATCAAATGCCTCAGCATTATGTCACCAAGGGTGGTCAGCTGGAAGCCATCTACGGTGACCCAAGTAACACACCTTCTCCCTACACCAATCAGAATGTACTTCGTTCAAGCAAACTGGACATGCATTGTACCCACTAACAGACTGAGATGACAACATGCCGTAACCAAGAAAATCGCTTATGGTCCACATCACTGATGTTCTCATCATAAATGAAGTTCCACTATGCCTATCAAAAGTAAGGACCCTATTTTCCCATAAATCTAATAGCTCATCAATCAATGGTACCATATACACATCAAGACATTTTCCTGGAGACTTTGGACCTGGAATTAACAAAGACATCATACTAAATTCTTTCTTCATACACATCCAAGGAGGCAGGTTGTACGGTACTAGAATAACAGGCCATGTACTATATGACAAACTCATATTTCCATGGGGATTGAATCCATCTGTTGCAAGCCCAAGTCTTACATTTCGTATGTCTGCCGCAAAATCAGGCAATGATATGTCGAATGATTCCCAAGCCTCACCATCTGTAGGGTCATCATCTTTCCTTCTTTCCCCATGCCATTTTCATTTCATATGAAGTATGTGAACACATGTAAAGGCGCTTTAGCCTCGGAATCAAAGGGAAATAACGAAGTACCTTCACAAGAACATAGTTTTCCTTAGCTGTATCTTCTTCCCACCTCGAGTCATGGCATATTGGACATTCATCAAGCTTGGCTCTCGTTTTGTAAAACAAAACACAATTATTCTTGCATGCATGGATTTTCTTATAACCAAGACCGAGATCACCCAATATCTTGTGTACCTTGTAATAACTATCAGGAAGATTGTTTGGTTGAGGAAGCAAACTCTTAACATTCTTCAACATATTGTCAAAAGCCTCATTTGACCACCTGTTCTTCACTTTCAGCTACATCTGTGACAGGATGGTTCCCAAAACAGTCTGAGAACTATCATCATATAATGAAATCCGAACTTTAGCAAGCAGTCTAGTATACTTATAATATTCCCGAGTGTCTGTGTTAGGGCAACTCGTGTCTCTATCATTAGTAGTGGTATCATAAATTGCATTTTCCTCATGTATTGGAGCAATTTTAGGAAAAATGTCATGTAGAATATTCATAACTGGGTTTACATAAGGCTCGAAACTACCACTTGATGTCTCATCCACATAATCAGCTACTTCACCGTGCTTGCTCCATGTTGTGTAATTGCACATGATACCATAGTTACTCAAGTGATTGTACATTCCTTCTATTGTCTTGAACTCAATATTGTAGCATCTTAAGAATGGACATCTGTGTTTATTCTTTCTAGCACCATATTCTTTCACAAACAACATAAAATCAAGCACTCCTTGTTGGTATTCAATTGCCCCCCTTGGTAATTGCATCAAACTCTTATCTTTGTCCATGTCCTAAGAACTTCTAAAGATAAATATACAAAAAAAATATTGATATTCTTAATAACATAAAACATAAGAAAATCATTTCATACATAAATGATATTTTTAATAAACAACCATTAATATATTAATGGATAATCAATCAAATTAAATTTCACTAATGAAATAAAATTTCACAACAATAAGGAATATTATGTAATGATTGTAATATACACAAATAACATAATCTTCTAAATAATATGTGACCAGAATTATCACCGGAAAACTCTTTGGAAAACATGAATAATTGAATGTAATGTCATAAAAATGATAGCTAGAGAGAGAGAGAGAGAGAGAGAGAGAGAGAGAGAGAGAGAGAGAGAGAGAGAGAGAGAGAGATTATACAAAGCTATAAAACCAATGGGTAGTGATAGACAAGGCTTAGAAATATTTGATTATAAGATTTCCAGCCATAGCAATGAAGATCGCCGTTTTTTTTCTTCAGAGAGGAGTGTTGTTGTTTTGCTCAAATATTTCACGATCTGGAAATATAACAAGAGGTTATAATCATACGATGACTTAGGCGACAAACTGATCGCATTTCATCGCCATACTAGGTAGTAAGACAATGACCCAATATATTCGTCACCTTACACGTGGAGTTCTTAGCCCACAACTACATTGTTCGTCGTCTAAATAATAAATATAACGACAAAAGTCTATTTCGTCGCCTTAATAATTAGCAAAGCAACAATTCTACATAGCTGTCGGCTACATGTGGTCTTTCTTAGCCGACGACTTAGTGTTTGGTCACCTAAGAATTTTATAAGCCGACCCATTTCTTTTCGGTCAGTTAGGAACTTTCTTAGGTGACAAAATAGTATTTCATCGCCTAACTGTCATCTAAACCGACGAACAAGTTCTCTAAGATGACAAATGGGTATCCGTCATCTTACTTGGTGTAAGGCGACAAAAGTTTTTGTAGTTTGTCGATTAAGCTTTTTATTGTGGTAGTGAAGCAAGAAGCCATCAAACATACTTGTAAACACTTGTAAGTTTTTTTTTAAAATAAAAGTTCTCTTTAAGAGATATTCTTTTTGCCTTTCATTTGTTCTGTCCAGATGTTGCGAAAGTTAGGCTGAGATAACATAAGGGAGTTGCTAAAGGGGCACGAGTACCATAACAAAACAGTAAGCTCGTGACAATAAACTAATTAAATTAAAAAAATCAATGTATTCTGAAAATCACGAGTAGTACTGGCATGGCACTGGCAATAGACCACAGTACTTCAAGTAGTTCCCGACTTAAAAGCTCGTTCTTAAGTTGTTGTCCTTTAGCAATCCACATGCTTTCTAGACGAATCCAGAAGAACCAGATGAAGTTCTAGTCCAGGACGTGGCTTAGCTTCTCTTCTTCTATGATTCTCATGATGCTTTTCAGCTTTGCTCCTTAGCCTTGCTCTTCCCCACGTAAAGTAATTCCAATTGGATCTTAGCTTCCAAAGCCATAGTTCTTGCAGCCCTTGTAAAATCTCGGATCCAAGTTATGTCTTCTCCACCATACAAGCAAATTAATTTCCCTTCTTGAATCTGAAAAATAATTTCTTCTGTATCAATCACAAAATCTAATACTACAGTTTAGAATTTTTTTTCTGTGCAAGATATCCACAAGATTGATCGTAGATGTGACCAAATATTGTGAATTTAGGGTAATCATTTTGGTTGTCCATCACTCCATCAGTAAGATCCATCAATCCAATAAAAAGGACATTAATTATAATTTATAAACATACGTACTTACCCAGTAACTAAACTTTGATCGAGGGAGTCCGCCAAAAGTTCCATACTCCAGGTCTCTTCTTCCCATAACAGCTTTTCTCTGCTGTTGGTGAATGGATAAGCTGCGCTTCCAAAGACACACATCATGTGAATAGCATTGGTGTGCACGATTTAGCCTTGAGGGTCAATTACCACAAGCAGAGGCTTTTTCACGAAGTTCCATTTACTTCGGATGTACCTGATCACAGTGGGAGAGACGACCGAAGGGTGGAACACTGAATACCATTCCATTCCATTTCTAAGAGTCTCGAATTGTTTGTACTTGGCTTCGGTCCAATTGTCCTCAATTGGAACCCAGACAATCTCGTACAGGCTCTCTGGCCTTGTCGGGAACTGACGTTTTTCCGAGTTCATTTGATCGGCAATCATGTACTTGTTCTCTTGAGCCACGCCTAGGCCTAAAAGGAACAGCATCACTACTTTCCTCCTCAGCACATCAATGTCTACCTGCATATATATGTCTTAATTCAATATTACGCATGAGAATATCAAATGTTTTAAGAAGATTGAGATATTCGAGTGATATTGCAAAGCAAACCTTTTTCTTGTTGTAGCCACCAATTGTAACAAATCCAATAATATCAATCAAGATAATACTTTCAAACTCTTTGTGTTCTTGTTCATAAATTTCTTCATTGTATCAGAGCAGGTCGATTAGTCGTCTTCTTCTGCATATTTCATCTTATTGTTCCTTTGAAACCACGCATTCAGTTTTATCATGATTGATTCCGATTTTTTATCTATGAACAACCAATCTAGATCCACGCATTCAACACCAACCAACGCCTGACTCTTACCTTGCTCAATAGGGTTAACTATCACTCATGGTCAACATATATCATTCTTGCACTGGAAAGCAAGTTTAGACTTGGTTATATCAATGGATCTATATCCATGCCTGAGCCTCTTGATGGTTATGATACATGGCTAGTAAGAAATCATCATGTCATGTCCTGGTTGTGCAATCAATAGAACCCCATATTGCTCAGATCTTCAATTACTCAGAATCTGCTGCTATTCTCTGAAAGGCTTTGAAAGAGATGTATGGAAATGGAAATAACACAGCTAGGGTGTTCCAACTGAAGAAGGAGATGGCTAATATTTAGCAAGATGAGAACTCATTTTCAAAGCACATGGGAGCTCTCACCATCTTGTGGAATGAACTGAACTAGTTCAAGCCTCACACACTTGATTCCACTATCATTCACAAACGTGCTGATGAAGACAAGGTGTTTCAACTCCTAGCAAGCTTGAATTCAGATTATGAAGACTTGAGAAGTATCATTCTCATAAGCTCTGATCTTCCATCATTCACAAGTGTATGTGCTACGATTCACAGGGAAGAAGTAAGAAGGAAGGTCATGAACTCAGAAGCTAAAGCTATCAATCCGGAAGTTAGAGCATGTGTTTCTAGTCATCAAGTCATTGAACCTAAGGTGTTCAAGGGAAAGAAGCAAAATTTGTTGTGTGATCACTGTGGGTCAACCACTCATACCATTGAAACTTGTTGGATTCTCCATCGAGAGCTAAAATTCAAGTTCAAAAGAGAAAGGGAGATGAAGAACAAGGCCAAGGTGGTTTCAAGGAAAAGGTGGCTGCTGCTTCTACTGTCCCTCTAATGGTTGATTTCACCACCAATCCCCACTACTCTTCTCAATGACTTTGCCATGTATCTACAATAGAAGAACCAAAATGGTGAGGCTGCAGCTTCTTCTAGTCAAAACACTGCATTACTTGGTCATTTTGCTGGTTTCTTAGCTGATTCAGATCATGGTGGTGCAAGTGATATTTTAGGTATTCTACAAGCTTTTTTCACTGCTTTGGATATGAGTGATAAGTATGATTGTTGGATTGTTGATTATGGGGCCACTGATCATATGACTAACCAATTAGACAAACTTCAGAATTTTGAATTTTTTTCTTCTAGTGTCTCAATTACAAATGGAAAGGGTGCAACTGTTTGTGGAAATGGAAAAATCAAAGTCTTATCTAGATCTATTAAGTCAGATGCTCTATTTGTGCCATCCTTTCCTTTTAAATTGCTCTCAGTTGGGAAAATCATTAGTTTGTTACATTGATTTGTCATTTTCACCCCTGACAAGGTGTTCTTTCAAGACATTATCACCAAGAAGATGATTGGTGAAGGGGTTTTTAGGAATGGTCTCTATTACTTCTTAATGGAAACTTCTGCATCTAAGACTTTTCAAGTTAGTTCAAATTTTGCTTCAAACTTCCCTCTATAGCACAAGAGGATAGCTCATTCCATCTAACAAGATCTTGTCAATTTTGTTTCCTCATTCATGTAATGATCAGACTCAATGTGATGTATGTTAGTACTCTAAGTTCACAGGTTACCTTTTGCTCAATCCTTGTTAAGAGCCAGTTAAAATCATTAACTCAGACATTTGGGGTCCAGTTTTGAAATTTGTTGATTGTTTCAAATATTTTGTAATATTTGTTGATGATTTTACAAGGATTACTTAGTTGTATGTTCTGAAAGCTAAGAGTGAAGTGTTTAAGATGTTCTGTGATTTTCACAATTTGGTCAAGAATCAATATTCGTCTAAAATTATGGTTTTAAGATCAGATAATGGTGTTGAGTATTTGTCCAACAAAATGCAAAATTTCTTAAGCTCAAATGGCATTATGCATCAGACTAGTTGTGTTGGAACTCCTCAGCAGAATGGGGTTGCAGAAAGAAAAAATCGTGATATTTTGGGAAAAAACTAGGGCAATCATGTTTCAGATGAATATTCCTAAAAGATTTTGGTCGTATGGTGTTCTTACTTCCACTTACTTGATTAATCGACTTCCAAGTCGAGTACTGGGATTTAAATCACCTACGGAAGTGATGAAAGATAGGAAAATTGATTTATCTCATCTTAGAACTTTTGGTTGTGTGTGCTTTGTGCATATTCAGTCTAATAAGAGAGATAAGTTAGATCCAAGGGCTATCAACTGTGTTTTTTGGGTTATAGTTCTACTAAAAAAGGTTATAGATGCTATGATCCTGTAACAAAGAGTTTCATCATTTCTAGAGATGTCAGATTTGAAGAAGAAATTCCATATTTCAGTATTCAAATCAGTAAAGATGGTAAGGGGGAGCAATATGAAAATTTAACTCCAATGATTATGTTTGACCAGCTCTCTGCTGGTAAGATGCCCTCCACCACTATCCCTGTAACTCAGCCTGGCACCATCACTGATCAAATCCTTCATCAACCAGTTCAAGATTCTCCTTCTGAATTACTTGAGGATGATGTGGAAGCTAATGACCTTGGAGAACCTAATATTTTGAAGAAGATGTTGATCAAGTAGATCCTACAGACAATGCCAATGTTCAAAATGTTATTCCTAGAAGGAACCCCAGTCGGATTAGGAGAAGACCTGCAAGGTTCAATGATTGTGTTCTTATGACATCTAAGCATTCCATAGCCAATTCCTGCTCATATAAATTTTTTTCCAATCATCATATTGCTTTTCTAAACAGTCTAGATGATAGTGTAGAGCCTCAATCCTTTGAGGAAGCCAATTTACACTATGATTGGAGGTCTGCGATGACAGATGAATTATTTGCCCTTCATAACAATACATGGTCAGTTGTGGAGTAACCACCTAGAAAAAAGGCTGTAAGCTGTAGATGGATTTATAAGACAAAATTTCATGCTGATAGAGGAATCGAAAGAAAAAAAAGGCTAGATTGGTGGCATGAGGGTTTACTCAGACCTATGGCGTTGATTATAAGGAGACTTTTTCTCCTGTAGCCAAAATGAGTATTGTTCGGGTTCTTTTATCTGTTGCAGTTAACAAGGCTTGGAGCTTACATCAAATGGATGTAAAAAATGTCTTCTTACATGGAGATTTGGAAAAAAGAAGTGTATATGAAGCTGCCTCATGGTCATGTTGATTCTACAAATCCAAACCTTGTCCACAGACTTCACAAGGCCATTTATGGTTTGAAACAGTCCCTCTAGCTTGGTATGCAAAATTAAGCTCAGTATTGGAAGAAATTGGTTTCTTAAGATGCAATGCTGATTCTTCTTTGTTTGTGACAAATCGTGTAATAACCCGATTTTTCATGAACGATTATTGGATTGATTTTAAATTTATAAAGTTGTGAAACTCAGTAAACGTATTTGTGTCGCCTTGCGGCGTCGGAAATCAAAAACGGAAACATTATCGTAACGTTTATTTAGGAAAACGTTACGTTTCCGTGACGTGAATATCGACTTTTATTCTGTCGCTCGATTTCAAAAACTTCATTCACGAAAGTTGTAGAGCTCGTCGATACGAGTTCGTGGACATATCCCGCGTTCGAATCGGACGTCGGACGTGGAGGTTATTAACGTCGGAAGTTATTTTCCGATTTTGGAAACGAGTATAAATAGACATTTTTCATATTAGGGTTTCCATTATTGGAAACCCCTCTCTCTCCTCTCACCCGCCCCCTTTCTCTCTCTCTCTCCCCTCGCGATTTTCTCTCTCCTCGACCCTCACCTCCCACGCCGGCGATCTCCCTCCACATGCCTCCGTGCTCGACACTGCCGGTGTCATCGAGACCGCACAGCCACGACGCAGCGACCGGTGGTAGCGGCGACGCACCCCGAGCGGAGATCGAGAAGCGCAGACAGAGCTCGACCATGAGATCGCCGATTCTGACGTTGCCGGCATCGCAGGAGCTCGGAGACACCACCACGAGCTCACCCTCCTCCTCCTCGACACGAATTGACCCACTGTGAGACTCACTTTGAGCGGCGACGCCAGCGATCATCTCCTCTCGAATCCGAGACCTCGCGGCGGCGAGTGCGGCGGTCTCTGGTCTTTCTAGGGCGCCATCTAGGTAAGGTTGAGTTCAATTTGATGATTGTGATGTTTGTGATTGATTTTTGGGGTTGTTTGAGGAGGATTGGAGGTGGTGGTGTAGGGGTGAACACTGACGCCTTAGGCGGCGCGTGTGAGTGCGTGGAGTCGCCTAGAGGATTTGGGGCGGCGGTGGCGTGCTACACGCCGGCCTTAGGCTACAGTGAGTGGCACGTGAGCGCCATGCGCGGTTGCCGGCAAGTGGCGCGTGAACAGTGATTTCAAAACAGAAATTTTGTAAATTTATTTTTACGTCGGTGAATGTAAAAAGTGATTTACGTACTGTAAATGTAATTTTATTTTACGTACGGTAAATGTAAATGTAAATTACTTTTAGTAAATGTAAAAAAGTAATTTTCGGAAGGGTAAATCAATAATTATTATTTACTGAGACAATATTTATATTTGAACAGTATGTATACATACATGAATACGTAATTGATGTTTATTTGTACAGAAATACGTGAAAGGTAAATACGTGAATAGTAACTCCGTGAACAGTAATTTCGTAAAATCAGAAATTGCTGAACAGTAAATGATTATTATTGTTTCACCATTCAAGGTTTACGTAACGATTCTAAATTCTCTTCTTATCTTTTCAAGGTGATCAATAAATCAAGGAAATGAATTACCTTCAGAAATTGTGGAATTACGCTCGAGTTGATAAGGTGAGTAAAATCTCACATATTTACGAATCTACCCTTGCGGAGATTCAAGATTATGCAGAATTTTAAAGAATGAAATATGACACGTATATGATATAGTGGAATATATATATTTGTATAAATGGTAGATAAGTACATATATATATATAGTTTGCTATATTATATACTGTTATGATTTCATTGTGAATATGTCATTTTGATGACGAGATTTATATATCGAGCATGTGATTTGAATTGTACAATATAATGAGATGAATATTGTACGTGGTTTTAACATTGAGATTTGTTAAAACGTTTTTGTCTTCAGACGTGAACTGTCTTCGGACGAGATTTTATCTTCGGACGTGATTTGTCCGTGATTTGTCTTCGGACGTGAGTTGTCTTCGGACGTGATTTGTCTTCGGACGTGAGTTGTCTTCGGACGCGATTTGTCTTCGGAGGCGATTTGTCTTCGGACGCGATTTGTCTTCGGACGTGTTTTGTCTTCAAACATGTTTATGTCTTCGGACGTGTTTGGCATGTCGGAACCTAGCCTTTGGCCGGGCGAAAGTTACGATACATTTATAGCTCTAGTTTGTCTGTCGGAGTACTGCATGTGAGGTAACATATGGGTTATCGGCTCATGAGTACTCATATTTTTGGATGTTGGGTAGCAGGAGGTTGCCCAATGTCGGCGGTGTATTACATGAGGGGTAACAGAGGTGTACCAGCGCTCATGAGTACCCGTGTTATAAATGCATTTGGGTAAACAGAAGGGTTACCCAATTTCTCAAGAGCGCTTTCATTTTCATATTTTTGGACAACCAGATGGGCCGTCTATTGACTCATGAGTGCATTTATAATTGATGTTTTGTGATTTTTGTATATATTGATATGCGAGTTATATTTTTATTTTACTCATACGAGCTGCAAAGCTTATCGGGTTGGTGTTTATAATCCCGGTGCACCAATTCGATGGTATAGGGGATAACTTCGTAGGTGTGGATTAACAGGAATCGACGGACCGCTCAGAATACTTGGAGTTATTTATTTACATCATTTGGTGAGGATTTTATGTGGATTTCTTTGTGAGGATTATACATTTCCATTTGTTATAATGTCGAATTATAAATCTGGTTTATAATAATCGGTTGACTGAGTTGTATTTTGAACTCAGAGATGATCCGCTGTGGCATTTAAAATGGTTTCGATTCATTGAGATTGTTTTAATGTTTTTCATGACTTCGAAATTTGAGTTTTTATGCTCGAAATTTTGGGGTCGTGACAAATCGAGCCGAGGGAAAATTGGTTGTGCTCATTTATGTAGACGATTTGATCATAACTAGAAATAATCCTTTAGAAATTGCAGATTTAAAGCTTGCTCTCAACAAAAAGTTTGCCATCAAAGATCTTGGCCATCTCAAGTATTTTCAAGGCACAGAAATGGCTTCTTCTCAGAAAGGGTTGTTTCTCAATCAAAGAAAATATATTCTTGATTTGTTGAAGGAAGTAAAAATGCTTGATTGCAAGCCTACTCGCAGTCCATTGTTTACCAAGTTTCAGCTGGAATGCTCAGGAACTTTGCTGTCTGATATCAGTTACTATCAGATGTTGGTTGGGAAATTAATTTATCTCACCATTACTAGACCGGGTATTGCTTACAGTGTTAGTATTGTGAGTCAATTCATGCATGCTCCTACTACTGCTCATTTAAGTATTGTAAAAAGAATTTTGAGGTACTTAAAAGGTTCTGTTGGTAAAGGCTTGTTACTCAAGAACTATGACAATACTAATAGTGTTGGCTTTGTTGATGTTGATTGGGCTGGTAATGTGTTAGATAGGAAGAGTACAACTGGCTTCTGCAGTTTTGTTAGCGGTAACATGGTTATATGGAAGAGTAATAAACAATTAGTGGTGGCTAGGTCTAGTGCAAAAGCTAAATATCGTGTCATGGCTGCAGCTGCTTGTGAATTGATTTGGCTTAAAGGCCTTCTTGCTGATCTTGGTTTTCCAGTTTCTCAATCTCTTGCTCTTCACTGTGACAATCAAGCTACTATGCAAATTCTTTCTAATCCAGTATTTCATGAGAGAACAAAGCACATTGAGGTAGATTGTCACTACATTCGTAATCAAGTTCAAAACAAGGTGATTGACACTATCTACACTTGCAGCCATGATCAGTTAACTGACATTTTCACAAAACCATAATCTACTGTTAGATTCTTGAGTATTTTATCCAAATTTGGTTCCATTAATCTTTAGGAACAGCTTGAGAGGGAGTGTTGAAGACACTATTCTAGTTTGGTAATGAAACTTTGTTTTTTCCCGGAAACATGTTCCTTGCTTTTCTACCTTAATCTCGGCAACAATTGTTCAAATAGCTGCTAGTTCTTTCTCTTTGTTCAAATATATATTCTTGTTGTATACACTAATTGTAACAAATCCAAGAATATCAATCAAGAGAAAACTCTTAAACTCTTTGTGTTCTTGTTCATAAATTTCTTCATCTTGGTGTTGTCATTAATGTCTGATGTTCCTAAGATGTATTCAATTGCACTAAAGCTTCGTCATCTTTCTTCTTCACTGCACCAGATAATTACTATGATGTTAGATCAAAATATGTGGCATTGTTTCCCAAATTAAGTGATAGCAACACATCCCATATCTAAGATAATAAGTATGCTCCAAGTATAATGAACTCACGGATGATAGCATGTAATCGGTAGAGTGTCTCCTGAAGGTGACTGTGTATATTTTCGAGCTTATAGGACAATAATGATAGCTCCCATGCTTCAGTTACGTAGCTGCATTCGAAACTTTAAACACAAACTATATTATTCATAGTCTATCTTTCGTGCATTGTCCCACGTTTTCTGGTTGGAAAATAAGTTGGTTGAGGCTAGGGGTTTTGGGAGAGCACTTACTCTGGACCCATGCCTGTGATCCCCAATAGTTGCGATGCAGCAATGACAATACTTCGAATAGTCCAGTAAACAGCCGTGGGGATATTAGCAGCGGAGGTGGTAGATTCTAATTCAGTGGTCAAGTGCGGATCACGGCGAACCTCCTGTAACTGAACAATGCACTTCGTCACTTTGAGCACGGTGTTAACCAAATTGTTGTACGCATCAAACTTTGATTTCAGAGCAGTGCTGGCACGTTCCAGTATCTCCGGCAGCTCTCTTAGTGTTCCAACAGCTTTGGCGAGAACGTTGGTGGTGTAAAGTTGCGCCACAAGCCAAAATTCACCATCTCTAACAGAAAAAGCTCCCAAGGCAAGTACTACCTTCTCATCCCAGTGAGAATGTTGGACTAAGTGTAGAATGTCCATTGTTGTCTTGTTTGCATCTTCCCCAGTCAGGGACTGGCAGAATAGCTGTCATATATATAGCAAGCATCCTAATTTTTAGAATTTCGTAGCTGCTATAGAACTATCACTAGAATACGGTAGAATTTTCTGATTATCATCAACTCTAAAAGATGGGTATGGTATGTGTATCTTGTGTGATACATTTTTTTAAACCAAAAGAACAAAATTCATTTTCACAAGATATTTATCCCATGAAAATCAAATGATATAATTAATCTCGACATAAGAACTAATTAAACATATCAATTTAGCAATCAATTAACCTCGCTGAAAATTGCATTAAACAGGCTGATTGGGATTTCATAATTGTCATGAAAGCTACTCAGTTTAGCATGGAGCGCCTTCTCATGATTTTCCAAAGCTTCTGCATGTGCACCTGTGGGTACTGACGCCGTTCCCTAACGCATGAACAACAAACGTACAAGGTCAAAATTCCTGAGCAAGATAGGAGTGATTAAACTTACATTATGAAATAAAGCAAGTGACGACTATGCACAAGCACATATATATCCATATATAGGGCACTTACTGGAACCAGAAGGTTGCCGTGGATATCAGGTTTGGTGACACGAGAAAAAATGACCTCAACAGCTTGAAGAATAAGTTTCAAAGAAATAGGAGTAGCATTACGAGGATGATCGTGAGATCTATCAGTGTCCCGAACTTGGGTGATCAATCCACTGTCATCTGATGTCAATATCGATAACGGACGACGCCCATCCCTGCCTAGGTATTGAGAAGGAGGATTACGGTAGTTCTCTCTGCGCAGGGGGGTGGCTGCCTTATTCTGAGGTACAAGGGCATTCTGAGCTGCATAGGTGTTTTGAGGCACCGGAGCACTGTCTTGATAATTGAGCTTATACTGAGGTAGATAGGCCATTTGATTTTTTTTTCACAATGGTGAGGATTTAGGAAAAGAGCTCAATAGCTCTTATTGTCTGCTAATGGTTTTGGTTCTATCTAGAGAGCGCTAGACCTTATATAGGTGATTTTGAGATGATGCAAAAGGAAAATAAATAAAAAAATTGGCGTGAATTCCATGTTCTGCTACCTTGCTTCCATTAGGGGTTAGATATTGAATTGAACTATACACAAGGGCTTCGACACAGTATCTGGGGTAACTGTTTGGTCGCACTCGAAATCTTTTTTCACCATCACAAAAGGTCGTCTTGATATTCTTAATCTACTTATAACACTGCTCAGGACACATATGGCTGGCAAAATTCTTCAATATTGTTACTCTTGATCGAACTCTTGAAGTATTAGTATTAATTACAACATATATATTGTGTTACAAACTAGTTATTAGAACAATAGTATGAAGCTTCATGAAAAACTTGAAACTATATATGTATTGGCATATTACACGACAATATATAATTATTTCCTGGTAGGTTAGCTGATCGGTGTGATTATGGTACAAAAAAAAGTAATGTCTCTAGGCTATCCGATTATTGTCCTGTTCAGTGTACAGTTGCAAGGTCAGTTTATAAAATAGCTACACCAAAATAAAATACTAGATGATGGTATTATCGTTGAATCACTGATACAAGTCGGCCTCATCGATCTTTCTGAGAATATGACCAGTAAAAGAATGATCTGAAAGACTCTTCCTCTATAATAGAACAAGAGATCGACAAGCCTTTGTACTCAAAGTATAAGCTAAGTTCCTTTTACAAGAAAAGCATACAAGTGTAACTTTGTAAACTACTGTTACCCCAGATCACTGAAGTTTCCAAGTCTTATTTTCTTTGCTGATTGCTCCCAAATCTTTATTCATGCTCTCATGATCTCATTCTGGGGGACCATTATTATCTGCTTTAAATATTCAAAGCTTAACCTACGAACGATGAGAACCAAGAAGGCAAGAAGGAAAAGCTTTATGCATGACAAGAAACAAACAGAAAAAGCTAGGGTTATATATGCGAGTGGTAACAAATAGGAAAAAGAATGTATGATATTGAAACAAACATGGAAATGGAATATCCACAATTATGAAAAATTCTTTTGCAAAAGGGAAAAAAAGTTCATGGCCAGAGATGGTCCCTAAATATGAAGCCTTCAGAAATTAAGTAACGAATATAGACAGTTGCATCTTCATATTCAAGTTTTAATGATGATCACCAGTGTTGAATTATGGAACGAAATTAAATTATAATCAGCAAGAGCTTGAATGATTGAATTTTTTCAATTTATTGATTAATGAAAATAATGGCTAAACCAGCTTTCACAACCATGAAATTTCAAGTATGAAACTCGAAATCGAAGCCATGAAAAACTCTAAAACAATCTCAATAAATCGAAATCATCTTATAGTCACAGCGTATCGTTACTGAGTTCATATTACATCTCAGTCGAATTGATTATTACAAAACCAATTTATAATTCAAGCATTATATCAAATGGAAATGTAAAATCCTCTCAATCCTCACCACAAATTAAAATTAAAAAACTTCGAAATCTTCAGAATAGTCCTCTAATTCTGCTAATCCACACCTGCAGAGGGAGGACGCGTCTAGCCCGGGGGAGGGAGAAGTCGAGCTTGCTAAGGCCTAGGGACCGGCAGTGAGAGCCACACCACCCGAAGGCGAGAGATCTACGGGGAGATTTTTTTGAGAGGGAGAGAGACTCTGGCCGAGGGGGAGGGCTGCGGGGAGAGAAGAGAGAGAGAGAGAGAGAGAGAAAATGAGGGTTTTCGTTTTGGGATCATCAACATACACAAGGACAATCAACCGGCCGGCACTTCCAGTTCTTATAAACTTAGATGAGTCAACATTACTCCTCTTAAAGCCAAATTTAAAAAGAACTGAGCTGAGCTTGGAATACCAAGCTCTTGGAAATTGCTCCAGTCCATAAATGACTATGAAATTTACAAACAACACCTAGTTATTTTTCTATCATGACCTTGTGGCAGCCTCATGTAGACATCTTCCTCCAATTCTCCATGCAAGAAGGCATTTTTTTACATCCATTTGATATAGAGACCAACTACATTTGATAGCTACTGAGAGCGACACTCTCACTGTAATCATCTTGGCTATTGGGGCAAATGTCTCCTTGTAGTCTACTCCAAATGTTTGAGTAAAACCATGTGCCACTAATATGGCCTTGTATCTTTCAATGGTGCCATCTAAATGAAATTTGATCTTGTATATCCAACGAGCTCCAACAACTTTGTGACCCTTTGGTATTTGGACAATGCTCCAAGTTTGATTGTCATTCAGAGCTTTTAATTCATCTTAAATGGCATCTGTCACAACTTGAGACTGATTAGGTTCTTCAAAAGATCTAGGTTCGTTAACATCACAAAGCTGACATAGAAACACATAATGAGAATGTGTTACCTGATTTAGAGTTGCAATATTGTTGAGAGGGTGATTCGGTTTATATGACTCAAAACCTTCCAAGCGGACATTAGGTTTTCTTGTCCGACTAGGATACCTTCTTTGAGGTTGCTCATTGTCCCTTGTATCACTTCCATCATCAACACTTGCTCTGATATCATGATCAGTTTCCAAAACACTATGATGCTGAGGAGAAGGACTTAGAGAAGGACTTTGACCAATGTCTGGGGAAGATGGAGACTGAACATCATGCTCACCCTGAACAACATTATTTGACTCATTTTTAACTAGATCATCATTATAAATGTCTCCACTAACTCCACTAATAGTTAAGTTTGGAGTAGCAATATTAAATACAAACTCCCTCTAAAGATCATTATCCTCGGTCTTGAAAAAAGAATTCGCTTCATCAAATCTTACATCCCTAGAAACAATGATTTTCCTAGATGATGTATCATAGCACTTGTATCACTTTTGGGATGAAGAATAACCAAGAAAAACACATTTAACTGCTCTTGGATCAAGTTTATCGCGATTGTGAGCTTGTATATGAACATAGCACACAAAACCAAAAACTCTCAAGTGATCAATGTTGAGTTTTCTTCCCTTAAGAACCTCAAAGGGTGACTGACACTCCAAGACTCTACTAGGGAGTTTGTTGATGATGTAAGCTGCTGTTTGGATTGCTTGAGACCAAAATCGTTTGGGAACATTTGCTTGCAGCATCAGTAACCTTGTCTTTTCCATAGCGAGTTTGATGCAAAATTCCTTGATTGCTTAAGTAATTTTGCATAACTTTGGATGTATATTCAATATCATTATCTGATCTTAGAATGCAAATGGTAGAAGCAAAGTGATACCGAATGGAAGCTTTTATTTTGTTTTCAAGGAATGGGTTACCCGGTTTTTGACAAGATTGTGAAAGTCATGGAAACATTTTTGCACTTTATTCTTATGTTTCATGAGATAAACAAAAGTTTTTCTTGTGTGATCATCTATGAACGTCACATAAAATCTATAACATCAAATGAATCAACTTTAGCAAGTCCCCAAACATCTAAGTGTATTAATTCAAAAGGCAGCCTTGTAGACTTTGATTTGTGACATGTCTCACATTCATAAGATTACTTACAAAAACTTGGAAATAGAAAAGACAAAACAAGACTTGAGGGATGAGCTAAACATAAGTGCCATAGATGTTGTGAGGAGGCTGACTTTGCAACTAGACCTTGAGGAAGACTTGAAGAACACGAAATATAATAAAGGTCATTAAGAAAGAAATCTTCACCAATCTTCTTCTATGTGACTCGATCTTGAAAGATAATATTAGATGTTGAGAAAATTGCAAGACAATCTAATGAATGAGTGATCCTTCCAACAGAGAGAAGTTTGAAAGGAAATAAGGGAACAAACATGATTTTTGAATGAATATGACTTGAGAACAATTTTAGCCCTTTCCCCAAGATATGAACTTTTTTGCCATTTGCAACATAAACATGAGAGGGAGAATTGAAGACATGAAAATCACTTAAATTTTATGCATTGTAAATCATGTGATCAGAGGCACCTGAATATACAATCCAAAATTCATTATCCTTGCATAGATCCAAAGCAGTTGAAATAGCACATATTATACCTAGATTCTCCTCTTGTTGTGACAAGTCTGCATCTGCTAGATACCCTGCAAATTTTCCTAACATTGCAGTGGTGTCTCTACCACTCACTCCATTATTTTGTTGCTGCAAGAAGGCTGCAAACTGATTGAGAAGAGTGATTGGATTTGTAGTGAAGTTCATCATAGCCTCTGAGCCATGTTCCTCAGCCACATTAGCCCTAGCAGTTGGATTCACCTTCATCTTTCCCTATTGATACTTGAACTCATTGTTGAACTTTGGCTTTAATTCAGGATGCAAGATCCAACCTGTCTTTTTCTCATGACCAATTTCAGTTCTACCAATGGAAACACAATGGGTGCATTTTGAGATCTGGCATTCTTCCCTTATAAGGTCTAACATTTGAGTTTGAGCTTGAGCTAGCAAATGCTCTTGCTTCATTATTCTACTCTACCACTGATACATCAGCTCTCATCATCTTCCTCCTTGTTTCCTCTCTCTGAATAGTATAACAAACTTGCAAAGAAATAAGTTCAGATGCCATGAGTAAATGACTTTTCAAATCATCATAATTAGATTTTAGATTAGCAAACAACATAAACACATGATCCTCTTCAGTTTCTTCATCAAAATCTTCCTATCAGTAGTAATTGGACGATACTGATCTAACTCATTCCACATAGTTTTCAAGCTACCAAGATATTGCTGTAATAACCCTAAATTTCAAACAATATTAGTTTGATTTGAATTCTATAAAATTTACGAATTTTAATTAGAATGAATGTGATTGGTTGCGACGTTATGAAACGAGTAACGGATACGTTCTCGGAACGTTTAATTAGAAAAACGTTACGTTTCCGCAATTTATATATCGACTTTTATTCCGTCGTTCGGTTGTGAAAACTTCCTTCACGAAAGTTATAGGGCTCGTCGATACGAGTTCGTGGATATGTGACACGTTCTAATCGGGTGAGAGGCCGAGGTCGAGGTAGGGCCCCAGGCCGAGTCCGCAACATGGAGAACCTGTATGAGGAGGTTGCTCCATAGGAAGAACAGGTTGAGCCGGCTACTGCGGTTAGAGATGATGGTCGAGTGTTGAAGCTGATCAAGGACATCAGTGCACTGTCAGCGCCGACCTTTCATTGGGGATTAGATCATATGGTAGCTGACCATTGGATCGAGGGTATGGAGACTTATTTTGAGATGATAGAGTGCACAGAGATTGAGAAGAGAAAGATAGTTACATTCTTTCTAAAAGGTGATGCGCTAGACTGGTGGAAGAGCATGAGACAGACAGTGGATGTGTCTACATTCACATGGGGAGGTTTCACTACCATTTTCCGAGAGAAGTATTTTCCACCCTCTGTACAGGAGGACTTGGAGCTGGAGTTTCTGGCACTGGTACAGGGAGACATGACTGTTAGAGAGTATGATGCTCGATTTTCGCCGCTGTACCGGTATGTCAGGCCTATGGGTGCGATCTCTTTAGCTCAGAAGTATCTACGAGGGCTGAAACAGGAGTACAAGACCATGATATCAGTCCTTTGCCTGACTACTAAGGAGTTGATATTTGAGAGTGCCATGAGCTTGGAGCAAGCAAATAAGACACAAGCAGGAGATGTGGGAAGTAGAGATGCAAAGGGAAAAGGCAAGGCAATCTATACAGGTAGCGAGCACTCAGGACCGATGGGTAGGTCATGGAAGAGGCCAAGACCCCACTATCAGGTCCCGGCAAGGGCGACACCCCTAGCTATCAGGGCTGCACCAGTTAGACCATTGGCAGCGGTGAGGTGTTATGGCTGCAACGAGATGGGATATTACGCCTCAGCATGTCCGAAACCGAAGAGAACAGGCTGCCACCGGTGCGGGCAAATCAGACACATAGCTAGAGATTGTACCCGACCTCTTCAAGGTAGGCAGGAACGGCCGCAGAGACAGCTACCAGCGGGCCAAACTAGAGTGTTCGCAGTGGGTCAGCGAAACACAGGAGTGGAAGGTACATTATCACTTTTTGACTACCTTGCTAGAGTACTGTTTGATACGGGAGCATCGCATTCATTCATTGCTAGTTCGGTAGTAGAGATGCTAGGATTGATTCCTACACCTCTTGAGGACGCCTTATGTGTCACTTCACCCCTTGGAGTGTCCCTTGAGTTAGAGACAATCTGCAAAGCTTGTCCGATTTTGATTGGAAGTAGAGAGTTCTCTGCTTCGTTGATTGTGATTCCGGACCACACTTATGATGTGATCTTGGGGATTGATTGGTTGAGACCACAGCATGCTGTGATTGATTGTTTTGACATGGTGGTGTGATTTCATAGACCTGGAGAGCCTGCGTTTCGTTATCGTTGCCTCAAGTCTGATAACGCCATGAGATCAGGAGTTTTGGCACATGTGGAGTCGGTGGATCAGAAGGTAACTATCGCAGACATTGTGGTAGTATCTGAGTTTGGTGAAGTATTCCAAGAGATACCGGGGCTACCTCCTCTAAAAGTGGTAGATTTCTGCATTGATGTAGTACCTGGTACAACACCTGTGTCAAAGGCGCCCTATAGAATGGGGCAGAATGAACTTAAGGAGTTGAAGGTGCAGATCGATGAGCTATTAGACCAAGGATTCATTAGACCTAGTGTTTCACCTTGGGGAGCACCGGTTTTGTTCGTGAATAAGAAAGATGGTTCTCTACGGTTATGTATGGACTATAGAGAGCTGAACAAGGTGACCATCAAGAATAGGTACCCCTTACCTAGGATTGATGACTTGTTCGATCAGCTTAAAGGTGCTACGGTGTTCTCTAAGATTGACTTGAGATCCGGTTATCATCAGCTCAGAGTGAAGGAAGAAGATATATCGAAGACAGCCTTCAGGACCCAGTATGGACATTATGAGTTCGTTGTCATACCATTTGGTCTAACGAATGCACCAGCTGTCTTTATGAGCTTGATGAACCAAGTATTTAGCCCGTACTTGGATGAGTTTGTGGTGGTGTTTGTGGATGACATTCTGATATACTCCAAGACACAAGAAGAACATGTGGTGTATCTGAGAACAGTGTTACAGACCTTGAAGGAGGCGAGACTGTATGCCAAGCTAGAGAAGTGTGAGTTCTGGAAAGAAGAGGTCAAATTCCTTGGTCATGTTGTCTCAAAAGATGGAGTACTAGTGGACCCATCAAAGGTAGAGGCAATAAAGAATTGGAGTCATCCAAAGAACCCTACAGAGATTCGTAGTTTCCTCGGTTTGGCAGGTTACTACCGGAGGTTTATCGAGGGGTTTTCTAGTATTGCATCTTCATTGACCAAGTTAACCAAGAAAGATACTCCGTTCGTGTGGACGGATGCATGTGAGGAAGCATTCAGCAAACTAAAGACCAGATTGACCACAGTCCCAGTGTTGACGATTCCTTCAAGTGGTGGTGGTTATGTCATTTACAGTGATGCTTCGCTCCAAGGTTTGGGTTGTGTGTTGATGCAGCATGGAGGAGTTGTTGCTTATGGCTCGAGACAGTTGAAGATTCATGAGAAGAATTACCCGACGCACGACCTAGAGCTTGCAACAGTTGTGCTTGCCCTGAAGATTTGGAGACATTACTTGTATGGAGAGAAGTTTCAACTCTTTTCAGATCATAAGAGTTTGAAGTACTTGTTCTCTCAGAATGAGCTGAATATGAGGCAGAGGAGATGGATGGAACTCCTCAAGGACTATGACTTCACATTAGAGTACCACCCGGGAAAGGCAAATGTGGTGGCCGATGCCTTGAGCAGGAAACCGAGAGGTGTGGTGGCTTCACTTATGGTACAGGAATGGTTCACTTTCTTCCAGTGTCGATGAAGTACTCCGTGGACGTGCTTGGGAAACTATATGTGGATGAGGTAGTGAGACTTCATGGTGCTCCAGTTTCTATTGTTTCTGATCGAGATGCACGTTTCACTTCGAAGTTCTGGGGTGGTTTGCAAAAGGCGATGGGCACTACCCTGGATATGAGTACAGCTTTTCACCCTCAGACGGATGGGCAGACAGAAAGGGTGAATCAGGTGATGGAAGACATGTTGAGAGCATGTGTGCTGGATTTCAAGGGTGGCTGGGAAGATCATTTGAGATTGATTGAGTTTGCCTACAACAACAGTTACCATTCTAGCATTGGCATGGCACCTTATGAGGCACTTTATGGTAGACCATGTCGATCTCCGATCTGTTGGGCCGAAGTTGGTGATGAGGCACTGAAGGGTCCAGAGGTGGTTCAGAAAACCACGGAGAAGATCTCGATCATTCGGGATAGAATCCGGACCGCTCAGAGCAGACAGAAGAGCTATGCGGACTTGAAGAGGAGACATGTGGAATTTGAGATCGGTGATCATGTGTTCTTGAAAGTTTCACCTATGAGGGGTGTAGTGAGATTTGGCAAGAAGGGAAAGTTGGCACCGAGGTACGTTGGGCCCTTTGAGATACTTGAGAAGGTGGGCGAACTAGCATATCGACTAGCCTTGCCTACTAGCATGTCGGGCGTTCACAACGTCTTCCACATTTCCATGCTGAGGAAGTATGTACCAGATGAGTCACATGTGATCGATCATAGCACCATTGAAGTGAAGGAAAATGCCACATTTGTTGTCGAGCTGGTTCGTATTCTGGATAGATCCACAAAGAAGCTTCGGAGGAGAGAAGTTGAGCTAGTCAAGGTGCTGTGGAGTCACCATGATGAGGGTGATGCATCTTGGGAGCTGGAGTCGGACATGATGACCAGATATCCACAGTTGTTTGTTGAGTGAGTTTGAATTTCGGGACGAAATTCCTTTAAGGGGGGTAGATTGTAATAACCCTAAATTTCAAAAAATATTAGTTTGATTTGAATTCTATAAAATTTACGAATTTTAATTAGAATGAATGTGATTGGTTGCGACGTTATGAAACAAGTAACGGATACGTTCTCAGAACGTTTAATTAGAAAAACGTTACGTTTCCGCAATTTATATATCGAATTTTATTCCGTCGCTCGGTTGTGAAAAGTTCCTTCACGAAAGTTGTAGGGCTCGTCGATACGAGTTCGTGGATATGTGACGCGTTCTAATCGGACGACGTACGTAAAAGTTATTAACGATAGAAGTTAGTTTCCGATTTTGGAAACGAGTATAAAAGGGGAATTATTCAGTTTAGGGTTTCCATATTTGGAAATCCCTATTTTCTCTCCCTCTCTCTCCTCTCTCCGCCTCCCTCACCCTCGCACCCGATCTCTCTTTTCTCCCTCTCTGGTTCCACCATCGATCTCCCTCCTCCGAGGGAGGTGCTCCTCACCGCCGGCACCAGCAACCTCATGGGCACGACGCGACGCACCATCGAGCAAGACGCAAGCCAGCTCGCCGCCGTGAAGCTCGTCGCGCCGCACCGGACCCGCACGACTGGACCAAGCTCTCCGACGAGCTCCGGTGCTCCCAAGACCGAAAATAGGTGAGGTTTCGACTATATATGATGTTGTGATTGTTGTTGTGTGTATTGTGGATGTTGTGGATGATTTGTGAAGGAGATCGGAGTGGGATCGGAGGGGGGGAAAAATTGATGAACACCGCCGCCTTAGGCGGCGCGTGTGGGAGCATGGAGCGGTCTATGGGTGGTCGGAGACCGTAGGAAGGTGGAAGAGGAGGAGAGGATGGTTTTTGGGGCGGAGGTGACGTGATACGCTCCGGTGTCGGAGTAGGCACGTGGGCCCCACGCGCGGCCTGCCGGAGGTGGCGCGTGTACCGCACGCACCGCCACGAGCGGCAGCGCGTGAACAGTGTTTCCGGAAGGGTAATTTTGTAATTTATTTACGTACGGTAAATGTAAATTTTATTTACGTACGGTAAAAAGTAAATTTAGAAGGGTAAATCAGTCATTATTATTTACTGAGACAGTACGTACATTTGAATAGTATTTATACGTACAGAAATACGTAAACAGTATGTACTCGTACAGAGATACGTATTGAATGTGTATTTGTACATTAATACATAAATAGTAAATACGTGAATAGTAACATTGAATAGTAACATTGAGCAGTAAATTCGTGAAACCGAAATTGCTGAACAGTAACCGATTATTACTATTACGGCATTTAAAGGTTTACGAAACGTTTCTAAATTATTTTCTTATCTTTTCAAGGTGATCGATAAATCAAGGCAAGGAATTATCTTCAGAAATAGTGGAATTACACTCGAGTCGATAAGGTGAGTAAAATCTCACATATTTACGAATCTACCCTTGCGGTGATTCTAAGATTTTTGCAAGAGTTTTAAATATTGAAATACGACATGTATACAATATAGTGGATTATATATATATTGTATGGATGGTAATAAGTACATATATATATATATAGTTTTCTATAAAATATACTGTTATGAATTCATTTGAAATAGGTCATTTCGATGACGAGCATGTGATTTTAATATAGAGTTTGTTAAACGTTTTCTCTTCGGACGTGTTTATAAATTATGACATGTATGTGATATAGTGGATTATATATATGTATTGTATAAATGGTAAATAAAAACATATATATATATATATTGTTTGCTATATAATATACTGTTATGATTTTATTGTGATGATGTCATTTTGATGACAAGATTTTATCGAGCATGTGATTTTTGGTACAATATGATGTGTGATTATTGTATGTGATTTTAACATGGAGATTGTTAAAATGTGATTGGTCTTCGGACTTTATTTTTGGTACAATATGATGTGAGATTGTTGTACGTGTTTGGCAAGTCGGAACCTAGCCTTTGGCCGGGCGAAAGTTACGATACAGTTAGAGCTCTAGTCTGTCTGCCGGAGTACTGCATGTGAGGTAACGGGTGGTTATCTGCTCATGAGTACTCATATTTTTGGATGTTGGGTAGCGGGTGGTTGCCCAATATCGGCGGTGTATTACGAGAGGGGTAACAGATGTGTACCAGCATTCTTGGTACCCGTATTATAAATGCATTTTGGTAACCAAAAGGGTTACTTAATTTCTCATGAGCGTTTCATTTCGTATTTCTTTGGGACAACCAGATGGGCCGTCCATTCACTCATGAGTGCATTTATATTTGTTTGATTTCTGGATTTTCGAATATATTGTTATGCGAGTTATATTTTCATTTTACTCATACGAGCTGTAAAGCTTACCGGGTTTGTGTTTACAATCCCGGTGCACCAATTCAATGGTGTAGGGGATACATCCGCAGGTGTTGACTAGTGGGGATTGAGAGACGACTCCGGTGACTCGTAGTTGTTCGTTACCCTGCTTGTGGTGAGATTTCTAGAGTGGATTTGTGAGTGAGAATTTGTGAGGTTTTATTTGTGAGATTT
The DNA here is from genome assembly GCF_933775445.1 of Argentina anserina. Classification (NCBI taxonomy): domain Eukaryota; kingdom Viridiplantae; phylum Streptophyta; class Magnoliopsida; order Rosales; family Rosaceae; genus Argentina; species Argentina anserina. Next base: position 21,449,244 of record NC_065875.1, read on the forward strand.
GTGAGAGATTGTGAGGATTATTACATTTCCAATTTTATGTATGGATTATAAATTTGGGTTGTAATAATTGGTTTGTCTGAGTTGTATTGAGAACTCAGTAATGATCCGCTGTGACATTTTAAATGATTTCGATTTCATTGAGATTATTTTGTGTTTAACGACTTTAAAATTTTGAGTTTTTAAGCTCGAAATTTTGGGGTCGTTACAATTGCACAAAAGGAGAATTACTTTGCTGCAACTCAGACATCTTTCTCTTGAGCTTAAAGATACAAGCAGAATTGTTCAAGTCACCATATAGATCTTTGACTTCTTTCCAAAATGAGTGAAGACTCAGCATAACCAAAAATCTCACGCATCTTTGGTTCTATGGAATTTAATATCCAAGCCAGCAATAGCTGATCTTGAGCAAACCATGCATCATACTAAGAAGCAGAGGTGGGGAGAATGTTTATTGTGCCATCAATAGAGCTAAGTAGCCTTTTTTCCTCCAAGAGCGCGCCTGATCTCTCTCGACCAAGATAGGTAGTTGAACTCATTAAGGAGAATTGCTAATAAGTCGAAGGTTGGTGTTAGAATCATTTACTTCAGTTGCAGATGATGCAGAACTCTTCATATCGTCACCTCCAGTTATGATGTACTAGAGTGAAATAACAGGAGAATGTAACAATGAAAAAGGATGGGAATGGAGTGCAGAAACAGGTCCTAATCAGAAGCCTACTCTCATATCATGTTGAATTACGGAACAAAGTAATGAGCAAGAAATTGAATGATTGAGTTTTTTCAATCTATTGCTTAATGAAAACAATGGCTAAACCAACAATTTTATTCACAAGGAGATCTACTACTCTAACCACTACACAACATGCTAACCTCAACTACACCATACTTATCTAACCATTAAATACTGTACAAAACAGAGAGAAAATAGATTGCTGAGTTTAGAAGCAAGATTCATTCGTGGGTAGAACCCAGCTACTGCACGATCTGCATTTAATACACTCATATAAAGAAAATGACACAAACTCACACAAATGACCATCAAGCAATAAACTACAAACGACACAAACCGAACCAAACGACCATCAATTTGCAGAGGGGCTGCAGCTCTGCTTGCATCCCTGTAGCCATGCCTGAATAGCCCGACATACCACATGATTTTAATAAGTTCAATAACCAGCGAGTCCGCAATCAGGTAACACGTACCCTACGTGTTATACCTATTTATTATTTTGAGATCTAGGATGTGGAAATGTTGATTTAAATTCACATTAAACTCATTTCCAAACCAATTATTTTCACTGATAACAATCGAAAACCGGCCAATTGCAAAATTTTGACCTCACTCCATGTGATTTGTGCGCCAGCAAAGTCTGATAGATATATATTTTGATCTGATCTGTGGCAAATTATACGAGTTTCATGGTTGAAGGCACTTTCTCTTCAAGGTTCGGCCTAGCATGTCTCTTCACAACTTCAATATGCTTTCGATCGACTGTGAGAATCATAAACATTATAATTTGAGACTTTGAGAACAAGTTTTCGTGATCAATAGCATTATGTATCAAATAGTTGTCAAGTTCAAAATCACTTGTTCGACGTCCCAAAAACTCTTCCACTTCAACTCTTTTGAGGTAGCGATGAGAGTACTTTACAGCCTGCTTGACTTTGATACCTTCTCTTCTATTGGATACATAATAATGTGGCAACTTCAAGAAGAGTTTGTGAAAGCAAGGAGACGCCTGAATGAATGAGGCCAATTGAAGTACACAGCAAATTAACGTACATCATCTACTTCAAGCTTAACTCCAAACGCCTGAGATTTACTAGCAAAGGAAATTCAAAAATCTTGTTGAGCTTGTTGATCTTGTTGAGCCTGAGATTTCAATATTATCAGTTATTTTCTTTTGTATGCGATGTGTGTTATACTATTGGTTTACTCATACGAGCTGCAAATCTTACCGGGTTTGTGTTTACAATCCCGGTGCACTAAACTGATGGTGTAGGGAATAGTGCAGGCTCGGAGAGCTTACACGGAGGGTTTCCCTCTTCTGTTTTTGGTGAGGATCGAGTGAATATTATATTTTCAATTGTCTTAATGCTTGTGTGTATAAATTGGTGACGTATTATTCAAGTCGACTAAGTCGTACTTTGAACTCGGTTTCGATACATTGTTATTGTAAGATGATTTCAATATATTTGAGATTATTTTAGAGTTTTCATGGCTCGAATTAGAATTTTAATCATTCGAAATTTCGGGGTCATGACAGTAGGTATTAGAGCGTAGGTTGTGTATTTGGTGATTTATCAATATCATCCAAAAGTGATGGCCCGATTGCAGCGGATCGCCATCATATATTCTTCGGTATTGATATGTTACTGGGTATGCATGAGTGTTAGGAGCCTTACCTTAAGGTTTGGTCCTCTAAATAGAAGTGTTGTGATGATACTTCAAGTATTCTTCTCCCTTCTAAATATCTTAGTTGATATATGTTGGATCTTTTTTATTTGGGGTCCAAGATTATACATGTATTGACTAAGTGTTTAAATGTTTCAATGTGATGAATTTAGAGAAAGGCCGGGGTGGAGGCCGAGTCTGCAATGTGGAGAACCTTTATGAGGAGGAGGCACCACCTGGTTAGCAGGTTGACCGAGAGGTTGTCGTTAGAGACGAGGGTCATGTGCTTAAGCTGATCAGGGACATCAGTAGTCTGTTAGCACCATCATTTCATGGGGATTTGAATCATATGGTGACGAATCATTGGATTGAGAGTATGGAGACCTACTTTGAGATGGTGATGTGCTCTGAGATTGAGAAAATGATGATAGCCACATTCTTCTTGAATGATGATGTTATGGATTGGTGGAAGAGCACACGGTGGACTGTGGATGTGTCCACTTTGACTTGGAAGGGTTTTGTGGAACTCTTTCGAGAGAAGTACTTTCCATCTACGGTGAATGAGGAACTTGAGGTTGAGTTCCTTGCTCTGGTGCAGGGAGATATGACCGCCCGAGAGTATGAGCCATGTTTTGCACGGTTGTATCGTTTTGTTAGGCCGATGGATGTGACCTCCTTGACTCAGAAGTTCCTACGGGGACTTAGGCAAGAGTACAAGACCATCATAGCAGCATTTTGTATGACTATAAAGGAGCTGATTTATGAGAGTACCCTAAATTTGGAACATGTGAATAAGACTCGAGGAGGCGATGTGGAGTCTACAGATGTTCGAGGAAAAGGGAAAGCAGTCACTTCAAGTGGTGGGTATGCGAGACCAAAAGGTGGATCTTGGAAGAAGCTGAGAACCTATCACCAGACTCCAGCTAAGGTGGCAACTCTATCTGTTAGGGCTGCACTTGTCAGCAGTAGTCATCAGTGAGGTGTTTCGCTTGCGGTGAAATGGGTCACTATGCCTCAGATTGCTCGAAGCCGAGGAAGCAGGGTTGTTTCAGGTGTGGGCAGGCGGGACATATAGCTATAGATTGCACCCGACCTCAACATAGTGGACAAGAGAATCATCAGAGGCAGTTACCTGCGGGCCAAGCTAGAATGTTTGCAGTGGGTCAGCGGGACACAGGAGTGGAATGTACCTTATCTATTTTTGACCACCTCGCTAGAGTATTGTTTGATACGGGAGCATCACATTCTTTTATTGCTAGTTCGGTAGTAGAGGTGCTAGGTTTGATCCCTACATCTCTTGGAAACTCTTTATGTGTCACTTCACTTTTTTAGTGTCTCTTGAGCTTGAGACGATCTGCAATACTTGTCCTATTGTGATCGAAGGTAGAGAATTCTCTACTTCCTTGATAGTGATTTCAGACCACACATATGACGTGATCTCAGGAATTGATTGGTTGAGCCCACATCATACTTTGATTGATTGTTTTGACATGGTAGTGTTTCTCCATGATCCCAATGAGCCAATTTTTCGTTATTGTTGCCTCAAGGCAGATACTGTCATGAGGACATGAGTCTTGGCACATGTTGAGTGTGTAGATAATGAGGTAATTATTCAGACATTATTGTGGTGTCTGACTATAGTAAGGTGTTTCAGGAGATACCGGGTTTACCTCCTCGGAGAGTTGTTGATTTCTGCATTGATGTTGTACCTGGTACTGTACCTATGTCGAAGGCACCTTATCGGATGGGGCAGAACGAACTTAAGGAATTGAAGGTGCGGATGGATGGGTTATTGGACCAAGGGTTCATTAGACCTAGTGTCACACCTTGGGGTGTGCCGGTGTTGTTCGTGAAGAAGAATGATGGTTCACTACGGTTGTGTGTGGACTACATGGAGTTGAACAAGGTGACCAACAAGAATAGGTATCATTTTTTTAGGATTGATGGCTTGTTTGATCAGCTAAGAGGGGCTACAATGTTCTCTAAGATTGATATGAGATCCAGTTACCATCAACTCAGGGTGAAGGAGGAGGATATTCCTAAGACGGCTTTCAGGACCAGGTATGGACACTATGAGTTTGTTATCATGCCCTTTGGTCTGACAAATGCTCTTGCCGTTTTTATGAGTTTGATGAACCAAATCTTTAGCCAATACTTGGATGAGTTTGTGGTAGTGTTCGTTGATGATATCTTGGTATACTCTAAGTCTCAAGAGGAACATGTGATGCATTTGAGAATTGTGTTGCAAACTCTAAAGGAAGTAAGGTTGGATGACAAGCTTGAGAAGTGTGAGTTTTGGAAGGAATAAGTTAAGTTCTTGGTCATGTGGTCTCTAAGGATGGCGTGTTAGTAGATCCATCAAAGGTGGAGGTAGTGAGGAGTTGGAGTCGTCCTAAGACTCCTACAGAGATTCGCAGTTTTCTTGGGTTGGCAGGTTACTACCAGAGATTCATTGAAATGTTCTCTAGTATTGCGTCGCCTTTGACCAAGTTGACTAAGAAGGATGTTCAGTTCGTGTGGACAGAAGAATATGAGGATGACAATTCCCACTAGTGGGGGTGGTTATGTCATTTATAGTGATGCATCGCATCAAAGCTTAGGGTGTGTGTTGATGCAGCATGGAGGCGTGGTTGCTTATGGCTCTAGATAGTTGAAGGTTCATGAGAAGAACTACCTTACTCAAGATCTACAGTTATTTTTGCCTTAAAGATTTGGAGGCATTACTTGTATGGTGAGAAATTTCAACTCTTTTCTGATCATAAGAGTTTGAAGTATTTGTTCTCACATAAGGAGTTGAACATGAGGCAGAGGAGATGGATGGAACTCCTTAAGGATTATGACTTCACTTTGGAGTATCATCTTGGAAAGGCAAATGTGGTTGTTAATGCCTTGAGTAGGAGACCGAGGGGTATGATAGCTTATCTCATGGTTCAAGAATGGCTTATGCATGAAACCGCATCTGAGTTTGATCTTGTGCAATCAGGAGGAGAATCAACGATCTTTCTTGGTAGTGTTTCAATGTAGCTTCCACTAATTTCAAAGATCATTCAGGGTCAAGCACAAGATAGATTCTCACGAGCTAGGTTGGCAGATCTCGTGGTAGATTCGCTTGATGAATGTCCATTTGAGTGGAGAATTGGATTTGATGGAGGTTTGAGGTTTGAGACAAGATTGTGTGTTACAGATTGTGCAGATCTCAAGGAAGAGGTCTTTCGTGCAGCACAACGATCTCATTATATAATGCACCTAGGGAGCACCAAGATGTATAAAGATATCCGTAGAAAATTATAGCAGATTGGGATGAAAAAAGACGTGGCTGAGTTTGTATCAAGGTGTCTTACTTGTTAGCAAATTTCCATGGACTTTGTGACAAGATTTCCTTAGTCCAGGAAGGGTCACAATGCAATGTGGGTGATTATTGATCGATGGACGAAGTCGGCACACTTTCTTCCGGTATCGATGAAGTACTCAGTGGAAGTGTTAGGGAAGTTATATGTGGATGAGATAGTGAGACTTCTTGGTGCACCTGTTTCTATTATTTCTAATCGAGATGCACATTTCACTTCGAAGTTCTGGGGTAGTTTACAGAAGAATTTGGGTACTACCTTAGATATGAGTACAACATTTCATCCTCAAACTGATGGGCAGATAGATGGGTGAATCAGGTGATGGAGGATATGTTGAGAGCTTGTGTTCTTGATTTTAAGGGAAGTTTGGAGGATCACCTGAAGTTGATTGAGTTTTCCTACAACAATAGTTACCATTTTAGCATCGGCATGGCGCCTTATGAGGCTCTTTATGGTAGACTATGTAGATCACCTATCTGTTGGGCTGAAGTTGGTAATGAAGGGCTAATGGGTCCTGAAGTTGTTCAGGAGACTTCAGATAATGTCTTGATTATTCAAGATATGATCCGAATAGTCCAGAGTAAACAGAAGAACAATGCAGACTTAAAAATGAGACATGTCGAGTTAAATTCTTATAATTTCTTGTAAATTATTAGGCTTGGTATTTCGAATAATTATTAGGCTTAAGAGTTGACTTTTAATCCGTCGCTCATCTCTAAAAACTTCCTTCATGAAATTTGTAGAGCTCGTCATCACGAGTTCGTAGACATGTGGCACACCATAATTGCACATCGTGTTTGAAAGTTGTTACAACTGAAGTTTGGTTGTCGTTTTTGGAAAGAGTATAAAGGGGCATTTTTGGAAACCCCAACTTTCCAAAATCAGAAACCAACCCGCAACATTCCTTTTTTTCCCGTACCCCCATTTTCGCACCCAGCTTCTTCTCCGGCGATCTCCCTCCTCCGGCTGCTGTGTTTGACACCGCCGGTGCGTTGGAACCACATGGTTGAGCCGCGTCAACCGGTGGTAGTGGCACCGTACCCCACACCGTGGTTCAGCCGCCACCGAGAGAGCACAGCTGCGGCACCGTCGAGCTCAACATCGCCAGCGGGGTTGGGGCACGAGGCGGCGACTGCAGGTCTTCCCTTCTCCTTCTAGATGCAAATCCACCGACAGAGGGGCTCGAATCGAGCTGTTTCGCCTCCGATTTTCAACCTTTGATCTGGGTTTCTTGCGGCGGCATTTCCGGCGGTCACCGGCCAGATTAGAGCTAACTGCAGGTACGGTTATGATCTACTCCTTGTGATCTACGTTTTTGATGTTGGAAATTTTGTGGTTTGTTGAAGTTTAGGTAGAGGTGTTTATGGTGGGTGTGTCGCCGCCTAGGGCGGCACGTGGGAGGAGGTGTGGTGGCAGGGAGTGGGTATTAGGCCCTAGGATGGTGATAGGAAGAAAATTGGTTGGTTTTGATGGCTGCAAGTGAGGCCACACGCGGCTGCATTGGGCGGCGCGTGAGCACCACGCACGGCTGTCAGAGGGTGGTGCGTGAACCCCACCCGCTACTATCTAGGGTGGTGCATGAACAATGTTTTGTGAACAGTAATTCGTGTACAGTCATGAACAATAATTCGTAAACCCGTGTGTTTATGAACAATGTTGTAACTATAATTATTATTCTCCTGTTTTCTTTTATGCGGGTCGTTTTCCTAAGCATGTTGTTATGCCACTAGGTGACCGATGAAACGAGTGAGAGAATCTCTTTTAGTGTTGTAGAAGTTGCACGCATGAAAATAAGGTGAGTAAATCTCACTATGACAAGTCTACCATTGGTGGTGACTTCCATTTAAGATGCATTTAAGATTAATAAAATGATTTCTCTAGATGGAGTTGTAATAGCCCGATTTTTTGGGACGATTTAATAGACTATTTCTAAAGTTATAAGTTTTCGAAAATATTAAATCGTGTTCGTTCCGCTTTGTGACGTCGGAAATCAAAAACGAAAACGTTATCGGAACGTTATTAGAAAAACGTTACGTTTCCGCAACGCGTATGTCGACTTTTACTCCGTCGATCGTTTGCGAAAACTTCCTTCACGGAAGTCGTAGAGTTCGTCAATACGAGTTCGTGGTCACGTCACGCGTTCTAATCGGACGTCGTATGTGAAAGTTATTAACGACGGAAGTTAGTTTCTGATTTGGAAAAGGGGTATAAAAGGAAATTGTTCTGAAGTAGGGTTTCCATTTTTAGAAACCCTCCTCTCTTCTCTCACCCGCGCCTCCCTTTCTCTCCCTCACCCCTCGCGATTTTCTCCCCCGAGCCCTCTCTTCCTTCGGTGCCGATCTCGCCTCTCCGAGCGCCGTGAGTCTCACAGCCCATCCCAAGGGCGCCGCTCAGCCTCCTGCAGCCACCCCTGGATGCGACACGCCGGGGTGCGCCACGCCGAAGCTTCTCCGAATCGTACCAAGCTGCTGCAACTCGCCGTTGCACGACCCATCATCTCCGACAACGCAAGAGCTTGGAGGAGGGCGCCTTGACACCGATTCTTACCTTTGGAACCATCTACAAGCGATTGGGGGGCCAAATCACATCAACTCAAGTTCATTCCGAGAGATGGAACACCGCCGACGATCCGAGCTTCTCCGGTGCTAAATCGGAGTTCTAAACTTCAATTAAGGTATGATTTGATGTAATTGATGGGTTGGTTGTGATTGTTGATGAATTTTTGGATTGATTGGAGGAAGATCGGAGGTGTGGGAGGAGGAGGGGTTACCGCCGCCTGGGAGTGCGTGTAGGTGCGTGTGTTAGCCTAGGAATGGTTTGAGACCGTAGAAAGGAGGAGGAAGAGGAGAGAAAGGTTTTGGGGGCGGCGGTGGCGTGATACGCGCCGTGGTTGGTGTCGGCGCGTGTGCCCCACGCGCTGCCACAGTGAGTGGCGCGGCCTGCCGGAGGTGGCGCCTGCACCCCACGCGCCGCCACGTGCGGCGGCGCGTGAACAGTATTTCAGAATGGTAATTTTGTAATTTATTTTTACGTGCGGTAAATGTAAAAGTGATTTACATACAGTAAATGTAAATTTATTTTACATACGGTAAATGTAAATATAAATTACTTTCAGTAAATGTAAAAAGTAATTTCAGAAGGGTAAATCAGTAATTAATATTTACTGAAACAGTATTTACATTTGAAATAGTATTCGTACATGCAGAAATACGTAAAGAGTATGTACTCGTACATGAATACGTAATGGATATGTATTTGTACAGGAATATATGAATAGTAACACCAGAAATTGCTGAACAGTAACAGATTATTACTGTTTCGGCATTTAAAGGTTTACGAAACGTTTTTAAATTCTTTTCTTATCTTTTCAAGGTGATCAATAAATCAAGAAAAGAAATTATCTTCGGAAATTGTGGAATTACGCTCGAGTTGATAAGGTGAGTAAAATCTCACATATTTACGAATCTACCCTTGTTGAGATTCAAGATGTTGCAAGAGTTTTTAATATTGAATTACGACATGTATACGATATAGTGGATTACATATATATTGTATAAATGGTAATAAGTACATATATATATAGTTTGCTATATTATATACTGTTATGAATTTATTGAAATTGGCCATTTCGATGACGAGAATTAAATATTGAGTATGTGATTTAATTTGTACAATTTGAGGTGTGATTATTGTACGTGGTTTTAACATGGTGTTTGTTAAAACCTTTTTGCTTCGGACGTGTTTATAAAATATGACATGTATATGATATAGCAGATTATATATATATATTGTATAAATGGTAAATAGGTACATATATATATATAGTTTGCTATATAATATACTGTTATGATTTTATCATGATGATGTCATTTTGATGACGAGATTGTATATCGAGCATGTGATTTTGATTTGTACATTATGATGTGTGATTATTGTACGTGATTTTAACATGGAGATTGTTAAAATGTTGATTTGTCTTCGGACTTGATTTTTGTACAATATGATGTGAGATTATTGTACGTAATTTTAACATGGATATTGTTAAAATGTTGATTTGTCTTCGGACTTGATTTTTGTACAATATGATGTGAGACTATTGTACGTGATTTTAACATGGAGACTGTTAAAATGTTGATTTGTCTTCGGACTTGATTTTTGTACAATATGATGTGAGATTATTGTACGTGTTTGGCAAGTCGGAACTTAGCCTTTGGCCAGGCGAAAGTTACGATACAGTTATAGCTCTAGTCTGTCTGCCGGAGTACTGCATGTGAGGTAACATGTGGTTATCGGCTCATGAGTACTCATATTTTTGGATGTTGGGTAGCAGGTGGTTGCCCAATATCGGCGGTGTACTTCGTGAGGGGTAACAGATATGTACCAGCGTTCATTAGTACCCGTATTATAAATGCATTTGGGTAACCATAAGGGTTGCCCAATTTCTCATGAGCACTTTCGTTTTCATATTTTGGACAACCAGACGGGCCGTCCATCGACTCATGAGTGCATTTATATTTGATGTTTTTGTGGATTTTCGTATATATTGATATGCGAGTTTTATTGTTGTTTTTACTCATACAAGCTGTAAAGCTTACCGAGTTTGTGTTTACAATCCCGGTGCACCAATTCGATGGTGTAGTGGATACTCCGCAGGTGTGGATTAGCAGGAATTGACGGATCGCTCAGAGGACTTGAAGATATTTAGTTCCAGCTTGTGTGAGGATTTTGTGCGACTTTCATGCGAGGATTTATTTGTGAGTTTTGTGAGAGATTATGAGGATTATTACATTTCCATTTTATGTAATGTTGAATCATAAATTTGGTTTGTAATAATTGGTTTTCTGAGTTGTATTGAGAACTCAGTGATGATCCACTGTGCATTTATAATGATTTCGATTCGTTGAGATTGTTTTAGTGTTGTACGACTTCGAAATTTTAGGGTCGTTACAGGAGTGAACGGTGACGCCGATATAATATAGTGAGTTCTGTATGTGTACAAAAATGGTAATTACAATATATATGGTTTTCTATATTATGTGTTACGGTTTTTATTAAATTATGTAATTTTATTGTTTTCGATTAATTTTGGCGGATGAGATCGGAAAGGGAGATAATGAACCTTCCGGTATAATGGATTATTGGTGTGACTTGTTATATATTATTGTGTAAGAGTCACTTGGTTTTAGTACATAAACATGCATGGATTGTTATATTGTACGTGGTTTTAACATTGAGTCTTGTTAAAACGTTTTCAGGTTTTCAGACTTGGTGATGACATTTAAATTGGGAACCAAGTCTTAGCCGGGTGTTGGTTGCGATCACTTAGAGCTTTAGTCTGTCTGCCGTTGTACGTCATGAGGGGTAAGCAGATGGGCTGTCTGGGTCTCATGAGTACACATGTTTTAAAAATGTTATTATTGCATTTCTTTTGTATGTGATGTATGTTTAAATGTTGGTTTACTCATACGAGCTAAAAAACTTACCGGGTTTATGTTTACAATCTCGGGACACCAAACCAATGGTGTATGGGATAGTGCTGCAGGTGGGGATTAGCATGCTCGGAGAGCTTACATTGAGGATTTTCTAAGGGTTTCCCTCTTCTGTTTTTGGTGAGAATCGAGTGAATATTACATTTTCAATTGTCTTATTGCTTGTGTGTATAAATTGGTGATGTATTATTCAAGTCGACTGAGTCATACTTTGAACTCAGTTTCGATACACTGTTGTTGTAAGATAATTTCAATATATATGAGATTATTTTAGAGTTTTCATGGCTCGAATTCAAATTTTAATCATTCGAAATTTCGGGATCGTGACAGGAGCAATTACATCATTTATAATAGATGACAGACTTCTTCATGGGGTGCTTACACTTGCCACAAGCTACCATGGCTTGGAGTACTGGATCTTCACTAGAGAGAGTGACATCATAGTCATGACCAGAAGGTCCAAAACGAAAAGATTATTAAAGGGAATTTTTAAGTGCACTCAAGAACCCCAATTCTGCTACACTTTGACCCCATTTGGGAAACTTGTCAATGCATTCCATAAGCTCTGACTCTTCAAGTCTTACCATGTCCATGGCATTGGATCCTCTCCCTATAACTGCCCAGTTCTTATCATTGTCATCCATATCTAGCAGTGCTGACACCTCATCTAGAACATGGTCAGTAATTTCAGGCTTTCCTAGTCGAAGTTTTGATCTATTTATGCATTCCAGCCTAAGCCAGAAGAACTGAGATTTTAAAAAAGACAATACACTGCTTAAGTGTTTATTATCAACCATGGTTATAAGGTTCCTCATTTGCTGACTTGATCTCCTTTTGCAAACATACACCATCTCAAGATTTACTCCAGCACTAATTATAGTCTCCATCTTACCAGTCAATTTTAGGATCCAATCTATGTTGTTGCTCCCATAGATGCAAATATATCTTTCTTCTTCTACCTGAAATCAGTGCAATCTTATATCAGAATATAAAAAACAAAAAACAAAAACCAAAAAAAAATTGACCAATGACCAATATGAAGTGAAAGAACAGTGAGGTTTCAAAGTTAAGAATCATTACCCACTTGGTTAAACGGTGGTCAATTGCATCAACCATAAACTGCAAGGTCCAGTTCTGTTCTTGCCAAAGTTCTTTTGCTCTTGATGCTGAAAAAGGGTATGCAATGACGCCCCATATAGTTAGCATGTCAAGTGCATTATTGTTGATGACATTCCCTTGTGAATCCAACACCACCATGATTGGCTCGTTTTTGTAGTTCCATGCTTCTTTTATAAATGTCACCACTGCAGAGCTAAGAAGCCAGGGTTTCCTTATTGAGTACCAAGGAAAGATACTTGATAGGAAATTAAAAAAATTCGCATCAGCAGCAGTCCATTGAGTGGAAACTGGAATGGGGATCCACACGATCTTGTAACTTCCTTCTACATTTTTGTAGTGAGGATGATCATGTGTTTGCTGAACCAGCAAGAGTGTTTCGTCTATTGAAAGGAACTCTGGCCTTGAAAACAAGAGTATGACTATCTTGCCTTTCAGATCCGGTAGACCAAGCTGTTAACAAATCCGAGTGAGATGGTAACTGTTTGAACTTATATTGTAAAGAGTCAAAACTAGTTTCCATTTCAGCAATATGCAGTTCTGTTGAAGAGAGTATAGTATGAACTATCAGGAATTATAAAGTTTAAAGCATCTCGATTTTTAACTAGTCTTATGTTTAGATGGTGTCTCGAACTAGTACATTACAAACCATACCTTTGCCTGTGAGGAGCAATCCGTGAGTGGTAAGTCATCTGTCATACCGAATAACAGGTTAAGCACCTCTTGGTTGTCCACCTGAGTTTCCTTGAAGACATTGATCAGCTTCGTATGTAGCTTTGTCTCTGCAAATTTTTCCACAGATGTCATGATAATTAGGTAGGTACCGGTATAGCTAGTCCCAGAGCCACAAAATAAAAATCAAGCAAGGATTAATGTGCATCATATTGTAAACATTAACTGGTAATTACCTGTTTGCTGATGACAGATTTCCACCTGCTGTCTGAGGTGACTGTAAATGCTGCGCAGCCGATACACCAAACTTAAGATCTCCCACGTTGTAATTATTGTTGAATCTGAATACTTCAAAAGAATTAATTCATTCATTTTATCAGTACAAAGCAAACCAATTAGTAAAAAGGAAAACAATTAACTAAAGCAGTAAGTTAAGAGGCTGATCAACGGGGAAGGAATACGAACTTGCTCAGATTTCATGGATGTTGAGTCTGTGATTTGCGAAGAGTATCTCAAGATTCCTCTAATGATCCAGTAGACAGCTATGTAGATGATATATTTTGTAGTATTCTTTGCCTCATGATCCAACTCCACATGTGAAAGGGATAGCTTTTCAAATTTAATGATATACTTTGTTACATCCACCATTGCATTGACTAACAAACTTAAAGCTTTGAATCGAGGTTTCAAAGGACTCAAGTCAGCAGGCAATTGCTTAAGCATTGTGACTGATAATGCCAAGGGGTTACTAGAGCATAGCTGCATTAAAAGCCTGAATTCTCCATAACTTGCTACAAAAGATGCAAGTACTAGTACCACTTTTGCATCCCACTTATAACTTCCAAGCAAATCAAATAATAGCATTGTCCTTGTGTGTAGATCTTCTTCAGTAGGCCATTTGCAAAGTATCTGTCATTGTAACATATTGATCAACACTACAGCTGGTATCTGAACTATATGATGTAGAAATAGGTTGAACTGCATACCTCATGTGAAATCTTACCGAAGGTCTTCCCAAGCGGTTCTTCTGATCGGTCCACTCCCACGTTGTTTACTAAATTTACATCATCAGGAACCTGATAGCAAGTGTTTAATTAGATCAAAAGCTTACATAATTGAGACAGAAAACACGGACATCATGCACAGATGTACTTGTTCTACCAGACCACATGTACTATATATATAGATATATATATATATCTGCAGTGCATTTCTCTACATCGGTTTTATTCAGTAACAATCTTGTTCTAAGGGACCCAAAAAGAAAAATAAATTCTTGTTTAAAATGTACTGCAGATGTGTTACAAATGAGCAATTACTTCATCAGCTGAAGTGTATAGCATGATGTTCTCCACTGCACAGAGAAACAGGTCAGAATCAAAATAACGACCATCGGGATCATGGCTAAGCAGTAGCTTCTTAATCAGGGCTTCTTCTCCTAAAGATGATATCGACTGTGGCAAGAAGGGATCACTTCCCGGCATGCTCATGCTGGTCAAGGTGATATTAGTGAACCAACGGAGAAGTAATGCATGAGTGAGCTACCATGAGCTAGCTTATCAGCTTTATGCAAAGTAGTAAAGATGAAGAAAACCCGGTGAATGCTACAACTTGGTTTAAACTGAAAAAATCTAGCTCTCTATCTCTGTCTCACTGTTTTACAATTTCTAAAACTAATTCCACGAGACCACCTTTTGAGAAAGGTTGCTACTTCAAGATGTTTGTGTACACCAGACTCAAATTTAAAGCTTGTTCCTTTAATTTGCACTTTGCTTTATAGTAGTTGTGAGGAATGCAAGAGCAAATATTCTGTGGTGCAGTCCGAGAATATTGTAATTTGTTACGAGTGAAGTACTTGAGGTATGCCTCGAAGCAACATCTCAAAAACAAAAGGGCCTTCGGCCTTCAAGGAGTTCAAGCCATAGATAATAGATATTACAGGAGTAAAGGTTAATTAAAGGATATCAAAAAAAGATAAACCTGCAGACTAGATATTAATAACATGTCTCCATATATATTGAGACACTGTTCAAGTTTCACATTTCCCTAAATTAGTAACATTTAACTGTAGTATTGCTTTTCGAGCTTAAAGTTGAAGTCTTGGAAAATCTGATTCATTGGTGTGACTGAAGTGATTCTGAGGTTTAGTCACTTGAGCTACAAGTTATGCCTGAACAGCAGAGAAGGGATCAAGATTTTCAATGCATGCAGCTCTATTGAAAACCCTTTATAAAAAATATGTTGATTTTAGAGATTTTGTTGCACTTTAAGCTAGCCTTCCAAATTCACATAAAGCCGGAAGTTCTATAGTAATCCTCCGCAGTCAGGACTCAAGAACTATTAGATTAGTCACTAATTTTTCATTCATCTCAAACCATGAACTAATCCAAGGACAACTACGTTTTTGGGTGATATTCATACCAAAGTGCCATGAATGCTATCAGATAATCAATTTCATCTTTGGCTGCATTTGGCTGAGTAACAACTAACTAAAGAGGCGGTCTTTAAGGGTTTATAGATGCAATTTTCAGCTTATGATTGGAAACTCATATGTGCTTCTGACAAAAGCACTTCCAACCACTGTCAACTACCATTTATTACATGGTGTTTAGCTTAATTTTCTATACTCCTTGACCGCGTTTAATTCAAAGCCTGCAAATGTCCCCTACTCAGTAATCAAGATTCTCTTAATTACTATTACTAACCACCTTTTAAATCACTCTCCAAGTTCCAACAACCTTTATCAGCAAGCAACATCTTCAACTTTAATCACTGGGTCAAAGTGTCAAATTATTAGGTGATATCATTAATTATAGGTCCTTACCAATGCAGTTCATATTGACCTCTGCTAATTAAGTACTAACCAAACCAATGCTTGGCAGAATAAGCAAACATAAACCTGACCAAATTCATGGGTGTTTCCTCTGCAATGATTCTGAACTGGCTACATTTCTGGGATGTAGCAGCTGCCTTGTTGGGCCTGTTCATATGTAGTTGCTTGCTTCAGAAGTTTACCAACAGAAATGGTCCAATGTTATGGCCAGTTTTGGGGATTACACCCTGTTTTTTTATAAATGCACACGCATTGTATGATTGGGCTACCATGGCTCTGATCAAAGCAGGGGGAACATTCCACTACAGAGGAGTGTGGTTCGGAGGGTCCCATGGGATCATAACACTTGATCCTTCAAATATTGAGTACATGCTCAAAACAAGGTTCAGCAACTTCCCAAAAGGCAAGTATTACAGGGAGAGGTTTCATGATTTTCTTGGGGATGGTATTTTCAATGCAGACAATGAGCTGTGGAAGGACCAGAGGAGGTTGGCAACTTTGGAGATGCATTCCAGTCGTTTCATGGAGCATTCGTTTTGGTCCATGCAAGAGCTGGTGCACAAGAAGCTGTTGAAGTTGATGGAGAAAGTGGTGGTATCAGGGAGTTGCATTGATCTTCAAGAAGTGCTTCTTCGGTTTACTTTCGACAACATTTGCTCTGTAGCTCTTGGAGTTGATTCAGGGTGTTTGGACCTTGATTTGCCCCAACTTCCCTTTGTGAAGGCCTTTGAAGAAGCTACTGAGCTCACTGTGTTCAGATTCATGGTGCCACCTTTTGTTTGGAAGCCAATGAAGTTGTTTGGAATTGGGTTCGAGAAGAGGCTCAAGGAAGCAACTAAAACAGTGCATTGTTTTGCTGAAAGTACAGTGAAGGATCGAAGAGAAGAAATGACGAGGCTCGGTAGCTTGAAAGATCGTTTTGATCTCTTGTCAAGGCTTTTGGAAAACGAAAAGCAACATTTTTCGGATAAGTTACTGAGCGATTTCTGCATAAGTTTCATTTTGGCTGGAAGGGATACAAGCTCTGTAGGATTGGCATGGTTTTTTTGGTTGGTACAGAAGCATCCTGAAGTGGAAAACAAAATCCTCAAAGAAATCAATGAAATTTTAGGCCAGCGCCAATGTAACCAGAAGGGAGAACCAGATGGTGTAACAGTTTTTACAGTGGAAGAACTAAAGAAGATGGTCTATTTACAAGCAGTGTTGTCAGAATCTTTAAGGCTTTACCCACCGGTGCCAATTGACATCAAAGAAGTCGTAGAAGATGATGTGTTTCCAGATGGTAACATCGTCAAAAAGGGAGCTCGAGTTCTCTACTGCATTTACTCCATGGCTCGAATGGAGTCGATTTGGGGACAAGACTGCTGCGAGTTCAAGCCTGAAAGATGGATTAACAATAATGGTGAGCTAGTCAGTGAGAATCAATTCAAATATGCTGTCTTCAATGGGGGTCCAAGGTTTTGTTTGGGGAAGAAGTTTGCTTACATGCAAATGAAAATGGTGGCTGCAGCCATTCTGCTCAGATATGAAGTTAAGGTTGTTGAAGGTCAAGATGTTGTTCCAAAGACGACAACCACACTTTACATGCAGAATGGCTTGCTGGTGGGTCTTAAGCCTAGGCTGGTGACTACTATTGTGTAATGCTTAAGGTAACCCTATCATAAATTTGAAGCTAAGTTGTGCCATGTATTTGGGCTATGAGAAGGTTCTATCCTCCCAGAATACTAAATCAAAGAATGCAGCATCATTACTGTTTGAAATAAGCTTAGCAGGCTAGCATCACATCATATTTACATTTAACTGATAATTACATATTTTCGTACATTTAACTGCTTACTGCCTTCACAAATAACTTATTTCTTTACAGATTTGTACTATTTTTAATACTTATGATCAAATAGTATATCTACACTTCATAACACATTCATTCCAATCATATCCAAGACAGAATTGACCTGGATAATGGGACTTGTAGGCTTGGAATTTATCGTGCTATCAACAAGACTGAACCATTGGCTTCCTGGGTCACATGAACTATCTTTGCTTAAGCATTTGCAGGAATTTGTGACGATGGTGTTGTCGGAGTCTACATCTAGGCAAACTTTAGTACCGTCTGGGGTCATAGACTGGAGGTGCAATTTAGAATCTGAAATGGTTTCCCATTGTGAATTTGTGCCCGTACAAATTATTCCAACTGCTGCTGGTTGTCCTAGTTGATCAGCTTGTATGCAGAAATATGTTCCTTTAAGCGCTAGGACCTTCCTGGATGAATAGCTCCAGGCTCCTGACTGAGAGCATGGACCCAACTTCAATGGCCCTGTGAAGCCAACTTTGAGAAGGCAAAGGCCTGTGGCTGGATGCAAAATAATCTTATGCTTCCTGGATTGAGATATTCCTGGCCCTGCAAACAACAAAGACACAATCTTAAGCTCGTTGTCTTTACAGCAATGGCATTTGATCACTAATGTGCAGTTGTAAATCAAGCAGTGCAACATGTCGTATGTATGAAAGAATTGGAACACTACCTTGGAGAGGAGATTGGATGACAGAAAGTCGCTGCAGCAAACTTGAATTACGAATTTCACCCCAGTTCCAGTTCAAGAGTCCATAGTACTCATTCATGCCGAGCACGCCACTCCTGAGATAATAACTTCCAACCAGAGTCCAAAGAGCATACTCAACATCAAATTCAGCAGCTGCAGCCAGGAAGCAGTTTAAGTACCTATTGTCATTCACATTGGTTCCTCTTTGGTCAACCCCAAACTCACTCACAAATAATGGGAACCCTTTATCTAGCAAAAACCCTGCCTTTCTCTTCACTTCACCCGATACACGACCACAGACTTGGTTGGCGTTGCCATCCGCCCATGCCTGACCATCTGAAAAACCATACCAGTGCACCTCATATACTAGTTTCTCGGAAAATGTAAGTTTTACTGGTCGGTTGCTAAGGAAAGACAAGTCTGTGTCATAACTCAGGCCAGATAGAATCACAAGCACATCTGGGTTTGCTGAGTGCACAGCCTCAGCTCCTCTCGGCATGTACCTACCGTACCATAGTTCATAGAAAGATAATGATTATGCTTCGAGGTTAATGTTCTATATCAGACATGTAGCATATTACGTGAACAAATTGAACTAAAACCACATTGTCGAACTCAAAGTAGAACAACATATCAAATTGTGTAGGGATCTCTGTTTCAAATGATCATCTTGAAACCAAAATGAACTTACTTGTACCAATCGTCAACATTCTGTTTGGGACCTCGCAGCTCATTCCTCAAGCTCATGCCAACCACATTGGACACGCCTTTGAACAACGTGGCCATCTGAGTAAGGCCCTTGATCCAAAGATCAGGGTTAAAGTACTTGTCCCCAAAGAAACCATTGTCATCAGAGCTGCTACAACACCAACCAGGCTTGCTTACGTGATTGTCTAGTATAACCATCACATTGTTGTTTCCAAGGTTGGAAACCACTTCCTACATGTCACATTAGTAATAGTAATAAGTAATTCCCTTGCTTAAATCAATAAAACCTATTTTGCAAGATTAGCTCGTATACTTTTCAATAATACAGAAAATGAATCTTATTTTATATTCAACATGTACATTCACTATAATGTACAGTTTATGGCTACAAGTTTCATTTGCAATCTTCTTGCTCTTTATTTTATTTTTCAAGGATTGGTTTTCGCCTAATCCCCCATTCCTTTTGTACTTTCCCTCTTTTGTCAATAAATTTTCAAGTAGCCTCTTGCTTAACCCAAAAGGAAAAAAATCTGTTTATGCATATACTACAACATAACGTAAAACATAATGTTGTATCTTACAAGATAAATACATTTGAAACCAATACTCACTCATAGTTCCAAGTTTCGTCAAGCTTGAAAACAAAATCAGTCACAGCTGAGAGGTAAAGTCTTCATTAATTGTGAAAAATAAAATCAGACACTACTAGGTGCTAGCTAAAGATTTCGGATCAATGTGAAAGGGTAAAGATAATGGTGGCGTACAAGACGCAACTAAAGAATGATGCCATTATTGTACATATTGGTCACCATCATTTCATACCTATCAGTCTGGCACTTGTGCTATATAATCAATTCTTGTCATATAACAAAGACAGTAGACAGACTCTATTATTCGTCACGCCATTGACGTACTTAGATAGCTAAAAGCCTAAAATATTAATCACTCAAAATGTTCTTCATTTAGTTGCTTCGCGTACTGGTAATCATAGAAATATGAAGTTGAAAATGGAGATGATGGTGATGGACTAATGGTAGATAACTAGATATATATATATATATATATAGGCCGTAGCTGATTATAGCTCTCCATTACCAAATCAACTTAGCTTAGATTAAATTAATCGAAAACGTAGCACAATAAGTTAACTTGCAAAAGACCTTATCATACGTACATGTGTAGATAACTGCGCGCAGAATATCATATATAATTCAACAGAAAATTAAAATATTAAGAAATGAAAGTGTAAAGTATTGTTCTTGAACGTACAGGTTTCATTTGATCGATGATTTACCTGGAAAGCTTTCAGCAGAGGAAGATCGATGAGGGAGGGGTTGTTGGACTGCACCCCAGCAATGGAATCTTGCAGTCCGAGACTCTGAAACGACTGACGAACAGTGACGGCGGCGAGGGAGTCGTTGGTGGCCAAGTAGAGCGGCCAAGTCAGTCTGACGCAGTTGAAGCCGAGGGCGGTGATACGCTTGGAGATGGCGTCGAGGGGCTGCTTGCTGAGGCCTTCAGCGACGACGGCGTCGAGATGAGCTACCCAGTTGACGCATGCGAGCTTCACGCGCTGCCCGTTCTCGTCGACGATCCACCGGGAGGAGGTGGAGAGCGGCAGGGCGGAGGTGGCGGTGAGGAGAGAGGCGAGTAAGAGGAGGGAGAGGAGAGTCGTCGCGCCCATTTTGTTGGGTGATCGTTGAGATCTTTCGGATAGGGGGGGGGAGAATAATATGAATGAAGTCGATCGTTGTTTATATATATGATCAATTGAAGGCCCACCACAGTGATGAGTCATACGTCAGGTACAATAATACAAAATTGCAAATATGCTTGCTTGGAATATAGAAATAGCATGGGAATTTTTCATGGAAGATCGATGATTTCAGTTAAAATACGTCAGTTATAACTCATATAATTAATTTCAGTTTACTCTTTAAATGTTCTACTTAAAATCAGTTTATCTTTTAAATTTATATTTTAATCAGTTTCTCCTTTAACTTTTAAAAGAGATAAAAAAATAACAAAATTTAAATTTTTTTAGTTAAAATGCGATCAAAAACTATTAAAATAAAGTTTCAAATCATAAATGGAAGACCAAAATAAAATTCTCAATAATTTACAACAACACTAAAACTTAAAAATTAGGTTTCGTAACATAATTATTGATATAATCCATATAAAAATATGAATTTTGTCATTTTTATGTCTTTTAAAAGTATAAGGAAAAAACTGATTAAAATAAAACTTTAAGAAGAAAACTGATTTTAAGTGTAAAATTGATAAGGGGTAAACTGAAATTAATTCTAAATTATAAGTAATGTAAAGTTCTCCCTCAGTTTTGTTTTCCCTGAGCAAGAAATAAACGAGTGTTATTTTGGTGGGGTGGATCTGATTGAAAACATAAATGAAATGCATAGATTTGAATGAAGTGTGTGGCTATGTAAAGATTTAAGTGGGGCTTTGAAGAAATCACTACATTTTGGTGGAAAATGTTGGATTGATATACCGAATCCTTAAAAATTCCTTTCATCTCATTGTTTTGATAAAGCTTCTTCAAAAATTAGCTTTTCAAAGCAAGACTATCACATTATCAAGTTCGATTTAAGTCGTAGAAACTAGAGACAATTTAATTTACTTATTTGCACACTTTTGAGAATACATTTGCTAGAGTGTTTTAACTGTGTTGTTTTGGTGTCATGCGCAATGAAAGCTCAGCATCTTTTAGTGTATTCATCAACTCAAATTACGAAGATCTGCCGCAACTTTCGATGATAGTCCTCTACTCCTCTAGTGTTAAGTACGTCTTTCATTATGTTTTTATTGTCAATTATTGTTAAATTGAGGTATTTTCTCTAAATAGTTCAAACACATAAATATACATTGTTACGAGTACATTTTACAAATAAAATCGCAAATTGTTACTTTGGTACCTCAATCCATATTTCCTTATTCATTTTCGTACATCAAAATCAAGCAATTTCGTGACTGATTATGAGAAACTCAGAAAAGAGTTCCACTTTAACTCATTGGCTAAGCACTTGGAATCTTGGACTGGATTATAAAACTTGAATGTGTTTAGAGCCTTGTTCAACTTCATCTCTCTCGTGAAAGGCAGTGTTTCCGTCCAATCAGTTTCCTTAGCCACTCATGAAGTTCAAACAAAACCTTTAACTTATTACACCTAGGAAACTTCAAATCGGGTTAATTAGGTTGTAACAGCTAACTAAAGTAAAGACAACAACAGTTTACCAGTAGCATGTAATTTATAGGTTTCGTACACTTACACGCACACACTGTGCAATAAGCAATATGGTAAGGTCATATAATGTAGGCAGGTAAATGGAGTGTTTGAGTCGACAAAGAATTTCATGTCACTCTTACTGCATTTGGGGACATTGCCGATCGAGCATGTTAATTGTGTGATGTTGTAAACACGCCAAGTTATAGACCATGGTCACGTAAATATAAGATCAAACAAATTAAGCAAAGAAGACAAAGAGGAATAAGATATGTCCGTGCTAGAGTTTTTGACGACTTATATGGAGTTTGACACACTTACAAGGCAATCCATATTATATCATGCTCCATATTGCTAACTATTTCTTCCAAGATAGCACATTGAATCTAGCTATGTCTTAACGCTAAAAGTAAACCGTCCAGAGGAAGAAAGATATTGCAAATGAAGTTTCATTGCCTCATTGATACTAGATGCATGCTTTGCACGAATCATATGAAAATCAAATGACAATATACCCCATCCTTTCCTTACTGAGTTCCGGTGCTCCAATCTTCTTGTGGGTACAGTCAGTATTACAAAATCTTGCTTAGCAGAATAGCACTCCGGCAATCATTCAATCTATTTCGACTTACAAGTTACAACCACTTTCGTAGCTCCATCACCTTATTTAGGAGCGTAGATTGTCAAAAGCTCCGCCAATTAAAGTTCCATTATTCTTGACCTAAAAAGACTTTGTGTTACATTTTAGTACGTGTTATATGCAACTGAACCATGTGACCCTCGGTGGATTCAACCAAAAGCAAGCAGGGGTATGAAGCTCCAAAGGATCATTGTGTAGTTCCATTCCGTACTATCACGTAGCACGGTAGGGACGAAGCCAATAACAACACTCATTTTTTGTGGGGATCATGCATATATACATTGTGTTCTTATGTCGTTATTGACACTTGTTTAAGTTTTAGTCTCTCTAACGCATACCAAATTAAAAAAAAGTGCAATACCGTTTCTTAGTATTAAGAATACGACGTCATCTTATGATGCGATCTTATTTTAATGCACTTTATTTGTCATATACACTAATTAAAACGCATGGAAGATTGAGTCGCATAAAACAGAAAGATGGCGCCTATTGACAATTGATATCAAGTTTTTGACTTTCTAAGGCCTAGCATATGTGAAAAATTGTGATAGCAGTTGGTAGTGTCATGAATACAACTGTTGGTACCCGAAATATCATGCACATGACAAGTACGTTTTTTTTAAATAGAACGCCAACTACGTCAAGCAATTCACATTATATCTTATGATTTTATAAAGGCTTAATTATAACTCGTCAAGCACACACTCATTGATGCGGACCCAAGCCGTATTCATGCATCATTGGGGCTTGTAGTAGTGGGCATGGTGTGGAAGGTTACGGAAACGCATGAACACTCCTTCATCGATTTATCATCGTTCATAATTTCGGTCTTGGGCCCGAAATTCAAGCCCAACGGTGTAAATCAGTAAGAGTATGGCGGCAATAAGAGAATTGGGCCTCCTCCTTTTAGATAATAACGTTATGGCTATATGACCAAAGCCCCACTTTATTTTGGCCCAAACTATTTCCTCCACCTCTGTCTTAATCTGCACACGCTCCTAAAATCTGTTTCCCCACACCTCTCAAATACCCGCATCAACCTCTTATCCAGCATCAATCTAAATTCCCCATGGTTATAAGTCGGAGCAAGCTTTCAAACTAGTCCAAAGTATCCTCCCATCTCTTGAAATTATGAATCCCCAATTTCATATTTTCTTCCAATATGGCATTCCAAATTTCCATAAGACGTTGAGCGTAGTGCCTTGGCTACCCAGCATCAACCACCATAGCAAATCCCAACTTCCTAGAGGGATCACCTTACGCAAGTTTGAAGAGCCACCCTAAGCAACCCATCTTTTCCTTGTCCTCAATGCATATATTAAGGGTAAATTGAAGAGAGATTGTTTTATGATTACATTCAAGCACCCAACACCTCAATTGTGAGCCTATAAAAAAGGGGTCTCAGGTTGGGAGGATCAAGGGGGAACTCAATCAAGCAAAAAACCTAGCCTAAGCATTCATGCACTCATACCTTCAAGCTGTAAGTTTCCTTAGCCATTTCCCTTCAAGAACTTCACCCTGAAACCCAGATTTGCTTCTAGAAACCAACCCTGCAAAACTTGCCTAATTCTCCCACCACCGTGCGTTTTCAGCTCCCACGCCAAGCTTATTCTGCAAAGCTCTGTTAGTTTGAATCACGCACAAAATTAATTCAATTCTTCAAGTTATTGAGTTAATTTTGGCCTAGTTACCTCCTAAATCAAAAGAACCCCTCACAACAACACAACATATGACACCATCAAATCTTTAGTTAAGTTATAGAGCAAAGGCAAACTAAAAATTGAGAATCAATCGATGGTGCAATTAATTTTAATATTTTCAAAGTCTACCTTTGGAAAAATATTACGATAGAGATCAGTGGTGCAGGGAATACAACGCCATCTAGCTTATAAGGTTATCAAATTTTATGAAAAATTATAGGCCTTAGTCACCCTAAAATTGAATAACAGTCGATGATGTGATATTTATGGCCCAATTGACACATGCTCAAGTTTTAGTGTTTCTAAGGTCTAACATTTGGAAAAAAAATTTGATATCAGTTTTTGAATCAAGGAATATGAGTCAATTTTACAAGGTCATTGTAAATGCTCAATCCACATAACTTAGAATATTGTCCACTTTAGTCCCATTGATATATGACTAGGAAGCTAGCAGGCATGTAAGTCACTGATCCCACATCGTCTGAGAGAGAGTGAAAGTTGTGTTTATATGAGTATGGTTAGCTTCCGATGGTGTTGACGTGTTTTGGGGTGTTGTCTCAATATCAAAATTGGGTAGATCAGTGGATCCAAAGCAGACAATATCCTCAACTATGTGGACTAGGCTGTTACATATGGTATCAGAGTCTGTACCTAGTTGGAAGTGTGTGACGAGGATGTCGGCTCCTTAAAGGGGGTGGATTGTGAAGTCTAGTAGGAAGCTAGCTGGTAGGTAGGTCACATCCCACGTCGCCTAGGGGAGAGGGGAAGCCTTGCTTATATGAGCAAAGTCAGCTTCGCATAGTGAAGACGCATTTTTGGGTGCTACCTCAATATCAAAACCGCGTGAGTTAGTGGGCACAAAACAGATAATATCCTCAATTATGTAGATTGAGTTGTTACACTTACTTTATTTTCAAGTCGACACATTGTTAGCTCAAGTTATTTTAAAGTAAGCCTAACTTACGTTTAGTGCAGATTGTGTTAATAATCTGCCGTTTTGCAGTTCTGCATACACCCAATCACCCAAAGACCTGCACGTATAGCTCCAAATGGTTGCCGACCCAAATTTCTGACGTCATGTCAACACCGGTCACCGCATCTCATAATAGTCGACCACCTGCGACAATAACAATCAATTCGGACCACCACCACAATCAAAGTAAATTTAAATAATTTTTAGCTATTTTACTAGAGATAAAAATTAGTTATGAACTAGTTAAATTTCAAATTATTCGGTAATTAAATTAGTTTAAACTTTTAAATTTTTAACTCTAAACGGCCCATATCTTATATATATATATATATATTTTTTTTGAGAAATTTTATATACAGTCCACTAACATCTTAATACACTCTATTAACTTTGATTTTATATAGGGAAATTTAAATACGAAGAGTGTATTAAGAAGTTAGTGGAGTGTATATAAATTTTATTTACTATTATTATTATTATTATTATTATTATTATTATTATTATTATTTTTACAATGAAAGAAGCAAAAATCACGAAGACTGCAGACCCGAACGCCAAGGCCCAGCGAGTCGTATACCAACTGAACCAAGCAAGGGGTTTAGGGGATTAATCTACCACGTAGAAACCAGTACACAACAAAACGTCACTCCCACCAATTCCAGTCTCCTCCTCCGGCGAGCCAAAGGGGCCATCAGACCGGAGAGCACCAGGTAAGGACTGTGGTGTCTACAAAGCCCAGTATCCTTGTGGCAAGCGACACGGCACAGTCGGGGGATCCAAACCCAAGCTGCAATGAGAGAAATTCCGGCGAATAGATCGTATACGATCCACAATCGGGTATGTAATCCAGCTGATTTTTTCTAGAGTTCTTATACCTCTTATTAGATTATAGCATTGCCGAAATTACCAGTAACTGACTCAACGCCACAACCGGTCGTAAATCCAACGCTAATCCAACGTGTCAGACACAAACACGAACGTGCGAACTCAGTTCTGATTCATACCTTAATTTCTAAACACCCCAATTCGTATGTTGTACCCTCTCCATCCAACTCCGCTCTTAAAGTTCGTCTTACGTTGTTAGAATTCAATGCTTCTGATTTAGGGTTTTACTTTAGGTTGTTTGTATCAAACCCTGAGCGTCTGCTATTCATACTCGGAGCCGAAGCCCTGCATTGGAGTATTTAGACAATAACAATGTAAGTTTGTAGTTTATTTTCTGCAAAGTAATGATTGTATCATGATTATTGAAATCAGTATGATCAATCAGAAAGGATTGTAGTTTATAGATTCTGAGAAGTTTGTATGATTTTGATGGTATATGTGTTTATAGGGGAGGTGTTAAGTTGGAGCTTCGATGTCCCAAAAAAGCATACAGTATTGCACTTGACCCTAACCCTGATTGGACCTTTGACGATCTAGTCTCGGAGCTTAATGCTCTCGAAATCAAGATCAATAGCGGTTCTAAGGTTCCCCTCCCTTTTGCCAAAGAGAAGTCAAGGTATGTTTAAATGTCTGTGACTTGTGATTCATTCCGATCCTGTCTCTTCTGAGGTATTTCGTGTGCTACATTGTTTAGGGATTTACCGAATCGGAAGAGTAATGGGAGGAAGTCTAGTAGCCCGTTTGTTATGCGTGTGTTTGAGGATGACATGGACAACTTTGAGAATGAAGATGAGGAGGTTCATGATAAGAAATCTGGGGGTGGTAGACGGTTTAATTTTGATGATCTCTATCTCAGGTATGCAATACAACTACGTACTTGAGTTTTTTTTTCTTTCTATATATACTAGTAGTTTGTTATCATTATGATCATATATGCAAAGCCTTTGAAGATAGTCTGGATATCTTTTACTTATCTTCCTATATTTCAAAGTCTGATATATTTTTTCTTATCTTTTTATCTTTTAGTGACAGTGATGATTCTGGTGATGAATCATCTTTTTCCCCTGAACCGTACCTAATGTTGAAGGTTGATATAGCGGAAAGTGGTTTGCTTGAGCTATCCCGTGAACATCAGTTCAGAGTGAAGGTGTGTAGTTATGTAGCTTGTTTTAGCGTCACACTGTTTCTCACTTGTTTGGGGTGATCATACTCTTCTAGATTCGGTTGCTGCAGTATACATGTTTGGCTCAATCATTTCAGTATGTGCACAAACTCTCATCCTTTGCGCTGTTGTAGTACCTACTAAATTCTAGTGTATCCCTGTAACTCGTCTTACTGTCCCAAAATTTCTTCTGGTTACAGCTACTTTTTAAAGGAGACATGATGTTCATTTGCTATTATTTTTTAAATTAAAATCTGCATTCATACAAATTTCAATTTAATCTGTTTGTTATGAAGTTATTGTGAAGGAATATACTTTGTTGACTTCATAAGGCAAAGTAGACATTTACATGCTTTATTTTGTGTCAATGCACAGCATATAGAATTGAAATTTCTGGTTTGTAATTGTGGTCTTTCATCCTTGGTGTTTTTTTAATTGAATTGGCTTGACTTGCAGGAGGAGATTAGGAACCAAATATCAGCACTAGAGACAGAGCTGAAGAGTGAAACTGACAAGTCTACCTCTGCACTAGTTAGAGTTGAGAAATATAGAAAAGAAAGATCTGAAATGGATAGAAAACTAGATACTCAATATCAACGCGAGATGTAAGATTGCATTTTTTTCTCCTAATATTACTGTTACCATTTGTATTGTTTGTTTTTTTCTGATATAAGTACTATCATGTCTTAATTATTCTCTAAGCCTTCTTTTTCCATTTAAGAATACCTTAATATTGGATTAAAATATTTAGGACAACATTAAATCTGTAAATAAAACTCTAATTCATTATTTCCTGGTTTCTAATAATCTCTCAATGCTTGTTTATTTCCTTTTAATAGTTACTTCAATACATAGTGAAGGAAACATATTCCTCATAATTCTTTCTAATATCCTGTAGAGCGGAAGCACTTGACAATCACCTAACATCAGTCCAGCGGGACCTTGAAGTCAGATCTCAAATGGAAGAAAGAAAAATAAGAATTGATGCAGCTTATGAAGATGCTAAACGAAAGGAAGCTGAAGAAAAGTTGCGACAAGAACGAGCTAAAGCGGAAGCTGAGGTCTTTGGGCTTATTATCCCTCTTTCTTTTTATATCAAAATTTCGTTGGTTTCCATGATTATGTGCCCTTCTATGTTATGCCTTTAACTACTCTATAATATATATATATATATATATATATATAGCGCCGTCGTTGCGCGTCGCCGGAATCACAGACGTCCACACTTTTGGTGCAATGCGGACGTCCGCTCTCGATCCTCCCTATATATATAATTATATATATATGTAATATAGTTTTTTTCAGTCTCATAGTTGCACTTTAAGTAAAAGCTGTTCAGGAAACTTTAGGGCAAGCAAGAAAAATGATCTTTAGGGTATTTGGTTATCAACCAGAGTTCCCCACCAATTTCCTCAAATTCCACATTCATGCTCAAAAAGCATTCCTGTGAATGCAGCTGACCTATCTTAGTTTGCTATACCATTCATCCTGTGTTCCAAAAGCCATATTTGGCTTGTCACTCATCTTGTCATTTTCCTTGGTATTTCTCTCTAATATATACATTGGCTTCTGATAAAAGATAGTTGGTGTATATACTACAACCCTTTCTTAGTCCAACACTGTTACTAATAAGATAATATTATAAGTGCAGGCAAAAAGAGCTGAGGAAGCAAAGAGAGCCGAGGAAGCAAAAAGAGCTGCTTTGGAAGCTCAGAGAAGAGCAGCTGAGGAAGCTGCAGCAAAGAAAGCTTCTGAAACCTTAAAGAAGCCTGATACAGATGCCAATTTGGGAGCTTCTACTGCTCAATCCGGTGGATCTCAAATAATTAAGCCAGCAGCAGCAGGTATTCCTCATAAATGAAAAAGAGAAACTCTCTTAAACCTTTGTTTCATCATTGTATTTTCAGTTTCTTGTTGATGAAATTTTCCATCATCTAAGGCCTGAACTTGGTTATCTGATGGCAGCTAACAAAATCAGGGCAGCTGAAAGTGCTTTAACTTTAGAGCAGGGGAGACTGCAAAAGCTAAAACAGTTGGATGAAGAAGTCCAGGCACTAAAATCAAGTTCTAACGAGGTCTGCTGGCACACTACCCACTAGTTAATGAATAGTGCTGTTCTTTTTGCTATTTGTTATACAACGACTAATTACCATCAGTATATGTATTTGAATTTCTATATGTAGAGTCTGCTATGTTCTAGATTCTGTTCCTTTAATGCAGTCTCTACATCTTAAATCTTTGACTTCTTTCAGTGTTTTTCAGATTTAAATGATTATTATTATGATAAAATTACGGAGTTGTTGCACTCCCATTATTCAAAACTTATCATATATATTATTTTTCTGTACATTTATGCCAGTTATTCACGTCATCTCTATTTCCTTTTTTGTTAGAATTTCGCGAAGTATGAGAGACAAATATCTAAGTTGATCCAGCAAATAACAGGAACAACAGAAAGTGTCAGGTGAGTTGAATGCGCAATTACATATTCCTGTTAGTAACATGATTTTGATACTTTATTTTGATCTGGAATACTCGCTCTATCCAGTTGCTTTCATATGGGGATAGGTACATGCGTTATGCCTTGGTAAACTCTCTCCATTGTGTTCATTTAAGTAGGAGACAAAAAGGATGATATATCTGGTCTTGCATGGAGTTTCTACTAGTTGGGATTTTTGTAGAACAATCACCTACTCTTTTCTTCTTCACTATGTGCTATGTACTATGTGGGTTGGGCCACTACACCCTGGTTTTCCCTCATGTCCTACATAAGCATATTTCTCTTAGTTTATCATAATAATATGTTGCTCATGTACCATTTCTCTTTCTTAAGAAAGAACTATGACTCTGATATCAGTGTCATAAAACTAAGCCATATCAATATGATAATGATACTTTAGTTGGATAAAGATGTAATATTCCTTTATTTGCAGAACAAAAGAATATGAACTACTCAAGGTCTTCTGCAATTCACCTTGCCCACCTTCTCTCAGCTCTTTAGCATTGGCAAAGAAGGTAATATCAATTGTTTGACCTTTAAATCATGCCCATTTCTTGTTCCATAATTGTCTTCCCTTACATGTGTATTTGGGCACAACATCCGGGATATGTTCAGATTCCGAACATATCCCATACGTGAAATCTATAAATTTCTTTTTGTAGTATCAGAATGCTCCACTTTTCTTTAACTAAATTCTGATACCATGCTGTGTTGACATTCCAATTCCTCATATAGGGCAGGTAATAATGTGGTTGGTTATTTGGATATTACAGGTTGTCGCCAACTGTAAACGCCCGGGAAATCCTGCATTTGCACAAGCATATGTCATTGTTCGCATTACTTCAAAGGTATGATTTGATGAAATAGATTATCATCTCTTTTCGTGTATTTTCAAATGGAGTCATGTGTATAAAATAGATGTCTTTATGATCATATGGTTCAATTATTTTTCAGCAAGGATATTGTTCGTTCTTTTTGACATAGATCATACCACATTTTTGTATGTGAAGCAGGCTCCACATGCGATGGACCTTATCCTTGCTGAGTTACACAAAGCTTGTATCTATACAGTTCCAAAGCACTGCTCACGGGTAAAAGAATCTATCAACTGATACAAGTCTTTTAATTGTCGTTTGTTTCTCTATTTGATCCTTAGCTTCCATTTGGATGATCAATAAATGGATATGTATAAAACTAGAACAGTTACTCCTTTGAATTTTTATGAATTTGATACAAACCATTGAACCTTATCCACTCTTTGTTGATTTTGATTATGAAGAAGATATGCAAAAAATTTAGCAGATTTAAGTCTAATAATTTAGAACTCAACTACAGGAGATATATGCCTATTTTTATGCCAAAGTCACACATCAAGGAGTAGTGATGCTGAGATGGTGTTGTGTATTTCTTTCTAGGAGACAATGCTGCTAGCCTTCATCGCATCAACATTGGCAACATGGCAATGCATGTATAATGCTGCATAAATATTGTTGTTGTTGAGGTTGGCATCAGGGTATTTCCTATTGTTGAAGTTGATGTGGTTTGCAATTATGAATGGGATTCCTTCCATTTCAATACTTTAGCGATCACAATTTCTCTTTGGACATGATGTCAATAAGGGCTTAGGACCAGAGATATGTGGTGTGATTGATTCACTTCACCAATTTAGATTAATGTCTGCATATTGTATTAACCAAACAGACACTTATGGGTATTGATACATTAACTAGTCTAGTGATAGCTGTATACTTTCTGCCAGGAAGGAACATTAATAGATGAGTGTGGCATAATGTAACGTTGACAACATTGCTGGGGCCTTAATTTTGGACATTTGAACTTTTTATTTTCTGTAGCTAGAGTCTAGGTTGTTAACAAGTGTATCTTGTCTTGTGTCACCTCTGTTGTTTCTGTGGATGCTCTTATGGATTGTGAATTTTCAAACTACTGCAGTCAGCATTTGGATCAAATGAGGCCTATTTTAAAGCTCTTGGATTCCAAGAAGATGATGAAGGAAAGATTGAGAGTGTTGACAGTTATTTGACACGATTAGAATCTTATATGAAGCTATATGGGGCACTGGTTCAGGTTTGTCTATACAGTTTCATGCCTAAGTTTTGAATTGTCTTCCAGCCATCAATAATTTTGGTTTGATTGCTGTCTACAATCTAGTTTGCTAGTATGTCCCTAGCATCTAACTGGAACTTTTTTAGCAGACGGACATGAATAATGTACATGGCCTGAAAGAAGGCTGGGCATGGCTTGCAAGGTTTGTGAATGCTCTTCCTGCAAACAGATATACTGCTGTTGCACTTTCAGCATTCATACGTGTAAGTTTTATGGAAGGTTAACATAATGTTTAAAACGAAATATGAGAAAACCCTATAACTCTACTAAGTTGAATGTTTTGAACAGATGGCAGGTTACTCTCTCTTCAGAAAGTACAGAAATCAATTCCTGAAGTTGTTGAACATGGTCTCAGACAACTTCTTGAATGCACTAAGAGAACAAGGTGATTCACAGCTAAACCCAGTTATTGTAGAAATTGATTCCTATATAAAGGACAGGGAATTCCTCCGGGAGCCTGAAGGAAGGCAATTGAAGAGCAATTTGCAATCAGATCGTTCTGTGCCCTAAATTAGATTACCTACAATTTTGATTTCGTAGGATTCAGTTTTGTTTTCGTGAAATTATATACTTGGGCAATTATTCCAGTGTATGGAATCAGTGAATATGAATATATGATGAATGACATGCATAATTTGCAGCTACTTGAATTGGGGTGTTCATGGATTAAATGGTTGAGCAAAACCAATTTTCAGATTTTAATTAAAAATTTGAACGGAATCAAGTTCACAGAATATCATAGAAGACAAACCCACAGAAAATGATAGAGAACGATGGCCTGGACTAGTGACCAACTCTGGTCTAATCATGGATTTCCTTATAAACAAGATCTTCAAGCACGAAGAACCTCAGTGCCGTCAGTGGTACACTATAAACAGGCTTCTAATGCAAAAGTTTCAGTTAAGTTTAAACATTCACCAAACTCACCTCCTTCAGGAAACACATCAAACAACAGAGTCTACATTCACTCAGATGCATCATACTTTCTGATGACAAGTAATTACACCGTACTTTCT
Organism: Argentina anserina; assembly: GCF_933775445.1. Taxonomy (NCBI): domain Eukaryota; kingdom Viridiplantae; phylum Streptophyta; class Magnoliopsida; order Rosales; family Rosaceae; genus Argentina; species Argentina anserina. The sequence continues at coordinate 21,482,588 of NC_065875.1, forward strand.
GATGACAAGCAATTTTGATCTAGCTTTCACAACTCACGAGATTATCGGAGCAGTAAAAAACTTGGCTATGTGCAGAAAAATTGGGCTAGAAGAGCTTTATTCTAGTCTCGATTGAACTCCGGCAAATGGGACACGCTTGGAGGTACTCTCCACAGTCACAGCACGTCTGCAATACAAAAAAGGCCAGAACAAATTACTATGGAACAAGAGATTCGCAATCTGAATTTACATTCTTATTGTAAATATGATGAACTCTGTGCAACAGTAAACTAGTCTACCTGATGTCCACAACCGAAGGCCATGTCTTTCGGATTAGTAAGACAGACGGGGCAAACCTGCATTGTAAGGAATAAAAAAGAAAGAGAAAAAGGAAGAAAATTAGAGGTGCTGGAGGTTTTTGTGTATTTATTTGTTGATGAATACATAACTAGACTGTTGATGTAAAAGCACCTGATTATCGTATGTTGAATAAGGAGGTGCACTGACTCCTGCATCATAACCAGTTTGAGGAGGAGGAGGAGCTGTCCGCTGCTGAAAACTACTTGAGCCGTATCCGGTATAAGGTCTTGTGTTGTTTCTAACAGACACTGCAGCAGGTGGAGGAAGAGGAATTCTGTCAGGGGAATTTCCAGTTCGTACTCTGCGTGTTCAAGTCAAAATATTGTCACATTATTATGAGTAATGATCAAACTGGAGATCAATAGCTTGTATGTTAATCTTGAAACTTTACCCCAAGAGGTCTAGTGCTATGGTGGCCTTATATTGTGAAGGTATTTCCATCAAGGCTGAAAGAGCGAATTCTGTTTGCTTCCTCGTCATATCCACATTCTTTGACATGATTTCTGTAAAATTCACAAACTGCATACATCACGAAAAATTAGTCCTCTGGAATTATTACACATTTAGAGCTGTGAACATGGATATTCAATCTTTTTAAGGACAACTAAGTGAAGTCATTTCTCACCTGCAAGTTGTCAAACGCACGAGAAGGGATGTTGTCATCAAATTCCTTCATCAGGTCCCAGGGTCCATCTCCAACCCCAACTAATACTATAGACAAGGGGTAATTGCTGCTCAATAAACAAGCATTTGAAAGTTTATGTCAGCTAAAAAATCTTGTTTATGTAAGATCGTCTCTGAAGATATAAGCAAGTGTTAATAGGGAACCTTACCTTGCTCTTACAATTGCATCAATAGTCCTTTGTTCTTGTGGGCTGAGTTGACCATATTGTGTATCGATACTTCTAGTCACCTACGACAATGACAATATTTTTTAAGGCATAGAAAGAAACAACCGTGGATGAACTAGTGATCTTGTAGTTGAATAGTATTAAGTAATGCTTGTTTTCTCTGAAGTTTCCTGTTCTAATATATAGCTTAAACCAATTTACCTGACCATCAGCAATGATCAGCAAAACATGGTATTGGCCTCCACTTTGCTCAACAATAGTCATTGCCATTTCAATAATGGGCGCAAAGGATGTAGGTCCTGCAGTAAAAAAACAACAGCAATGATCATAAATTTGCGGATATTGATAATGCGCAGATATTACCTGACTGGAAGACTAGAAGCTACAGAACCTGCAAGTCGAAGACCTGGAACAATTTCTCTATATCGTGTCAGCACTTCCTCGAATCCAGTACAAACACAGTCATCTGGATAGAAGCTGAATACATCTTGATCATGTGTAGATGCTACAAGGATACAGAAGGAATGTGTCATTTTCATAGTCCAAAGTCCAAACAGCATAGAAATGATGCTTGCAACAAAGCTTTGCTTTCCCTTACCATCTCCAAACCCATAGCATGGAATTAGATTATCTTCATCAAAAGCAGACAATGTCTTCCCAATAATCGATATTGCTTGTTCATAGGGATTATGGCCAGTTCCAATGTGATGCAAGCTTTTCCGACCAAATGATCTCGAACCTGTTAACCAAAGAAAATAAATTAGGATATTGCATGCATTACCTCCAACGAAAGAAGGTGTTAGAATCTCAAGTATATATAATGGCTAAACCTGTCCACTCATTGCTCTTTGTGAAATCAATGCCAACGATCAGATTAGAAGACTCTAGGCCAGCTTGTGCAAGAGCACTAGTAACCTGTGGTCAAGTATATGCATGAGAAAACCAGACACATGTAACTTAAGCTTAAGGTTGTCATGTCAAAGCTAGATACACATAGAAAAGTTATAAACTTTTTCATCACGTTTCAATCAATATTTGTTATTTCACAAGGTGTAAGGTATTCCATGACAAGATAGCGTGATTTCGAATAAGCAGAACAGACACAAATATGCCGCATCAGTTCGAACCTCATCCAAGGAGCGATAATCGTCAGCAATTTTTGAATATTTCCTGTCCAGTCTCCTCCTTGGCAGTTGTGAGGGAGGTGCTGCATAGTGATGCTGAGGTGTAGTAATATAGGGGCCTTGCTGAGCAGGATATGGTACTGATTCAGGGTACTGATTCCATGAGGAAGAAGAGGCAGTTGAACCACTATGTGAAAACCTGGGACTCGACTCTTTGGAGCTTCTACCTCCCATCACTAGTACAATACCAGACAGAATCTACAAAATTCCCAATTTAAGGAAACTCACTAAACCTGAAATGTTATTTGCTGGAAAGATGAAAATTGAAACTTGGTTAATATAGCAAGTTGCTATAGATGTGAACTGAGAACCTAGTTTCAGTTCTCAAAGTCTGAAGTCTCGCACAACAGACAAAGCAAGACCAAGAACATTTATAGAGTTATAACGTATACGCAGCCAAAGGTGACTGATTCAACCGGAAATTAAAATCGATCGTTGAAAGAAATCGGTTGTTTTGTAACCGACCACCGAAATAGTTGTTATACAAAGTTTATTTATAATGTTCAACACCTCAACCAGACACTCTGACACTCATAAATAAGAACCTCCCTGGCAATTTCTGGGAACAATAATATGAAATGAGGTTCTGACTTCTGATTCAGATAACATTCCTGAGTGATAAACACGAACAAGTAAACTAAATTCTTATTCAATATATATATATATATATATATATTCATATTTAGGTATGCTATATTTTTTCATATTTTTTCAGCAAGAAACTTCACTCTGTATATATATATGAAGAATATCATATCCATGTAACCTGGCCTCCAAGAATACCAGGCAAGGTCAAATAGCCCCAGTCCTTTAGTACCAGCACAATTCCATTTAAAACATGAACCTGGATTTAGCCTATTAGGAAATGATAAGCAAAGTCATAAAAATTAGTAAACAAAATAATTCCATGATTTCATAATGCTATAACAAATTAATCAATACAATTAATATATAAGAAAATTAAGCATCAAATGGGGGATTGATTGGAAAAGCTCAACTAACAAGTAAGAGACCTGATCAGAAGCTGGGGATGAATAAACAAATGCAACTGGTATATCTATTAAACAACTAGAGGTTAAGCAACAACTACAAGTTATAGACTATTATTGGAGTATTGTTGAAGTTCTAGAGGTTGGAAGATAAGTATTGCAGGGAGTTAGCAAGCAAATTCCTTCCACAACTAGTCAATCCAGGCTATCTCATCACTGTCGTTTTGTGGGTCAAATGTTGGTGACGTCTTGAATATCACGGTCTAGGTCATCACTAACAAGGACTTTGATTAACCAAAAAACAACGAGGACTTTGAGCTCTGAGAAATCTTCCATTCATTTTTTTACATCCTACATTATCAACTATTACATGTTGCTCTTTCCTATGGGTATAAGATCTTATAATCCATAATCCTGAAGAACCTAGTCCTTAAGCTTCACCTACTATATAAACTTTGAACAGTAGATTATGTATATCTTAATGTAGGTTAGTAGGTATAAAACAAATAATCCGTCCAATAACAATGTAAAAGTATAAACACAACTTTCATCCCTAATGCATATACAAGAAAACACATATTTAAATCATGTCTATGGAATGCCTTATGTATTAGACAACCAGTGTTCTTTTTTTTCTTTTTCTTTTTTCTGAAAAACTTCATTAACGTATTTGGACAAACAGTGTTCTTTAAGAAGCAACTTTGAGATAATGATTCAATGGTTCAACCCATAACTGGATCCAATACTTTTTCATGGGCCATCCCCCTAGCCTACTTAACCCGGGCCGGCCCGTTTAAGCTTCAAGACCCAAAAGTCACGTGATGGCATCATAATGGCGCGTGCATATTCCAGGGAGGCAAGGAAGCAATCGCCACGTCATCAATTAGCCGGGGTGTAAATAAAAGGAAAAAGAAAAAGGAAAATATAAGCGAAGAAACAGAGGGAAAGGAGACTGGTTGGTACTGATCGTTGTCGTCGCCTCCACTACGCACCCTACCTCCCTTCGTCTTCTTCATCATCATCAATCTCTCTCTCTCTCTCTCTCTCTCTCTCTCTCTCTCTCTCTCTCTCTCAGGTACCTAATCCCTTTCCCTAATTATTCTAAAACCACCACTAATTCCGTCTCCTTTTTTACCGCCACAATTTCCAACTTTACCGTCTCAGCCTCTCGGTTACTTCCGTCGCTCGTTTCGGTTTCCAAAGCCCTAGGATTTCGATTTTTGATTGGAATGATAAGACTGTGTCGGCGCCATCGGAGATAACCAATAGTTCGGCGTAATGGCGAGTAGCGGCGCCGGCGACGAGGACGCCGATGCGGTGCTGAGCGACGTGGAGACCGACGATCCGGTCCCGATCGTGATCAAGACTCCCCCGCCGGAGCAAATCTCTGCCGACCGGTTCCGCGAGCTCCTCGCCGAGCTGGAGCGCGAGCGGCAGGCGCGGGAGGCGGTGGAGAATTCGAAGTCGGACCTGCAGGTTCAGTTCGGCCGGCTCAAGGCTCTGGCGCACGAGGCGATCAAGAAGCGCGACGAGTGGGGGCGGCAGAGGGATGAGGCGCTGCGAGAGAAGGAGGAGGCTCTGCAGCAGAAGGCGGAGCTGGCGAAGCAGTTAGACGACGTCGTTAAGGAGAGAGATGGATTGAGAGCTGAGATTGGGAATTCAACGCATATGCTCATGTCTGGGATTGATAAGATTGCAGGCAAGGTCAGGAGCTTCAAGAATTTCGCGGCGGGGGGACTGCCGAAGTCGAGCAAGTACACCACCGGGCTGCAGGCGGTGGCTTACGGAGTTATTAAGAGGACGAATGAGATTGTGGAGGAGCTTGTGAGGCAGATTGAAGCCACTGCCAAGTCGAGGAACGAAACTAGGGAGCAGATGGATCAGAGGAACTACGAGATTGCCATCGAGATTTCGCAGCTGGAGGCCACCATTGGCGGTTTGAGAGAAGAGGTTGCGAAGAAGACGAGTATGGTGGAGAGTTTGGAGAAGAGTGTGGCAGAGAGGAGTGGGAAAATGTCGGAGATTGAGAGGGAGGTGGAGGATAAGTTGAGAAAGGCTGAGAGTGAGGCGGCAGAGTTGAGGCAGTTAGCTAGAGAGTATGATGATAAGCTGATGGGTTTGGACTCGAAAATGGAAGAGCAGAGGCCGTTACTGGTTGATCAGTTGAGTTTGGTATCGAACATTCATGACCGGCTGTATAATATTATGAAGGTAGTTGATGCCAACAATTTGGACCAGTCGGATTATTCGGAATCCCTGTTCCTCCCTCAAGAAACAGACATGGAGGAGAACCTGCGTGCGTCTTTGGCCGGGATGGAGTCTATATATGAACTGACAAAGATTGTTATGGAAAAATCAAGGGATTTGGTTGAGGAAAAGAATTATGAGATCAAGAGTTTGGATGAAACAGCGACTCGGTTAGTGAAAGAAAAGGAACAAATTGGATCGTTGCTAAGGAGCATTTTGTCAAATAGGATGACATCAAATCCATCTTCTAAGACAAGGGAATTGTTTCAAGTTGCAGAGAATGGTTTGAGGGAGGCTGGGATAGACTTTAAATTTAGTAAGCATATGGAGGATCGGAAAGTGGATGTTGAGGCCGAGGAGGATGAAATATACACATTAGTAAGTAACACTTGTGTTTTCTCTGTGTTGAATGGTTATTCTGGAGTTTGGTTATGTTTTAAAGCGAAAATATTTTGTCTGTGTTAATGATATGTTTGTTATTGCTCACAGGCTGGTGCTTTGGAGAATATTGTTAAGGTATCTCAGCTGGAGATTATAGAGCTGCAGCATTCTGTGGAAGAACTAAGGTACACTTTTTGTACTCGAAAATAATAAGCTGCGATTGATTTAATGCATGTGTCGTTTTTGGTGCTTTGATTTAAGGAAAAATTTCATACTTTTTGTAAGTGTTGTACTTTACACGGTGTCCTGACATGGTATTATTATTTTCTATGTGCTGCTTTACCATATTAAGGGCAGAGGTGAGTTTACTTAAACAGCATTTAGAGGCCCAAGCTAAGGAGCTCGACCATAGAATGCATAAAATTGAGGAACTTGAAGATAAGGAGAGACTAGCAAATGAAAGTGTATGTAATTTCAATTATATTGACTGTCTAATTATTGTGCTTCAACTTCTGTAATTCATGGTTGTCTAATATGAATAATCTGTAACATCTATGGCACATCATTTTCGAACCACTTTATGGTCATGAACCAATTTAAGGAGTATCATGAAGTCATTTCTATCTGTAGATTGAAGGGCTAATGATGGATATTGCTGCTGCTGAAGAAGAAATTACAAGATGGAAAGTGGCAGCAGAGCAAGAAGCTGCTGCAGGCACAGGTGTAGAACAAGAGTTTGTGGCACAGGTACCCTTTCAGAGTTGGCGTTATTGTCATGAGATAAATAGTCTAATAAAATTGTCTTCTTTGGATATAAGTCTATTTCAATATGAGATAATATAACCTGGGACATTTGTGCAAGTCTTTATTTATTAATTACCCCCAAAAAAAAGTCATGGTAGTTTATATTTTATAATAGATGGATCACCCCTAGGTTTTATTTCGGTGTGTGGTAGGGTTGGTCTAAGTCATGGTTTATCATATACATTTATGGAAGCTATGCCCTGATTGTGTATGCCAATATTGCACCACCTCAAAATGAAAACCTGTTGAGCTTGTACATATGGTTGAAGTTGGGGGTATGTTACTATCATGCTATCCAAGAACCAAGATTGTTATTTTAAATACACATCATTAACTGAGTCAACATCTAATTCTTTCATGGTAATGCATATTGGACAAATCTTTATTATTGATTGGAAGAAAAGATTTAGAACAGGGATCCATTTTGATATATTTGAAAGAACCATATAGACTTTAGATGAAATGAATTTGAGTGAGCAGGTATAAATTATACTCAATCGGTCGAGATGCATTTAGTTTCTCTCTTTCTTCAATATTCTCTTACAAATACCAATATGCTGTTATCATTACATCAGTACATTAACATCAAAGAAATGGCTGAATTCCCAAAACTTGAAACCCACATTCCAAATGGATCCTTGATCTATCTTTTATCGTGCCATGAGTATGTTCTTGAGTGTGAGAATAATGACCATGAATGGCACCTGCAGTTATCGGCACTTAAGCAGGAACTTGAAGAAGCAAAGCAGGCGATTGTGGAGTCAGATAAGAAGCTCAAGTTCAAAGAAGAGACAGCAGATGCTGCCATGGCAGCTAGAGATGCTGCGGAGAAATCCCTAAGATTGGCAGACTCACGGGCATCTAGGCTCCGAGATAGAGTAGAGGAGCTAACCCGTCAACTTGAAGTATTTGAAAACCGGGAAGACTTGAGGGGCCTGGGTGGACCTAGATATGTATGTTGGCCCTGGCAGTGGCTTGGGCTGGACTTTGTAGGGTTCAGTCGCTCTGATACTGAACAACAGAGTGGTTCAAATGAAATGGAGCTAGCTGAACCTCTTCTATGATTAACCCCCTTTTATAGTTTTATTTTGTGTATTTACTGTGATCTATCAAAATTAGAACAGTAAAGAAATTACCAGCTTCTAACAGATTTACTTGTCAAGGTTTCCCTTAACTGCAGTGATAAAACTTTGTAATCGATTGATGTCATGTGGTGAGCACTTCTAGCCGAAGTAAATTCATCATAATGATGCCTTCAGGGGAGTTTCCGCTAATCTTGTTACTGTAATGTAAATTTTTTTTGTTTTAAATTTAATTAGAATTCTTGATCATATTCAGTTCTAGAAGAGGCTTGAGAAAAATTGGAATGGAAGGTGAAAACTATTATCAGTGTCCTGTCTTGGTTTTTGAAATTTCCAATTTGTTTAAATGAACTTAAGAAGGGGTTTTGTGGATGGGTGAAACACTATAACGTCCAAACCTTTATTTCTCAAACTTTCATTTTACAACTCAAGTGTACAAAAGAACATTATTGCTAGGTGGAAAACCTCACGGGGACAAGGTTGAGAGCAGTTTTCTTAGAGACAGTGAGAGCAAGTTCCCCGGTTGTTTCTTCCATGTTGATGTCGTCCTCCTTCATTCCCTCCGGCAATTTCCAATCGAAGCAGTACAGCAGATTTGCAAGTACAAGCTCCACTGTGGTGGTTGCCATGTAAATCCCCGGACAAATTCTCCGACCAGCTCCGAAAGGCAGGAACTGAAAGTGCTGCCCTTTAAAATCCACAGAGCTATCGTCAAACCTTTCTGGGATGAACTCTTCTGGGTCTTTCCAAAATTCGGGATCTCGTGAAATAACCCAATCATTAATAATGACTTGTGTTTTTGGCTCAACATCATAACCAAGGACTTTAAATGGCGCAATGGATTCTCTGGGAGCCATCAAGGCAGTTGGAGGATGCAGTCGAAGTGTTTCTTTGACTATCATCTTGAGGTATGGGAGTTGTTCTGTAGTACTTTCAGAGACTTTTCCTATGTTTCTAACGCAGCTTCTCATTTCATCTTGTGCTTTCTTCATCAATCTCGGCTTCTTAGCTAGCTCTGCCATTGCCCATATCACGGTACTTGCGCCAGTATCTATTCCACCTAAAAAGAAGTTCTGTTCACGATACAATAAATCGTTATGATTAACAAAAGGAAAATGATTGTTAGCCTCAAAATCTTAGGCCAGGCCTCAATTCTAGGTGTCATATCTTAAGCAGCACGTCAACTATGTCGTCGTGCACTTGTTGTGTCCTCCCAGGCTTGAGATGATCATCAATCACCTGCTGGAAAAAGCCGTGAAGTTCCCCAGAAACCCTTTCAAATTGTTTTTGTTTCCCGGATATCTTGTCTATAATGTACCCAATTTTAGAATTGAAATAATCAGCTGCACAGAAGCCTGAAAGCATTATTCCAGTTTCATGAAGCACTTGTTGAAACCTACTGTGCTCCAAGGTACTCCCCTCGAAACTTGTCCCAAAAATAATCCTGAACGCCATACTGGCCATGACAGCATACAACTTCTCAGTAAGATCAACACATGAAGACGTCGAAGATGCAGATTCTCTGGATATTGAACCAATCATCTTAGCCACTTCTTCTTCCCTAATCCCCCGATAAGACTGGACTCTTTTCACACTGAAAAGCTCTAGCACACATATCTTTCTTATCTCTCGCCAATACTCACCGTACGGCGCAAATGCCATGTCTAGATAGTTGAAGGTGAGTTTTCGAGACCCCGTGGAGGTAGGTCTGGTGCAGCAGTTGAGATCATTGTCTTTCAGGACCTGTTTTGCTGCTCCAGCTGATGAGATTATGATCGTCGGTATGCGACCGAGGTGAAGGAGCATTACTGGACCGAACTTTTTGGAGAGGCGCCAAAGATTTTGGTGAGGTGGTGAACCAGATCGAGTGAACTGGTGTAAATTGCCTATGATGGGAAGCTTAGGAGGGCTAGGTGGGTAGTGCTTCAGTGGCTTTTTATTCTTTTTCAGTAAAAGCAATAGAGTGAGAAGAAGGAGAAATGGAAGCCATACGATTTGTAGTAGGGTGTTGAGAGCCATATATGGGAGCTTCAACGATATTGTACGAGTTACTCTTCCTGTTTTTCTTCTTCTGCAATCATATATATAGCAAAAGCTGAAGAGCAAGTCACGATCACCTCATACTATACAGCCGCCTTTACCACTAGGTTGGCGCGCACTTCTTCTGTTTTTTTAGCTAAGATATATAATTTTATCGATTTTTAGCCGGAAGACACATATATTATAATTTATAAGTTGTTGAGACCAATACATATCATGACTTAAACGTCCAAGCAAATGACAAATTACCTCCATTAGCAATTTAGCACCTATCACCTTGGGTTAGAGATGAACTTAGCTTGTTAAGAATAATCCTTCTGTAGTTTGGAAAGAACGACAAATGTGATAGCCAAGAGATATATTATCTATACCGTTTCACATACGCTACTAGCTGACTGACAATGATGGGGACCGATCACTTCATATAGTGTTCCGCTGTTCATCCATTTCTGTAGCTCGCATCGTTTGCATTAACCCCATAAATTTCTAGAAGTAAATGAAAGGAGAACCACTCGTTCGGTCGACAGTCGACACTCCCATGCACACTGGCCAGATAGATTGTTTGAGGGCATGTGCATCATCGCTAAACTGTTCTACGCCCTTGATTCTACCTTTTTTTTTTTGTCTCCTTCAATAATCATCGCTAAACTAATTTAAAGGGTGTCGCCCGGTGGGTGTGATTGTCTGATATCTTCCTCTTTGTCCTATGTCATGTGTGGTGGATGTAATTGTCTGATCTCTTACTCTCTTTGTCCTATGTCATGTGTGGTGAATGTGATTATCTGATCTCTTTCTCTCTTTGGTTTATGTAGGTTGGATCAAGTTATCATCCAGGAACTAGAATTTGCAGACAAATTGTTTGAATGTTATATGCATGCACCAATTCAACACTGTATGTCTGTATCCTACTCAATGTTTCAAAAGTCTAAGGTGTAGCCGAGGTAGTTTTCGGAAGAGCCTCACTAAGGTGTAAGTCTTGAGACAAAAAGCGTAAGTCTTATGTATGAATTCATATACTTATGCATTAATTAGTGTTATATGTAGTCTTACATATAACATGATTTGTAACCAAAATAGACATGATAAATTGTTATTCATTCATAACAAATACATATAAAAACCATGCAATTAATCAAATCACCTTGCATAACATAAATTCATATATTAAAGTACTAACTAGTCTTGATAAAAATTAAAATAAAAACAAGAACAATGTTTGTACTAGCTTCAAACTTCAAAATCGTCATAATCATCAATTAAAATATCATTATTTAAATCATCATCAAAATGTCATCATCACCATCACCTCCAACACCGACACCTCAAATAACATCATCTCCAACACAAACATAGGTTTGGTAGAAAGGGATCGGTAGAGGTAATATTTTTAAAGTCTCAATCTCAAAACCTAAAAGACTCTGTCTAAAAAAATAGTTTTTTAAATAAAAAAATTGTCTATTCAAAAATAATCTTGAACTAATTTTTTTTTTAGGCCTTCACATTTTCGCGACTCAAAACGCGACTTGAAACACTTTTTGTGCCTTGGTGTGCACCTTTTGCGCCTTGGTGTGCACTAAAACTAAGACCTTTTAGTCTACGTCTTGCGCCTTGGTGTGCACTAAGACTAAGACTAAGGCGCGCTTTGTAAAAATATGATCCTACTAGCTTGTTGGGACAAACAAACCGAGTTCGAGCATAAGTGAGTCCTCTCCAGCTTGATTGATAAATATTAAGGCCGGCTAGGAACATCTAACTGATAATTCTAGCTTAGAGGTCGATGAAAGAAGACGGATACTATTGCTAGCGAGCTATCTTCTGAATAGAAATGACGTATCTTACTGCTTATCATTATTTAGGGTTTAGTAGGCGCGCGCAGTATTTTTTTTTGTGGCATTAATTGATATTAATTTCAGGTGGCGTTCCAATTCAGTATATTACCAGAACATAAATGATGAAGGAGCCAAAAATAATTACAAGATTTTTCGAGGGGGCCAAAGTATAGGACTTAAAGACTTTTATAGTAATTATACATAGTTTTACGAAGAAATTTGACCAGGGGCCACAGCCCCTTCTGCCCCTAAAGGCGTTCCGCCACTGAGTATCTAGGAAACACGGAAACGTGCATACACCCACGTTTCCCGTTTCCGAAGCGGAACCACTCCGGAACCACTCCGGAAACGTCCGGAAACGCCCGGAAACGCCCGGAAACGTGCTGGAAACGCCCGGAAACGTTCGGAAACGTGTTTCCAGAAAAATGAGTTTTGGAAACGCGGTGGAAACGCGAGTTTCTGAATTGGAAACGCGAGTTTCCAAAAAATAAAGGTTTTTTAATGTTTTTTTATTTTGAGATTTTGAATTACTTAAATTAAAATTTTGTTATTATATTTATTTTTTTTGTATAATTTATATATATTTATAATTTTTTTTTATTTTGACGTTTCCAAAACGTACCCGCTTCCTAAATTTTTTGAAAAACACGCTTCCGCGTTTCCAAACGTTTCGCTTCCACGTACCCGTATCCGATTCCGTACAACCTAGCTGAGTATATACAACATATATAGGTGAAATAGAAGAAGCTAAAACAGAAACTCGACCACAAACCCTAGATACCCACAAAGATGTAATACCCACAACATAGTTCTATGGTTTGATGGACACATATTGTATGCACCACGGAGTGCAGCCACCATCGCATACTTTATTGATATCGATATGATTTGAGCCATTAATTTATCGAGGTAATCCACAGCCATCAGATTCATTTTTTTGGTAAGTAAGCCTTTAACGGTCAATGTTTTATTGACTACACAACACTATGAGGTAAATAATTAAAATTTGTAAGTTTTTCAAAGTTTCATAAAAAAAACCTTGGAGAGAGAGAGAGAGAGAGAGAGAGAGAGAGAGAGAGAGAGAGAGAGCTCTTTCTTGGTGGCGGCGGGAGCGTTGGTCCGACTACGTCTGATGCTGGTGATGACCTTTACCCTTGACGGTGTTTCTTGCGTGCGGTCACTGCCGGCCCTGGGGAAAGAGCAAGTAGGCCCAGGTTTAGGGCCCAAAAAAATAGGGGTCTTTTTGTTTCTAAATTTACAATTAATTACTAGGTCTAAAATTATGATTTTTTCCATCTTTGTAAATCTAATATTATATTTAACTCTTAAAATCATAAATTTAGTATGAAAATGATACATTACATTGCATTATGGATATGAATGTCTTGAATTTTATTTAATTAGTTAATAATTTTTTTTTATTTTTTGTCTAGGGCCTTACAAACAGAGGGCCGGCCCTGCATGTGGGCTAGCTCCGCCATCGCCCATAACATGGTAATTGCACCAGTATCTATTCCACCGAGAAATAAGTTCTGTTTCACAAATATGTCATCACCATTAGTACAGAATTAACCTGTTAAAACTAGACAACATCAAATACAGAACTAATCTATTGTGAAGCTTTCAATAGTTCAATCTAGTATCATGATCGATGTAGCCAGACTGTTAGTTACGTAACTAACAGTCTACTAGATTCTCTAATAGTGAAGTTATAGTTGTGGGCTTGTGGCTACCTAGACTTGACCAAAACCATGAATGAGTTAAGTTGGAATGATGCAGACATGATCGAGGCTAAATTTTATTGATAATGCCATGATATTTAATTGTGTAGTCATGTCAGGCGTCAGCATGGGAGTTGAACTCAAAATCAACCATTTTGAGTTCATCGCTCAAACTTCTAGCACAAGTAAAAATAATAATTCTAATAAGAAACCACAGTATTAAGAGGCAGAAAGGCAGTGAGAAAATTAATTTTGCTTACCACGAGGAGTGCCTTGATGTTATCATGGCCAAGATGAGCAGATCCCAAACCAGTTTGCTCCTTGACTATTTTAAGCAGCACGCCAACTATGTCGTCGTGTTCTTGTTGTGTTCTCCCAGGCTTGAGATGATCATCAATCACCCGCTGAAAAAAGCCGTGAAGTTCTCTGGAAACCCTTTCATTTCAAATTGTTTATGTTTCCCGGAAATCCTGTCTATAAAATACCCGATTTTAGAAGGAAAATAATCAGCTGCGGAAAAACCTGCTAGCATTATTTCAGTTTCATGAAGCACGTGATGAAACCTATGGTGTTCGAAAGTACTCCCTTCGAAACTTGTCCCTAAAATAACCCTGAAAGCCATACTGCCCATGGCAGCATACAACTTCTCAGTAAGATCAACACATGAGGACGAAGATGGAGATTCTTTGGATATTGAAGCAATCATTTTAGCCACTTCTTCTTCCCTAATCTCCTGATACGACTGCACTCTTTTCACACTGAAGAGCTCAAGAACACATATCTTTCTTATCTCTCGCCAATACTCACCGTATGGCGCAAAACACATGTCAAGATAGTTGAAGGTGAGTTTCCGAGACCCGAATGAGGAGGGTCTGCTGCAGCATTTGATATCATTATCTTTCATGACCTGTTTTGCTGCTTCAGCTGATGAGATTATGAGGGTCGGTATGCGACCGAGGTGTAGGAGCATGACTGGACCGAACATTTTCGAGAGGCGCCATAGATTTTGGTGGATTGGTGAACCTGATCGAGTGAATTGATTTAAATTGCCTATGATGGGAAGCTTAGGAAGGCTTGGTGGATACGACTTTTGTGGCTTCTTATTCTTCTTCAGTAAAAGTAGTAGAGGGAGAAGAAGGAGAAATGGAAGCCATAAGATTTGTAGTAGGGTGTCGAGAGCCATATATTGGAGCTTCAAATAGGCTGAGCTCTTCTTTTTTTTCGATTAATTACTTTGAGCTCTTCTTCTTGTTCAATCTCATATATATACAGAAAAAGCTGAAGTACAGGTCAAGATCACGTACATCGATCATACAATTCGATAGCCATCACACTGGCGGATCTAGCCGGCCAGTGGCTTCCCTGGGCTTAAGCCCTTGCAAGATTTTTGAGGCAAACATGTTTAGTATTTATGTACTCCACACCATTACATCAGTCTTTAATCTAAAAGAAAGTATCAGTAGAACGTAAGGTAAGGATTTCAGTAAGAGATGTTATCTGGGACCTCTGTTAGCGTAGATTTGGGTCAGCGTATTCATAGAGCTTCCTTTTCCAATATCTATCTACACCTCATTTCCTTGTATGGACTTAGATTTCAATTCCCTATCTTGCTACAGATTTTGGTCCATCAGTTTGTCATCTCTAACTATATATATAGAGATATATTCTCAGCTCCGGACGTCCGGACCGTCGGATTCGTCCGTTCCGGTGCCGGCAACGCGCGATGACGGCGCATATGGTGTCGGTCGTGCTCCCCTCCTCCCGGCACTCCTGTCTGTGCTAGCTGGAGCTCCAGCGCAGCTGGCACCATCAACACCGTCGTCGCGCGTCGTCTGCGCCGGAACGGATGAATCCGGACGGTTTGAACATTCGAAGCTAAGAATATATATATATATGCAAAAGCTTTTCAATCTCACCATACAACGCAATTTTCGATGTATATGAATAAGGTATTCTAATCATGAACAAAAGAAATTAACTAAATCGCCTATATTTTCCTAATATATCATTACTCATACTAGAACATGAAAATCATTCATATTCATGATCATTCCCACAAATACAACAATCAAGATTGAGGAGCTTCTTAGTCATGCCATAAGAAGGGATGGACACACTCGTTTACATGCAATTGAGCTTCAATTGATTATTACTTCTACATGAAGTACATCGATCTTCATTTAATTTTTCTAAAATAAGAGATATAGGAACCACTCAAAGCGGTTTATGAACAACCTTATGTAAAACCAAATGGAGTTACATATCGAGAAGTAAGAAAATAAGTTTTTTTTTTGTATGTTAGAATTAGCCCGTGTACAATTTAAATATTAAATCTGCCACTAAAGCTGGCCATGTGGAATTAGAAATTGGCAAAGTTGAAAATTAAGATTGTCATGGAAACAAGAATTTTCCTGGAAAGTAAGAAGGGAATTTGTACTTCTCCAGCTGGTGACCAGGTTGGTGGGTTTGTCGTAGTGCATCAATACTCAATCATAAATATTACACTAGGTAAGATGCAGAAGTACGTCTTCATTCCCATAGGTGATGTTAGTATCGTTCCTAATTATGAATATCGAGAAATTAAGAACATCACCCTTTTGCAGTATGGAAAGAACATAGTCCACAGCGAGAGGTACGGTATATATATAAATTATCTTTCATGTACGTGTACGTATCAGCTAGTTGATGAATATATCAATTTCATCCATTTTTTGAAGCCTTTATCGTTTGCATTATACTCATGTATTTATGTTTATAAGTAAATAAGAAGAGAACAACTCGCACATGGCCACACGACTCACACCAACTGTTGTACATATATGTAGAAGGCAATTTTATGACACTGGCCGAATAGGTTGTCTGAGGGCATGGATGTACATTCATGGCCAGTTAGCTGATACTATTTGTGGCTCCCTGGCCTAGTAGCGGAAACTCTCATTCAAAGTATATATAATCATGGAGAAACAAAGTTTTATGGTGTTATTGACTATTGAAAAAAAAAAGTTATTGACTGTTGAGCATGGATGCAATGCAATATTCGAGCTGGTGGATGTGATTGTCTGAGCAGGAAGAGTCCTCTCTTTGTCGTATTATGCTGGATCAAGATATATCATCTAGTGTTAACGTAGTGATTATACTGATGTGATACGTTGTATTCTTTGCAGGTGCAGTACGTTGTACTCCTTGTCTCTTTCTTGTCACAAATGGCACAAGACGTCAAAGTAGAGACCACGGTGGCGTGGTCTTCAACTCTCCGACGCTCAAGTTAGGCTGATGGTAATTTATGCAGAGTAGCAGTAGAGGGTGTAGTGTACTTACCTTTATGAGATCAAGAGTTTGATCTTTTATTGTTGAGTTGAGGTAGATCATTTACTTATCTTCCGGTGTGAGACGAGGTCCGATTAAGGTACTCTCTGGAGTCTTCTTTGAGATGCGCGTGAGGGCACGTCCGTAGCCGGTTTGGGCCGCGGGGCAGCCCATTGCAAAGCTAGTGCGGCCGACTCATTGTTGGTAATGCGAGACTGGGCTATTTGTTAGCCTTAGTGCGTTGATAGTTGTGTTGATTATGGCGGGCATAAGCCTATGCCAACAAGTCCCCCCAAGTTCCCAGTCTAGGGAGGCAATTTCTTGATTGGGGAATTAATATTTAAGCATTTCGCCATAATTAGCAGTGGGTCCCACAGACCCTCTCGGAGTCCCCCCACTCCCCGGTTAAGGAATGCCGAGTTGTTGATGGTGTAATGGATTGTGTCGAGTCTCTTTGGGTGTTGATTGATGTCAGTGCTTCCGTCGTAGCATAGTAAATCTTTATGCGTAGGACGTTTGATCGCTATCTTTGAGCAGTGTGTCTGTCATAGCGTAGTAAATTCTTACACGTAGGACGTCTTTCATCGCTATCTTTGAGCGTAGTGCGTCCGTCATAGCGTAGTAAATTTTGACGCGTATGACGTTTTTTTCATCGCTATCTTTGAGTGTAGTGTGTCCATCATAGCGTAGTAAATTTTTACGCGGAGAACGTCTTTCATCGCTATCTTTGAGCGTAGCACGTCCGTCATAGCGTAGTAAATTCTTACGCGTAGGACGTCTTTCATCGCTATCTTTGAGCGTAGTGTGTCCGTCATAGCGTAGTAAATTCTTACGCGTAGGACGTCTTTCATCGCTATTTTGAGCGTAGTGCGTCCGTCATAGCGTAGTAATTTCTTACGCGTAGGACGTCTTTCATCGCTATTTTGAGCGTAGTGCGTCCGTCATAGCGTAGTAAATTCTTACGCGTATGACATCTTTCATTGCTATCTTTGAGCGTGGTGTCGTGGGCTGAGAGCAGCACGATTCGTGCTATAGGCAGCACATGTCGTGCATGCATTGGGCGGAAGTGTCGTGGACGGTTCTATTTCGTGGGAGGTGACGTTATTCGAGGAGACAGTTATTGCATGCAGTTAATGCGTGTGTAACCGAAGCGTTGTCTCGGTAACTCATGCCACGTGGCGGGATTTGAGGCTATGTCTGTTGGGTCGACGGCTAAGATGTGAGTAACGGTTTTCTGCATCCGACGGTTAAGGAGCGCTTTTGAGAAATCAACAGGCGAGATGTGGTATGAGGTTTACTATAAAAGGGTGAAAGGGATAGGAGGGCTGTCATTATCGACAGTTCCAAGTTTTCGAATTCTGAAAACTCCCTCATTCCTCATTCCTCATTTGCTCTCTCTCTCTCTCTCTCTCTCTCTCTCATGTTCTTCGAGCTCAGACGGAAGCTTATCGGGATCTTTGTGTAAATCGGCTTTGAGGTATGTTTTTGATCGGGATCTCCTATATACGTCTCGTGGTTTTGGTTGTTTGCTAGTGGCTTTGTGGTTATAGGGTAAAACAGTGGTTTTGGGTTTGAGTTTTTCCATCAAAATTGGTAGGTTTTGGGTCTGTTTGATCTTTGGATGGGTGTTTTTCGGCTAGGTAGGGTGTTTGTGCGGGCGGTTGTTGATGAGTTTTGGCCGGTAACTGGGTTTCGTGTTCTTCGTGTTCTTCATGTTCTTCATACTCTTTCTTGCGAGGTTCGTATGATAGATCTAATTAACTTTCTGACTTCTAGTTTTAGGTTGTTCGTCTTTGACCTCGATGTTGCTTGCTGCGGTGTAATGCCTAGGATAAATATTCTAACTGACAGCGATTTCGCGCTTGCAGAGGGAAGTTGGTTCGCGTCGTCATCCTCTGAGTCGTGGACGAGTGAATTGGAGGCCAACTATTTGAACGTGGTGCGGTGGAAACGACTCGCGTTGTGAAGATCGCGCTTCTGTCTTTCCGAGGGTGTTAGCGAATTGGGAAACTAGTGAATCGTCAGGCACCATGGAGTCAAGACATGAGGAGGTTGGAGAAAGTGAAGTGAGTCTCGCTCTGAGCCAAGACCAAGGCGTACGTGAGCGTATTGCGAGCGCTTCGGGGATAACTACTTCGGGCCCAACACTGAGTCCAGCGCCTGTAAGGCGTTTGCTAGACAGCGGAGTGCAAAGGTCGGAGGTAGAGGAACCATAGGGAGCTGACTCCGCCGCAGTGATCGGCTACGTGGAAGAGTTCAAGTTGCCTGCCACGATCGTTGCTCGGGCGATTGGGCTCGATGAGTATGGTTTGGTATTGCCTGATGGATACGCGCTGGTTAGTCCCTCAGTATTACGGCTCGGGGTGGAGTTGCCGTTGGATCCGCGCCTGCAATGTTTGGTGGCGGAGTTCGGCTTGGCCTTTGGTCAAGTCAGCTACAACATGTGGCGAGTTATCCTCGGCCTCTGCTCGCTCTTCCACCTCTCGGGGTGTTGGTTTCCTACTGCGGCAGAGGTACTCCATTTCTTCAAGATATATTATAACCAGCAGAATGGTAATCGAGGAACTGCGCGGTTCGTTAGGCAAGACGAGTATAGTGAGTTTCAAGTCTTGGAGAACTGGCCCTCCTCATAAACGAACTGGAGGAAGAATAGCTTCATAGTAGAGGGGGGATGTGAATACGAGCGTATCAACGAGGTAGAGTATTTCCCGGAGAAGCGTATTCCCTCGCGAATTCAAGCCATTAACTGTAGGTCTTAATGTCTCACTAAAAAATTTTGCGACGAAATAACTGCTTGCTGACTGTGTTTTTTTTTTAGGGTGGCGTGGTCTTCAACTCTCCGACGCTCAAGTTAGGCTGATGGTAATTTATGCAGAGTAACAGTAGAGAGTGTAGTGTACTTACCTCTATGAGATCAAGAGTTTGACCTTTTATTGTTGAGTTGAGGTAGATCATTTACTTATCTTCCGGTGTGGGACGAGGTCCGATTAAGGTGCTCTCTGGAGTCTTCTTTGAGATGCGCGTGAGGGCGTGTCCGTAGCCGGTTTGGGCCGCGAGGCAGCCCATTGCATAGCTAGTGCGGGCGGCTCACTGTTGGTAATGCGAGACTGGGCTATTTGTTAGCCTTAATGCGTTGATAGTTGTGTTGATTATGGCGGGCATAAGCCTATGTCAACATCTAGGAATTACAATTTGCAGCCAAAGTTTGAATTTGTAGATCAATTGAAGAAAATAACCATATGGATCATATGTATGAGCCGAAAGAATAGGAGGGAAAGGGTCCAATCAATTGGGTTTGATCATATAACTTGGATTCATCTTTTTTTTTTCGTTGATAACAGTAGAGAGGAGAAGGACTAATGGAAGGCTATTTCATGCAGGTTATAAGTGTGGACTGTCGAGAGCAATGCATGGCAGCTATCCAGCAAGGTTTATTTTCATACACTATACTCCATTTGCGTCGATATATATCTATCTTATATAGCCAGAACGTATACAGATGAAGCATGCATTTATGAATGCCGTTTTTCGGAAATGATGTAATGCATACGGCACCGCTAGCTATCTCTTCCTCTCTCGACCGAGAAATTCTCTCAATTTAGCCAGCTAGCTAGGAGCCATGCATAGATCAAATTTGCAGACAACTTTCCATTCAATATTCTTCCTGAAATCAACAAATTAAACCGACTTCTATTCCCGATAGATTAAGCCGCGACAGGTACAAATCACCTTTGTTAAGCAAACTTCTTGTAACCAACAGACCGACTTGTATTTCTGACGATCAACAATTCACCATAGTTTTGGTTCGCAACTTACATTCTCACGCATGAAGAGTTTAACTGAGTATTCATACGCAATTGCCGGCCCAAGACCTTCAAGCCCAAGTTTCTAAAACCATGGTCTGAATCCAACCCCTATAATCAGTTACGTGCGGCCAACTAAGCGGGTCCACAGACAAACCAACAGCCCAGATTAATCCCCAGAATCGCATCCAACGAATCACAGCATCTCACAAAGAACAGAGTTGGGGAATTTTTTTTTTCTGTTACCAAATTTGATAGTCTCCTTTAATTTGATTGAGGTGAGAATTAGGGTTGAGGATTTTTGAGAATCATATGGAGATGGATTATGTGACGGAGTTTCCTCTCTCTCATGTTGATCGGCGTCCCAAAAAGAAGCCCAGGTTTGCTTGGGATGGCCCCCAATCCCATCCAAAGGTACAATCTTTACCTTCGATTTCATACCAACTCTCAAATTTCAGGTCAAGATTCTCAATTTTTGATGCTTTAATCTATTTTTAATGTTAAATTCAGCCTCGGAGTATCAATTTCAGCTCAATTTGCATTGCATTTGTGTCAAAGTTTTGATCGTTTTGGGAAATAATGTTAAAAATGCTAATCTGTTCTTTGATGTTGAATTCAGATTTGGGTTATTTATTTCAGCTCAATTTGCAATGCGTTTGTATCAAAGTTTTGATCTTTCTGGGAAATAGTGTTAAATAATGTTGGTGTTGATGCTAGGGTTGATTCAATTTTCCAAGACAGTGGCTGGAAAAAAAAACTCATCTTTTCATATTTTATCATCAGAAATTTTGTATTTGAACTTTTGAGGTTGATAGTGATCTGGTAGATGTATGAGGGATGTGTTTCGTATTCAGGGTTGTGTGTTTGTGTCATCTATTCATTCTGCATATACTGGTTTTGTGTTGGTTGATTAGAAAAGATGAGGGACAGTCGTAGAAATTAATGATAGATAGCTAAGGAATTGAGTTGTTGTATTACCTGTTTGTATAGTGGAGTATGAAATCAATGGCTGTGTGTAGGCTCATTCAGGAATATATTATGAGCAAGATGTTGGGAATGGAACAAGCTATGGACATTCGAGGGTACAGCCAGACCATCCTAGTTTGTTTGTTAAGGGGTTGACTCAAAAGGGCTCTCCCCCATGGCGAGAGGACGACAAAGATGGGCATTACATGTTTGGACTCGGAGAGAATTTAACTTCTCGCTGTAATTACATTTAATCACCTTTAATATTTTTCTTTGCATTTTGTTGTCAAACTTCACAACCATTTAAACCACACTGATGCTCTTCCTAAACTTTTCATACATTTAAGTTTTGTGGATTTATAAACCTTTGAAATGTTCAAGATATCCCTTTTCAATACATTCTATCACATTCTTTATGTTTTCTGTACGTGTCAAACTTTATACAAGTATAGAAAATTTTGTTGTCATTTGAGGCCTTCTTTTACATATGGTCTTAAACTTTTGTCAATCTTTCTGACATCTTGTTTCCGTAATTTCAGATAAAATTCACAGGAAAATTGGAGAAGGTTACTGTCTCAACTAATTCTACGACTGTGTATTGATGGATCAATATTTGGTGATCTGTTTTCTCATATTTTCACTATTTTGTCACTGTAGGAACTTTTGGTCAAGTTTTGGAATGCTGGGACAGGGAAACAAAGGAGATGGTAGCTGTAAAAGTTGTCAGAAGTATCAAGAAATATCGTGAAGCAGCAATGATAGAAATTGATGTCCTACAGTTGCTTGGAAAGTATGACAGAAATGGCAGTCGGTGAGAATACTATTCCATACCAGTTTCATTTTATTTAATTGATCCGTTTGAACTTTGAAGTGAATTATGTGTCAAATGTTAAATGGCTTTATTCTTTGCAGTTGTGTTCAAATACGGAACTGGTTTGACTATCGTAACCATATATGTATAGTAAGTAATGCTTGATTTTTTACAACGTAATTCCCCAACTTCACAAATATTTTGGGGGTTAAGACTTTTTTGAATTTAAATGGTCTTAACAGGTATTTGAGATGCTTGGACCAAGCTTATATGATTTCCTTCGGAAAAATAATTATCGCGCATTTCCGGTTGATCTTGTCCGCGAGCTTGGCAGGCAACTATTGGAATGTGTAGCATGTGTGTAGTTGGACTTCTGTTGTTTCTCTTACCCCTTTCAAAGTTTAGAGCGTCACTTATGAATGCAATATTTACATTTATTGATTAAAGAATTTACTGGTTGTTTTTGCATGTTTTTAATTAAAACTAAAAGTAAAGGCTTCAATATGATTATTTAGGAGTCTGTTTTTGGATATGTGTGAGGATATTGAAATTAACCAAATGTATAATATTTAATGAGTTCTTTAATTGTATAATTCTGCAGTTATACATGATATTCGTCTCATCCATACTGACTTGAAGCCTGAGAATATACTGTTTGTTTCTCCAGAATATGTTAAAGTACCGGACTACAGGGTATGTCTGCCTGGGTTCCTTTGATTTATAACATTGCAGTTTATTGTGTTTTTCCTTTTTGCCCTCCAAATACGTACTTCTTCTGTTTACCTTCACCTGCTTTCTCTTCTAAGGGTAATATTCATCAGTTCTCAAGTTTTTTACTTGGTGTTACAGTTTACATCCCGTCCGCCAAAGGATGGAACCTGTTATAGAAGGTTGCCAAAGTCCAGTGCTATCAAAGTTATTGATTTTGGTAGCACAGCCTATGAGCATCAAGAACACAACTATATTGTATCGACAAGGCACTACCGTGCCCCTGAGGTCATTCTAGGTATGTATTCTTTCCTGACATTCATTTATCTCCATGTCATATATTAGTATATGTTAGCATTCATATTATACTCTTTATAGGACTTGGATGGAGTTATCCATGTGACATTTGGAGCATTGGCTGCATCTTGGTAGAGCTGTGTTCGGTATGTCTCATTATATTAAGCTGACGCCATAATTTGTTATAAAAAAATCTCTACAAAATAAGTCTGATAAGAAGCAATTCTTTCAGGGAGAAGCTTTGTTTCAGACACATGAGAACCTAGAACACCTGGCTATGATGGAAAGGGTACTAGGTCCATTGCCGCAGCATATGTTAAAAAGAGCAGAGTATGTGCCATTGGAGGCTTTCATCATAATTTTTATTGTATTAGTTTTAAAAAAACATTACTTCTGTTAATTGCACTACTCTTTCCTTTGCTAATTATGTGTTTGCTGGTTCAGCCGCCATGCCGAGAAGTATGTGAGGAGGGGTAGGTTGGACTGGCCTGAAGGTGCAAACTCTCGGGAAAGTATTAAATCTGTATTAAAGCTACATCGTCTGCAGGTAGTTAAAATGCTATAATTTTTTCATTAAGTTGTTATGTTTTGGATCTTCTGTGGATTTCTTTTTCATTTCTTAGCTCTAAAGTTGACAAATCTATTTTGTTTGTCAGAATATAGTGATGCAGCATGTAGATCATTCGGCTGGTGATCTCATTGACCTTCTGCAAGGTCTCCTTAGATTTGAGCCTTCTAATAGGCTAACAGCTCCTGAAGCCCTAAGGCATCCGTTCTTTACCGGGGATCATTACAGAAGGTTTTAGTGACGTGTATCATTGTTGCATTGTTACTGGTTTGCTTGGAGTACTTTGCTGAATTCTGGCTTATTAAAGAATTGAACTGCTTGCGTACCTGAATGTTCCTGGCATGTATGAGTGTATGAGGTCTATGAAGGCGGCGGCCGAGACCTGGACTACTCAATCTCTGTACTTTTGTAAATAGCCTGTTGTCAGAGGCCTCCCCTTCGATTTTGTATCATGGAAGTGAAATGTGACTGAGGTTGATGTGATTTCTGAACAGGCTTTGCCTTCAAAATATGTCTCAAGTGTTTTGTAGAAGGATGAACAATTAGCTGTTATAGACACGCAAATGAATAAAATTGTTGCATTAAATAATCAATATTGAGATGAATTCGTTCTCGTTCCCAAGAATCCCAGCGTATATTCTTATTTAGTAAAACTGCTATACGGTAATTTGCACTATGCTGTACAAGTGTACAACTGCTATACAGAAATTGAAGAATACCCAGACCTGGAGCTCTCAAGTAATATCAGTTTGTCAGATTAGTTGGAAGAGCAATATATCAAAACCGATGCAACATTCAGAAGAAAATGTGTAAACGAAACAAATCCAATGAGAAAAATAATTTCTGCAGACATTCATTATCAATGTCTCGTCTTGCATTTTCTACCAACGATAATCCCATCAGGAGGTCTGGAGAACACAACGGTGCAGTCACCATGTAATTTATAAGAGTATCTCAGCAGGCTTCCGAAATTGGCTCGAGCTCTGAAGTAGCCTTTGATTTCAAAGCTGGCTCTGCTGCTCTCCAGCTGCTTCTTCAGCTTTTGGCTTTCGAGCAGTCCAAGACGAACCTGACTCGCCACCATATGCACACTTGCAAACATGGAGTGATGCTTGCGTGCTGTGAAAGGTTCAATGTAGGTGGTAGCAATGAGGGTGCTACCATAGTAAGCATCAATGTACATGGGACTAAAGTAGACGCTCACTTTCTTGTTAGGATTGATGAAGTTAACTAGCACAGTAAGGTCGGCATTGAGGAGATACCCCATGTCGAGATAGGCTGCGTTTAGTGTGGCTGTGGAAATGTCGAACTTTGGGGTCCGAGGGCGAAAGACTATATAGACAATGAGGACAATGAGACCTGCTAAGATTATGAGGATCCAAAAAATGGCGCAGCACACTGCTGCAGACCATGTGAAGAAGTTGGTTTGTTGAGGGAGTGGCATGAGCAAGCCGTGTGAACTGTGTGGATGTCTTTGTGAACCGTGTGGTGTCTGGTGCTGTGGAGTAGGGTGGTCTTGAGCACGGTGTGCTATTGGTGCCGCCAATTGGACTAGTGGCAGGGAGTCGTGGCCGTGATGCTTTGGGTCAGGATGTTGTTGATCTTGAACATGGTGGGGCGGTGGTGCCAGTGGTGCTGGATGTGGCTGTGAATGGCGGCTTTGTTTCTTTGGCCGACGATGTTGATCTTGATCATGGGGAGGAATTGACACCAATGGACCTAGTGGCCGGGATAGGCGGCCTTGGTGCTTCACCCTGGGACGGGATGAAGCTGGCTCGCGCAGAATTGGTTGCCGTGGTTCAGACCATTCTGGACTGAGTGGTGGTGGTTCGGAGTGCTGGCCATGATACTGTAGTGGTGGTGCAGAGTGGTGGCCATGATGCTTTGGTTGTGGCACGAAAGAACCAGGTGGTGGCGACTGTTCTTGCTGCTGTGTTTGATAGGGGCTGCCAAAATGAGGATTAGTATCGCGAGACCGAGACATGGTAGTGTGGAGAGGTAATGCAGCGGAGCAAAGACTTGAAGAGGAATGATTACAGTGAGGATTTACTTCGAAGAGAGCTTGAAGATAAGGAGGATGACTTGAAGAAAACTTCAAGGATGATTTATGAAAAGGCAAAGAATAAAACATAACTCAACAAGGGAGGCAAGTAATCTTGGCGGCAACCTTTTATTAAGTGCTGCTGTACCAAGACAGCCCTTCACTTTCATTCCGAAGAAAAATGCACCCTCAACTCCGAAAATTAGAAAAGGAAAAGATAAACCAACACTTTCGTCTCCCCTAGAATTTCCCTTTAGAAATACGAGTGTTTAAGAAGATACAATTTATAAAATTGCCAATTGAGAATATTTGTCATCCAATTGCAGAAAGAAGTCCTGAATATGATATGATGGAAGTGAAGCAACATGAGCTAATCCTCAGTTGAATCTTGAATTTATGGTATACTCCCGAATCGTGTATGACCGTTAACCATGTTCACAAGATCAATATGGACTAATGTTCCTATAAAAAATTGAAACAAAAATCCGAATACTGACCAAGAACAATGCTACCCAGTATCCATATAAAATTTTGACAAAATCTTGTTCTTGTGTATTGATATAAAGATTCCTTCGAATTCCATATGAAAAAAATCAACATTCATGTCACCTTTGAGCAAAGAACATCCTAACTCATCAACTGTGATATTCTTCAGAGTTGGGCTACGGGCAACTTCTGGCTGAAAATTATATCCATGTCTTTCCAAAAGCTGCTCGTCAGTACCGTGAGTTATATATGTACTCAATGATCACTATTGGTTTCCTTGATTGTTATCCTCATCGTTCTTCCCTCAAGGCTTCAACACTGCAACAAACCAGATAATTGTTGATACATGGAAAAGAAAAGGCTTCATATTATTTCATATGCTTTTCTTCAGCAGGAGGTGGACAAAAAAAATTAGTAGTTGCAACGTCAGGAAATAAGTACTTCAATCCATCATCATTTTTCGTCCAAAAAAAAATCCATTATCATTTAATTCTATTTCAGCATATAACCACTACTCCCACCCTCGATATAATAATTTAGTGAAATTCCAGACAGGGAGAGAGGGTTACACTCACTGCATTTCCCATATAACAATCTGGTCCTGTTCACATCGACATTCCACATTCACAATCAGTTTCATGCCCAGCTGGAGTAACAGTATTTTCACACTAAAGTTTACAGATCTGGGGCCCTGCATGTCCAGAAATACCTCAAGAAGAGCAATGGGGCATCCTAAGACAATTAAGAATGTAAAGTCAAAAGGGATTCAACTAATTGTGATGAGAAAGAGTTAATGACAGAGACAAACCATATAACATAGTCGTAATGCTCTTGAAATCATTTGGTTGTCCAAGGTTCCTTCATGCACTGCACGCACAAAGCAATATATTATTGGCTAATTAGAAGAGCATACTGATTCAACCAATAAGTGAGGCACTACTGCATAACAAGCATGTAATAAATATTTTTTTAATGATTCAATAAGCACATTGTTGGTACAGTTTAATGTTTCAGATGTTGTTAATGAACCAGATCTTCATGACAAAAACAGAAATAAATGAAAATATAAATCACGGACAATTTATGCAAGGAATTAACTGGCAAGGTCTTGCCTACTAGCCTTCTCAATCAAACAGGTATGTGCTTGTACTAATTTTGATAAAAATACAAATTAATTTATATTATCAATTATAAAACCTGAAGAAAAGCTAGAAGCTTCGGCTTGAATTTTTTGTAGCTTCCCAGGAAGAGGAACAAGGAAGAAACAAGACAGGCTTTCCCAGGTGAAATCACCAATTATCAAATTGCTCCAAAATATGGAAACTGCAACAGATCAATGAAAAGCAAAATCAATGCCGCATCACCATGAACCATCTTGAATGCAATGGATTCCTTAAACCACAAATCTAATACTCATCAATAATAAGCACCAAAAGTTATGTCACTGAATAACAAGAATCAGTAGCAAGGAACAAGTAATGATCAACATATGGATTCTGATCCAAGCATATTTAAAATAGCAAATACCATCACTAACTAGTCAGAAGACTGATGTAAGAATGTGAATATAAGATGAAAATAGTGGAAGTAGACTATAGCTCTTTTATATTTATCCAAATATATTTTAGCATTCATCAACTGTTACAAGTCTCTGCACCATGTTCCAACATATACACAAACAGCACAATTATGCAGTCACTAATGTGCGCATTATGCTAAGCAGCTTATAAGAAAATTTTGATTGTTCAATTCAAAGGGAAAGTCATTAGTTATATGTACACTTGAAGAAATGAACTGCTAGAGTTGTAAGCAGCTCAAATAATCATACTTCCTCCCTAACATTTTATTCAAGTAAAATTTGAAGCTATGCCATAAACTTAGCATAAAATGTATAAATGGGTGAGTAAAAAATATAGTGGTGTATATAGAGTACAAACCATTCTCCGTTTTCATGCTCCATCGTTTGAATGGATAGCATTAATCAATGTCTCGGATAGAACTCTATCCAGAGTAAAGCCTTTCTCCATCATCTCATCCCATACCCCACAAGCCTCAGAAAGACTCTTTTCCCTTATAAGACCTCCAATTACCACTTTGAAAGTTACCTCATCAGGACAGCATCCTGTAGTCTGCATTTCCTTGTATAAATGCATGGCTTCAGTCAGTCTAGAAGCCCTGAAAAGCCCGCTAATGAGAGCATTATACAAAACGACATCAGCGGTGATTCCCTTCTCTAACATATCATTGAAAACATCCCAAGCCATTGCAATTTTCCCACCCTTGCATAGGTGATCAATAATCGTAGTGTAAAATATACGATCAGGCAACAGATCCATCCCTGTCATCTGATCAAGAAGTTTCTTGGCTATATCTGAGCTACCTTCTCTTAAAAACGTTTTTATCAGAATGGTAAATGTGACAACATCTGGTAAAATTTTCTTTTGAAACATTTGCTGAAAGAGCTTATATGCCCTCCTACTCTGGCCTGCCTTGCAGAACGCTGTAATGACAGTATTAAACGAAACAACATTACACAAACCTTTCGGCTCCATCATGTTCCTCATAAACAAACATGCCTTTTCCGGCGTACTGGCTTTACAAAGTGCCTTAAGAAACCCATTATAACTATACGAATCGAGTCCCATCCCACTCTTCTCCATCCGCTTCATCAACTCCTCCGCCTCCTCCACCATGAACTCATTACAACAATAATTCAACAACACATTATGCGTCACTAAATCCGGCTCGCACCCATTCCTCTTCATAAACACCTTAATCGCCTGCGCCTTGTCAATCCTACGCGCCCTACAAAACCCACTGATCAGCGCATTATAAATCAAATGATTAAACTCCACTCCACCCTTCATCTCCCCAATCACAAGGTCATAAGCCAAATCCACCTTCCCACCTCCACACAGCCCAAGAACAAGCGCGGTGCACGCAATAGTATCCGGCCTAAATCCCTCACCAATCATACGACTCCAAACCTCAACAGCATTGTCAAACCTCTCAGCTTTACACAATCCATCGATCACAATCGTATACGAAACAACATCAGGGGCTCTCCCCTTGACAACCATCCCATCGAAAACCTCCAAAGCATAATGTACCCTATTTTGTTGACACAGAAGGTTCAAGTATATGTTAAAAGCCCAAATATCCGGCACGGCGCCTAACCTATCCATGTCTCTAATAATCTTCTCGATCAATGTGAAGTTCTTGACATTGCAGAGGCCGGAAATGAACCTGGAGTAGGTGAACGGGGTGAGGGAGAAGCCCTGCGGCGACATTTCGTAGTAGTAGTGCTCGGCGAGGTCGTAGCGGGAGTGTTTGACGAGGACGCCGATGAAGCGGTTGTAGTCGAGGCTGAAGACGCGGCAATTGGACTGGGTCATTTCGTCGAACACTTGGAGGGCGTGGTCGATGAGGCCGGTTTTGACGTAGTAGGCGATGCGGCTGCGGAAGATGAGGCGGCGGACGCCGAGACTGTGATACATGTCAGAGAGGGCGATGCATAGCAGAAGAGGGAGAGAGAGATCGTTGAGACCTCGTGAGGGGGAGGGGGTGGTGTGGCTGCTGCCGAGCAGCTGGGGGCTTCGGCAGTGGAGGAAGGTGTTGCGGGAAAGAGAGAGGGTCGGAAATGGGCCCCCAAGGCGGAGTTGGTGTAAGCTGTAGTTTGTATTGGGCTTAGGTTCCATGTGCATTGGGCTGTATGACGCAGCCGAAGCTATGACAAAGAGGAATTTACTTATTTACCCAACATTTTTACGAGGAAAGTTCATCCAGAAAATCATTTTGTGAAGAAAATTTGTTGTAAAGTATTTATAACCTACTAATATAACATTAGAATTTGAAAACCTTCTAGTGTCAGAATCTTTTGTTAAGAAATAACTCAATAAGTGATGACTTGCGGAGGCTTCACAGCGATTAATAGCCGCAATTATAAAATGCGGATAATTCTTATATCTCAATATAAATAGAGTTTGGCAATAGATCATTCTATTAAGAAGTTCGTTTTAAATGAGCAATTATGCATTCTTTTGTTTGTGCATTTGAGTCTGTTTGTCGACTATCATGTTCCCGTTTGACTAGGTGTTAGGGGTTATATTGAAAGTTTTCTCTCGCATGACTATTTGTAGTGTATATACCATTTCCCTAAAAAAAACTAAGGAACTGAGGAAGTGATATAGTCGCATCTTATACTTCTTTATAAGTGATCGAGAAGTTCTAATTTAATGATCATAATGATCGAGTACTGAATTATATGTTCGTGATCAACACCATTGCATGAAAACTAAGACGCCACACGAGGCTTAGATATTAGCCTAAAACAATGCTGGTGGGGACGATTACAAGAAAAGTTGGTCTTTCTTTCTTGGCCACCTTAATTGACCATTACTTTCTTCGTCCATCTAAATCACCTAGGGTTTGTTTCTATGCAACCGACGTCGTTGACTACTACTGTATCGTCTGTATGGCTCTACGATACAAGGAGTCGATCCAAATCCATAATGATGTATTAAGAGTACGCTTGTATATATTAAGTGCTACGATGTACATCGATATTAAAAGAACTCATATACACATACATGGATTAATTCATTTTTGATGATAATGAAGTAGCTAGCTAATTGACATCGACTAGTCTTGTGTCAATCAACGTATTGTGTGTTGAAGAAACAAGCCATATGAGAGAATTTAGAGGCCATCGTTTGGTATTATTGTTAAGATTATTGTTGATCAAGATGAACAAGAGGAACATGAAACTTGTTGACAAGATTGAACACTGGCTTACTAGTACCACTAAAATTTAAAAATGTAGCATTCATTCAACATGTTGTGCACTGCTTTAGTTAGTCTCAAAATCAAATTCCAAATTATATATGGTCCATGCCATTATAGGTTTAGGTTTGGGATACTCGAAACCCCAGACTATATATACATCACCATTGACTAAAATGTTATACATTTAATTTGCATGTTGTCTATTTTATGTAGTGTGGATTGTAAAATATGTCGCACTTTTTTATAGTTGGTGCTTCCTAGATGAGATTAGAAATTTGCGAATGACTTTATAGTCTATAATATACTGATCTTAGACATCACCCACTATAAACATCAAATTTCTTTTATTGACATCAGTCAGTAAACAATGTCTGTTAGCATAATCCTAATAATACACTTTGGTTTTCGAAAGAGTTTGTATAGAGCGTATAGGGTGATTTCTCTTAATCACTAGAGTTATATATAATTTGAATCCCTTTTACTGGTCAAAATTGATATTACCTTGCAGTAAAAGAAGCAGTTACTTCGATCAAGGGGAGTTCAAGCAGCTCAAAATTCACGAGCTCATAATGTATATCACAGATTGCTTGTCGAGAAAATAAAATACAAGAACATGAAATAAACAAATGTATGATAGAGAAGAATGTTCATCCATTTCTTACTTTCAATTGTTTACGCTGATGTTCAAAGAGTTGATCGGGTACGTTTAGTGATGTATCAAGTCATGATCATTGATTACTAGAAGTCTAGACTCTAGAATGTAGGACTATAAATCAGAGGCCATCTTTATATGACTTGATCTTCATGACAAATAAATAAAAACAAAATGAAATCATTCGTATATATCAATAACTTAAGTACACAACCAGTGACTAACTTGGCAAGGAAGTGAGGACCATCTCCATTTCTTTGATTCAGATGTTGCCGTGTCAAGATCATCCGTTTGTTGCATTGTTCAAATGCGCCTAGATAATTTTTTTGCTAAGTCGAATACTAAATAATACTCTAAACCTAAATTACGTTTAAACTTGATATATGTCGGTAACTTACACGATCTCAATTCAAGTTATAACTCATTAGCATACAATAACTAGCCAACACTTGACTCACTAGAAATTACAACGTACCGTCGCAAGACAGAACAACATTTGCCCCAATCAGACATTACTTTGCATACCAAAATTCCGAAAGCACATTTTTTGTATGATTCAAGCCTCATTAACGTGAGTTTTTTCTAATCACCATTAACGAATACTTCAATAATCGTGGACTCCATCCACTATTGAGTCTGCGACCGCGACATTCATAACAGGCTGCACAGTAGCATTGCCGTACCCTATCACCACCCATCTCACAATTATAATAGTAGTAAAATAATATTCCCCACAATCTCTGTCTGAAATCATAAACCACTGTACAAAACATTAATGACATCACTAGACTTGAAGTGGAAATATGATTATATGTGCATAGTGCATGTGTCATGTCAAATTTAATTTATTGGTCTATATGTTAATTGGTTTGTTTTTAATTTATTATTTATATTTTAAATAATTTTTTTTCTTTTACTGTGTGTATATTTACTATACTATTAAGTAATTTTTTTAAAAGGACCATGAAATAACATGATTAATTCGGTACACCTAATAGTGTCACGTATCAACAAATTTACTGATCACTCTCTATTTACCCACCTTATACCCATTATTTTAAACTCGTTTAATTGATTAATTATCATTTAAATTTAGATGAAATGTGATCGACTTCTCTCTTTAACACGCCCCCCCTTTTCTTATTCCCACGATGACGTGTCACTTTGACCCAGTCCCCTTCTTCCCTCTCCAGTCTTCTGAAAACCCACCCAACCTGACTCAGTCCAACTCGCTCCCTCCATAACTCAGTCTCTCTCTCTCTCTCTCTCTCTCTCTCTCTCTCTCTCTCTCTCTCTCTTTTCTTCTTCTATCCTCCAAAGTCTGTCGTACAAACCCAAGAGACCATCCTGCGTGACACAGATTTGTTATTGTAAGTTAAGTTACTTTGATCTTTGATTTTTTTAACCCAACAAAAACAAAACACAACTACTGCTTTTGGCTTCCATTTTCGTCTTGCTTGTCTATGTAGAATCTATGAAGTTTTACTGGGTCGTTTTCGTGTTTGAATTTGCTTTCATGATTCTAGATAGAAAAGTATAACGAAGAATAGAGATGGGTCAATTGTTTTAGGTGAGAAAATATAACAAAGGTTGGATTTTTCAATGGTATTAATGCCAAATTTCCAAGCTTGATGTGTTTTCCACGAAGAATCCTTTAATGGGTAGCCACTAGAATTTCAGAGATTTTAGTTTCAAAACAATAGAGATGTTGGGTGAGGAAGAAAAGAGTGGGATTGCCGGAAATACTGACCGGAAAAAATATCTCCGGTCGATGTCATGGAGTGACCGGTCACCTTCCAAGCTGCCTAATCCTTATCCAAAGCCTCAGCTGAATGGTAAGGCAAGGTCTTGCTTGCCTCCACTTCAGCCTCTTTCAATTGCCAAGAGTAGTGTTAAGGAGTGGCCTAGGGCTGGTTCTGATGATCTTGGGGTTTGGCCTCAGCCCCAGACCCCTAGAGGGTCTGCTAAGCCCTTTCCGGGTTCGAACCCGGAGCAGGGTGGGAGAGAGTTTGAGTTTAAGAAAGATAAGCTTGCCTTTTTTGATAAGGAGTGCTCTAGGATTGCAGAGCATATATACTTGGGGAGTGATGCTGTGGCTAAGAACAGGGAGGTTTTGAGGAATAATGGGATCACCCATGTGCTCAACTGTGTTGGGTTTGTGTCTCCTGAGTATTTCAAGTATGATCTTGTGTACAAGACGCTCTGGTTGAAGGATAGCCCATCGGAGGACATTACGAGCATTCTCTATGATGTGTTTGATTATTTTGAAGATGTGAGGAAGCAGAATGGGAGAGTTTTTGTGCATTGTTGTCAGGGAGTGTCGCGGTCGACCTCGTTGGTGATTGCATACCTCATGTGGAGGGAGGGACAGAGCTTCCAAGATGCATTTCAGTATGTGAAGGCGGCAAGAGGGGTGACAAATCCCAATATGGGGTTTGCTTGTCAACTTCTGCAGTGCCAGAAGAGGGTGCATGCTGTGCCTGCAAGCCCGAGTTCTGTGTTGAGGATGTACAGGATGGCTCCACATTCATCGTATGATCCGCTTCATCTGGTGCCGAAGATGTTGAACCATCCAGGTGCACAGGGACTTGACTCTCGTGGTGCTTTTGTTGTACATGTCCCATCTGCTATATATGTCTGGATTGGGAAGGATTGCAACACAATGATGTCGGATAATGCAAGAGCAGCTGCCCTTCAGGTCATCCAGTATGAGAGGGCAAAAGGTCCAATTGTGGACATCAACGAAGGCAAGGAGCCATTAGAATTTTGGGATGCTCTTTCCAGTGGGCTTTCAGAAGATGATTGCAGCAAGGGAGATGTTAAAAAGGAAGAAACCTTTCCTTCTGGAGGCAATAAGGTTGCTGCAGTGACTTGTATTCCAGTGGGTGAAAGGAAGGTTTTGGAATATGATTTGGATTTCGAAATGTTCCATAAGGCACTTGCAGGTGGGGTTGTTCCAACATTATCAGTATCAAATACTGAGTCCGAAACTTGCCTTCCTGCCAGAGAAAATGGATGGGGTAGATTGCGGCAGAAGTTTGCTAGCGGAATTATGAAGGATTTGGTCAGCAATGAATCGGATATGGTTGTGGAAGTTGACAAAGACACGGAGAACCCTGCTTCTTTGATTGAGCCTTCATCCCCATTGTCAGCGTCAAGCCAGTGTTGTGGTACACCAGATTCCTTTGAATGTTATCCAATTAGTAGCCCAAATAGGATAAGCGATACTTGTAGGGAAGTAGGACGATCTGTTGCTCTTACCAATCCATTATCATTTCCAACGACAGACTGTGGGTCACCCAATTCTTGTTCTTGGTTTCCTGATAACAATCTTAAGTTTAGCTCAAAATCCCCAACACTCTCTCCTTCAACATCTGAATACTCTAGTTCATCGTTTACCTTTTCACCCTCATCTTCTAATTGGTCAGACTTGTCATGCTTGTCTTCTCAACAGCCTTCACCGTCAGGCTTGGATTCTGCAGATCCATTATGTATTAAGCATAGCCCCTTAGCTGATAGCTCACGGTTACTTTTCAAAGAGTCTCCTTCTTCACCTCGAGAGGCATTGTCAGCTGATATCACTTTGGAAGTGACAAATACATGTTTGACATGTAAAGGGATTTCCCCTTCTATAGCTGAGCGTAGAGGGAGTAGACCTCCACCTCTAATGTTGCTACCCTCAGTTGAAGAATCACCTAAAGTAACGAGGACTTTGGTACGATCATGGTCGTTTTCCTTGCCTGACTTGGATGATGATCTGATGGACACTGATTGCAACCAAGCTGAAAATGCAAGCAACGGAGATGAGCTAATGTCGGGTGTTGACGTTAATAACTCTGAAAGTGATTTACATTCTGCAGAGGTGATTAACCCTGTTTTGTACCAGTGGCCTTCTTTGAATAAGGTGGTGATGCATCAGTCTGGCAAACTTCATTCCAGATCAGCGTATCTTTTGCTAGCTCCAGATGCGACTGTGGGTGCTAATAAACTTGGAGTCTTATTTGTGTGGTTGGGACGTTATATTTTGCATGAGAAAGGAGAAAATGCAACATTTGAGGACAGCCATCTTCAATGGGAGACCATAGGACGCTGCTTCCTTGAGAATAGGGGTTTGCCTACGAGTTCCCCTGTACAGGTACGTTGCAATATGCCTTATGAAATTGCTTATTTTGTCTTACAATATCTAGTCCTGTTAGAAACTAATGCACAGTAATGGATTAAGAATTTGTTTTTTTACAAACTTTAAGTGAAGCAGCTACAATAAGCAGGAAAAAGTATTACTGATACTTTGTTTTAGGTAGATTTTTTTTTTGTCCTTGAGTAATTCTTCTCCAGTCCAATTTCGACAGGGGAGAATTGCATATTGCCGGTAATGGAATGAAATCAGCATAAACACAGAATATCCATTATGATGAACCAAATCACTTTCTAATATTGGACCATTTCAGCAATCTGATTCGTCTTTTGGGAATATGGTTGCAGAAACACCCTGAAATGCCTAATTTTTTGCCTGTAAAAAGCAGATCAGCAGAAACACCCTGTATCTAGTTTCATCAAGCAAGCTGCAGTGATTTAATCACTACATTTATCCACTTAAAAGTGAACTCATCAAAAATATATAGCAATCACAGATAGAGAAGCCACAAAAGAGGAAAATTTATCAACTTTTCAATAACACAGTAAGATACAAGTAGCTTTAATCAGGAGGCATTGCCTAAACTACATGGTTGCACTCATAAACAGAAACTCATCGTACTGACCAGGAAACTCAAATTCAGTACTTTGGCTATCTTGTTCCCATATCATCTTTCTGCCAATCAATTTTTTTGTTGTTTCTTTATGTTGCGAGTGTAAAAGTGCATTTTCATATCTGCAGATAGTGAAAGAAGGTGAGGAGCCAGACGAGTTCCTATACCATCTCAGCTGTAAATCACTACAGAAAACATAAATTGACGACATGAATAAGACAGAAATAGAAGGATCAATGTAAAGCAAGATTATTTGGCATTCATGATCCTTGAAGCATCTGGAACAGCGGGATGGATCAGTTGCAGATTGAAAAGTCGGGTTGGCATCCCGGGCAGTGCAAAGTGTTTCATATCTGCTTGTGTGATGTATGGAGGGGTTAGTACATATCACTACAGAAAACATAAATTGACAGACATGAATAAGACAGTAATAGAAGGATCAATGTAAAGCAAGATTATTTGACGTTCATGATCCTTGAAGAATCTGGAACAGCGGGATGGATCAGTTGCAGATTGAAAAGTCGGGTTGGCATCCCGGGCAGTGCAAAGTGTTTCATATCTGCTTGTGTGATGTATGGAGGGTTTAGGACAATATGTACAGAGGACACGTCTGCTCTATGCAGATAGGATTTTATCAGTAAAGTTTTGTTAAATGGGCAAACAAAATATCGGTTCAAATAAATGTATCTAGTATATATAGTAACAAGTGTATCTAGGATATACAGTAACCCTTACCAGCATCCAAGGTGTTGCCATTTAAGGTGAAATGAGAAGCTCACTTGATTTTATCCATGAAAAGTAATAGCCAGTTAGCCACATACTCTGCAGTTCTGCCATTATGAGGTTTTTATCAACGAAAAATAATTGTTTGGTGTGGTGAGTGTTACTCTGATGTGCTGCGACTGTTGGATGTATTCTGAATTTTGGACGGTTCATTGTTTATCTTCAACTCCGAGTCTGAGGAACAATGCAAGGCAACTGAAATTTGCACTCTCTTTATAATTCACACTTACTTTCCTCTTTTAGTAACTTCAATTTTTGTCTTTAACAAGTGTTTTGTCTTATTATAAAAACTTTAACGGAAAAAGGAAATTGAGTGTAGATTGTATATTTTGTGTGTGCAAGTTTCTAAAAAGAGCTCATTAAGCAACAGTGCGTGTCAAATTATGCCATCTCTTCATTACACAATGGTTCATCATCAGAACTGGGAGACGGAACATCTGAACTCCCACTGTGCAGCACCTAGTCGAGGTTAATAATGCGTCCCTTTACTAATGTTATAACTTACCAAAATCAAGAAACCCCCTTTATTTTGGATGCGTCCCTTTACTAATCTTGGATGCGGAGTTCCGCACTAATAGTTTTTGTGTGAATTTTTATTTTTGCACCATTTTTTGATCAAATTTCCATATCTCCACCGTCTAGTATCTAGATAATATTGTGTAGATCATCTATACAAAATTTAAGCCGATTTAGTAATCGTTAAGGTCCTCAAAATTACATTTTTCTATTAAAAAAATGAATGGTTCATGTTTGACAGAATTCAGTCTGTCAATTTATTTTTCGATTTAAGAGCCTTAACGATCACCAAATTGACTTAAATTTTACATAGATGATCTACATGATATTATCTAGATACTAAAACGGTGGAGATTGAGAAATTTGATCGAAAAATTGTGCAAAAATAGAAATCCTCACCTGAGAAAAATCTTATATATATATATATATATATATATATATCTTTCTCATAGCTCACTTTGTGCTCTTAAAAGAGCCATGGTTGGACCCAATGCACTACCCCTCCAGGGCCTAATTTTCCATGAACCATTTTCCTGAGAAAGCTCTGCCTTCTTCGCATTCAATGCCTGGCTGATTTCATCCCATGTATTCACTTTTCCATTTTCTACATTTACAAAACAAGATTACATTATATTGGTGAACAAAAATATATCCAATTTTCTTCATGCCTCATAAAATGTAGATTCCTAGTATGACAATCTTATTAGTACCTTGCGTACTAGCACTCTTTTCCTTGTCATTACCGAAACCTGATGCAGCAGCCTGACTTCCCTTGTCATTCTTAAGCCTGAAGCCTGATGTAGCAGCCTGACTTCCCTTGTCATTCTTAAGCCTGAAGCCTGATGCAGCAGCCTGAGTTTCTTTGTCATTCTTGAGCCTGAAGTCTGATGCAGCCTTAGTTTCTGTGCCGTTCTTGAGCCTAAAATCTGATGCAGCATTTTGATCTCCAGCGGCTGCTTTGGCTGTGTTCAGCTTCCCATACTTGACAATGCGGACATCAATAAGAGAAGAATAATCTATCTGCAAAGGTTCAATTTTGTCAGATGCTACCAAATCACAGACAGTAGTTCACAACCTCTGCCAGGCAGTAAGGATCGTATATTTGTCAGACAATGGTCATATGTACTGGAACTGCCAATAGCTATGAACCCCAAGACGGGCAAAGAAACTAGAATTTTATTTTCACGAAGGACAATCCAAGTTATAACATTACACACAGCAGCAGTGTAATTTCCATCATAAGAGCGTAGAAACAACGTATATTCTCAAATTTATGATTATTGATTGAGAGTAGCTCAAGTACCTCTAAAGAACCATCTTCCCCATAAAGAGATGTATCTGGTTGAACCTCAGATGTCTCATCTGTCATTTCCTCAAAAACAATGGGATATTCAGGAACCTGGACTAGCACAATCTTATTCGATTGAGGGTTGTACCGTGACACTTTTCCAACCTATATGAACCAGAAGATTAATTACTGTTAACTCAACATTTACACATAGTTGGTAGAACTTAGGAGAATATAAAGTCGTACTCGATAGGAAGATATTTCAGGGGTCCAGCATGATGATAACTCAATCAACCGATATGCAATTTGATCACCTTCCTGCAAAGCATGAATACGAACTAATGTATTAAATATATAATACTAAACTACGGGAAAGTGAAGGAACATGTCTTTGGTGTCTGTAGAACAAATCAATCAAGAAAAGATATTTAAATATGGAACTCTTACTCAATATCATCCTTGTGTAGTAGATAGTAATTAAGTATTCACAAGCTAAATGAAGGGGCAGCACAAAGCTACCTCCCTCACAATTATCATTACTTTTTTTTTGCTAATTATTCCTATGAAGAGAAGAAAAAAAAACAATCGAGCAAAATAAAAATTATAAGTAACAAACCTTCGGTACAGTGGTAGAGAGCTCAAGCTTATCAAAGTCTAAGGGATCAGTCTCAGGAATTTCTTCTTCAATACCAACCATTACAGAAGACTCTTGGTACACATCTTCGTAGTTACTCTTTTTTGAATACGATGTTTTTTCCATACCCCATTTTTGGCCCTTCTTCTTGCTGGTTATTCCGTTCCACTGAAAAAGGCAGGAATTTAAGGACTTCGAAGGCAGCAATAGTTTTAGACATGACCATGAAATAGAGACTTCAAATTAATTTAAGCATCAGCTGACATGTCCCATTATAAGCCAACTAACAGACTCATTAAAAAAAAAGGCATAATAGCCAATTTGCCTTTAGTGTCAATTTGCTACCCTAGCCTGTATTTCTACCAATTTGCTACTCTAGCTTTCCAAAACTTGCCAAATTGCTACTCTAAGCATTAATCTTGCCAATTTGCTACCCTTTTATCTTGAAAAAGTAGTCTATTTGATACCTCAAAAAGACATCAATTTGTCAATTTTCTGTAGCAAACAATTAAATTTGAAAATTCAATTAACTAAATTACTTAATTTTGAAAACCCTAGAGTAGTAATTCAACTTAAGGATAGAAAAATGACTAACATAAATACTCAGGGTGGCAAATTGGCAAGTTTTGGAAAGCTAGGGTAGCAAATTGACACTAAGGCGAAAGCTAAAGTAGTAAATTGGCAATTATGCCAAAAAAAAGTTGTTAATGCTACAAAGAAACTAAAGCATACCACTGGAATTTCATTCTGCTGGAAACTCTGATCCGC
This sequence comes from Argentina anserina, assembly GCF_933775445.1. Classification (NCBI taxonomy): domain Eukaryota; kingdom Viridiplantae; phylum Streptophyta; class Magnoliopsida; order Rosales; family Rosaceae; genus Argentina; species Argentina anserina. The sequence goes on from NC_065875.1 coordinate 21,523,215, forward strand.
ATTGACTGGAAGAGGTAGATACATCAGATAATTAACAAAACGTCCTTAATCTACTTGATGTACCCATAACATCAACTACGTAGTCAAATGGGATAGCAAGGTCAATAGTTTATCAGAGAATTTAGACCCATACATACCTTTCCTGAGGGGTGCAAAGCGAATGTGTCCTGGCCTAGTTACTACCGGAACAACATTGTCATCTTCATCATTATCTGTTTCTGATCCATCTTCTCCAGAACTTTTCTGATTATCATTGACAGATAACGGCTGATTGGCTTTGTCAGATGATTGTCGATAATCATTGTTAGATGATTTCTGATTAACTTGGTTGTCTACCTGTGTTTGATGTGACTGCAAAAAGAAAAAATATGGAGAAAATTTATTGAGAGAAACACGTACTCTGTCTTCTAAAATCATACGTACATACTTCTTGGCACTAGGAGAAGATGGAGGAGCAAGTACTCTCTTTTGTAAAGGCATATAGGTAGTACCAAAAACAACTTCAAGCATCAAAGTTCCACAAAGGGCTTGAGTGATATATATATATTTACACAAAATTTCTCAGCTGCGGACGTCTGCACCGTCCGTACGATGAGGATTCGGCAATTCCGGCCACCGGCGACGCGCAACGACAACACCGACCAGCACAGCCGCACTCCCCTCCTCCCGGCGCTCTTGTCTGTGCTGGCCGGAGCTGCAGCGCTGGCGTGGGCCGGCTGGAGGAGGGGAGTGCGGCTGTGCTGGTCGACGTCGTCGTTGCGCGTCGCTGGTGGCCGTCGAATCCGCACCATCCGTGTAGACGTCCGCAGCCGAGAAGCCCTATATATATATGATACATATATAGAATCATTAAAAAATTTATAAGCATCAGAATACCTCTTCCTTTTGAGCTTTCATGTTTTCCCTTAACCACTTTCGTCTAGCCTTTTTACGTCGAGCACTTCTACTAGGAAACTGGAACAAGACAGGAAGAGATCCAGTGAACACTGTCAAATCTTTATATTAATAAGGAAATTTTTTATCAAATCACTAAAGATTTGCTCCATTGCCAGGTTTTACTATGTATAAAGAAGTAAAAATTAATCTACGAGAAAATCTTCAGTACTTGCCGGTATCCAAAAAATAAGTTAGCAATTAAATACCAGTAAAATTAACACATACACAACAGATGTAAAGCTGGTGATTAATACCTTATTACTTTCATCAGGCTTCTCAGATGAAACAACACCATTCATGCCATTCTCTTGGAGCTGACTGCTCCTATAAAAGAGAAGGTAAGGAAGAAGAGAAATGAGCAAAAATGAAAAGCGTGAGAATATATCTTTGGTAAGTGCTACTTCATGCATGTAAAGCTTAGTTTCATCACAAGCTACCTGTTTGCACTGTGTGTAGAATGACTTATGTTGTTGGTCCTTTCATCAGTGTCAGAGGCACTTGAATCATCCAATTCACCCTCTATGGTAGTTATCTTTTCCTTCTTCAAAAGAATCTTCTTGGCACGACACTTCTGAGCGCTTTTCTTGTATTCTTGGACATTTCCTTGAATACCTTCTTGTACAGTTGAGCATGCTCCAGTAGTAGCCAATTTACTTCTCTTCTTCCTGATATATAATGCAGTTAGATGCCGAAGAAAATGTGTATAACATAATACATAACATTCTGCAAGAATTTGAAGCAAGGCAATTCTAGGAAACACCGAAAGACTCAACATTCAAATTATTTAGTTACCATATGATCCTAGATAACTCATAACTAACATTGGCAAACAATAGCTGCATTAATCCATGAAAATAAACTAAAATCCATACTTGGAGCTCCCCGGTTTCTCTGATCGCTTCCTTTTCTTGGAATGTGTGCTAGTACCGTTGCCAGGCGCACTTTTAACAGGCAATGTATCTTCCAGCTCGTCAAGTTCATCCTCCTCTAGGTCACTTTCATACCCTCCCTTCTCCTTTTCAAACTCCTCACCAGCCAGAAGCTTCATTCCTCCATTCACAAGTCGCCTCTCGATGAATTCTTCCACCTCAACACAGTTCCCTCCATCCTCAATCATCGCAATCTCCGAGACACCTTTCCTTCTCACACTAATTACACTTAAAGAAATCAATACATTACACCAAAATTTCACTCTTACAAAAACAATCAGTGAATAAATAAATAAAAATTAACCTGACAATATCTTTATCCTTGAAAATGCAGGTGGACTCAAACGGCGGCAACACAAACTCATCCATCTGCAACAAAAAGCTTCTTAATTTGATTCATTTCGTTTCGAAAAATCGGAACTTTGAGCTTGGAAGTACTCAAATTAGGGCAAAGGAGGAGCTTACGGAGATGAGGAGGCCATCGGGGCAGGAATCGTGGAGGTTGAAAACGTGGAGGAGATAGGCGGCGAGGTCCGAGATAGTGCGGTGTTGAGGTTTGAGGAGAATCCAGCTCCGCCGGAGTCCGTCGGTTATCTGCGAATTTCTTAGAATGTGGAGGTCCGTGAATTCCACGCGGAGCCTCAGAGTCTCGGTCATCGTCGGAGAACGAGAGTGAAGGGCACCAGCTTCCTGCTTAAACCCTCGGTTGGGGTTTCAGAGCACTGAAAGCTCAAGACTGAGACCAGCTATATTTTACTATTTTATGTCTTGGTTATTCCTGGGCCTGGATCCTGGATCCTGGACATGGTTTTGGGCTTTGAACCCACCGTCAGGGTGTTTTTTTTAAATGACAAACGAATTTTAAAATAAAACTCCGAAAAACAACCTATCAAGCCGATCTAAATGAAATGCTGGAAACATAAAAAGGGGGGGAGCGCATCAAATAAATAGTTCAAGAATTTAATGAGCATGAGCAGCTTGCCGGTCAGCAACATAGTTAACGTCATGGTTGACATGTCGAAATATTAAAACTGAGATGTTAACAGTGGTGGATCTAGAGTGAGTTAGCGGAAAATAATTTTATCATGAATTAGGATGGTTTGAGTTGGAGATTTAACTTCTAAACTTGATTTTGACACAGCGGACAATATTTTATTTTTTTGCCTGGAATTTCCAAAGATATCCGCAATCTGAGGTGAAGAAGACATTCACGAAGATCTAAGGCTTCGACAACTAAAACAGAATCCGAGCTAACGAAGTTGGAAGCAATCATGTTACAGCTACCAACATGATAAAAAAACATACATGTTTTTATGTCATTGCGTCAACCCCCTAAATGTTTTATCCGTTGAAGATAATCCATCGATAAAATTGTAAAATTGATCGTGTGGTTTGAAAACTCCCGAACACTACAATAGGGGATCATGTACCATTGAAATGGTAAAGGAACGACTCTTCCGAAACTTCATTTCACACACCAACCAAGACTAAGAAAAGATAACATAGTCCATCAAGAAATATGCACCACTCCATTATATGATCCACACCGCCTTTTAAGTCTAACACAGTGAGAGTGACCATTGCATAATGTGTCAAAAAACCGAAGATGAACCCCAAGGGCCAAATGCCCCTCGTTATCTACCATTAACTCACAGTTTGAAGCTGCACCACATTTCTGCACGGAGCTTTATCTCTTGGCTCAATATGAGGAAAACTCCCAATAATCCATTTATAAATTTTCAGTGGCTCTGCTTCTGCCATTTTCGTTCACTTCATGTATTGCCACATAAATATTGGTCTCTCTGATACACATTTTGACCCTATATATTTATACGTCACTCCTTTTTCTTCCTCATTTTCACGATTCATATTTATACGTCACTCCCTTCCCAACTTGTGTACCAGTCCAGAACCCACCTGGCTTACTCTGCCACACCCTTTACTCGGAGTAACAGAGCTCGAGTTCACAGGTTAGCTATGTCACGGATTATCTGAGTTTTCATAATTGCATTTTGTTTGCTGTTTCAATTTGTGGGTGACCATGATCATCCCCATGTCTTGAACTTATCAATGGGTTTGGTTTCTTGGTAAACATGTGTGATTGTTGCCTCACAGTTCCAATTTCATTTGTCTGTTCATCGTGGAAATCTTTGTTCAGGCATTTCTGAGTCTCTTTTAGAGATCTTTTTGGTTGTTATGTATTGGGTAATTGTGTATCTGTTAAAGAATGTTTCTTTAACCAATCTTGTTTAGGATTTGGTAGATAATATCTGTGATTATATCATGTAGTTTAGGTCTTGTTTAAGAATGATTATCAGAATTTGCAGGTGTGCTTCTTTTTTTTACATTGTGTAATTTATTGTATATAATCAGAATGATTATGCAGTTGATTAGTTTAATAGTTTTTATCTGAATTTTTATCTCTTGGCTCAAATGGCTCCTGTCCTCTTCTCCTTATTGACACATAATGACAAAAGCACAGTGGCCTTATTCAGTAAAGTATTTGATGAGTTTCGAGTCTCTAATGAATGGAGTCAATATTCAAATTGTCATATTATTTTTTTCCTTTTGATCTTTCTGGTTTTCAAATCAGCAATTCAGCATCATTTCCATAAACTCCTGTAAATTGTTCAGGTTAGGAACTGTGAACATAAATCAGCTGCCTTAAGTTCTCATAACAATTGAAATCTGTTAGCAGTCATGCCACCAAAGGCATTGGACTATGAGTCACTGAATGAGAATGTGAAGAAGGTTCAGTATGCTGTTAGAGGGGAGTTGTATCTTCGAGCTTCTGAGCTTCAGAAGGAAGGAAAGAAGGTATAAACACCAGTTCTCTGGTTGTTATCGTTTTGCAAATTTGTTTTTTTTTTCTTGCCTTGCACCCTTGTAAAAAGGTTTCTAATGTTAGATCTGATTGAACGTATGGATTTGTGATCGGATACACAGACTTGAGTGGATGATTAGTCCAGACTTGGCTATTTCGCTAGTGATTCCCACTTTCACTGTTTCAATATTTCGGTTTCTTGTCTGCAGATCATTTTCACTAATGTTGGGAATCCTCATGCTCTGGGACAGAAGCCCCTAACTTTTCCCCGCCAGGTCCACCGCTGCTTTTCAGATTGATTTGATTGAAGTATGTATGTATAGAATTTGATCTGACCAAGTAAATGGTCTACTACAGGTGGTTGCTTTATGTCAAGCTCCATTTTTATTAGATGACCCCAATGTAGGACTGCTCTTCCCAGCTGATGCAATTTCCAGAGCTAAACATTACCTCTCAGTTACTTCTGGTGGTCTAGGTATCCGCCCTACCTGCCTTTCATGTTATGTTATCATGTGAAAAGAGGTGGACAACCCAAAACATACTAAATAATTATTCTTTCTGATAGATAAAATCTAAATCCTCCAATTCCCACCATACACACACACTTACTGGCAAGTGTTGCCATCTTAAATTTTGGAAAGCCATATATCCATTGATTATCTGTTGAGTTTAATGTTTCTATTATTTTACTGCCTCCTTTGCTTCTCAAGAGTTTCTTCTCCACCGATACCAATGTATGTATAATTTTGATCACCAATGTCGGATTATCTGAACAAGTCATGTTAAATTGGAATGTCATTGTTGAAAGCTGGATATGTCTTATCAATAAGTCGTAGGTTTGTGGATATCTGAAATAGTTCCTTTAAGCTTGTTATTGTTTGTACCTTTATCAATTTTATAATCATGGGATGGCTTTGTTCCACGTACTACAATAGGAATGCCGTTGCTGAGAAGAATTTACATAGGATTGTAAATGATAAAATTCTTTCTGGTCCAGGTGCTTACAGTGATTCTCGAGGAATTCCCGCAATTAGAAAGGAAGTAGCAGAATTCATTGAACGACGTGATGGTTATCCAAGGTGAAAATTGCCGGATTGAAAACCTTTTGCCTTTTCTTTTGAGTTACAATGTGTTCACTTGGTGGTAAACTCCTTGTGCTTATTGCATTTCTTTGCCCCAATGACAGTGACCCAGAGCTCATATATCTCACTGATGGTGCCAGTAAAGGTGTAATGCAGATCCTAAATGCCATTATCCGTGGTGAAGGGGATGGGGTAATTGATTAATTTTTCATTTTTTGTTTCTACAGGCTATATCCAAGTATATACTTAATATTGTGTACCGTCAGGTTTTGGTTCCAGTTCCACAATACCCTCTTTACTCAGCTGCAATACAACTATTTGGTGGTTCTCTTGTTCCATATTACCTGGAAGAAACTGCGAACTGGGGTCTTGATGTTGCTAATCTTCGCCAGTCAGTTATAACGGCTCGCTCCAAAGGAATCAGTGTTAGTATGCCTTTTCTCTTTCTTGTTTGTGGGTGAATGTTGAAATTTGTTTTGATACTAAGAGTAAACTAGAGCAGCGAATGAAAAGGGGGAGCACTATCTGAATGACACTTGAAGCACCCTTCAATAGGGAAATAATGTCGTTGCTATTATTTGCCTCTTAAGCCCGTTATGTTTACATATGACCTGTTTTCTATTGAATATAGTATTGATCGATGCTGCTGATAAATTCTAATCAGTAACTGTGATGGCTTTTTGTGAATATTTAGACCACCAACTAATTTGTCATGCAATATAAACAGGTGAGAGCAATGGTGATTATAAACCCTGGTAACCCTACTGGTCAGTGTCTTAGTGAAGCTAACTTAAGAGAGATAATTAACTTCTGTATCCAAGAAAGCCTGGTCTTGCTTGGTGATGAAGTTTATCAGCAGAATGTATACCAGGATGAGCGCCCCTTTATTAGTGCTAAAAAGGTGATAATTAATGATTTTTTTATAAGAATTTTCTGTATAAAACTGTCTGTAGTTTTAGATTAGAGCTAATAATTCTGATGACACTGGTAGGTGTTGATGGGCATGGGGCCATTCATAAGCAAGGAGCTCCAGCTTGTTTCTTTCCACACTGTGTCCAAAGGATATTGGGGTGAATGTGGACAGCGTGGTGGATACTTGGAGATGACAAACATTCCTCCCGAGGTTTGTTCTCCTTGAGTTATTGCTTGTTTTGAAATATAACGAAAGGTAAAGATTATGAAAGGAAGGGGAGGATTTAGACTTCAAATGAATACACACCTTAGACCAAAGAAAAACTGAAAATACACAAGTGATGTGAAGTTTATGAAAGGAAGGGGAGGGATATGCATGAAGATCAAGATTTTGATATACTCACAGCCTCTTATTTCCATATATAATACGTCAATTGATATTGAAGAATCGGGCGAGTTTCTCTTGCGATGGTAGAGAAGTGTTGTTCTTGTATGATGCTTACCCTAGTTCCTTTGCAATTGATCATGCCATGTTCTGGTTTCAGTAAATAGAATAAAATGCATCAGATCATTTTCCAGTCCAGTTTCAGTATTTTGACAATCAATTCTCACGTTTATTTATGTTTTGACATGATGCTTCAGACAGTTGATGAGATATATAAGGTTGCATCAGTGGCACTCAGTCCAAATGTTCCTGCACAAATATTTGTGAGTGAGCAAATAAGTCATGTGGTGTTGTTCTATGTGAAAGCTGACACACATCTTTCTGACCATTTTTTTTATTTGAAATATTTACCATTTATTTACAGATGGGGCTTATGGTCAACCCTCCCAAACCTGGAGATATTTCTTATGACCAGTTTGTTAGGGAAAGGTATGCCTTCTAACCGTACAAGTATTACTTTTGATTAAATACAAAATAAATATAGAAATTTCTGCTATTCCAAGATCAATGATACAGTGAGGACTGGCATGATGGTAAGCTTTCTCACACAGCTTTTATCACAAGCTGCATTGCCATGTGCATGAGAACCTTCCAAAAACTAAGATTGTGACAAAAAGAAAAGTCCTTTATCTGCGTACTTTGTTATAAATCATCAAAATGTAATTATTAGGTCTCCCACGTAGAAACTAAAGAGAAAACTTGCACCTGAACCGATTTGTATCTAAAATATTAGTGGTGAAATTAGGATATGTCTTATTGACTCTGTAACTAATGGTGCCTTCATTGCTCACATGGCAGCAAAGGAATCCTTGAATCTCTAAGGAGAAGAGCACGCTTAATGACTGATGGATTTAACAGCTGCAGAAACGTAGTTTGTAATTTCACCGAAGGTAAAATATTTGTAAGGTGAATGATAAGGGTTCTTACAATTGGTTGTTCATATAAAAAGCAGTTGAAAATATTGGTTACAGGTGCCATGTATTCCTTTCCTCAAATACGCTTGCCGCCGAGGGCAATACAGGCTGCTAAAAGCGCTGGAAAAGTTCCTGATGTATTTTACTGTCTCAAGCTTTTGGAAGCCACAGGCATTTCCACTGTTCCTGGTTCAGGATTTGGACAGAAAGATGGGTAATTATTTCTAACGCTCCTTGTTTGTCAGATTGAGAGTATGATGCATATTACTCGTATTGCTTGTTTTACTCAAAACATTATACTGCAATAGAATTATCAAAATGAAGAGCATGGAAATTATGTTTCTATGTAGGGTCTTCCACTTGAGGACGACCATCTTACCAGCTGAGGAAGACATGCCTGCAATCATGGACAGTTTCAAGAAGTTCAACAACGAGTTCATGGAGCAATATGAAGATGACAGAGGCTATTCAAGGATGTAAAGGATCCCAAAAATCAAGTATCCCCCTATGTCCAGCTTATCCAAGCTGTTCAATGTAAAAACTGCCTTATGTTGTTTTACCTTGCCGTAAAAGCTACATTGCATCCAGAATTACTGTTACATATTACATGATCTCTATTTTAAACTCTGGTTTACAGCCTCTGATGTATATTTCAGAAGTGACTAAGTTCCCCACTTGCTTAGACCAATTGTGACATGTCTGGCTTTACAAATTCCTTTATCTCCTTACTGTGATCATTGGGTCCATTCACTTTTCTCTTTTCTGCTAAATATAAGATTTATCCTGCAAAGTCCAAACTCATTTGGGAAATTTGGGACCCTGCACTTTCTTTCTTTCTTTCCAGAGGTATGAACCAAAGTCCAAACCTACCCAGTCTGGCTATTTTTGATTGCATAGTGGCACTATCAATATGAGAAACATAACTTTCCTCTTTTCTTTGGGAGTACTATTTGTGCTTGTGGCAATCTATAAAGGTGTATAAACTATAAAGCATTGGGGAATGGCAACACTGACAACTTCATCTACTTGCGCAGATCTTGATCTGTCCCACGATGAGCAATGTTTGAATTTAATGAAGCCGAAAAGCATCGAATATGGAAATTGCGAAAGTAGATTTTGCTACAAGAAAGTACTTTGTTATTTTCTTTCTCGTTTCCTTGTGTTTGTATGTAGCTTCTGTTGAAGTCTCATTAACGTAGGTGCATCTAACCATCGTAATTGATGTGTATGGTTCAATGATTCTCACTTATTACTTCAATGAGTTCAATCTCTCCAGTCTAGTCGATCATAAGGAAGTATGGTGAAGAATATAATGACAGAGTTATATTATGTATTGTTGGGAGAGCAACTGGGTTATCAGCTATCACTGTCATGAAATCTTGCATGAACATGAGCTGTTGAGTAAAGTGAGTTGATTCTTGATGACCCTCTGAATCAGAGACTAAAATAGTAAAATTCATCCAACATGTCCATTAACATTCACTATTCTTGATGCATAATTTTTTGTTTAGTTACGAACATGAGTGAGATTTTCAAAATCATTACCTCAACGGTGTGAGCTAGACTAGTGAACTAACCATAAAACGACCATTTTCCAAACTCCTGAAAAGCAGTACCAGGAATTGGCATGGTGTAGGTTTAAATGGTTCATTATGGTCGATGAAACTAACCTTTCGATTTGATGTGTATGATCGATACGGTGAGTCCTTTTCACTTATTAGTGCTTCACCCTCTCTGCTTCTATTATGAGTTGAGAAGAGTGGTAGAGATAATGTCCTAGTATGGTGAAAATCATAATGAGTCGAGTTTTTTTTTAACTTAACGGGTTGTTGATGGTGGTTATTGAGTTATCTTTTCATGAATAAGGGTAATAACGCCAATAGTTAATAACTAGATCTATACTGATCTTCCAGTCGATTGAGTTCATACGGTTTCTTGCCTAATTCAATATTTTATCTATGGAAGTGGGAGTATGAATTTTCATTTTTATGTCTTGTATCATTTTTTTATTATTATTGGAGCTCCCTGCCTCCCTGACCAACAATACATTAGCTGATGAGCAAGTGACTGATTTAAACAACATACCACGTATACCAACTGTTTTGAAGTATCGAAACAATCAGATTTTTAAATCAATTTCGATCATCAAGATACTTTTTGGACTCTCATAGTCTCATTCAGAATCGAGATGATTGTTTCCTTTCGTTTTGATTTAGGTTAGAAACATACAACAAGAAACATTTGATATAATCGAAAAGAAAAATAATAAAATAATTTAGAATTCACATCTAAAATTAATTTATAATAAATAAAATGACTCAAATCTTATAAATTCTGAAATTAGGTCTCAACCGGATGCATATTCTTACAAAAAAAAAAAGAATCAAGAATCAAGAATCATTTGATTTGACATGAGATGACAAGATAATTATAACGTTGAGAAATCAAAGTCTCAATAATTATTTCTTGTTTCTTCCCATCACATCATCCCGCTTGTAGCTTTAGTGAATTATTTGTTCACGAAACACAATACACACAGAGTTCTACATGCATCTAAAAATCTAAAATCATTGTTCACACATGATAAGCTCTGCCTATTTTGTGATAGAAACATTGCAAAATGATCGAGTTTAATGTCGTCAATTTAATTGGCTTACACGTACACGTAATCTATCCGACAGTTTACGGATCACGAATGACACAAGTCATAACCGCAATAGAAAACCAAAACCAAATTTTCAAATATTTCAGAGTAAAACATCTTACATAGAACTTCTTCGCTAATCGTATTGTCACATCTTCGAGTACGATCGATTGACAAATGCAATTATAAATTTAAAACAAAAACTTGAATCATGATGTTTTAGACAACTTTGAAAATCTGAAACTTGCACTCGGCCGAAAGCACCCTTACCAACCTTGTCTTGCGAGTTTCATTACAAAAATCACCTAAACAACCTCTCACCTATGCAAGGAAAGCCGGAGAAGGAAACATTCGAACAGACTGTTGTAGTTGATGATCCCCAAGCCCCTTCCTGAAATTTGGCGCCAAAATCCCCACTCCCGCGGCGGGCACTCCCTCCGCAGCGCGTGCACCTCACCCCGAATCCCACTTGGACCCTGCGGTCATGTGACTGTGGGCCAGTGCCTCACCGTCCGCGGACCGCGGCTAGCTATTTCTACGGGTACCTTCCCTCCCTCCTCCTTCGTTTTCCTCAGTTCCTCCTCCTTCCATTTATATTTATTTCCTCCTCCTGTTTTGCTTAGGTCACGAGACTTCCCTCTCTTATTCTTCTTTCTGAGATTGTGCCAGCCATTGCTACATTTACATTGATATTTGACAACAACCCAGAAAGCCAGAACCATCCACACATTACAGCTCTCTCTTCTTCTTTTCTTCCTTTCTCTTTCCCTTTCATTTCTTTTCACTCAAAGCCAAACTCTGCAACACAGAACCAAAACCTAAAGTCCTCTCTTTTCTTTATCTTTCTCCACCTCTCTTTCCTACTCCTTTCATTTTTATTCTTCTTTCCTCTTCTTCCTTCCCAAAAGAAAAAGAACTCATCTTTCTGGTCCTTTTTTTTTTACTTTATTCTCTCCTATATTAGCGGCTCTGGTAATTAAGTTTGGAGTCAAAACCAAACCAAAGAGATATGGGCTTTTCAGGCGACTTAGGCTTGGATTCCGACCCCAAGAAATGGGTCATTGCCGGAATCTCGTTACGGGCTCCGTTACAGCCTATATACACCAACCCGGTAACGGAGATCACGGAAGGGAACCACGGCGTGGAAGGAGAAGATCAGTGTGGTTCGACGACTCCTACAGCTGCAGAAGCCAGAATTCCTACCAGGCTGGCGTGTCCGCCTCCGCCGAGGAAGAGGAAGTCGGCGGCGGCTTCGAAATGTAACTACGGTAGTGTCAGAGAGTTCTTCACTCCTCCCGACTTGGAAAGCGTCTTCATACGCCGACATGTCGAGAGGGCTAATTGATCACTTTCACAGCTCTAATTTCATCAGTCTGATTTGTTTTAGTGTTTTGTTTTCGAGCATTTTATCCCTCTCTGTTTTTCAGTTTCTTTTAGGATGATGATGATGTTAATCTGTACTTCAAGTTAACGAGGAGAAGAAGATGATTGTGTATAGCTAATTATAATAACGAAAATAAAAATTGCTCATTCCTGCTACTGTTAATTTCTTGGCTCCTGCTCTGTTCCTTTCATTTTTTTTCTTTCCAAGTCTTTGTCACTTATCATTGCAACAGTGATCAATCTCGGCTTTTTAAACGCAAACTGTTCATATCCATGCGGATAGCCTAATGACAAATCCCAAGTCAAAAATATGGGCAAACATCCAAAACTTGTCGAGCTCAATAAAGGGAGGGTAACAAATCGTTTTCATTTGGGTTGAAATTGCAAGATAAGGTTTGCTCTGTTTCCCTCTGATTTACCGTGTTGCTGCTCCATGACCAAGGACCTCTATAAGGCCAAAACACCCCACATCATGTTCATAACCCTGAATCCCTAAAGACACAGATGATCACTATTTGGGTCTCTGCATGCCATCATCCAAATTCAGAGTTGGAATGAATTGGGTGAATCGATCAATGTCCCACAGGCCATGGAATGACCTCCCACCCACCTCGGACTGTTATCATAGTGAGAATAGAGGGTGTTCTCTGTCATCGAAGCTCTCTCAATTCAAATTTGTGAGTGAGTACAATTTACATGTGGGATTGAGATTGGAATCCAATGCGAGTTTGAATGGTCCTCATTTTGCACTTTCATAGCTTCCACGTTGTTGTTTTTTTTTTTTGCCAGAAACACCAATAATTGAGAGTCCCACTTATCATTTTTTAAGTTTTGAATCTTTTTGGATTAGAATATGGAATGTTTATGAAAAAGAAGAGAAGCCATTTTTGATCAAGTGGCAAAGGGTGGTTCACCTAATATAGAGGCTTCCCTAATTAAACAAAGGCTTATTGGGATCAGACTCTCAGAGTAATTCTCAGCAAGAACAATTAGGGTTCAACGCCTGGCAGAGACAGCAAATGTTACTTGGGTTTCAGTTTAATTTTAAGATTAGTTTTCTTAATGGTGTATAAGATAACCAAGTCTCATTTATTAAACCCCCCATTATTGTAGAGAGACCACATGGAGGAAGCAAACTTGTATGGCATGCTATACATTAAGCTTTGGTTCGGTTTTTGCGCTTGGTTTGATGAATTCTTAAGTGGGGGTTATGATTGAATATTCCAATGGGATCATCAAAACTGGATATGCTGGTAGTGTTGGAACCACGTTACATTTAACTAGTGTTGGTCAATTAACTTACCAAATGTTTACTTAACCTAGCCACCAAGTAATACAACTGCACTGGACTAATCACAGTCTTCACTTCCTGCAAGTGTTCATTTTGCATTACCAAGTTGACCCTGCTATACCTGTTATATCCATGAAGAAATACACAAAGTAAACATATCATACTCCGGAATATTGTAGTGTCGATGAAACTTAATAAAAACGGATTCGACTTTCCGATAACCTAATCGGATATGTTTGTGGTTATTTGAGTTTCCGGATCTGATAGTCGAGTTTTGAACAGCTTTTGATCTGTATGCTAGCTAGTGTCTGAAATTTTTTGAATAGAAAGCTCAAAGTGATCTTTTTTGTGGGAGCAGCTAATTTTGTGGAAGCAATAATCTTTTTCCTCGAACGAAACTGATAACTAGTAGTGCTGCTTCTGCTCTGTAATGATTGATGCCTAAAAACTAACTGAAATTTCGGTCGGAACCACCGGGATTAAAATCATAAGATATGTCATCGTAACCAAAGTAAGCTCTATCATTGGCTTCTATATATGCAATGTGAGGGGCCAGAGGGAATATATACTGGTCCTTTATAATCATGATCATATATGCTCTGCTCCAAAATCTTGAAGAGCAGCGCAGAAAATATTTCCTACAATGTATCGAAATATTTAAGCTACAGAACTCAAAGACTAAGTAAAGCGTCGTTTAAACATAAGCTAGTCTAACTACTCTCGTTCGATTCAGAAGTGTTTGGAGTTATATTGAATGGTAAGTTGCAACCACTTCTGTAGCTTGGTAGTGGGTTTGGGCGGCGGCGAAGTAGACAAAATGGCAAGTCGTAATCGTACTTCTGTAGTTGTGCATGTTAAGGCGTGGCAGAGCCTCCACCGGCAAGTTTGACTGGCTCCCATGTTATTCCAAATCTGGGGTCATATAGATGAGATGGGTCATCCGATTAAATTAGAGAAACATTACATTGCCTAGCATTTGGAGGACACAGCACGTCAAATATTTGGATAAACCATTTCTCTCTAGAACAAAGATCCTTTCAGAGAAAAATAATAATAGTAATAATAGATTGTTAAGGTAGATCAATGTAGACAAAGTACAACTAAATGACTAATGCATTGTGTTTAACACAATAAATTGAAAACTAAATTCGATGAGAATAAATTATTCCTATCAAATTTAGTTGGATTTTAAAGTTTAAGGAAGACAAATTTGTTCATCGATCTAGATGGAATAACAATGCAAATTCTCATAAACTTTTTTTTAAAGACACTTATTAAGTTTCTATAAATTTTATGTGACTTGAATAGCTATTATGAGAATGTAACAGACAAGAAGTTATGAACAAAAACTCAAAAGTAGCATGCAGCATACAACTATTATTTAGTAATAAGCTCAATTATTCATAAAATTATCTATTTATGGCAACAAACAAACTAAACTAAAATATTTGGTTTAGACCTAGACCGAAAGTCTAAACCCAATATCCATCTTGTGAAACCCTAGGCAAAAATTGTAGCTTGGCCGCCTTCAACCCTAGTCGCACCCAACCATCACCCATTGCCAGCCAAGGAGGCAAAGTGGCATCGGTTGTGGCTCTTCTGCTTCGTTTGAATCGGCTTCCATCATACCTTAGCAGATCTGGATGCGGCCTTATAGGTAGATTGTTGTGGTGTGGTGGTATTCTTCAATATGATCTCACCACCACCACCACCACCATTGAGCAACCCATGATCATTCTTCGTAATAGCATTGCAAATCCTCGTTAGGTAAAATTGAGTAAGAGAAAAATTTGAGTCGAAGGAAGGGATGAGGAATTGGTTGTAAAAGAAGAGAGACGGGGATTGCAAATGGTTTGATTCATAGTATTAATCATATAAAGGGAGAGATAAAAGGAACATTAGACACTCCAATAGGAAGAAACTAAGGTTTCTCATAGTAGGGGAGGCACGCAAATTCTCATCAACTTCAAATGTATTTTACATCATGTAGTGATGTAGATGAACTAATCATTATTCTAGGAACAATACCATTCGTTCAAACTTAAGTACGTTGAGTTGCTTATTTGACAACAAGTTGGATTCACAATCAAATGTGTTCATTGTGCAGAAGCTCATTCACTTTGAGCATGAATTACAAATTGAAGGTGATTCGAAAACTTTGACTGATTGTATTAAGAAAAAAGTTCACAATCGGTACCCAAACTCTTGTGGCAAGGTCAATGTAGTACCCCAACTCGAACTTGTACCAATGTAGTACCCAAACTCGTTATTCGCTATCAATGAGGGGTCTGACGCCAATTTCTGTTACGGCTCCGTTTGTTTGGTCACGTGCTCCGCACATGACCACACAAAAAAGGGTAAAATTGACCTTACAATCGAATTCAATCAAAACAGAAACACGCCATTTTCGAGCCCCAATCTCCCTCAAAATCTTTCCAAAACCTAGATCGCGATCAAAATCCCTCAAACCTAAACTAACCTCACTTCTCCCATAAATTATCGATTAGAAAGAGTGAAAGTCGAGATATTGGGAAGCTAATCTGATAGAATCCCCTTTGTTCAGAATTTGTATAAGCAATGGAGAGTAGAGTGATGTTTGGAATTTTTCGAGAATCTGGGCCACCTCAACCCGATAGTAAGTTTTCGATTAGAATCTATATCTTAATCTCTTTTTCATGTTGATGTGTTATCATGATCTTGTGTATTGGTGATTTGAAATTGATTTTAGGGTTTAAAATTGGGTTTTGGGTTAGGGTTTAATAAACGGATTTGAATGTAATCGATTTGTGTGTTCTAGGTTTTTATCTTATTTAGAGTTTGATTATTGATGAAGATGGTTTAGGGTTTGAATTTTTTATGTTTAAACCCCCAAATCTAGTTTGAATTGATACTTAGAGTGGTTTCTCCCTTTTTCAGTTTGATTTCAGTACTAGCTCATCTGTATACGATGGACATAGTCCATGGAGGATATTTCAAAACTGATACATATGGGAGGAAGTACTTTGTTCCTGTGTTTAATAAGAGGGGTGGGAAGACATATTTAGATGGTTTGGATCCTGAGAAGTTTTCATGGGTTGAATTGAACAATATAGCTTGGGAATTAGGATACAGGGAGCTGCCCATATTTTATCATTTCAAGATTTCTAAGACTGAAGCTCATGAAGGGTTGATTCTAATTAAAGGTGATGGTGAATGCATGGAGATGATGAAGATGATACCAAAGAAGAGACAAATATCTATTTACATAACAGGTGGAGGGAGAAGAAGGTATGATGAAGCTTTAGCTGAGCATAATCTCCCAACTGATCCAAATTGGGAGAATCCCTTGAATAGGCAATCTACAAGAGAAGCATAGAGAAACCATTTTGAAGCAAATTTGATGGCATCACAGTTATATAGCAGTGTTGAGGCCTTGGAGGGTAGAAATGTGCTAGGTGAAGATGTAGATGTAATTGACCTTACTGATGTGAATGAAGATGATGTTGAAGTATGTGTGTTAGGTAGAGATGTAAATGTGGGTTGTGTGAATGAGCCTAAGGTGTGTCCAAGTGGAGGGACATTTGGAAATTTGTCTGATATATTAGGAGATGAAGATTTAAACATGTACGATGATGATGATGATGATGATGATGATGATGATGCAATTTATGGCCATGATGGGAAAAGAATCAGAAGAGAAGTGGTAGGAGACTGTGGGTTTTATTACAAACATACAGCACATAGACCATGGCCTGTTGGTTATAAAGATCAATTGGCAAGGGAAATTGAGGAGATTGAGAAAAAAGAGAGAGAAGCAACTGAAAAGAGGGAAAGAAAAGAGATTGAGAACTGGAGGATAGAAGAAGAAATAATTAGAGAGAGTCAAGCTTCAGTTGGGCTTAGTAGGGATGAAATTGAGGAAAGAGTAACAGAGAAAGAAGAAAATGAACAAAAAGATAGAGAAGAGCAGGTTGCAAGAGAATAGGTTAAGAAACTAGAGAGAGAAGCAGCTGAAAAGAGGGCAGCAGATGCTCTTAAAATGAGGAAAAATGGGAAGAGGCATGTTCAAGGAAGTGAAACAAAGAAGAGTGGTCCTAGGCCTAAGGATGCAAGGTATAACACAAGAAAAGGAGGTGGAAAACCTAGTACAGTGGTTGTAGAGGAATATGACTCCACTGATGACTCTGAATACTATGTGGATTCTGACTATGATTTGGAGCATGATGAGGTTGCAGATGATGTCCAGTTTGAGGAAAATGTGTCAGAACCAAAGCAAGTGCCTGAATATGAAGACATGAGATATGATGGCCATTGTTCAGATGATAATGCTGGATCAGATGAGCTTGAGAACTTAAGTGGTAGTGACACAGGAGAAGATTCTGACTTTAGCTGCTTTAAGGTGGGGGGAATGAAGATCATACCCTGGATCAGATTGGTCGATATTAAAAATCTCATATTCAAGATCAACCTTGCATTCCCTAATCCAGAGCAGTGTAGGGAAGCTGTGAGGGAACATGTAATTAGAAACCAGACTGGTTTATGGTATAAGAAGAATACAAGGAAGAAAATTGAAGTTAAGTGTCAATGGGGTTGTAAATGGAGAATGTATGCAAGTAAGGTTCCAAATTTTGGTGACACCATGGTTGTGAAGACCTTGTTTGACACACACACATGTTCACCAGTGGAAAGTAGCCACTTTCTCAATTTCAGAAGAATATCTAAAGAAGTGAAGGATGCTTTATTGGCTGATGAGAGCTGGTCAAGGCAGGGGATACACCACCATATATTAGAGAAATTTAAATTGGATGTGGGTGTGTATACCATCTCAAGGGCTAAAAGATGTGCAAAAAGGATGAATGAAGGGCATTATATTGAGCAGTACAATCAGTTGGTTTCATATCGAAATGAGTTGTTAAGAAGCAATCTTTGATCCACTGTTGTGATCAAAACACAAATGGATGGACAAGTTAGAAGTTTTCAGAGGATGTACATGTGCTTCAAAGCACAAAAAGATGGTTGGAATGCTGGATGTAGACCCCTGATTTGTTTAGATGGCTGCCATATCAAAGGCCATCATCCTGGACAGCTTTTAACTGCAGTTGGCATTGATGCAAACAATGGGATGTACCCTATTGCCTATGCACTTGTGGAAATAGAGGATCAAGCTACTTGGATCTGGTTCCTTGAATACTTGAAGGGTGATTTGGGTATAGAAAACAGCAAGAGGCTTGTGTTCATGTCTGACAAACAAAAAGGAATAGAAAATGCTATTAAATGTATATTTCTTCAAGTAAATTTCATTAATTTCAAGCTTAATTATTTTATGTATCACCATTAATTAATACATTCTAACACAGATGTTTATATGAAACAACTTTGTATCCTTATGCTGAACATAGGAATTGTGTTTGGCATTTGTACAACAACTTCAAGGGTAAGAATCCAGGAGAGGGACTGAAACAGTTAATGTGGAATACAACAAGAAGTAGTACTGAAACTTGGTATAAGAAGCACATGGATGACTTGAAGATGTTGAGTCCTGATGCATTTAACTGGTTTCATGACAAACCTCCAAGACATTGGAGTAGAGCTTTCTTTGTTGATGACTCAAAGTGTGATATCCTCCTCAACAACCTGTGTGAGTCCTTCAACCATGCCATCTTACCTTGTAGGGATAAGTCTGTTCTTACCATGTTTGAGAAGTTGAGGATGGATATGATGGTGAGGAATGCAAACATAAGGGTTTCTTGTGAGCAGTGGAAGGGAGTCGTTGGTCCTAGGATAAAGAAGATAATAGTTAAGACTGCAGAGAGAGTAACACAGTACAAAGCACATAGGAGAACTGAGTACAGCTACCAAGTTACTGGAACATGGGAAAATGGCAGCAAGCATGCAGTGGACTTCGGTCTTCATACATGTACTTGCAGAAGGTGGCAGCTTAGTGGCATACCTTGTGTACATGCCCTCTGCGCAATAAGATTCAAGAAACATGATCCTGATTTGTATTGTGATGACTACCTCATGGCTTCTACCTATTTGCAGACATATACACCTGCCATAAGCCCCATTGCAGGGTAGGATGATTGGGAACAAGTTGACTTCCCAATTGCTCCTCCTCCATATAAGAAGCAAGCTGGCAGGCCAAAAATGAAGAGAACTAAGGAAGCTGGTGAGAAGAACAAGGGCATGGCACCACCAGCTCCCATCCAGGGGAAATAGGGGTTGAAAACTGGTAAAACTGGCATTAAGATGACTTGTGGAATTTGTAAACAACAAGGACACAACAAAACGGGTTGTCCTATACCTAAGGCTAAAAAACTTGCATCAGTAAGTTCTTTTCACTCACCTACACTGATTCATTGCATTAGAGCTAAGGTTTGTTGTTTATTTTTATTCAATTAAATAATTTGATTTGTTATTGGAACAGGGGGAAGGACAATCTAGTGGAGCTAGCATAAAGAAGAGAGTTAGAGCTAAGGTTTGTTGTTTTGACTTAATTATAGAGTAATGAGATTGTTGTCTTGCAATTGTTGTGACATTGAATATGTGATTTTACTTTGGAATTTTGCACTGATTTAGGTTACCAGAGCTGCAGCCCCATCTACAGCTGCTACTAATGTCAAGGACCAAGTTATAAGGTCTGTGAAGGGCTGGTATAAGAGAAAGGCAGCAGATGGAGGTACTTCTGCTGAGTTTGCTGCTGCTTCTTCCTCAACTCAAACTCAACATGTAGCTACACAAGAGAGTCAAAACAATGTTGATTAGGAGTCCTAAAAAGTGTAATTCATCTAACTATGTCCTTTTTTTGTACTCTTAAATTTATGGTGTTTAATGACAATATTTAGTGTACTTTGATCTCAAAGTTGTTTTTAATGACATCTCTTTTTGAATGCATACATGAAGTTCAATTTTCATCCATATGTTTTTCTTCTTTGTATTTGTGTTAGTCAATCACAGTACCCATACTTTTACATGGATGATCAATGTAGTACCCAGAAGATGGAGGGAAATGATGTAAAAGAGATATAATAACAATTGGCGGGAAAATTTGATTTGGAACACACATAGAATATGGTTATTTCAGTAAAAATATTTTTTTTTGCGGTCATGTGCGGAGCACGTGACCAAACAAACGGAACTGTAACGGAAATTGGCGTCAGACCCCTCATTGATAGCGAATAACGAGTTTGGGTACTACATTGGTACAAATTCGAGTTGGGGTACTACATTGACCTTGCCACAAGAGTTTGGGTACTGATGGTGAAATTTACTCTTTTATTAATTTGTAAAATCAAAACACCTTTGGAGGGTTGCATCTTGAGTAAATGACATCCGATCACCAGCTAATTGAAGAGATTTAATTTCGAAATGTCTTATATGATACTAATATTGTGGCAAATGTAGTTTCAAACCTTAGACATTCAATCGCACAATTTATAGTTGGAATCACATTGTGACTAAATCCGTATCAACGCCTATAAGTTTTTATCTTGTAAATTTAGGATGTTTGGGAGGCGTTTCTTTGCTACTTTACTTTTATTTATCGAAATTCATATCCGAAAAGGTGATCGAGATGTTTAAGGAGAAAGTAAGACAGTAGTAGAGTGATTAGTGATATTCTTATTCATTGATAGGATTCACATGAACCTATAGATGATTACGAATTATATAGGAATTATTTCATATGTACCCCCGACAAACCCGGGACCCTAGTAAATCTATTACTACATGGAAATGATAGAATAGACGATGCTCATAGAGCCCATCTCAAAAATTCAGAGGAAAACTTGTCACCCAAAGCCCACATAGTCAAGACGCCCCTACTTAAAACCGAAACTCAAAATCGAAGTCTTCCAGCTTTGTCGGCAGGCACTTCCCTCAGTCTCTCTGAAACTCTTGACCTCCCAAAAATCCAGATCAATCGGAATGACCACGCAGACGACGACATGGCCATCTCGATCCAACGCCTCTCGTTTCACCTCCCTCCCGCCACCCAAAACCGACGCCGGACGAACCCGCCACCACCCCCAGAGCTTCCGGAAGCACGGCACCCTCTCCTCCTCCTCCACCACCTCGCGCGACTTCTCCGACCTCCCGCCGGAGATCGTCACCAAAATCGGGTCGTCGCTCAGCTACCAGAGCCTCAAAGCGGCGTCGCTTGTCTGCAAGCCGTGGTGCGAGGCGCTCCGGCCGGCGAGGGAGGCCATGAAGTACTTGAATTGGGGGAAGCAGTTCAAGCACGGCCGCGGCGGCTTCACGGCGGACGCCGGCAATGCTCTCAAGATGTTCTTGAAGGCTGCGGAGCTCGGCTCGACCAAGGGGATGGTCGACGCCGGGCTGGTTTTTTGGGAGAAGGGCGATAGGGACAAGGCGTTTGAGCTGTACCGGAAAGCTGCCGAGGCCGGTGACCGGAATGCGCAGTGCAATTTGGGGATTTGGTACTTGCAAGGTAGTCAAGTTTTGATTATTTTTTTTACAGAAATGTAGCATATATGGTTTCACATTATATTGATTATAGTTATGCAGTAATGGAACAGATGAGAGTCCCAGTCAAAGCAACTCCTCTGTGTTCGTTTATGCAGTTTGATTATGACTGTGAAAACATTAGCTCAGATAGTTAGGATTAAAAATCGAGAAAGTAGAGTTTCGAAAGTTGTAGTTTTTAGTGTTTAGTTTGAATAAGCCGGATTTGATAGTTCTAAGAAAAGATAAAAACTTTGATCAAATTTCTAAGTAGAGTGTAGTAGAAATGTAGAATTGGCTTATTACCAAAGCTTACAGAAGCATGAACTTTAAATTAGGAGTTGAGCTTTTATTCGGTTGAACTTTATATTAGTTGTTCAGAGGATATTTGGTTGCACTTCAATTTGAGTGCTTTGTGCTTATCAAATTTATTATCTGTGCAGTTAAACCTCCAAATCCAAAGGAAGCAGTAAAATGGTTGTATCTTGCTTCTATTCAAGGCAATGTCCGAGCTCAATACCAACTTGCGATTTGTCTGTATCAGGGTAGTGGGGCAGAACGTAATTTGAAACAAGCGGTATGTTTCTCTCTATCATCCCAATTCACTATCTATGAGATTTGGTGAATTGTAATTTCAGTTGTACAAGTAAGAACATTCTATGTTTTGAAATTCTAAAAGTTCCAAACCCCAAGGGTTTATAATATAGTAGCAAAATTTAGGGGGATCCAATCTAGAGTCCAAACTACAGTATATAGGAAAACATCCTAACCCTTAACTTTGTTCTCAACATTATCTGTTGGTGTTTCGTTGCTGCTTGTAACTCTAGTTTTGACAGCAAATTTGATTTTCAACTTATCAAAGGAAAGAAGTAATGTCACTTTATCTGCTTAGTATATTTCTTTATATGGTCTGAGAAGTATTAACGTACACTTTTTACCAATGATTTTCTGCATATAGTTAGGCACTTTCTGCTCCTCTACTACTCAAAGAGACTAAGATATACTTGTCAAGAACTTTTATTGATAGTTTTCTTTTCATCATACAGGCCAGGTGGTATTTGAAAGCTGCTGAACATGGATATGTGCGTGCTATGTATAATGTATCACTGTGCTACAGGCATGGGGAAGGGTTAGTGCAGAGTCATAGCAGAGCAAGAAAGTGGATGAAGTGGGCAGCTGATTGTGGCCATAGTAAAGCTCAATACGAGCATGGACTCACTCTTTTCTCGGTATGTTAGTATTTTTTGCTGTTTTTGTAATTTAATCAGAAAGGGGAACTTAAGGAGTGAGAAAAAAATGATTAGGACGACAGGATTAGGATAGTATCTTCAGGCATACATGATGACGATAGTACTCTATCTCATCTTAGTACCTACAATATTCGTTTTTGTAATGCCACTTCATTAAGACAAGGAAAATGGGTTCATTCTCAAAAAAAGAAAAAAAGAAAGAAAGAAGGAAAACAGGATGGTTATTATGTTTAAAAATATTCTCACTTTTAAGAGAAAAATAATAATCCTTAATATATATATTTTTTTTATGTTCTGTGGCATATATAACTGATCATGGTTTAATGATTACGTGTTCAGGAGGGTGAAAAGATTACAGCTTTAGTGTACTTGGAACTTGCCGACCGAGCTGGCGTTAGAGAAGGAAGACATCTCAGGGATGCAATTCGCGAGCAGCTTTCACCAACCTCACGTTTTAGTTTCATGCTTAAACTGGAGAATTGGCGTGCTTTACCTTCAGCTTCTTGATAAATACTACGTATGGATTGTAATACATATCCCTTCAACTCCCTGCCGCATTGAGGCTTAGATGTCCTTGATACAGTGGTTTTAGGTTTGTTTATATAGGAAATGGAGAACTGTTGTCAATTGTATACTGACACTCTTGCACCACTTTTGCTGATTAGTGGGAGTACTTTTGTAGTTGTTATGTAGCTTTTAGTTTACCCGTTGGTTTAGCGCACTGGAACGGCTTTTGAAATGATGCCATTTTGGGAAGAACTTTTATCAGTAATGATCTCGAAGCCTAGAGGTTGGCTTGGAGTTAGTCAAGCGTAGAGAACGGCTTGCATGTCAGCATGTGTTCCATCGTGAACGGATTTCCAGGTTGAGAATTGCTGGGTTTTCTGTTACTCTACTAATGAAACTTTTGATTCAAAGATATACATGTGAATATTGAAATCCTGTGAATCAGTATTTTTATCATAATTTGTTCATCACTTTTGAGACTTTTGAGTCTGCCGCTTCAAGTATGAAGCCTTGTTCTTAATTGTGTTACATTTGTTACTGATTGTATTAGCTACAAACTTATGCTTATCGATTGGTGTTGGGATGGAGTAAGAAAATGGTATAGGACAGTAAGCAGCTAGCAGATTATGCTTAAAGTGGCTCCGGAAGATAGAAATGAGCAACCATATGTGGAAAATTATAGTATACATTAATGTATGTTATACATCTCAGATCTAACGGTCGATATTGTTATGTGAGTGAGGTCATAAAAATAATATCCGTTGTCAACTGTTGGATGTGAGATGTATAACATACATTGATGTATACTAGATTAACCATATGTAGGCTACTGATTCCAATAGATCGAAATGGGAATATTGCCATACCACTCATTCCTGGAGAAAATGAAATATGTATACTACTGGTTCCGATGCATTAAACATATCCTTCACATTTTGGAGAACACATAAACCTTACTACAGGTCGACCACAAAAACAACTGTTTGAGAATATATCACCCCACACATCGCTTCACAACAATGCTGAAGGAAATAGCTCAGCAAGAGAAAGCACGCAACTCAGTCATAATCAATGATGAGTTGATGATCATACCAAGCACCAAAGCTTTGCAAAACAAACATTAATTTGGTTAAATATTCTCTTTTATAGCATCATCTATGTTTCTTCTAGCCCTGTTTTTCTTCCACTAATGAAAAGTTTCAACCTGATTCTACTACTGCACAGCAGATACTTTAACAAAAACATTGTGCATCCTTGCGACTATGAAGTCATGGCACATATGCGAACCTCTGAGAATGACCTCCAGAGTGATACAGATTGAGGTGATATATTGCCTTCTGCACCAGCTCTCTTAACTCGGGATGTTGAGGGTTGACAGCACGGTCTGCTCCTTCGAGAGCAGTCAGCACCCTAGTTGGTTCCAAAGCATCAGTGTTGTCAGCATGCAATGCAAGATAGCAAAGGAGAAGCAGACCATGCAACTGTGAATTTTCATTGCCTCTCAGCAGTCTCATTAAAGGAGGAACAGCATTGAACTCAACTATTGTCTTTGAATGCTCAATACGAAGAAAATTCTCCGGGCAAGCAAATTTTCCTAGTGCAATTGCTGCTTCTGTTGCCACATCTATATCCTTATTACCAAGCTGAGTCACTAGTGGTTCGATAACCCAGGTCTCTCTAGCAGGGAACGTCCTAGCCAATGAGCCAATTGCTTTTACAGCAGGAATTTGCAATGTAGGGCTATTCACCTCCTTCACCAGCCTTATGAGTTGATCCACAACTGCCTTGGCTGCCGGTGAATTCGTCTTGAAAGCCGCTCGTCTAAGGTCAGCATTTGTTTCAGCGGCGTCTGCTATCTCCATCATAGTCATCAAACAATTGTATTGCAACTCCCCCTGTTCCTTCTCCACCAATTTAGCCAAACAAAGCAAACCTTTTGTCTCGGTTATCCTCCTACTATTAGATATACTACCTCTAGCAAGCATCCACAAAGCCTCAGCACAACTAATCTTCATCTGAAGCTTAACAATAGGCTGCTCATTCTCCCTATCCTTCCTATGATTATGACCCCCTCGACTACTCCCCTCCGAATACGTATACGAAGCACTCGAAAACGAATTAGTATAAGTCCGCCGTTGAATACTATCAGCACTACTAACAGTAGGCTTACTCCCTAATGACACCTTCTCCATCTCCTTATTAATCTTAACCACAGAGTGAATGCTCTGCTTACCTGCCTCAAGCAGCTTCGGCTCCTCCAAAAACGACTCGAACGACAACAATGTCACCAGTGGCCTAATCACATTGACCCTCGCAAACTCATCCTGCGCAACACTGTCGTGCTGAGCCATCCTCGCCACCAGGCTCGCCGCCCTGGTCTGAACCCTCATCGGCGCGTCGCGCAACACCTGCACAATGATCACCACCCCATCCTCATCCACAATGGCCCTAACCTTCTCCTGATCACCCGCCAGATTATACAGCGCCGTCGCCGCCGCCACCTGCGCCTCCGGCGAGGACTCCTCCTTCAAAAGCTTCAGCAGCGGGAAGACCCCGCCTTCCTCCACTATGATTTTCTTGTTCCGGTCATTGTCCTGCGCTAATGAAGCGAGCTCCACCGCGGCCTCGACCCGATCCGCCAGCTGGCCCATTTGGACGGAGGCGAGGAAGGACCAGACCCACGCCAGAATGGGGTCGTTGCTGGCGATCGGCGGCAGAGAGAGGACGATTCCGTTGGTGGCGGAGTCCGGGTCGAATATGCTCAGCAGCCACTTCATGTCGCCGAGAGAAGAGTCTAGAAAGGCGGAGAGCTTGCGGAAGTCGGCGGCGCTGGTGATGGTAACGACGCGTCGTAGGACGCTCTGGCGCTTGCACTTGCGGACGAGAGTTAAGGCGCGTTCGAGATTTTTGCGGACCTCGCTGATTATGCGGCGGATGGGGCGCTCGTAGAGGAAGGGGGTGGTGGTTGAGAATCTGACGACTGTGCGGAGCATTTGGGAGAGGCGGTCGACTTGCTTGCCGACCTCGGAGCATTCGGACTTGAACGACTCGGCGTCGTCCACGGCGGAGCGGACCCGCTCCGCCAGCAGAATCGGGTACGACATTTCGTCTTCGATTTGCTTCTCCTCCGAAGCAGCCATGGATACTCTACACGGATGAGTCAACTCAATCGGCGGCGAGTCAGCGCCGAGTCAGGGGGATAGGAGAGAATTGGGGTTTTTGTTTTGGTGGGGAAATTATTCTTTCTTTCAGAGTGGCATGTTTTGCTGTGTTACTCTGAACACTGAACCTTTTTGGGGTTTTGGTTTGGGGGATAATCCGATCACCTTCCGAAACCGCGCGTGGGGTTATTTACTTTACGTAACTGATTTACTTTGGCTTTCCAATAGCGCTCTTTTGAAGAAGGTGATGGAGTGCGAGGGCTTTGCACGCGTGGGATTAGGTCGTGTGTTTTCCATTCTTCTTTCTTTTTTTTTTGCCTCTCATCTTATTCTTCTTCATTTCCCTATACTTTTTTTTTAAGGAAGATGGTTGTTGCCTTTTCTCTCTTTTTTTTATCGAATAATTGTTTCCTGGTTAGGGTTCATATGGACAATGAGGAAAGGAAACCCCAAATACATGAATCAAATCTCTCAATCACTTTATCTCCATCTCAGAACTCAGAAGAAGATTTTGAGTGATCTCAATCTCATTATGTCTGAGATTTTAATTATTTATTATTGATTTTTGATCACTTTATAATTAAAACGGCATGGAAAATAGCACGTTTAACGTAGTTTTCACGCAAGAGAATTAATCTAATTTGCACTAATTACAAGATTAAGGACATGTGTACAAATTTTGTGGTGGATGCAATAGCAAAGTTGGGTTAGAAACATGTTGGAAGCTGGACTAATATCAGCTTTATCGTTTTGATCTTTCAAATTTAGGTTTTTTCAGCAAACTTGTAATTTTCTTCGTCAAAAAAGAACAGAAAAATGGAATCAATCTATAGCATGGAAAATCAGTTTACGAGAATAATAGTATTCTTTATTCAATATGAAACCATTTCAGGTATACACATATGATAGTCAAAGCAGATGCCAAAACTCGTAGCGTCTACTACAAGTCGATGGTGTGACTATGAACAGAACTTAGCGTAACTGATTAAGCACCACTTAAACGTAATCAAAGGGTTCGGCAAAGAAATTTCAGCACATACAAGGATTTATAACAACGACAAGTTCATCTCTGAACCTGCCTCTTCAAATTGACGGACTGACTACAGAAATGGACTGGAAAAAGGATGTAGCCAAGATCTCGCTGTCCATTCACACTTTCAGAGCTTAGCGAGAAGACCATTCTGAATGGGTTTTGCAGCCATCTCACTTTCCTTCAGGTCCATCTCACAGGTGTTCGGAGGGACATCCACTGCCGTTGAGCAGTTAAAGAAACCATGTGGCTGCAGTACAAACAATACGATGAAACTAATTACACTCATCATTTTAAACAAATCATGTACTCTCAGACTTGCATTTCAAATTAAAATATAGCATCAGGGAAGCAAAATATTTTGATGCCATTGAACTCTGGATTGAAGCACATGTGAATTGTGAACAGTGTTGATAAATTACAATGCAACACAGTCTAACGACAAGTACGATGAAAAACTTGAACAATAGATAACAATTCTGTACCATGAGCGTAAATCCAATATGTTCCACAGGCATGACTGGCCAGTCTTCCAGTCGAGGGATGTGAGTCACTCCAAATACATACCTGCAATAAAAAGATGGAGTGATCATATTTCAATTTAAGCTAATTTATAACCAGCACATAACATGAACAGTGATATCATGGATGGGACTGTGATCCCCGTTAAACACTTTCAGTTAGCTTAAAGAGATGTTTTCTTTAGTACACAAATGTTGTTTCTGCTACCCATGTTACCATTTTAATCCTACTTCCTCCGACATTTATTCACCTGATTTTTTTATATCTAAACCAAATGTTAAAATTATCCACCCAGCCTAGTAACACTCAATCTCACAAACAGACTACAAATTCTCCTACACATGCTTGACTTTGCACGACCACACACAACCATCTTATTTAGAGATGTAGAAGTGAACTCACCAAAGAACAATGTCAGCTTCTTCCAGAGACCGATCTTGCTGAACCCACGTGGCTAATCCCTCCCCAATACGTGGATTTTGATTAGGAAATTCTCCTCCAGGATACATTTCATCACGCGCATATGATGTAACCCAAAGATTATGCTTTAAAAAGGCAGCTCTCCTCAAAAACTTTGCCTCAGAACCAGCTAATGGTAAACAATTTGAACCAGGTACTAGCTTGTAACCCGTTAGCTGTCCTGTCCGGTTGACATTTCTCGTGTGCCTAACCTATATATGCAAATAGTGAGGCATTAAGAAACTATTTTTGCATAAAGATCACGTGGCATATTAAGCTCAATTATTCCTGGAGTAATATTAACTGATATTTAACATAGAGAACTATCAGAACAATTATGTGAGTTTCATAGCCTGTAAACCAGGCAAGCTAGGATCAGTAACCTAATTACACTTTAGAAGTAATAAACTCTTGAAGTTTTAACCAATAGATGCATTACTATATATAAAACCACCAAGTCAGTTCACAAAGCGTATGAAAAATATGAATGAAATAAGACATTTAATCAGGGTTCTATCTCACAATCCAATGGCGAGCCGATAAAGGATTACAATCACGCATTGCTTGCAATTCTGATTTCAGAAGTTTTTCCTCAGCATAGAACGCATTGTTATGAACATTGTTCTTTCCTGGTTCTTCAACTTTAACATTTACTTCAACCACCTGAAAGGGAAAAGAAACAAGAAATAAACTCAGTTAATTTTTAATGATCTGCAAGATCTCTGTGTTTCAGTCTTTCATAAAAGCATAGACATCCATTTCAGCAAAACTGTGAACCTAAAGAACTAAACTTCAAATTTTAACATTTGAATGTCAGATAGAGAAATATCCCCATAATTCCATATGGATTCATATAGGCTCCTAGATTACAAGTGCCTGGGTCAACCTCCATATCTACACATATATTAACTAACAAGAGTTGAGAGTAGCATAGAATTGGTTGCCAACTTTAGATGTAAATTTTGTCATATTCAAAAGTTGATGTAATAACCAATCAAAATATAACAAAGAAAGAATCCCAAGAACACTTGTATGACCTGATTAAAAGTTTCACCAGGCTTACTATCAACTGCCATGTCCATACGAGCAACAAAAAAATGTTGATGTACAGGAGCATATAGACCAGGTGCAATTGTTGTACCATACTTTCTTGTTTCTCCTGGTTGAAGCGCACCTAAGCTTAGAATTCCTGTAAGTCTCACCTCAGCTTCAATTTTCCCATCCTATAAAAGAAAAGAATTAGTGTTGTTTTAGTTGCACACTTCAAAAGCAAAATCACAACATAATAATCAAAGCACACAGATTAGTAGAGGAATTCAAATTTTTCTTCATGATGGTTCTGTGCTTCATCAGTGTCTCACATGTAGAACACCTGATGAGAGTTTTTTTTTTCATTTAAAATAAATATAATCCTTAGTGATATCGAAGCAGATAATAGCTTGCCTGATAAAAGTGCCAGTAAAATCCATATTCATAATTAGCTACAGTACAAATAAAAGATACTGTCAGCCTTCTCGACCGTCGAACTTCTGCTAATCCTGTTCTCCAATCCTGATGCTTCCATAATATTCCATGATCCTCCTCATGCAAGCAAACACAATTCTCAATTGTTTCAACACCACCAGTGAAATTTGTAAAATGTGCATCAAAGTACTTGATATAACCTAAACAATCACAACCCTGCAACAACATAAAGTATGTCAAAATGTGATACATATAGATATTCGACGTATAGACAGGCGGAACAGGAACAAGCAGGGGGATAGTTATGTAACCTTTTTAAGAGAATGTGCATTTTTACCCAGCCCATCTTCCCCAGCATCAAATGCATTCTTCCTGTAGTGGGGATCATTTGGGTCTCCATAAGGAACCACCATCTCAACAAAACTTAACCTGTGGGCCACAGGCCTCCGGCCTCGACTACCATCAAGATAAGCGACAGAGTAGATAACCAAACCTTCCCTCGAAGTGAAGCCAATACGGAAATTCCACTGCAACTCGAAAGTAAAAATAGTAAGAACTGATACAACATGCTGATCTTAGATAATTCAATGTTAGTTCCAAGAAACTAAGCTAGAACCTTCTGCCATTCAACAAAGTGCCCATTAACACGAAAACTTGGCCCTTCGGGTTGAACTATCTTTAGGGGTTTCACATCACTTCGATCAACACCTCCTCGTGTTTCACCAGGAGTATAATTTCTCAATGGATCAGCAGGCGGCAGGGGAACAAGTTTACGATCTTCAAACTCAAGAACCACCATATTTTGCATATCAACAAGTACATGGATTCCTTCCACTGGACGAGCATAACCATTTTCCATGGGGCAATCACTCTCAGTTCTACAAAAGATAAGCGGTTTAGCAAGCCTGCGGCTAGGAGCATCCGCCTCACTGTGATATCCGGTGCACCTGTTAAAAGAGTATCGGTCAACAAAATAGACAAAGAACTAAGCATAGATCCATGTCACATTTGTAAAGCACTTTAATTTGAGAGAATGTCAATGTAAAAAATTACCATGGATCCACCATAACGAGGTCCAAATCTTCAATACCCCTCTTCTTCATTGCATCCCGAAATGGAGGATAGTCCTTTACAACAGCTTCACATTCGGCATATTCCATAGCATCCTGTGCTTTCAATATTAGAAAATTATTTATGATCAATGTACTAACCAAAAAACAACTCTATGGGCATCGCTGTATATACCATGGGAGGCTGAACATCTGGAACCACCATGGATGATATGACTTTACCCCTATGGTGACCACCTCGAGTCGCAGCATGAACTTCTGATAGTTCAACAACCCAAACACTAGTCTCATTTGACTTCTTGTTATAAACTACAAGCCTCGCTTGCCTCGGAGGAAGCTTACTAGGAATCATAGGCCCTCCTTTTGTCCTGGGAAGCAATGATGGCTGGAAAGGAGGGAAGAAATATGCATCTGCCAATGCCACAACCCGTTTATCTGGTTCTACCAGAGCTACTTCGACAAAGCGCATACTATCCCTCACCTGATCAAAAGAAGAGCAATCACTTTCTAAATCCCTAACATGATCAAATCAATGATTCAAACTGAACTCCTAGCAAAACACTATGAATGAGTATGGTAACAAACCTCAGGGGTTTTTCCAGCTGCCCTGACAGTGGCCACGGCTACTGAGATTTCAGCCGCAGATAAAGGCTCCAAAGGATGGCTGGATTGAGCCCTTAACATGACTGGGAGGCCTATTCAACCCAAAGAAACAACACTCAACGATCAAGTTCCACTAAAACAGACACATTTCTAAACTCAGCTTCAATCTGCACCATTCTACTCTTGAAAAAATCTTAGAAAAATTTACTCTTGTTGTTTTAATTTTCACCATTTGGGGAAAAGCATGTGAGTTTTAAGCAAAGAGAAGTCAAAAGCGTTGCTTGGTGAAACATTTTGGACCCCAGAAAAGACATGGGGAAAAAAAGTAAACCGTGAGCCTCAACCCAAAAAGTAAGCACCTTTGGCGGCAGAGGTGTTGGCTGAAGAGGAGTCGAGGGGTCGGATCAGGGGCGGCGGGGCGGCGGCTCGGGTTTGGATCGGATCCTGGGCCGGATCGGCTGATGGAGCAGAGGAGGCGGACTGAAGCTGGAGAATGGGTTTGGAGGATAGAGGTGGAGGTGGAGAGCAGCAAGGAGGCGACGCTTTTTGCGGAGTTGAGGCCATTGAGAAGGTTTAGCGAGCTCAGAGTATCCACCACCGTAGTCGTAACTATGAGTGCAGTTAGTTCCCAGTGACATACAGCAATGTCAGCCAAGACTAGCTAATCAAACTACTCCTTCCTCGCTCTCTGTTTCGCCGGAAAAGCAAGTGTGATGATCAGAAGGGAGGTTGGGGATGATGGAGAGGACAGTGGATATGTGGATATGGGTATACTTGATGGGGAGTTCAAAACAGCTTTTTAAATACGGGGGTTCGGGGAAGTTGAGATGATAGGAGCTCCCACTTGTAAGAGACGTCGTTCTGCTGATCTCTAGTCTTACACTTAACCATTATCGGGTCCTTTCTTTGTCTTTTGAGATGTCAACACTCCTTTCACCTTTGGGCTTAGCTTGTTCCCATGAGTAATTTGTCAACCACTTCTGATTTCTCGATGTTAGTTTTCAAAATAATGACGTTACTTTCATAATAAAAAAAAAATAGATATCTTTTGATATGTATCTAATACTGTAGGTATTTTACATATGTGAGATCAGTCTGATATGTATCTAATACTGTAAAATGTATCTAATACTGTAGGTATTTTACTATGTGAGATCAGTCGATGCCGATGGTGGGACGCAAAAAGGTTTTTAACCTTTTCTTCACAATATATATACCCTGATGCTTGATCGTATTGATAAATGCCTCATTTGGTTTTTTCTTGAATAGTTTCAGCGATACATCAACTAGATTAATAGCCAAGCAAATTAGTTAGATACGCACTAGTTTAAGAGTAGTCCAGCAATGTGCCAATGTATCGACCTTGTGTCGTGTAACTTATCTCATTAACATAACCTTCGTATTAATTTGTCTTTTCCCCAAAACTACTAGAGGAAAAATGAAGCTGAATAATGGGTATTTTGATGAATCCAACAGATAGGTATTACCTTTCAATAGACAGATATTTCAATACTTAAATACTGCTCAACTTGTTATATAATACTGTATAAGTGCATAGTGATGAAATATATGCCACTTTACTCATAATAGGGACACGGTTCACCAGCTCTGTTAGGCCATCATCCTCATGCGCAATGCCAAAACAATTTTCCAAAACTGTGGATGACAGCAATGCTCTGAAATTATTGTTCATGACCCAACAAGAATGAGAAACACATTTCTATGGAGAAAAAAAAAACAGCAAACACATACCAGAGAAAGGCAACACATAATAGAGCTTTGTAATGCCCTTCCAGTAAGGTATCTTTTTCTAGGTCTTTTAAAATGATAGCTCATTGGATCAATTTTTTTTTATTACATTTCAACATCTTCACTATTCAACATCTAGATTATAATGTGTATATCACATCTGTAATATTTCAGTCAAAATTAAGGTATTTAAGACATTTAAAACTGTGATTTAAACTTATAAATATGAACGTTTTCACCAAATTTGATACCTTAGTGATCACTATTTTGGCTAAAATTTTACAGAGGTGATCTACACCTTAGACCCTAAAAGTTGAACGGTGGAAATGAGATTTAAACTTATAAGCATGAATGCTTTTACCAGGTTTGATACCTTAAGGATTACCATTTTAGCTAAAATTTTACATAAATGATCTACAAATTAAATTCTAAAAGTTAAACGGTTGAGATGTGAAAATATAATAGAAACGTTGGGTGAATGAGCTAGACCCAAAAAATAGATGGCTTAGTGGAAGATATATATATATATATATATATACAGATTTTCTCAAATGCGGAGGTCCGCACCAATGATTTTGGTGCGGATTTCTATCTTTTAACCACTTTTTGATCGAATTTTCCCATCTCCACCTTCTAGTATCTAGATAATATTGTGTAGATCATCTCTGAAAATGTTCAGCCAATTTGGTAATCGTTAAGGCCCTCAAAATCGAATAACAAATGGACGGACCGAATTCTGTCGAACCGTTACCGTTCATATTTTTAACAGAAAACCGCAATTTTGAGGGCCTTAGCGATTACCAAATTGGCTGAAATTTTGCAGAGATGATCTACACAATATTATCTAGATACTAGACTGTGAAGATGAGAAAATTTGATCAAAAAGTGGTAAAAAGATGGAAATCCGCACCAAAATCTTGATGCGGACCTCCGCAGCCAAGAAGGGCTATATATATATATATATATATATAACAGATGTGACTTGTGACATTATTTAAGTTGGACACACCTTATAATTATGCTATTTGATGCTTGTCACACTCTCATACACGTCAATTCACTCAATTGGTAAAATGATTGAGTAGACTACTACATATCGTTAATTATTGTAACTCTAATGATTATATATGATATGTGGCTGCGTTTTGCATACATAGATAGGTAGGCTTGCTCATGGATTAGATGAAGGCCGTTTAGTTGTGGTAGGTTAGAAAGGGATCACACTAGTATAATCCGAGTGAGTACTAGGGTTCTAGGTAGTGATATATATGAGTTAGAACAAAGTTTATTGTAATTGGCCGGCGATTTGCATGCCTATTAAGTTTGTAAACCAAAGATGCCGGCCATATCGCTCCTCTTAATCTTTTGTTTTACTCAATCAAAATGCTTTACATCGTTCGGTGATCTCATTTAACAATATATGGTAAGCATGAAAACGATCCTAACGTGTAAAAAAATGTAAATACCGTGACCAATATTGTCGGAGCTCTCTCTCTCTCTCTCTCTCTCTCTCTCTCTCTCTCTCTCTCTAAAGGCCTCGGCTGCTAGGGTTAGGGTTTTTAGTTGTGCAACGCGTATCTTTCAATGGTAACGATGAATTCTTCCTTTGTTGCTTCCATGGCTGCCCAGCTTGTAGCCAAACTCTCCCTCTCTAATGATGAAACCGTTACTTTGGGCAACATAAAGTGTCCAAAAGTTGGTTTCATGGCTCCTTGTTTCTATCTTGTCGGAAAGTTGAACACGGTGCATACTGCACCTTTCGACGCCTTCAGAGGAGCCATCAGATCTATGTAGCACTTGAGTGCGCCGGTGGAGATCCAAGTCCGCAGCCAGTGGCGGAACTTGGAACTAAATTCCGAAGGGGCCAATTTAGTATGAAATTTTGATTTACATACTAATAATTACATAATCATACCATATTTAGAAGTCAAATATACTATTAGTATATACAACTATATCATAATTATAGCAATTAAATCATAATTCTATATTATTATACCATTATTATTAACAAATATACTATAATTAGGTGAATTTATACCATAATTAATCAAAATTAAAAGGAAAATGTTCACTTGCCGGAAGGGCCATGGCCCCCTCCCCCTAAAAGGATCTGCCCCTATCCGCAGCGATCGTTATCTGTTCATGTTTCACAACATGAAGGACATAAATCGTGTGAAACAAGGTGGCCCTTGGGATTTTCAGCATTGCTGTACCTGGATGATGATCATTCGTGGCAGCATGGTGTGTCCTTTGGAGGTAGAGGTTGAGGAGGAAGAGCCCAACATGGAACTAATGGCTCATCTTGAACCAATGGTGGAGTTTAGGGCTTCAAGCTCTCAAATACTAGCTCTACCGGCGGTGCAGCATGAAGACAGGCCAAGACAACGCTCCTCAACAACTAAATGTCCAATTTTGGTGCAAGAGATTAATCACTATCAAGATTGAGTCTGGTCTCAGGAAGCAGGCGTCATCGTGAGGATGAAGGTGGTCCGTCGAAGAAGCGTGGTCGTCATGGATTGACGGTTATGTCAAATGATCTATCACTAACCAAGCTACTCTTCCTGCTAAGCCCCCCTTTATCCTCGGTCCACACAGACAAAATGTAGGAATGGCTCACTGCCATGGCTACAGGGGTGTTAGGTATACGTCGATCTCCAGTGAAGCTTGTTGACCTCATGGTCGCCACAACAAGAAAGGCTTTGCATGCTGGCAATTGGAGTTAGAAGATTCGGCGGAGCTGGATATGACATTGGCAGCTTTCATTAGGACTACTAAGCCAAAGGGAGAGGAGAAAGAGGCTGCTGAGGCGGAGGACATGGAGCTGGGCTCGGAGGATGTTGATGATGCTAGCCTTTAGGAGGAGGCGGAGGGCGAGTGATCTCCTAGCAACACTAGGAAAGATCATCTCTCTATTATTTACGTTTTTTTATCATTCTTTCAACGAGAGTACACAGTTAACGCCCTTGGCTAGATTTGTTAGCTTGATCTTACGTTTAGTTTTAAGAGAGTTACATGATTTAGCTTTGCTTTAGTGTTTTTCCATTTTATTTTCAGACTTTTTCAGACTTTGAGTTTGTATAATAAGCGTTTTTTTTTTGCATAGTTTCATTAGCATGTTTAGGTTTTAGCTTATATGAGAGGTGACATGTGACTGTGTATGGTGTTGTCGCCAAATGAAGAAAATTCATCCCCTAAAAAAAATAATGAAAACGATCCTAATGTGTAGTCGGCTAAACAAGACTTGGTGTCAATTTCTTCGACCTGGACGAAACAATATATGCATCTAGGACAAAATATAAGGCGTGTTGGCCCTCATTTTATAACGTTATCAATTGATACGTTTCAGATGGAGTTTTATTTGATTGTTAATTGGATGCATTGATCAGTTGATCAATTATATATTGTGTGAAATTCTGAATATACTAATAGTGTTTTTGTTGTTGCAGTGTGAGCGACAGATCGAGGGGTTCATCCTTCGTCTTCTTGAAGCCTAGCTTGAAATTAAATAGGACTTGAATTTCATACGTCATTCAAAACCAGCAGCCTTAAAGAAACAAAGGATGTCAACATAGTGTCAAGGTGACAAGGAAATAAGATGGAATACATCTTCATGTCCCAATCCAAGGCTCCCGACACAGCAAGCTAGATTTATCTAATCGTTCTCATTGCAAACATACAAAACAAGAAATCATGAATTATATGTAGCTAATTAGCATTTAGTACAACAGAATCAAATAGCTGTTTAAAAATCCTAATATTAAACATACATTCTGATGTAATAGATATAAACGAAAAATACCTATACGACTTGCCTCTACTTTGTTGTTTCAAAGTTATGCATCTTCCAAACTCTCTTTATACCAGTTCCCCATCTATAAAAACGGAGACATCCTCCTTTAATTCAGTGCTCAATAATGCATAAGCTTATGCAGGTTTGATAATTCCAAATGGTTAATGTTATAACTCCAAAATTCGAATTCGAAGCCATGAAAAACTCTAAAACAATCTCAAATAAATCGAAATCATCTTATAGTCACAGCGTATCGTAACTGAGTTCATAGTACATCTCAGTCGATTTGATTATTATAAAACCAGTTTATAATTCAAGCATTATAACAAATGGAAATGTAAAATCCTCTCAATCCTCACCCCAAATAGAAATAATGAAACTTCGAAATCTTCAGAGTAGCCCTCCAATTCTGCTAATCCACACATGCAAAACTATCCCTTACACCATCGAATAGGTGCACCGGAATTGCAAACACAAACCCGGTAAGCTTTGCAGCTCGTATGATTAAAACAACAGTATAACACGCATAGTAATATAAGAGAAAAATACTGAAAACATTTAATTATAAATGCACTCATAAGTCACAGGACGACCCATCTGGATGTTCAATAATATCTGAAAATATAAATGCTCATGAGAAATTGGGCAACCCATCTATTTACCCGAATACATTTATAATTCGGGTACTCATGAGACCTAGGTACTCATCTTTTACCCCTCATGCAGTACGCCGTCAGAAATTGGGCAACCTATATGTTACCCAATATCCCAAAAATATGGGTACTCATAAGCAGGTAACTCATCTGTTACCCCTCATGCAGTACACCGACAGACAGACTAGAGCTCAAACTGAATCGTAAATGTCACCCCGCCAAGGCTAGGTTCCGATATGCTAACACGTCCGAAAATAGAAAAACGTTTTAACATGACTCAAGTTAAAACCACGTACAATACAATCCTCACATGTTATTGTACAATAACGAAGCGACTCATGCTCAAATAAAATAAATATTAGTGCTATAAATAAACTCATTTGGAAATATGAATATGACAGTATATAATATAGCAACTCATATATATGTATCATTTTTACCATTTATACACATACACAACCCACTATATCATATACATATCATAGTTCGGTCTTTTAAAATATGGCGTAATTATGAATCAACGCCAAGGGTAGACTCGTCATAATGAGATTTACTCACCTTATTTTTTTGAACGTAATTTCCACAATACTGAAAGCAAATCCTTCACTTGTTTTGTCGATCACCTAGTTGTATAAAAAGTGGTTAGAAACGTTACGTAAAACCTCAAATGCCGAATCAGTACTATTGTTTACTGTTAAGCAATTAACGACTTTTACGCTATTACTGTTCACGTAATTACTATTCATGTAAGTACTGTTTACGTATTACTGTACACCAATGTAATGTTTCAGTAAATACTAATCACCGATTTACTATTTCAGAAATTTACTTTTATAATTACTGTACAGAAATTACTTTTTACATTTACTGTACAGAATTACTTTTACAATTATTGTACATAAATTACTTTTTACATTTACTATATAAAAATTACTTTCTACAAAATTTACTGTTCGAAATCATTGTTCATGCGTCGCTGCACGTGGCGGTGTGTGGGGTTCACGCGCCATCTTCGGCAGCCGCGCGTGGCTTGCCCACCGCCGCCCAAAACCCTCCCTTTTCAACTCCTTCACCCTTCCACGGCCTAAGGCCGTCTCTTGCACCCTTCACACGCCCTCACGTGCCGCCACAAACGGCGACATGTGCCCCTCCACCACCTCCGGCCAAACCCATCCAATCAACATGAAAATCAAAGAGTAGGAGGAGGAGATCACAACCATACCTTCAGGTTGTCCAGAACTGGCCGGAGACCGCCACATTCGCCGCCGCAATGTCTCAGATCGAGGGGAGAAGATCAACGCGTTGCAACTTGATTTGAGCCTCACCGCAGGTGGAATCGCGTCGAGGAGGAAGAGAGAGGGCTCGCCGTCGTGACCCCGAGCTCCTGTGACACCGGCGACGTCGAGATCGAAAGTTGTCAGCACTGCTGGATCTCTGCCTAGGGTGCGTCGCCGTCACCATCGGTCGACGCGTTGTGGCCGTGCGGTCCCAATGACACCGGCGGTGTCGTGAACGGCGGCCGGTGGAGGGAGATCCCCGGCGATAGATGAGGGGAAGGGAGAGAGGGTCGGGGAGAGAGAGAGGAGAGGCTGCGGGGAGAGAGAGAGAGAGAGAAAGAGAAATTTATGTTTTTGAAAACTAGTGTTTTGAAAAATATCTTTTTATACCATTTCCAAAATCGGAAACCAACTTCCATTGTCAATAACTTTCTCATACGATGTCCGATTAAAGTGCGTGACATGTCTATGAACTCGTATCGACGAGCTCTACAACTTTCGTGAAGGAAGTTTTCGGAAACGAGTGATGAAGTAAAAGTCGACTTCCGTGTTGCGGAAACGTTACGTTTTTAACTTTTAAATTTCCGAATACGATTTCGTTTCGTTTGACGTCGTCGACTAAAGCGAAAAATAAGCGATTTATTCAATTTCTTAGAATTCATACAATTTGAACCTGAAAATTCAGGGTATTACAGTTAATGTCATTCTGTTATTGCCTTTGCAAAATCACTAGGTGATTCAGCTGAAGAGCAGGTACACAACACCACCAGTCTCAAAGTAGTGGGAGGCTGAGAACTGCTGATAGGAAGTCCATCAGCCTATTGTCCCATTGGCCCAATTCGGACCTAAACCTGATTAATTATAGGCCGAACCCCAGAACCTACTGACCCAATCTTTGACCCAGTCCCAGTGTCTTGTATGTATGAACTCCAATGCCTTTTGAAGTCATCAAACGAAGACCATGAACTCGAGCTTATTTCAAACTTTCTTTACTCCAAAAAAAAAAACCAAACTCTCTGATGATTAACGCTGAGTTCGTTTGCTGAAAGTTAAACTTAGCTTCTCTCAGTTTAAAATGCGAATTCAAATGAGTTGATAATTATCTAAATTCAATCCGAACTGGAATGATTGAGAGGGAACAAGGTCAGTACTCAATACTGCAACGCCTGTCTATTAATTCATTTTGCATTTAACTCGTGGCTCATTACTTAGATATTACAGCAGTAAAATCCTACCGACTTGAAAGCACAATTGTCATGGTACGATAGTCTTGGTCAAATTTATCAACTTCTAATCACTTCAATTAGAAACAATCCTCACTAGTAGCCTCTACATAAACAAGAGAGTGGGGTAGATAGAGTTTCACGTACTATTTCCTTCAGCTGCACGGAAAGGATGTTAGCTATTAGTTAGTAGTGTGGCATTGCTTCTAGATGCTCTTACTTAGCTTGGTGGCAAACACCAGATCGAGCAAATCTTTTATTATATATGAATACTATGAAGAGGTAAGATAAGTTCGGATTTTAGTCCTCGACAAAGAAGGGGACAAATGTTCTTAGTAATTAAATATATAGATATATATATTAAATAAGTTAATCGATCATTAGCAAGGAGGTGATGGCTGATGTGCTGTGGGAACCATATCGATTCTGAGAAACAATGGACAAGAAGAATGATCCATGCCCTAGCTGTGGGTGAAAAGCGATGGTCCACCAGTTCACTTTAGAAAGGGAAACAATCAAACAGACAAAGACGTTCGTGGTTCTTATTAAAACAGAAACCCCGGCCTTTATTCATTGTCCGTCACAATGTTAGGGCTGGATTGCTTGGAACTAGCTTAATTGGCCTGCAATTATAAGAGTACGCATCCATTTTGGCTTCTATATCTCATTTTCTCTCAATCTCTCTCTCGCTGAAACTGACTGAAATATTCTGAGACCAGTTATGGACTGCATGTTAACTACCGTTCTTCAGAGAAGTATAGGATCGAGGTGGTTCAGAAGTTGAATGGTGGTTGTATTATGATTATAAACTATAAAGTAAGAAGTATTTAATTAAGTGAATTCGACATTGAATACCTTAGTTAAATCCGTTTGTAATTACTTGCATCATAGGTTAACCAAAAAGCTTTTGAATTTTTGTTTTTTTACTGCTCACTGTTGTGCACTTGTCTCCAGATCGATAATATTAGTATAAAAGTTTCTCTTCAATCTTATCCAAACATACATGTAGCAAGTATACTGATATATTCATGGATACATTAACAGTAGAAAACATAATAACATATATATCCAGCTATCCCTACCCCGTACTGATCGAATTTCGATACCAGATTGGCCGGTGAATTCCTCCTCCAGTCCTCCCCGTTACTGATGTTCATCCGAATTTCTTCGCATATAGGCCGGAGAGCCGATACCGACTCACCTCGATCGATGGAATTTATATATCCATCCTAGGTCAGACATATATAGTTAATGCATGCATTGTACGTACTTGGCACAGAAGTGTAAAAAAATGAAACTATTTTTGCAGTCTCTGAAGCATCTCTTCTGTACTGTATCAGCCAGAGATCGACCAGATTGGTTCTTTTGAATATCGAGCTGCTTTGATCACATGAAGTAAATTGCATAATTTACACTATAAATATTAATTAACCTGCTGCTCAGGCAACAAATAACCATAGATTAACCTATCACTCACATAAATTAATTACGGTATCCCTCCAGACTACACCAGAGTCGAGAGTAATGAAATATGATTCTCTAGGGCGAGGAGAATATCATCAGCCTCAAGTTAATTAATCCAGCATACCTTTCATGTGGTTTATCAGCAAATTAGTTAGTTTTATTATCACCCCAGTTAGCTTTAACTACTTGTAATTGAGTTGACAATCTCATTTTACAATTATCGCAGCTACCGGTCAACTCACGTATATCATCCCCTGAATTTTATATTTTGCATGCATGCAGCTCAATGCCTCAATCAATTAGTTTGACAGTTTTAGCTTGTTTTGATCTGGCCTCTGACAAGAGGGCCATCACTTGGCGGAACCTTAAGCATGCAGTACGAACAATACAATGCAAAAAGAAAAAAGAAAAATAAAAGGAAATACTCCATGCCAGAAATCTCTAACTTGTTCGTGCCAGGGATTATTTCTTTTTGGAGATTTTTTTTGACGTAGAATTTCGCAAGCCGGGATATATCCTCTCATCAGCAGAATATATGATATCATTTTTTCCGTTCAGCTCGCAAACTATATATTAGTACGGTCGATCTTCGACAATTATATCTCCTTCCAATGGCGGATCCTAGATCACAATATTGGAGATGCTCAAACTTCTCTACCAAAGAAAAAAAAGTTGTGGAGAATTTCCTTAGTGCTAGATAATTTTATTAATTAAAAAAAATATACACAAAATTAATATAAATCTCACACATGCTAAATTTTTTTGCACAAATTAGTCGTTAGATATTTGATATCTCTAATCGCCTCCTCATTATCTAATATTCAGCATTCTATTTCTCAATATAAATTGACTAATGAAAATTGAATTGAAAGTTGTAGTTGGTCATAAAAAATTTAGAGAAGATATATATGGAAAAATAAATCTGACTATTTTAACTTCCAAACTCTACATTTTTCTCATAAAATCATGAATTAATTTAATTTGAAACGCTTTTATTCTCATAAACTTCTCGATCCATCAACTTTTGTAAAATTATATATATATCATGATCAAAACTTCTGAGAAGTAAAAAGTTAAAAGAATATATATAATTTAATCAAAATAATTAATATTGATAAGACAGTGGAATATTAATATGTCTTAGATGAATATATTCCAGTTGATCTGAGCGAAGAATGTGAGGTGTACCAAACAAATTAAGGCCTGGATTGATCACAACCTCACGTGAGAGCGATCCTATTCCATCATATGCAATATTTGATCTTTTTGGGTCCATATGTTAGAAGTCTGATCTGGACAAATCCGCAACATTGGATTCTGAACTCACTTGATTGATCTGAACATTCAAGAACTTCTGTTGTTGAACATTATAGAAGAATTTGGGCGAAATATGCTTGGTGTTGTCTCCCTTGATGAAACCTAACTTTGTATGATCTATGCAAGCAGCATTATCTTCATAAATGTAGGGCTGGGCACGGGCCCGGCCCGGACTTTTTTTTTCAGGGCCCGGGCCCGGCCCGGTTGTAGTTTGACGGGCCGGGTTTTTTTCTAAAAAAATCAGGAACCGGGTAAAACCCGGTCCGGGTCAATTAATTGTAAGGCCCGGGTAAAACCCGGACCGGTAACATCCGGGCCGAGCCCGCCCGGTTTTCCGGGCCTAACTCTGTTTTTGGCTAGTTGGCGGTGAATCGGCAGTGAGAGGCGACGACAATGGAAATCATGGGATTGGAATTAGTTAAGTTTAAGGTTATTTGGTTATGTTCCAGTGTCATTGTATCTATTCTATAAGTTTATGATCACTTACAAAAGCCAATTATATAATAATACCTAATGTCCCGGGTTTCCGGGTTTTTTTTTTAAAGATTTGAAGGCCCGGGACCAGCCCGGACATAACAAAGCCCGGCCCGTTTATCACATGACAACATATGAGCCCGGCAAAAAACCCGGCCTGCCCGGACGGGCCCGGCGGTCCGGTCAGGGTTTTTTTTCTTCTTCGGGCTTTTTGCCCAGCCCTACATAAATGCACGTAGGTTGATCAGTTGTAGAGACTAATCCACAAGAATCACGAATATGACGAACGAGAGCCAAATACTTTCTTTAACTGCTTCATAAAGAGCAATGATCGCCGCGTGATTCAAATAAGTAGCAACAAGAGATTTCTTCGTGGATCTCCAAGATATCGTCGTATTCCCAATGGTAAACACATAACCGGTTTGAGAACGAGCCTTGTGAGGGTCATAGAGGTACCCTACGTCGGCATAATTAACTAACAAGTTGTTTGGAGTATTTGCATCGGGAGAATGAGCAGAACGGGACCGGTTGCTGCTCTCATCACTGTGCACGGTCTCCACGCCATGGCGGCCGGCGACGTTGCTGCGGCGTACGGCGGCAAGGCCGGGGTTGACGACGACGGTGGTGCGGGGAGATACTGTGGCGGTGTTCTCTCTACAATAGGGGTAGAACAATCTCATGTCAAGGGAACCTTTCAAGTACCGAAACAAATGCTCGATACCATTCCAATGACATAGTGTAGGTGAGGAGCTAAATCTAGCTAATAAATTCACTGTGAAAGATATGTCCGGTCTAGTGCATTGAGCAAGATACAATAGTGCCCCAATTGCTCTAAGGTATGCAACTTCAGGACCAAGAACTTCTTCATCATCCTCTTTAGGACGGAATTGATCATTCTTGATATCTACACTTTGGACGACCATGAGAGTAGACAATGAACTGCATGGATCCATATTGAAACGTCGAAGCA
The DNA here is from genome assembly GCF_933775445.1 of Argentina anserina. NCBI lineage: Eukaryota > Viridiplantae > Streptophyta > Magnoliopsida > Rosales > Rosaceae > Argentina > Argentina anserina. Next base: position 21,568,003 of record NC_065875.1, read on the forward strand.
TTTTCTGCGTGTAGTTCGACTGGTGGACTAAGATACCGTCGGCCATATGCACAAGCTCAAGGCCGAAACATAATTCCGTCCTCCCTAGGTCCTTCATCTCAAATTCTGACTTTAAATGAGACACGGTCTCTTCAATCTCATCAAGAGTACCAATTATATTCATGTCATCAACGTAAACCACAACGATGATGAATCCAGAATTTGTCTTTCGTATGAACACACATGGACATAGTTCATCACTCTTATAACCCCCTCTCACCAAGTATCGATGCAACCGATTGTACCACATTCTTCTGGATTGCTTCAACCCATACAATGAACAACGTAATCTGACTTCATGAACACTCTGTAGTCTGGAGGCACTTGAAGGAGGTAAATGTAGTCCCTCTGGAGCTTTCATGTATATCTCTGCGTCAAGATCCCCATAGAGATAAGATGTGACCACATCCATAAGCTGCATGTTTAGTCTTTCGAACACTACAAAACTAATGAGGTAGCGGAATGTAATGATGTCCATAACAAGAGAATAAGTCTCTTCATAGTCAATGTCATGTCGTTGTGAGAATCCTTGCGCCACGAGTCTTGTGTTACAATGCACGATCTCGTTCATCTCATTACGCTTACGAATGAAGACCCATTTATGTCCAACAAGTTTGACATTTCTTGGAGTCAATTCAACCTTTCTGAATACTTCTCTCTTCGTTAATGAGTCAAGTTCTACCTGTATTGCTTCCTTCCACTTCGGCCAATATGCTCTGCGTTCACATTCAGCTACAAAGCGAGGTTCAATGTCGTCTTTAAATATGATCTCATGTGCGACGAAATAAGCGAAAATGTCATCAATGCATGTAGTGGCTCGGTTTCGGACCGATTGCTCACTTGTGTAGTTCACTGAGATTTCGTTGTTCTATGGCATCAAACAAGGTTCCATAGCGTTCCACGGTAACACCTGAGTTGATTCATGGACATAGCTGTAATCAGATACAACTTTATACGATGGAAATTCATCGTTGATGACGCGTTATGCCTTGGTCATTCGCTTCTTTCTAGGCTTTGAATTTTTAGAGTTTACTGATCTCCCCCGTTTCCTTTGAGGAGCCGAGGCCGAAGCTGCTCCATGCAGGTCCATCTTGGCGACGTCAGCAACACCACGGCGTACGGTGGTGCCACCGCCGGCCTCCGTACGTCCCACTGTCAGGGGCGGTGCCAACGTTTCTAGGTACAGGAGCTTGTCTTCCACGCCCGTATTTCAGAACATCCAACCATGTCGGTACATTTGCAGTGGGTATGTTTGATCTCGTCATTTTAGTAATATCTACAAACCTTTCGGGCAACGAATCTGTGACTTTCTGGAGGTCGATAATGCCTTCACTTCTAACTCACTTTGAGCAGTGTGGGGGTCATAATGAGACATAGTGGGGACACACCATGTCAATTCCTGAAGTTTATTTGGAATGATAACATTCCCATCTCCCGTTACTGACGGGAAGCATGTCTCATCAAAGTGACAATCTGCAAATTTTGCAGTAAAGAGATCTTCGGTGGTTGGTTCTAAGTAGCGGACAATCGTTGGGGAATTATAGCCAACATAGATACCTAATCGTCTCTGATGACCCATTTTAGTATGCAGTGGAGGCGTAATAGGCACATAGACAGCGCAACCAAATATGCGTAAGTGTGAAGTATTGGGTTCACACTTAGTTAGTCGCGGGTCTGAAACTAATAAGTGTTGATGCATGTAACACTACATATCCCCACGCAGAGACCGGCATGTTAGTACCTATAACCATTGCCCGAGCAACAAGCTGAATACGCTTGATGGTAGCCTCTGCTAGACCGTTCTGTGAATGAACATGAGGAATAAGATGTTCAACTTCGATCCCAATAGACATGCAGTAATCATCAAAAGTTTTGGAGGTTAATTCTTCAGCATTATCCAAATGAATAGATTTGATAGGATAGTCAGGGTGGTGAGCCCAAAGTTTGATTATCTCAACTAATAACTTAGCAAATGCAACATTCCTTGTAGGTAACAAAGCGACTTGTGACCAACGCGTTGATGCATCAACCAATACCATAAAATATCTAAAAGGTCTGCATTCTGATTGAATAGGTCCACAAATATCACCTTGGATACGTTGTAAGAATAAAATGTTCTCTGTTGAAGCCTTAGTGAAAGAATGACTTCCTTGAAATTTAGCTTGTGAACAAGCTTTGCAAAACGAGAAATGGGCATCAGAAATTGCCATGGAGACATGAGAAAACACGAGAGACATCACAAGCTTCTGTGAAGGAGGGGATGCCGCCACCGACGGCATGAATGTCGTGGAGCTGCCGAGAGGGGCAAGCTCGGCTACACCGTGTAGTGCACGGGTAGTCACGGCCTCACCATGTGGAGCATGGGTGAGCTGATCTTCCAATCGCTTTCGGGACTTGAAAAATGGATGATCATGTGAATTCTTAAGAATGGTAATCATCATATTACGTCCAGGGTGCCCGAGACGGGCATGCCAAAGCATATAAGAGTCTGAATCACAAAAGTTGCGTTCAACCGTATATGATTTAAAGATTCGAATAGAAGTAAGATACAAACCATTCCCGAGACTCTTCATCTTCTCTAAGATGCGGCGTTGTCCTGCTTTCTCAGAGGTAACACAAAGATATTGTTCTCCATTCTCAACATAAGTATCGAAGTGAAAATCATTGGAACGTATGTCCTTAAAACTTAGCAAGGTGCGGGGAGACTTCGGCGCATAAAGAGCGTCAACGACGTTGAGAGTCATACCATTAGGCAACGTAAAAGAAGCGATGTCTCTTCCTTGAATGATGGATTTAGAGCCAATCATTGTAGTCATTGAACAAGTCGAAAACACTATATCCGTGAATAACTGCATGTGCCGTAGGACAGTGTGGGTGGTGCCGCAATCAACTAGACATTCGATTTCACTGCGGGACATCTACAAAATGAAAATTAAGAGAGTCAGTGACACATGAACAATTCTATACAATACTCCGTAGGATATTGTAAGAAAGGGAATCGAAACAATGTGCGATCTCATCGAATGTATCTCATGGCAATAGTACTATATTGTTCAACTAAAGATTTAGGAAAAACATGGTATTGAAGCAGTGGAATACCAAATAGTAAACTAAGGTGGTAGAAACCATCTAAAATTGGTGTAAAAACACACATAAGAGTGCTAGTGAGCGTAGATAACGAACTTGGAGAAAACCGGAAAATTAACTAGAAAACTATGTCAAAAGAACTCAAAACCGGGTGAAATTTATACTAGGAAAACGTGGCAGCAAGAACTTATGGAAATATCCCGGAAAAATAATGAGAAACGATGAAAAAATCTTCGAAAAACTTGTTGGAAAACCAGCGGCGATGATTGCCGGAAAACCGGCCGGCGGCAGCCGGAGGTGGCTGGTAAGGAGACCGCAGCTACAGGTTTGACAAGGGATGCCGGCAGAAATCGGATGGTAGCGCCGGAAACGCCGGCAGGTGGCCAGAAGGTGAGCAAAATGCAGGAAAACTTTCCAGAAACGCCGGAACAGTAACCGGGTACTGCCAAAGGCCAAAACAACGTCAATTTTTGACGTTCCGAGGACCGTTTTTTTAAATTTAAAGTTCCAAATTCACAATGTAGTACTATTGAGGTCCATGTAACCCAAAAACGTCCAATTTAAAAACCACGTGAGTTGCACACGTTGACCATCATGCTAAGTGTAAGGTAAATAAAATTCTCAAAAAGATCGACTTGTAAACAAGAAATCGAGAATTTTATTGAATGTCAATCTTTAATACATCACACACGGACTTCTAATTCCAAAATCAAAAGACTTTTACAAAGTCAATGAAAATAACAATGGCGGTCGACCATAACAATACTTGAAATCATAAAACTAGAATAAGCTAAAAACGGCTAATCAAAGTCGGGAGTATCCATTGTAGGCGCTGGAGGCTTAGTCTTGGAAGCAATGGGCTCGGGCTTTATGGAGATGTGGTGAGTCTCGATCTCAGGGTCCTCATCCACATGATTCGATTCAGGTTGTAGAAACTTCTTGTAGGCGGAGTATGCCTTGATCATTTATTTGCTAGCGCGGCAATCGCGATTAAAGTACTTGAAGAAACCACATTTTGAAGCATGGAGACTTTCCATTACCGGAAGTGGAGGCCTGAGGAGGCACACGGCCTCCTTAAGTTTTGGGACGGGGACGGCCTCCCCCGGGGGGTGCGGCGCCGCCACCATCTCGGGTCGAAGTATTGGACTTGGGTCGAGAACGACCATGTTGCCTCCCACCACGAGAGTTGTTACGTTGTGGCTGGTATGGATCGTTCCTTAATTGATTCTTTTACTTAGGAGCTTTCCCATAGTTAGACTGTGGCGTAGAAATCTTTTTAGTGCCAACCGGTCTATTGTTGTACCGTAAGCGTAGTTTGTCCCATAATTATTTAGGATCTTTTACATTCACGTATTGCCTCTTGAGAGTTGCATGGATGTGACGTCTCATGAAGATGAGAGCTTGAGTCTTGGTCACAGGTGGGAAATTAGCAGGAGGGTCGGCAAACATGCCTTGGATCCCTCAGCTCTCGAAAGCTTGCTCCATGTCAAAAACCCAGTGGTGTTATTCTTTGCCTTCTAGGTAAGAAGGCCAAATTCCAGTCGAGATGGCGATGACATCTACAAAAACGAATACAGAATCAATTAAATTCAAGTATGATAGGAATTATAAGGGGTGACGTATCACAAGAAAAATCGATGCAAACGGTGATACTCATGATCGCACCCAAAATAGAGGTGCACTCAGGCAACCACACGAAATCGATTAACTTCTCTTTCAAAACAATCGTGACTCCCCTAAGACCGTCACACGAAAAATATCGACCAAGAGGGGAATCATATCTCTCTTTGGTCTTATTGGCGTTATAAGAAAGGCCGGAAATGAGACATGAAGAAGGCTAATAGCTCCCGATATAATATATCTATACGTTCAAAAGCGGGAACGTTAATGAAAAATTACCTTTGAAGGTGTGGAGAAGACGAGAGTAGCTTCTTTGGAGTGAAGATTTTGCTTGTTGAGTTCGCGTTGCTTGCGTGAATATGCTGGAGGAGAAATCTTGAATGCTTTGATGTAGGGTCTTGTGGGGTAAAAAAATGATTTTGCGGGGCGAATGCGGATGAGACCATGTGGAGCTGCGGGGTTGCAGGGGCTGCGGGGAGTGGCAGGGACTGTCGCCGATAAGGAGTGCCGACAGGAAGGTTGCCAGAGGCCTGAGACAAGGGCGGCCGGCGGGAGAAAAAATAGGATTTCAAGGGCTTTAAAAGTTCATAGTTTTAGAGCAGAGTGTGTGCAGAGTGCGTGATAACGTGGTGCATGATGAAATAACTGTGTCTTTATTGAATGATATGGGGGCCTATATATAGGCATTATAAAACTACAATCCTGTATGATTCGGAGTTCTAATCTATTACAGAGATGCTAATTTATCTCTAACTTATTAAGGTTAAGACACACATAAAGATAAAATAGTAATTCTCCCGAAACACGCTTGATTTTATCCAAATAATTTCACTTTGTTAAGATTATTAGTACGTGATATCGTGGATGTCGATTGTATTTTGGTATATATGTCTCCAATTCGATAAAGAATTGTCGGATGTACGTGTTACTCGATTACAAATTACGTATCTTCTGGAGCTGGCGGAAAATCTGGAAGCGATAGTTATACCCCTTGGCCATCAATGCCCCATACGGCCATACCTATATATGATACATTGCAGCACATATAATACACTAACTAGCTGCGCTGTAATACTCTTGTTCAGGTCGATCATGAACTCATCACCTACGTCTTCTTATTTTTGGATGTGTTATCAGTAGTAGATCTGCGCGAGTTCAACAGATTACCCATCATCTCTGTCCGGCCTAATAATCCAACACAACATGCATGTAATCTTGTGCATGTCATGATGATAAATATAATACATACTTATCTTCTTCTGCGCTTCGGAGACGTACCGTTTCAGAATAGTAATCCTCAAACTGAACTTCTGTCATCTGAGATCATCACTATGGTCTAACGCCGGCCAGTTTTGGGATTTCTGTTCACGCCATCTAGATCTCCTGGCATGAACAATTCAATTTTTGTGATCTGACATCGAGGAGGTCAGCTAATTCTAAAATATATACATTCTACATGCACGAATATAATGTACCCCATTTGTAATTTTTGTAATAAATAGTAAAAAGGCGTCGACGTCTTTTATTTTTCCTCTCACTTGAAACAAGAATGGAGGGTATACCAAACACAGCTCGATCACAACCCCAAAGATATAATGGCATGTGTGTAGACTCAAGGCTGTTCGGTATGCAATCAATCACAAATAGACTGGTCCATGCGATACTTATTTCGTGAATATTTTACCGTTTAATTTGATAATGACACAGACGATTACTATAGTTTTTCTCTGGTTCTAGCTATGTATATATTACACAAAGAGCAAACTGACTATCATATGGCGGATTATTTGAAATAGGACAAAACCCTTTTTCTCTTTTCTTTTTCGGTGTCTCCATATGGGAAATAAACATGACACAGACTCTTATAGTCTATATTTATGGGAAATAAAACGATTCAATAAGCAACATTTGCATTTCAACTTCAGACTTTAGTTACTAATTAATGTGGTACTAGATTTAATTTGTGTGGTTGGTGACATAACTTGCATAAATAACTTTTCCTAAATCCGGCAGGTTCATAACATCTCTCAACAAATTAACTAGCTTGAATGTAGTATACACCGTCAAAATCCAACCCCATTCCTTAAATCGTTGTTGTACGATCGATTCCAAAAAACTATATTACTCGAATCCAAGTAAGATCTTCGATCTCTATCTTGATACATAGCTGTACTTCAAAAAATTTCTCTTATCATTCCTACAAATCTTATATACTAGCTTCCAGTGTATGATCAGTCAACTTTGGGTTGCTTGTACATTGTAATCTCCAAGTCAAACATGCTTAATAGAGACTTGTTGCAGAAAATTTGTTCGTGTTATTGACCATTTGGTGTATATTTCACTCAACACCCAAATAAACCTATCTGCATATGACTCTGGAGATAGATTTATTGAACGACTGCGTATAATTCCAAAATCGGGCACTTAATTAGCTATATGTACCAAACTGACTACGAATGAAAATGCGAGTCCAATTCTAACACTAGCCCTAAAAAACTCAACCGGGTCCATCCAATGACGGACAATAGGCAGCCACTTCTGTCGTCGAGAGAGGAGGCGGTACCAGCTCCTCATCACCAGGTGCATAACCACCTAGAGTCCCTCCCTCCACCCGCAAACCCTTCTTTCATTTCCAGCAGCACCTTCAATCCTGACACCGATGACATCCCTCCCATCAATAGCGTCCTCGACTTTTTCCGAGAGTTCAACCGAGAATCCAAGAAGCTCTGGTTCCTTGCCGGCCCCGCCGTTTTCACTTCCCTATGTCAGTACTCTCTCGGCGCCGTCACCCAAATCTTTGCTGGACATGTTGGCACTCTCGACCTCGCCGCTGTCTCCATCGAAAACTCCGTCATCGCCGGATTCTCCTTCGGCATTTTGGTACTCATCCTTTCTATCAATATATTTTAGTTGTACTATTAACAAACATAACATGTTATATCGTCTGCGCTTGTATGAGTACTAATTTGAACTATAACGGGAGTGATTGAAGCTTGGAATGGGGAGTGCACTTGAGACGTTATGTGGGCAAGCGTTTGGGGCCGGACAGCTAGACATGTTAGGAATCTACATGCAGCGTTCGTGGGTGATACTCAACGCCACCAGCTTAGTGCTGTGCTTTCTCTACATATTTGCTCAGCAGATTCTGTACGGAATAGGGCAGACGGCGGAGATATCAAAGGCGGCGGGAGTGTTCGCTCTCTATATGATCCCGCAGTTGTTTGCTTACGGGATGAACTTTCCGATAACCAAATTCCTGCAGTCGCAGAGCAAGATCATGGTGATGGCGGTTATCGCAGTGGTGGTGCTGATCATACACACGGCGTTGAGCTGGCTGCTGATGTTGAAGCTCGGGTGGGGGCTGGTAGGAGCGGCGGTGGTGCTGAATTTGTCGTGGTGGATCATAGTTCTGGCTCAGATGGGATATATTGTGGCCGGGACTTGTGGCCGGGCGTGGACTGGCTTCTCGTGGAAGGCTTTCCATAATCTATGGGAGTTTGTTAAGTTGTCTCTTGCTTCAGCAGTCATGCTCTGGTAAGTAGTCTCCAAGTAAAATTGACCTCCCTGCATTTCCATTTTATTAATTAGTTCGATAAGGATGTCTCTCGATCATACTGATCGATCATTAATTAGTTTCATACTTCATCGTTCATACTAATATTATTACCCAGAACCTCTACATGTGACTAGTTTGATTAATGTTTTACATATCGAGGGGATGTGCGCAATTTAAGATCAGCTATGGTACAATTTCTGATCGAGAGATATCTATTTTTTATTATGTATTCGTTACCTGTCATTGTCATGCACTCATGTGGATATTTAATTAATTATATTACGTCATGATATAATTAATAAATATAAAAGAATTAATCAAAAACAATTATAATAAAAAATAAATTAATAACATTAAAAAAAATACACTACATAAAATATAGAGTGATTATATATAATAATTTATGCGTTTGTTAGAAATCAGGGCAGCTGGGCCTCCTGATTACAACCTTAGCATATGTTCCTGTAAGTGCACAACCAACGGTCAAAGCTAGCATATATATATATATATGGCCTTGTGCTCAGTTGTGCAGAGACGTATGCTTAGAAAGATATGAGACGTATGCTTAGAAAGATATGCCTTCTGAAAAGTTGCATGTAGATCATTTCTCTGTTTTGGACCTTCCATATGGGTCCATCAGTTCTGGCAATTGTCAGTTTTCTTATTTAATATTCCAGGCACTCTGTAGCTTCTTTTTCTTTGAGGACTTTTGCTACCTAATGAATGAATATTTTTATCAAGAAGGAACTATAAATCCTTTACTAATTTCTTTGTAGATACTAATTAAAAACTGTACGAATCAGCAATGAATAAGAATTAAGTGCCATGATATGGCTAACTAGACAGACTAATTCTTATATGCAGGTATATGCAGCTACAAAATACAATCTTAATTAGTTATTTATATGTTTTACTCATGTTGCATCTTTATTAAAATTATTACTTTAACCATTCATATTGAGTCGTGTATTTACACGCCGCACATTGATAATTTGCTAAAACTATGAAATAAATAGAAAATGATATATGTATGTGTGTAAGACAAAATCAACTAACATATCGACACATGTATGTACGTATGTGTATGTAGTTTCCTTCATGTAGACCAATTTGGTATGGAATGAATATAAAATTGTCATTTTCATCCTAAATCCGGCATGCATCCAGGACAAGAAAAAAATTACTTATATGGCAAAGTGACAAATTGCAAACAAAGCCCTAGCTTGAATTTTCGTTTCTCAATTCTTGTGCAGTTTGGAAGTGTGGTATTTCATGGCATTGATTCTCTTTGCTGGGTACCTAAAGGACGCAGAAGTTTCTGTGGATGGGCTTTCCATATGGTGAGTGCTCTGTTTCTCTGTACCACTGGTACCACATTTGTGAGGAACTGTCGTTACTCATCGTACCCATGGCAAAAATTAACATTTGGGTACATGGTCTGATTTGCAGCATGAACATATTGGGATGGACAGTCATGGTGTCTCTTGGCATGAATGCAGCAATAAGGTCAGTCAATCTCATCCAAACCTTATAATGCCAAATTCACTTCTAATTCCTAATTCCAACATACAAAACTGAATCGCTATTACGTACGTTGCAGCGTGAGAGTGTCAAATGAACTAGGAGGAGGACACCCAAGAACAGCGAAGTTCTCACTAGTAGTTGCTGTGATATCATCCTTCTTTGTCGGTGTCTTCCTCTCCCTCATCCTCATCATCTTCCGGAACCAATATCCCGCCTTGTTTTCAAGCGATTCGGAAGTCCAGGCTCTCGTAGTGCAGCTCACACCTTTGCTTGCAACCTGCATTGTCATCAACAACATTCAACCTGTACTATCTGGTGTTGCAATTGGAGCAGGATGGCAAGCTGTAGTGGCCTATGTGAACATAGCTTGTTACTATGTAGTTGGGGTACCCTTGGGATTACTCTTTGGGTACTATTTCGACTGGGGTGTTGAGGTAAGTCGATCTCTATCTAATTAGCTTGCCGAATATATTGAGTGGAAAACCAAGAAAAAGAAGTTTCACTGAGTTGAACATTTTTGCAGGGTATTTGGAGTGGAATGCTGATAGGAACATGCATTCAAACTATTGTTCTAATCACCATGGTTTATAGGACCAACTGGAACAAAGAGGTAAAGGGATCGATATGGCATCACTTCCAATTTAAATGCTTATATCTTCCACCAAGCCAAGGATATATAATCCATACAAACTGAGACAACATTTATGTGTTATTCATTCAGGCTGATATAGCAGAAGAAAGGATAAAGAGGTGGGGAGGCCAATCAGACAATCCCAATGACAAGGAGAGCAATGTTGCAACGACATAGAAACAACTTCGTCTTTGGGGAATTGGAGTAGACTACTTACGAACTTATGAGGAAGATAGTTGTCAGATCCAAAATATATATATCTGGCGCGAATTGCAATTTTTGTTTTCCAATATTAGGCGGCCAATCTTTTACAACGATATGAAGATACAGAGTCAGAGACCATTGGCCTTGACCGATGATTTGAAATCACTGTATCAGTTATCAATTCTACTAGACATAGAAACCATTGTTACCGCCAGGTTAATCAATCATCTTTTTAGTTTATGCTCATTATCGAATTTAATATTCACAAAATGTGTACCATTTTTGTGACTCGGACAGGCAATTTCTTGACTTCCACCGTTTTATGATTTATAAGTTGTCTGACTACAAAAAAAATATCAACAAAGGGCACACATCATATGTGACTCATTTGTGGTTTCTGGTTTTTCCTTAAAACCCACATTACTCTCCACAAATACAAATGTGAATTAAAAAGCCACATTTGTGGGAGTAATGTGGGTTTTAGGGAAAGACCACATGACTGAAAGTCACAAATAAGTCACATATGATCATTATGATTGTACCCTCACTTGATATTTTTTTGTAGTGTCTGTTCTACCTAAAGAAAGAACAAGAAGATTGAATAACATAACCCTTTATCAGGCCCTTTCTGCTCTGGCAAACTATTTATTAGTTGCATCGATCGATCTTCATCATCCGACAATAAGTATGTCTCCTCAAACTTATATTGGTCAATATATATGGTTATGATAACCGATGAAATATATATACGGTCCAGATATATATTGTCCATCTACGTTGCTAAAATATCAGATGAAAATAATTGAGAAGATGATGAAGAACGTGACGTGACCAAACAAGCTGCCTTAGCTTAGATAAATTTATTTTGCCTTGAGCGAAGAACGTACCAAACAAACAAAGGCCTGGATTGATCCCAAGCCGACATGAGAGATCCTGGTTCATTCTATAAAAGCATTTAATTTTTCTGGGTCCATCCTTTAGATTTTCTATTTAAATCAAGAAAGTGAGTACGTTTTTCCATTTACACATATGCTAGTCACATTCTCCGAAAGATGAATAAGATTTAGGGTACGGTTCATCCATGATATAGTAATGCCACTCCGAGAAATATTATTTAGTAGCTTCTGTCAGCGTAAGTCATATAATGTAATTTAAAGATGTATATCGTGTAGTTAGTACTTACATATTATGTATATGGTAGTACATAGTACATAGAGTTGCAGTACAATGTATTCTCTATATATAGCCTCCAGTGTGAGATGAATAAATATCAGAAAATTCATTATCCAAATCGTGTCATATTTGACTTGGTATCAGAGCAAAGATTTGAAAGGACTTTGTCTCTTTGTTTTTTCCGTTGCAATTGATTTGTGGAATTAAACCTCATCGTTAGGGTTTTTTGTCCTCTTTTTCTGTCATCGTTAAGTTCTGACCAGCCGTCTCCTTAAGCTCCCTCAAGATTTATCACTTTTGGCACCGCTAGTTGTTTTGGGCACCCATCAGTTCGATTCTTGGCATCTCCTCAGTCATCACCGCCGCATCTCCTCTAGCATCTTCAGTCTGACGTCGGCATTCTAGTTCCGACCCGGCTTTGACAGAGCAATCAGTCAGTCCTCACGCCACATCTCCTCCGGTATCGTCCTCTAGTCTGATGTTAAGGCTGCAGTCTGATCAAGTCGGCACCATCGACCAAGTCTCGTTCTCCTATCACGTCCGGACCTCTCCCGCCTAGGCCGCTGTCATCACATCTCCGGATCGATCCGGATTTGTTCGTTCAAGACCAACCCGTTTCAGCTTAGCCCGACCCGGATCTCTGTAACCTTCTTTAGTCTAACCCGCTTTTATTTCAGTCCGACCCGAGTTTGCTTAAGTTCGACTCGCTATGTTAGGCTCAATCCCAATCCATTTGGTCTAATATGTTTCTCACCACACCCAGAAAGTTGATCAGTACCGTTAAAAAAAAAGGTTCTTGTGTATGTTGGCAATCTGGATTCTCGGATTTTCGAACAAGAGTTTGAGATTGAGTTCCATAAGTTTGACATTATCATAAGAGTATGGGTTGCAAGAAGGCCACCGGGTTATGCTTTTATTGATTTTTTCCGCATTAGAGATGCGGAGAATGCCATTAGAGAGCTAGACGGAAAGAATAATTGGAGAGTTGAGTTCTCAGTCCGCCGGAAGGGGTTTTTTCCATTAATTTTTTTACTCCCTTCTGGCCGGTTCGCACGACTTTAGATATGCTGTGGGGCAATTATGCACTAATGGTAATAATTATGCGACTACAAAGCCTCGAGCAGGTGGTAAGATCGGTATGACTTTAAAGGTTTCTCAATTTGTTGGTTATGATACTTGGATTATTGATTCTGGTGCCTCTGATCATATGACTTATGATAAATCTTATTATATTACCGAGTTATCTCCTCCCCCAATGTCTTATGTTACTAATGCTAATGGTGAGGCTTTTCCAGTGTTAGGGAGAAGGTCAATTCATATCACTCATACTTTAGAACTTCATAATGTTCTATATGTACATGATTTATCACATCACTTATTATCTGTTCCCCAGTTGAACACTGAGTCTCGATGCTCTGTGACCTTTTTTCCCAATGTATGTGATTTTTCAGGATCTTCTCACTAGGGAGATACTCGATCGGGGGGATTTGAGGGGCGAATTGTTTCACTTAGATCAGACATATGCAGGACAGAAACCAGGAGCACAACCACCCACTGCTCTGACATTAAGTTCTAATCAGCTAAGTGAAATTTGGTTGTGGCATCGTCGATTGAGACATTCATCTTTCCATATTATGAAAAAAAAGCATGTCTTCATTGTTTATTGGTGTGGATGAGTCATCTTTGCGTTGTGAAACATGTGTCATTGCTAAGCGTCATTGTTCTACATATTCTCCGAGCTATTCTAAGAGTCATACTCCTTTTGAATTAATTCATTCTGATGTTTAGGGACCTTCCAAAGAGCCTACGGTTATGGCTATGCGGTATTATGTGTCTTTTATTGATGATTGCACTAGGTCATCATGGGTTGTTCTTCTTCAGACCAGAGATGAGGTTTTTCCTACTTTTCAAGCTTTTCACACTCATGTCCAAACACAGTATAATAGTATCATTAGGATTATTTGTTTTGATAATGGGGGGGGGGAGTATGTCAGTCATAATTTTCAACAGTTTTTGAAAGATTATGGGATTATTCACCAAACCACATGTCCACGAACACCGGAGCAAAATGGGGTGTCCGAAAGGAAAAACCGTCATCTCCTTGATATGGCTCGTTCTATTCTTTTTAGTGCTCATATGCCCAAGTATTTGTGGGGTGATGTTGTAGCAACTTCAGCTCATCTTATCAATCGTCTTCCATCTAGTGTCTTTCGGGGAAAAGTTCCTCTTCAGGTTCTTGCATCTCATGTGTCCACTCCCTCTTTTCACAATACACATGCCCTTGTTTTTGGTTGTGTGACTTTTGTTCATGTCCCTAAAAGCCAGAGAAAGTTGAAGTTAGATCCTCGGACGATCAAGTGTGTGTTTGTTGGATATTAGAGCACTCAAAATGGATACATGTGTTATCATCCACCCACCAGAAAGTACTATGTCATTATGGATGTTACTTTCTTTTAGGATATGAGTGACTTTACCTCTTCTGATCCAAACCTTTAGGGGGAGAATTCATTTTTCGAAGAGCTGTACCATGGCGAGGGGGAGGAATCAGAAATAGTCATTGTTGGAGATACTTTTGAGGTGGAAGCTCATTCTGAGATGGAAACTTCAGATAATCAGGTACCAGCAGTAGCAGAAGCTCATTCTAAGGTGGAAACTTCAGATAATCATGTATCAACAATGGCAGAAGCTCCACCAAAGCTAAAAGCATCAGACACCCGGGTTCCAGAAGGAGAACCAATAGTTGAGAGAACAACTGCCTCTCCCGCCATCACTCATACCCCCTGACCAACGACTTACTGGTGCAGAAGGTCACTCATTTGAAGTATGTCCATCCACTGGTACTAGTAGTGAGTCTGATAGTGGGCAATATGAGTGTTACCAAAAAGGTCTACTAGAGGTCAACTCAAAAAAGATATGAACCTAGTTTACAAGCCAAATTAAAATATCCAGTAGTCAATTATATGTCCATTAGGAGATTATCAAAGCCATATGAACTTTTTGTGAATCAAATATATGTTGTATCAGTACCTAACAAAGTGCATGATGCATTGGGGGTCAAAAATGGAGAAAAGCAATGGAGGAAGTGATTGAGGCATTGCAGAAAAATGATACTTGGGAACTTGTGCCTCCATCACATGGCAAGAATGTTGTAGGGTGTCGTTGGGTGTTCACTGTAAAACATAATGTGGATGGATCAATAAGCAGGTATAAAGCACGCATCGTTGCGAAATGGTTTACTCAGACATATGGTATTGATTATGATGAGACTTTTGATCATGTTGCAAAGATGAACACTATCCGAATGCTCCTTTCATTTGCTGCTAGTTTGAATTGGCCACTTCGACAGTTTAATGTCAATAATGCATTTCTTCATGGAGAGTTAGCTGAAGAGGTGTATATGAGTCTTCCTCCAGGATAATTGGCGAATTCGTAGGTTCAATTCCTACTGGATGCATGCCAATGGGACCCTCTAATAAGTTTATTGGTGCCTTTTCTATTGATTCCTACGGATTGGATCAAAAACAACTTCTTCTGGTGATTTTGTGTGCAAATTGAGAAAGTCTCTATATGGTCTCAAACAGACACCCCGTGCCTGGTTTGGGAAGTTCTCACAGTTTATGTAGAAGATTGGTTATAAACAGAGTAATTCAGATCATACTCTGTTTCTTAAGCATCAACAAGGGAAAGTAGTAGCTTTGATTATATATGTTGATGATATGGTGATTACTGGCAGTGATACTGTAGAGATGGATCGACTGCATGGACAGTTGTCTTCTGAGTTTGAGATGAAAGACTTGTGTGATCTCAAGTATTTCTTCGGGATTGAGGTAGCAAGGGGGAGAGACGGGATCTACTTGTGCCAGAAGAAATACATACTTGATTTGTTGACAGAGACATGTATGTTATATTGCACACCTATCGATACCCCTATCGAGAAAAACCATTGTCTAGTAGAGTATGCAGACCAGACACTGACTGATTGAGCTCGCTATCAGAGGTTAGTTGGGCGCTTGATCTATTTGACCCATACTAGATCAGATATTGCTTATGTAGTGAGTGTAGTGAGCTAGTTCATGCATAATCCAAGCGAGAGTCACATGGATGTTGTTGTGAGAATTTTGAGATATTTGAAGTCAGCTCGATGATTCTTCGTGGACTTGAGTTTGGATTTGATGAAGAACGAGCGATTTGGTAGCTTCATGATTCTTCGTGGACTTGATTTTGGATTTGGATTTGATGAAGAACGAGCGATTTGGTAACTTGATAATTCTTCGTGGAGTGATCTTACTTTCTCTTGTGTTGAAGTCGAAGTATGGATCATTCTCTTGAGCTCTAGTACCTATTATCTTGCTCAAGTGATTTTTTTTTCAAGTCTCATCTCTTCATGTTGGAAGAGGTATTTATAGTGTCAAGGTTTCTATTTTATAAAATATTTTAATGACACTAAAATAATAATATTAATTTAATTGTATAATTAAATCAATATGTATTTTCTGATTAATTTAAAATTAGTTAGTCTCATAACTAAATTAAATATATTCAAATAATTGATTTAATTATAACCGTTAAAGAATTTATTAATTTAATCAAATGTCCGATTACCATTTTAAATCGTCAATGACATTCAATTTCTGATTTAAGTCAGAATCACATAGCTTTGATTACGATCATCCATTTATGTCGCGAGTTTTATTCGGATCCGCACTAACTTTGTTGGCCTTTGGGCCACGTGTGCAATTTTGTTGGATTTTTGGTTGATTTAATCATTTAATGAAGATAATTTACTTCATTAAATTTCATGTGTCTACAAATGCCCCCATTTCAAGTCGTGCTACAGATATGTCGTCGTCACGTTCTGAAAGCGCAGCTTGAAGTATGCACTTTGATTTGAAGAATTTGTGGAGCTAGCTTCCAAGGCTCTGCAAATTTTGTAGTAATCTTTCCTTATGACTTCCGAGATTTAGTTCGACACGAAGGGAAATTATTGACCTCTACGTCGATTTATTTTATTTGTAAAATAAAAATATTTCCATCCCCTCTATAATTGGTTTCTCTAGATTTGTCTGGTTCTGAATGCTTAGAAACATTTTTCTCATTTGTTTTGTCTTTCTTTTTCTTATCTTTATCTTTTTTCCATCAATCTTTCCCACCACCACTTAAACATCAGACCATCTTTCTCATTTGTTTTGTCTTTTTTTTTTCTTCTCTTTATCTCTTTTCCATCAACCTTTCCCACCACCAACGAAAGCATCAGACCATCTTTCTCATTTGTTTTGTCTTCTTTTTTCTTCTCTTTATCTCTTTTCTATTAATCCTTCTTTCAACATTTCTCTCCGATGGTTCTAGCATACTTCAAGTTGCGCTTTTAACACATGACGACGACATGTCTGAAACACGACTTGAAGTGAGGGCATTTGTAGACATATGAAATTTAATGAAGTAAATCATCTTCATTAAATGATTAAATCAACCAAGAACCCGACAAAATTGCACACGTGGCCCAAAAGCCAACAAAGTTAGTGCGGATCCGAATAAAACTAGCGACATAAATGGATGATCGTAATCGAAGCTACGTGATTCCGACTTAAATCAGAAATTGAATGTCATTGACGATTCGAAATGGTAATCGGACATTTGATTAAATTAATAAATTCCTTAACGGTTATAATTAAATCAATTATTTGAATATGTTCAATTTAGTTATAAGAATAACTAATTTTAAATTAATCAGAAAATATATATTGATTTAATTATACAATTAAAGAAATATTATTATTTTAGTGTCATTAAAATATTCTATAAAATAAAAGTCTTGACACTATAAATATCACTTCCAATATGAAGAAATGGGACTTGAAAAAAAAATCACTTGAGCAAGGGAAGAGGTACTAGAGCTCAAGAGAAGGACACCTACTTCGACTTCAACACAAGAGAGAGAAAAATCACTCTCGAGAAATCCCGAAGTCTTTCAAGTCCACGAAGAATCATCAAGCTACCAAATCGCTCGTTCTTCATCAAATCCAAATCCAAACTCAAGTCCACGAAGAATCATCGAGCTATCAAATCGCTCGTTCTTTATCAAATCCGAATCCAAACTCAAATTCTCAAGATCAAGTGCACGTCACCCTTGAGCCAACTTACATACGGAAATAGAATCAAAGGAGTTCACAAAGATTGTAACATCATGCTTGATTATCAATAAATTACATTTTATTTATACACATGTCTGCATTCTTATTTATTTTCAGATTCTCGTTCTACACATATGACGATAGATTTTCATTTTGATTGCTCCCGAATTTCTGGTTGGTTGAATTACTACATATAATCCCAATTAATAATGTACCGACCGGGCACTCAGCTATATGTACTCATCTTACTACCAACGAAAATGCGAATCCATTTCTAACACTAGCCCTAATTAAGAATGTAACCAGCCGGATCTATTCAATGGCGGACAATAGGCACCCACTTCTGTCGTCAGGAGACGAGGTGGTGCAGCTAGCTTCTCATCATCAAGTGCATAATCACCTAGAGTCCCTCGCTGCACCCGCAAACCCTTCTTTCATTTCCAGCAGTACCTTCAATCCCGACTCCGATGACATCCCTCCCATCACTAGCTTCCGCGATTTCTTCCGAGAGTTTAATCGAGAATCCAAGAAGCTCTGGTTTCTTGCCGGCCCCGCCATCTTCACTTCCATATGTCAGTACTCTCTCGGCGCCGTCACTCAAATCTTTGCCGGACAGGTCGGCACTATCGACCTCGCCTTCGTCGCCATCGAAAACTCCGTCATCGCCGGATTCTCCTTGACAACGTACATAACAATGTTTGACTGTCGGTGTGCACTTGTATTAGACTACTGTACCAATCTGAACTGTAACTTAATTTGGTGATCAAATTAAGCTCGGAATGGGGAGTGCACTCGAGACGTTATGTGGGCAAGCTTTTGGAGCCGGACAGCTAGACATGTGAGGAATTTACATGCCGCGTTCTTGGGTGATCCTTAATGCCACCAGCATATATAGGGTTGTGCTTTCTTTACATATTTGCTCAGCAGATTCTGTACGGAATAGGGCAGACGGCGGAGATATCAAAGGCTGCGGGAGTGTTCGCTCTCTACATGATCCCGCAGCTGTTTGCGTACGCGATGAACTTTCCGATAACCAAGTTCCTGCAGTCGCAGAGCAAGATCATGGTGGTGTCGGTGATCACAGGGGTGGTGCTTATCATACACAGTGTTGAGCTGGCTGCTGATGTTGAAGCTCGGGTGGGGGTTGGTGGGAGCGGCGGTGGTGCTGAACTTGTCGTGGTGGATCATAGTGTTAGGGAAGCTGGGTTATATTTTGTCGGGGACTTGTGGCCGGGCGTGGACTGGCTTCTCATGGAAGGCCTTCCATAGTCTTTGGGGGTTTGTTAAGTTGTCTCTTGCTTCGGCAGTCATGCTCTGGTAAATAGTCCCGAATCACAAGCTCCCTGCAATAGTTTATTTGATAATCCTTTTCATATCTCTCACTGCTCGACATCAGTTAAATGTGTTTCTACCCCAAAACCTCTTCAGTTTTTTAGTTTTTATATTTTACATATCAAGTGGATGTGAAGAAATTAATTAATATCAGTTTAAGGTAGATTGTGCACGTTTTTCCTCAAGTTATTACATTAGCAATCAGGAAAATTGGTTAATCTTGCCAGACAGAACCCTAGCTTGAATTTTCTTTTGTCAATTTTTCTGCAGTTTGGACGTGTGGTATTTCATGGCATTGATTCTGTTTGCTGGGTACCTAAAGAATGCAGAAGTTTCTGTGAATGGACTATCCATATGGTGAGTACTCTGTTTTTCTCTACAATATATTGGTAGTTTGGTACCCATCGAAATATTTAACATTTGGGTACATCTGAGTTTGCAGCATGAACATATTGGGATGGACAATCATGATGTCTCTTGGCATGAATGCAGCAATAAGGTCAGTCAATCCGATCATAAACCTTACAATGCCAAAATTCACTTCTAATCTGACCACACAACATACAAATTCCAAAATGTACGTTCAATCTGAAACAATCAACTTTGCAGCGTGAGAGTGTCAAATGAACTAGGAGGAGGACACCCAAGAACAGCAAAGTTCTCACTAGTAGTGGCTGTGATAACATCCTTTATCGTGTGTCTTCCTTTCCCTCATCCGCATCATCTTCCGAAACCAATATCCCGCCTTGTTTTCAAGCGATTCGGAAGTCCAGGCTCTCGTGGTGCAGCTCACACCTTTGCTGGCAACCTGCATTGTCACCAACAACATTCAGCCTGTGCTATCTGGTGTTGCAATTGGAGCAGGATGGCAAGCTGTAGTGGCCTATGTGAACATAGCTTGTTACTATGTAGTTGGGGTACCTTGGGCTTACTCTTTGGGTACTATTTTGACTGGGGTGTTCAGGTAAGTCTCTACCTATCTAACCCTGCCTAACATTTTTAGTGAATAGTCCAAAACAGAAGCTTCACTGAATTTGATTATTTTTGCAGGGTATTTGGAGTGGAATGCTAATAGGAACATACATTCAAACTATCGTGCTATTCACCATGGTTTATAGGACCAACTGGAACAAAGAGGTAAAGGGATCAATTTGACATCATTAATGTTCACGAAGTAAATTTCAACAAATTCCCAACCAAGTCAAGGCTGGATCACATACAAACTGAGACATTTATCTGTTATGCATGCAGGCTTCTATAGCAGAAGACATGATAAAGAGATGGGGTGGCCAAGCAGATAATCCTAATGACAAGGAGATCAGCAACGTTGCAAAGACATAGAAACTAATTACAAGTCGGACTTCATCTTCCGGGAATTGTTGTAGACTACTTACGAACTTATGAGGAACGAAGTTGTCATTTGATGCCTATACAAGAACTTCACGCTGGGAAAAAGTTACTACCCTTGGTCTCTTATTGCATGCCTCTATATGTGACAGAACACAACTCGTTCGATTCTAAATGAGAGATATGCAGAGAATCAGATTCTTAAATTAGTATTGCAGAATCAGATTCTAACTATAACTTGTCCCATACATAGATGCTAATACTCATGCCTCGGCATTAAACTCATTGATCTCCTTGTTGCATCCGATCTCGATCTATAACACGAACACGACTCATATTGCACCGAGTCAACCTGTGAGATGTCACAGTCAGATTCTGGTAATTAACTTGGTATTGCATTATTAATTTCCCCTTTTCTAAATCACTTGTGTCGTTTGCCATGACATCGACCACGCATCTACAATTCAGACATAACGACCAGCAAGCTAGTCAGCTCACAACAAACTTGGACTGAAACAACACTCACAAGTCCCTACCTTGATTTGCTAATCATATATACAATTTTCAGGAGATAACTAGTGAATAAATACATGGGGATTTGTTGAGTCAAGCATTTACGCTTCATTTACCCACACATTGTTTCCTTTCATCGATCGCATGTCAAAGATGCATGTAGCAAATACTACCTCGCCTGTTCATTTCTATTTCACTCCACAGTCCTCAACCAAATTAACCGCAGAACATATGGTTGACGTTATTATGTTTGATTTGTTTCCTTGTCTTTTTAATTTGTTTATTATTATTTATACTATTCAATAAAATTCCAAATTGGACCGCCGAGACATGTTATAGCCTATAAATGTACCAATCTCTGCCTATGCAAGAACCTATCTCTATTCCAATACCAATCCGATCATCAAATGGAGGAGAATAAACAGCCACTTCTGTCGATAAGAGACGACGTGGTGGCAATTCCACAACATCATCATCATCCGGTGCATGACAATCTAGAGTCGTTCCCTGCACCTGCAAACGCTTCTTCCATTTCCACCGCGACCTTTAACCCCGACTCCGACGACATCCCTCCCATCAATGGCGTCCGTGACTTCTTCCGTGAGTTCAACCGAGAATCCAAGAAGCTCTGGTTTCTTGCCGGCCCCGCCATCTTCACTTCACTATGTCAGTACTCTCTTGGTGCCATCACTCAAGTCTTCGCCGGCCAGGTCAGCACCATCGACCTCGCCGCCGTCTCCGTCGAGAACTCGGTCATCGCTGGATTCTGCTTTGGCGCTTTGGTACTTAGTCCTATATTCCAATTTCAGCAATGGATTCTATATGATTAAGCTCAAAGCCTCATACTCTCAAACACTCGATCAAACCTTTCTACGTAAACAGTAAACTACTTAATACTCTAACAACATACCATATATAACAACATAAGGTATCACACTCTATTGTACATTTGTACTTGGCCAAATTAATTAATCTCGCCGATCTCCTCTGTTTATGAAGCTCGGCATGGGGAGCGCGCTTGAGACCCTGTGCGGCCAAGCTTTCGGCGCCGGACAGCTTAACATGTTAGGAATCTACATGCAGCGGTCTTGGGTGATCCTCAACGCCACCAGCGTTATGTTGTGCTTTCTCTACATATTTGCTCAGCAGATTCTGTACGGAATTGGTCAGACGGCGGCAATATCCAAGGCGGCGGGTGAGTTCGCCATATACATGATACCTCAGCTGTTCGCGTACGCCATGGTTTTTCCGTTAGCCAAGTTCCTGCAGTCACAGAGCAAGATGATGGTGATGGCTTTGATCGCGGCGGTGGCGCTAATATTGCACACTGTGTTCAGCTGGCTGCTGATGTTAAAGCTCGGATGGGGACTGGTGGGCGCGGCGGTGGTGCTTAACGCGTCGTGGTGGCTCATAGTGGTGTCTCAGATGGTTTATATTCTCTCCGGGACTTGTGGTCGGGCGTGGACTGGTTTCTCATGGAAGGCCTTCCAAGGTCTGTGGGGGTTTGTCAAGTTGTCTCTTGCATCGGCAGTCATGCTCTGGTAAGTCCATCTTCATAATCATCACCTTCAGTCTAGTGAGGGCATGTAAGTACAAGTTGATTTCTTTTCTTATCTTCGGCTATTTGTTTCTTGCACGTCTTAGAAAATCAAGGGGCACATCGCCCTCGATGAACTGTAGATTCTGAAAACAGAAAATTATTTTGGTTCAACTCGGATTGAACATTGACAAATTTCAAAAAGATACAGATGGCAGAGATCTTATATAAATTGAAATACGTACGTTGTTATAGACACACAATTGTAGAATTTAATAGTTTCATTTATGATCATCGTTGTATCTATTTATTTTCATATTGAATGGACTCTAATCATCCTATGATTTCTAAATATCTACCCATTTCTTAAATAAATAAATAAATAAAAATGACGGATTCTATTATTTCTATCTACCCAGAGAAGTAAATGCAATCCGGCCACTTTAGTTAAGCCAATGCAGAAACATGGCCCGGCCAGAAAAGTGACTGTACGTGATCATCAAAAAGAAATCTTCTATCATTTTTGTCTTCCTACTAGTCTCCTTTCTCTTTCTTGTTTTATTCGTATACGTCCTACTAGTCTCCTACTATGACTTGTTCAGAAAAGAAAACAGTTCTCCTACTATGAAAAGTTGATAGCAAACAATGTGAAAAGTGTTTGCTTGGTCCACTCCTAACATTCATTACTAATTGGTAGTTTGGTACATTTAGACGAGAAAATAGAGAAAATAAGAAGATACAATCATCTCCCTTTTGTCCTAAAAATGCCAAAATAATGAAAGAACTCTTGAGTGGAGAAGAAGTGAGTTTGTGATGTGTGACATAGCACGTCTGACTTGAGACTTGAGACATTGAGTTGTGAAATCAATCGTATAGATCGGTAGAGAAGCGATAACGTCTATTTTCTAAAAGAAATCTATTGACAATCTTGTGCAGTTTGGAAGTATGGTATTTTATGGCATTGATTCTCTTTGCTGGATATTTAAAGAATGCAGAAGTTTCTGTGGATGGCCTATCCATATGGTGAGTACTCTCTTCTGCTACACGATCGCGATCTACATTCTTTGATTCAACTTCAGAGTAGCTTGGAAATTAAACTTTATTTGATAAGTTGTCAAGTTGAGAACCGTACTGTATAAATTTGTTGACCGAGTAATATTGAGTATTCTGCAGCATGAACATATTGGGATGGACAATCATGATGTCTTTTGGCATGAATGCAGCTATAAGGTCAGTCACTCTCAGAAACCTTAAATTTTGCATGTAAATTTCCCAATCACAGCCTCTACTGGTTCAAAACTTCAAACTGAAAATGAAGTTGAATATTTGGCAGTGTGAGAGTGTCGAATGAACTTGGAGCTGGACATCCAAGAACAGCAAAGTTCTCGCTAGTAGTGGCCGTAATATCTTCATTCCTTGTTGGCGTTCTTCTGTCGCTCATCCTCATCATCTTCCGAAACCAATATCCAGCATTGTTTTCAAGTGATTCAGACGTTCAAGCGCTCGTGGTGCAGCTCACTCCCTTGCTGGCAACCTGCATTGTCATCAATAACATTCAACCTGTGCTATCTGGTGTTGCAATTGGAGCAGGATGGCAAGCTTTTGTGGCTTATGTCAACATAGGCTGTTACTATATAATTGGGGTGCCCTTGGGTTTACTCTTTGGCTACAAATTCGACTGGGGTGTTATGGTAAGCCTATCTGTATCTACCAAACCTTGTAGTGAATAGTCCGACTATTTTTGCTCACTTAGATATCCATGGGTAAAAGACGTAATCGATCATTCTTGCAGGGGATTTGGATTGGAATGCTCACGGGGACAGTTCTTCAGACTTGTGTCCTCTTCTATTTGGTTTATAAGACCAACTGGAACAAAGAGGTGAGGGATTTGAGCCTCTTTTGTTTTTCCATGTACAATTCGCTAGAACATCAAGAATATCCGGTCAAGTAGGAACTGTAGGATACACCATAACTGAGGTGCTGTTACGTGAAATGCAGGCTTCTATAGCTGAAGACAGGATACGGAAATGGGGAGGCGAATCAGACAATCCCAAAGACAAGGAGAATAACACAATGACATAAGAATTTACAAGTTTCCAGAATACGGAAATGGGGAGGTGAATCAGACAATCCCAAAGACAAGGAGAATAACACAATGACATAAGAATTTACAAGTTTCCAGAATAATACAAGGATAACAGGATGCAAGACTTCAATTTTTACTATTCAGTTCTCAATTCTAGTGAACAAGGTGCAAAAGGGAGCAAGGGGCACAAGAACACTCCCAATCGTTTTGGGTCTTGACTGATCTGCATCAGTGGATGATTTTAAGGCTAAGATGCTTTCTATTTGTTGTATGACAATCAAAGTTGGCATTGAAAACTATTACTCTTTGTAGTATATAATTATCATTCACGTTTATGCAAACTACCATTCAAGAGAAAAAAAAATGAATTCATTACACTTCAAAAGAACATCAATAAGCATACACCATGTTGCGAAAACCATTACTGAAATCCGATGTCAGTCACTTTGATCCATTAGTCAATTGAGTTTAAAAAGCACATTTGCAAAAACAACACAAACAGCCAAGCAGCTGCTCAATGGAATCACATGATTCCATTTATTCAGCGGCAAAACTCTAAATAACACCTATGAAAAACAGTTAACCAATGAAATCCATATCTGTCCAACATAATTGAACAGTGGAACTATTAATGAGTACAACAATTAGCAAAAACACCAACACTAATACTGTGCTTTATGATTGGAACAATAGATCTAGCATATCCAAATATCACTTGGGTTGAAGAATAAAAAGTTGATCACATTCGGTGTGCAAGTAGAACATACATCCAACAATAAAATGAGACTATCTTATATAAAGCAAAACACTCGAAGTAAGCACATAAACAGAAAAAAAAAACCCCCAATTATCATGATGCTCCAAGTGAAGCACACATGAACTTTCTTCCAGACCAATGCCATTAGTCCGTTTGAACAATTCACCAGATTGGGAAATCTGGTTGGTACAGGACTACAGGTCTCTGGTTGTTCTTTTAACTAAACATTGATATAATGACGGAATTCCAACTAGAATGAGAATCGAATCATTTTATCCGAACAATAAACCGATTTCAACTCAAATGTGAGCCAAATCCTCATATTCTATCCAAACAACAAGCTTCTAAACACAATTTCAACCAAGATTGATCAATTGCATGATCGTAAACCAACATAAGCCGCATCACAGGGTAACCAACAGCAACACAAATATCAACACGAATGATAAAACTCATCCAAATCGACCCATGCCACAAACAAAACACAGATAATTAAGCAAATCCCATAAACATGAAAAGCCATTAAACATCCGTTTATCGATATCCGAAAACATAACATAGCTGTCTCCAGGCAGTCTAAACCACATAAACATTTTTAAAAAACGCAGAACAAAATCAAAACTCCTAGAATTCGCAAAACTCGAGACCAAACCTAGGCGGTGAGCACAACAGCGCCGCCGGCTTCCTTAATCTTCTTCTCAGCAACCTTAGAGATGAGCTTGGCCTTCACCACGACGGGCTGGTTGACCGGAAGCTTCCCCTTACCGAGGATCTTGAAGTAGCCGTGCTGAGTGACGTCGATCAGGGGCACGTTGTCCTTGGTGGCCTTGTCCTTGGCCTCCTGGGGGACGAGTGACCAGAGCTTGTCGACGTTGACGATGGGGCAGTAGAACTTGTTGCGGAGTTTGTGGAAGTACCTCATACCGACCTTACCGAAATACCCCGGGTGGTACTTGTCGAAGAGGATGCGGTGGTGGTGCATGCCTCCGGCGTTACCGCGACCTCCGGGATGCTTGCGGTGCTTCCCGATACGACCGTGCCCTGCGCTAACGTGGCCTCTCTTCTTGCGGTTCTTCTTGAAGCGGGTCGTCATCGCGCTCTCTGTCTCGGCGGCTGAGTGAGTCTCTGTAACACTCCTAGGGTTCGGCGGCACACAGAGGAGGGAGTGAGGATGGGGTTGGGGTATATATGTGGTGGAAATGTGTCTTGGGTTTACGATTATACCCTTAGGTTTAGGTGTAGTGGTTTGGACTGCGGGACGTATATGGGCTTTCTAAACCCAATAAACCGTGTTTTAGCACGTTGGGTTTGCGAAAGAAAAAGGAAATATTCAAAATTTTGTCATCAGGAAATAAATGGATTTACAGAAAATTATGTTTTTATAGAGTAAATATGACAAGTCCGTTATCAGTAAACAAAACAACATTGAGGTTATTCAAAAGCTATTACTGCCCAATATCATCTGGTGTAGCGGCACCACTCTCTTCTTTGTACGTTGGAAGTCGTGATGAGTTTGACTCATAAGTCACAATAGACTATTGAGGACTGGGCAAAAAGCCCGAAAAAGAAAAAAAATCCGGACCGGACCGGACCGCCGGGTCCGTCCGGGCGGGCCGGGTTTTTTGCCGGGCGGGTCGGGTTTTTTGCCGGGCTCATATGTTGTCATGTGATAAACGGGCCGGGCTTTGTTATGTCCGGGCCGGTCCCGGGCCTTCAAATCTTTAAACAAAAAAAACCCGGAAACCCGGGACATTAGGTGTTATTATGTAATTGGTTTTCGTAAGTGATCCTAAACTTATAGAATAGATACAATGACACTGGAACATAACCAAATAACCTTAAACTTAACTAATTCTAATCCCATAATTCTCATTGTCGTCGCCTCGCACTGCCGATTCGCCGCCAACTAGCCAAAAATAGAGTTAGGCCCGGAAAACCGGGCGGGCTCGGCCCGGATATTACCGGTCCAGGTTTTACCCGGGTCCTGCAATTAATTGACCCGGGCCGGATTTTACCCGGGCCCTGGTTTTTTTAGAAAAAAACCCGGCCCGTCACACTACAACCGGGCCGGGCCCGGGCCCTGAAAAAAATTGCCCGGGCCGGACCCGTGCCCAGCCCTAGACTCATTATCGTATTTAAGCTATTTGTTTGATTAAAGAAAAAGTTATTATTGAATCACTTTAAAAGAAATTGTGCACATCTAATGCATTTCGGTTTCCATTGAAAGTCAAAAAGAGATTTGAAAGCAATACATCATCGACATTATATTTCCTCATCAACAAAAAGAAAGTACTTTCGAACATGGAGGCTCCAAAGAGTATTTCTAGCTTAACCTCCCAAAGTTGAGAGCTAATCAAGTTTCGCAATTGCATTGGAATATCGCCTTCAATTGAATTAAAAAAGACCATCAACCGACCCAATTGTCTCGTGAGAGACAATTATTTAGCATAATGTTTTTTTTGTACGAAGTCAAGAAATTTAGTAACTCAACAAACAGTACAAGGACTAACACACTCATAAGAGCCGATAATAAGAATTACTCCCTATGAATACCTAACACGTAGCTGCACCTAGATCCCAGATAAACAAAAGTACATCCATCTTCTAAAAGCAATTTAGAGTGTTTTTATTTTGGTATTCAAGAGATTTAGAAGAAGAATAAATGTTACAACCAAATTTTTTTAGCACTGTGACCTAGACTCTCTAATGCCACTTAGTAGAAGGAGCCTCCTTCACTTGTTTGACCTTGACCAACAAAGCCCCAATAAACCAGACCCATTGCAAACTGATGTTGGTCTCATTAGGCCCCAAACTAGTATAATCCGCTATGGAAAAACCTAGGAGCCTTGCAGTCGGGTACAATGTTGCCACCATCTCCATGCCCAAGGGAGGGAACTCACCTTCGGCACCAGATCCTAGCTGTAAGCCCGAAAATCTCCAAATCTCATATATGATGACATTGCAATCTTGCTGAGAAGCCCAATCCAGACCTCCCTTGGGTTCGGGATCTAAGACTTTCTGAACCCGTTTCACGCTTGAGAAAGAGGAAATCCCACTCTCCAACCGTTGACCCCTTTCTCTCGAGATAGAGTGGAAGAGAAGGGACTCCACCATCCTGATGCACCAATGCAAGGCAAGCACATGGATCTCCAATCCCCCACCAAACTACAGAGAAACCATAGAAGAATATGGTAGGGGTGGGCATAAAAAATGAAAATCCCGATCCCGTCCCGAAATTCATAGGGACGGGACGGGATGGAGGTCTAAAAACGTTCATCCCGTCCCGATTCCGTCCCGCTTCATAATAGTGGGATGTGACGTGGGACGAATAATTTATATCCCGCTTCGTCCCGTCCCGTCCCACTTTTAATGAAAACTTAAAAATTCTTATATATTTGTATTAAAATGAAACTAATTTATATTCTTAATAACTCCAAAATTATATCAACTTAAATAATAATGGTAAATTATAATATTTTGAACATAATATGTATTTTTTTTGTTAAAATTTCATTATTGAATGTTACTTTGTTATGAAAAAAAATAAAAATATAGGTTTTTATTTAACTTCATAAGAAGATGGAATTTGTCCCGTCTCGTCCCGTCCCAACCGGGATTAATCCCGAGTGGGATGCATTCTTAAAAACCCTCGTCCCGTCCCGATCCCGTCCCGATTCAAAAGAGTGGGACGGGACGTGGGATGAGCCCCGTCCCGTCCTATCCCGTCCCGTGCCCACCCCTAGAATATGGAACTCTAGCAGCCGAATAGGAGAGAGAGAGAGAGAGAGAGAGAGAGAGAGAGAGAGAGCACATCTCTGTTTATATTTTATTTTTTAAAGCTATGCAAGGCTCATTATCTGATTTGAATGAGAAGTCCCTTCTCTTTGAAGTATAATGTATTCTTTACTTGATTACTAGGTATAGTGATGTGACAATAGTATACATATTTAATTGACCCCTATAAACATAGGCCATGTAAGGGTAACTCAACCTATGTGATTGGAGATCCCATGAATTAGGTTCATATGGGTAAAAACAAATCACTTGTTGGTCAGTGGTGCACTATCAAATAATTATTGATAGTTCCTTCATATGGTGTAAATAAATAGTGCTTTAACTGCAACGTGTAAGGTTGAATGTATGTTCTTAATGAATTCCATAGCCCATAATTTTGGGTGGTGTGTTTGATTGCAGTATACACTTGATGGGTTCACCTATATGAGTGTGAAAGTGAGGCCGCTTCCTATGAGAGTTGAGGCATACTCTCTAGAGCATTTATGAACATCCAGGTAGGGCACATGGCCTATTAGTGCCATCCGGCTTTGAGCAGCTTGATCCGAGAGTCAATGTTGATGGTTAGTTCTCTGATTCACAATATATAATTATTGGTTCATAGAAAGTTTTCACTTTCACCGAGGTTTCGTGGGTCATGACTAATTTGTCATATGGCTGGTTCATAGTCCAAAAGACACTTGTTATGAGGCATTAATTCTCACTTTCTTTGGTATTCTCTCTTCTACACTTTCCTCGTTTTCGTATTTTGAAAGGGAGCTTATATTCATACCTCCCAAAATGACACTTGGACCTCCATCTTTTATCTATATAGTTTTGATTTAGTCAATGCATATGAAATTACCAAAAAACATATAACAATAAAAATACAATAAGGAAAATAATTATTTACTTATCTATTATAAAATACAAATGTAGACAATTATCCTTTATATTTATTGCTAGACAATCCAAAATGGGATATCAATTGCATTAAATGATTTAATTGATTACCTTCTTTTTTTTATAAACATCATTAGTCAAAAATTTAATGAAGTTGATAAACATCAAATTGAATGTGGACGATTTAATGTATAAACTATATAACTATATAGAATTTCTCATAAACTTCGATTTGAGCCAAAAAAATTAAACTCGTTCATTAGAGGTTAAAATATTTCATATACGTTGATGAAAAAAAACTTGTTAATTAGAGGTCAAAAATATACGTTGATGCTACTATCAATTAATGAAAAGTATACCAATTTATTATTAATTTAGAAAACAAGTGGAAGAGTGATTGAATTAATTCGAGAAGATAGTTCGTGCGATTATTATGCATTTTTCAAGTTGTATATAATAAATGAATTTGAAATAGAGTATGAAAGAAATTAATAGATAATAGTATGATTTAATATATCAAATTAGATAATGGGCATTTTAGGAAAATTTTGGAGGTCTAAATAATATTTTATAAATCTATAAAAGCAAAATAGAGGTCTATTGAGTAAAGAGGTCTAAATACCATTTTGAAATAGTGAGGGATTATTGGAGTTTATCCAAAATATTTCAAAATACATCTCAATAAATTGTGGTTGAGTCAATTAATTATTTTACTTTCCTTAATGGTGATTGATACATATACATATAGACCATCAGTTGGGTTTTGTCACCAACGTTCTGATTATAATTGACATATATATCTTATATTTCTTCCATTTTTATTCTCTAGTGTTGATGTCATTAAGTTGTGGTTGATATCCCTTCAGTTAAATACGTTTTAGCCTTAATCATATAATTTCAAATCATTATTTCATTGATCGTTCTTACTCTATAAAAGCTCTAACATTCCATATCAGAAAATACACAACTAAGACTTCCATCCTTTCCATTTTCTATTCTTGATACGATCCTAGTATTGTACACTTACTAGAATATTTTGAATAAAAACACCAACATATCTAAGGACCTCGCTATTTAACCCATGTTTAAATTTGAAAAATCATTGCATTCTTACTTTCTTCTTTTTTAAAAGGACTAAAACGACAACCCTCACACGGTGCACTCTTACTTCTTAGTCGTTGTCTCTTTTTATCTGCTGGACTGTAGAAAGCAATCGAGACATTAATATTTCAACATGAAATATACAAAGTGTTGGCGTGTTAATTACATGAACATCAAACTAATTACATGAATAACATGGTAAACACATCAATTACTCGCATATACCAATACAATAATTTCTATAATTTAACTTTGAAGAAAGACTGCAGCTCCAACTAAACCCACCCATAACGTCAAAGCTATCCAGAAAGCTTGGCTTTTATCCAATCCAATTGGGGGTCGCCATACCATGAAGTCCCCAATATAGTCTTTCGATGATGGAGTCTGGTTGGTTATTGTCCCACTGCTCCTCTGATCTTTGTCCTTGTATTTGTCACTCCACGTTCCAGCATAGCTGCAGTTCTCACGCATCAAATAATCTCATGAGTCTAACCAAACTAATGAGGAGTTGCAAGAAATGACCAAACTGCCAAGTTTTGAATTGGCAATCACTTCTAATTGTGTCTTTTCAGTTTGGTTACTTAACAATTACGCCAACTCTTGCTTCATAGAACACATAGAAAGCAGAAACAACTTCATTGACTTGTCCAATTTGTGCAAGGAAGTGTTTGTTGGGAAATTATGACAAGATTCAAGCAATTGAAGAGTGCATACAGATGAAAAGTTCAGAGCACAATTACAAGCAAATTCCAATTATAATGGGGAGAAGTAAAGGTATCTACTTCAAAATAACCAATAATAAAGGGTCGGTATTTAAGTTTTCGCCAAATATTTGTTATTGAAATCACGCACCATGTGATCAATTTAGTACGAATATCATGAGATGCATATGAGATCAATTTGTTCCACTACGCATATGTGATGTATGAAAATGAGAGCTGAAAACTCTTATGTATGGACTGAGATTGGAGGCTCTATACAAGAAATTGATAGCTCTATGCAAAACAGAGGAGACACAAAAACTGATGACAGAATAAACAATGGACTATAGCAGATTACATGATGACATGTTTGATGGTAAAGGACCAATACCTGTCATAGCTAGAACCTATGAGTGGTATGGTTACCATCTCTTCTCGGGTAATTTTGATCTTCGGTGCTTGCAAAATGTATCGAAGCTCTGCAGCCTGGCGTCGTATGCTGACACTTGGGTGCTTGTTCTCCAATTGCTTATAAAGCTCAATACAATCGGCATGCCGCTTATTAGCCTCGTAGGCCATAGCAAGCCAAATCTGTATCTATTACAACACACCACCACTTTCCATTAGCAAACTGATCAAACATGTTGCATATTGACAATTTGACATGAGCTCAATTGCAAAAGAGAGATCATCACATTCCTAAAGTTATGGAGAGTCGACCTACCTCACCACCAAATAACGTTGGCCGCGGAATGATAGTCAGTGCTCCTTCTAAGAACTCAATTGCACGACCATACATTCCCCTCCCATAAGCCTTCTGTCCTAAGTCGAACATTAACTGTGCGGTGGCTCTCCGCTCCGCTTGCTCCTTAGCCACCTGTGCTCATCCCATTACAACATAAACAATCAAACCCATCACAACTACCATGGAATTGTAAAAACATACCACACAAAACTAAACCAATGAACTATAGCGATCCTTCTCTTACCCAATTCAGTTTCGAAGAAGAGCTACACATTCGAAACCATTGGATCACTTTTGGACCCAACTAAGCTACCTAAAAGCTACATATCTAAACAATTCAACGTTCCAAATCAAGCTTCACTTTTTAATCAAACACACACATCTCAATCTATTGATTAACTAAGCAAATAATATATCGATACCTTTTCAAGTTCTTTCCTGACTCTCATCCGCTTCTCCTGCTCGGTCTCTTCTCTACCATCATCTTCATAATCCTCCTCGATCCGACTCCTTAACTCCTCCGCCTTCTTCTCCAGCTCCTTCCTCTCCTCGATCTCCTTCACTCTCCACCGCATTTCCTTCTCCCAATCCACCTCCGCCGCCGGCTCCTCCTCCCCACCGTCCCCTCCTTCCCCAAATCCATTCCCGTTCCCCTCCTCGTCCCTCCCAAAGTCCACCCCGTTCACCTTCGAATTCGCTTTCCCCCGAGCCACCACTCGCTGGCTCCGGCTCTCGCCGCCGTCCGAGTCAAACCCCTTGCTTCCTGCTGTGAAGCCGTTAAATGCGTGACTGTGATTGTGCGGGTCCCGCTTCGGCAGGCTGAGGTTTAGGTTCAGTAAAGCGTCCAGCGCCACCGGACGACACTTCCGGTCTGGTAATATGGTCCGCGGCGAGGTGACGTCAAGTAAGAGGGCTAGGTTTCCGAAAACTACGGCCATTGGTGCCGGGAAGAGTCAAGAGAGAGAGAGAGGTAAAGAGGGAGGGAGATATGAGATTCCCGCTGAAAAGACTGTGACAGAGATATTGGGGTCGTTTGTTATTTTTAATGACGAAACAATCCTTCATTTTATTGGTTAATTACTTGGAATTTCAAAATTTGGGAGCGTAGATTCTGAATCTGGTAAAGGGCAAATCCTATCGTCGAGGATGTGAACGTGGCGCATCACAGGCTAGAGCCGTGGGGCGACTACGGTTAGCTTTTGACTTGTCACACAAAACACGCCACCGGCGTCCGGTAAACTGTCAAATTTTTCACAATTCGTCGATTATATCACTAAATTTTATAAATTTATACGCACTGCTCTAATATCATTTGGTTTAACCGCATATCGAGTTCGATTCTTCAAAAAAATTGCAGCATTTGAAACATTCATCTGATTGCGATATATGTCCGGTCATCATATCATAAAACATATGGATTTAATCAATATTAATAATTAACTCTTTAAGCCGACTAAAACCGTGCTCATGCCGGGCTTGGCTCGATTCATTTGCTCAAATATTAAATTTGGCCTGACCCACGGCCTGAGCCTATGTTGGACCGGGCTAAAAAGCGGGCCGGCTCGGTCCATTAGCATTATAAGACAATTAACATAAAAAATTTGTGTAATTAGAATATTTATTTTATATAACTATTTAGAATATGAAAATAAATAAAATATTACAACACGTTTGATAATCTTATTTCTAAAACGT
Organism: Argentina anserina; assembly: GCF_933775445.1. NCBI lineage: Eukaryota > Viridiplantae > Streptophyta > Magnoliopsida > Rosales > Rosaceae > Argentina > Argentina anserina. The sequence goes on from NC_065875.1 coordinate 21,602,456, forward strand.
TATATATGTCAAAATTATGACTTTTTATCACTATTTTGATGATATTTGTTAAATAATCAAGAAGTTTATATTTAAAAGGTTTAATATTCAATTCTCATTATTATGATTGTTTAAATATTTATATAAATAATATAAAATTATGTGTTTAACGGGCCGGTCTATGAATTTATCGTATTGGGCCCAAAATGGGCTCGGATTGGGCCGGACACATGAGCTAAAATATCTAGACCCAGCCCAGACCATTAAAATAACGAGCTCGGACCATGCCGAACTGATTTTAAACGAGCGAGGCTCGAGCTTTTTAGCTCAGTTGTCACCTTTAGTTATATGAAGTTCACAAATCACAAGTTACAATGCGTTATCATTCAAACGGTTTCTTTTAATCGTTACTTACAAAAGAAACTTTTCTACTTTGATGGATAACGGGGTAACACAATTATGAAGTTCACTCAAACTAACCACTCGCATATTAGTGGAAATTGAAACTCGATGGCCACTTGACCAACCTAATGACCGCAATATCTACCGATGAATGTTACGTGTTAAGCCATTCGCCCAACCTAGACCACCATATATATATATATATATTAAGTTATCAACAATCAACAGCTTAAGCTTTGCTCTATAAATTCAAATTACTGAAGTTTCTTTCAAAATAAAAATTACATACAATTTACCGAAATGTAAATCTTGAGCCCTGGCCACCGGAGCTGAAAACGACGGCGTGGAAGTGGTCGTGTAGCAGCGAAGGCCTACCACGCGCCAATTAATAGGGGCTGTTTTGGAGGCATTCCCTATATAAATCAAGACGTCACCGCAACCCAGTAGTCGTTGTGTGCACTCTCGACTTCCACATCTTCTTCTTCGTCTCCACGTCTCAAACAGCACCACCACTAACTATTTAACCAAAAATTCCGAGCTCAAATTAATAAACGCCATAGCTAATGCCCCTCACTCTTTCCACCATGGCTCGGCCCCTCTGCACTCTCCAACCTCCATTTCTCTCTTCCCTCCACCCCAACCACCACCGCCACAAGCTTCTACACTTCACCTCTACCGCCACAACCAACCACCGCCGAATTTCTCTCTCATTTCATTCTTCTAATTTCCGACGCCGTCGATTTTCTCCGAGTAAATCGGCGTCCGTCAATGGCTACGCGGCGGAGGATTACGCAGAGAAGAACCGCGCAGCCGAAGAAACCGAGGTAGAGGTATCCGAGCGGCTGCGGCGTCTGTTCGGCTTTATCCGGTCGGTTCTTCCCGGCGGAGCTTGGTGGAGCTTCTCCGATGACGCCGACGTTGACATTTTCGCGAAGCCGGTGACTGTGACGCGCGCTCTTACTCGGATGTGGGCCCTGGTTTCTCAGGACCGTTGGGTTATCTTCGCCGCGTTCTCCGCCCTAATCGTCGCGGCGGTTAGTGGTTCTGTTAGTTTTGAAAGAGTATACTTAGCTTCTGTGGAAATTGTGTTTACTGATAGTTGTTTGGTTTTCAGGTATCGGAGATATCGATACCGCATTATTTGACGGCGTCAATCTTCTCGGCGCAGAACGGCAATGTCGCCGTGTTTCGGCACAATGTGAAGCTTTTGGTGACTCTCTGTGTTGTTTCTGGAATTTGCAGGTCAAAATCTTGTATGGACTAAGTTCCCTAATTCTTATTTCAAGCTACATTTCGATTTTTGTTGACAAAATCTTTGCATATTGTGAATTAAACACTTGACCATGGATTAGTGATTCGATACAATGCTGACCTCATACTCTGTTTCTGCACTTCAGTGGTTTGCGAGGATGCTGTTTCGGCATTGCAAATATGATTCTTGTGAGTCTCTCATCCACGATTTTTCATTTTCTTAGTTTCAATGTGATTGTCATCACTTCAGACATTAGTATTCACAAATAGTACCGACTTCTGCTACCGCAAGTTGTTCATAGTCTTTGTTGCTTAGTGGATGGTTTAATGTCGTTTCCAGGTCAAGCGCATGAGGGAAACACTATACTCTTCACTCCTTGTTCAGGTTCTGAAGAACTTACATTTTTGTTTACTTTATAAACAGTAATTTGATATCGTTTGCTTTTTCCGGTGGAGTTGTAGCTATCTAGATATGCTGGTATTGTTTGACTTATTCAGCAGTATTTCATATTGTAGGATATATTCTTTTTTGACACTGAAACAGTTGGCGATTTGACGAGTAGGCTTGGGGCAGATTGTCAGCAAGTATCAAGAGTTATTGGAAATGATCTCAATTTTATAATGCGGAATGTTCTTCAGGTAAATCCACTGCATAAGTTATCCTTCTGTTCTGAGTTCCCTAATCATTCTGTGATATACTTCCATTTTCATTTGTTCTTTTCCAGGGAGTGGGTGCAATGATCTACTTGTTAGTTTTATCACGTCCCCTTGGTTTATCTGTATTGGTGATATGTTCTACTCTAGCAGCAATTATGCTGGTTTATGGCCGGTAAGACTATTTTACTGTTTTGTCTGTTATCCTTCCTGTACATAATTAATTGGTCAATTTGAGGTATGAAGTGGATGTCTAGCAAGAAATAATGGATGATATTAAAGATCAGTATTTGCTTGAAGTCCAATAATAAGTTGCAAAATTGATGTCATAAACTTTACAAGGACGGGAAAATAATGGTTGTTTGGTGTTGAAGTTTCAGAACAACAAGTACCCTACAACTCCATAGAATTTATTGAGGGTCATACCTTTTCCTTTCTTTTAGGTACCAGAAGAAGGCAGCAAAACTGACTCAGGAGTTTACTGCTTCTGCCAATGAGGTGAAATGAGTATTTATAGCTAAAATTTGTTTTTCAATATTTTGTTTGCTACTTATGTAAATGTTGATCAATTCTTTATCTCTTGTAGGTTGCACAAGAGACATTCTCTTTAGTGAGAACTGTTCGTGTTTATGGAACAGAGGAACAAGAACTTGGGAGGTATAAATGCTAGACATTTGTATGCTGTATCAAACAATTTTATCCCCATTGCTAATGATTCTATGTTTTATCAATGTATGTAATAAAAGTTGGCATGGACAACCAAAAATCAAATATGTATATATATGATCAGTGGTTAACGTGGGTATTTTTTTTTCCATGTGGTCTTTAGGTACAAACTGTGGTTAGATAAATTAGCTGATATAAGCATACGGCAAAGTGCTGCATATGGTTTTTGGAATTTGAGCTTCAATGCTCTTTACCACTCAACCCAGGTCCATATTTTCAGTGATTTTTGAATTAATATACTAAGTAAGATAGTGACTTTGTGTTTATGACCAATAATGTAATGACAATGTTTTGATTTTGTTGTATTCATCCAACCTTCTTGTTCTTGATTTTCTTTTATTTGGATAAGCGATTTCTAGGTCATCGCCGTGCTGCTTGGAGGGATGTCTATCCTATCTGGTCATATTACAGCAGAGAAACTGACAAAGTTCATATTGTATAGTGAGTGGTTAATTTATGCAACATGGTGGGTTGGTGACAATTTATCCAATCTGATGCAATCTGTTGGCGCAAGTGAAAAGGTCTTCCAATTAATGGATCTCATGCCCAGTGACCAATTTATATCAAAAGGCAAGAAACTTAAGAACTTCATTGGAACTCTTAAATTAACTCCATCTTAAATTTAAGTTTCGTATTTTAGGGGCCTTCTATAGTTAGTTCCATTATGTGCTTCAGTATTAATGTACTTGAAGTTGTTCTATTGTTCTTGTATTAATTGATAGAAATTTCTATGTTCTGTGACAGGATCAAAGTTGCAAAATCTGGTTGGAAATGTTGAGTTTGTAGACACTTCTTTCCATTACCCATCAAGGCCAACGGTTAGTTCCCTTGAAAAATATATGATCTGGTTGATTCTTTGATAGCCGTGATTATGATATTCCACATGGTTCACCACTTGGGATCAGTCTCATTAGTATACTAATAGATGAAAATGTTTATACATATTCCCTGATTCCTGCCAAGCACACTGCCCAGAAGTAATTATCTACCATCATGCCTGCGTTTTTTTTCAACTATAATCAGCTTTGTGTTTCCTGGTGTTCCCTCCTAGCTGAATATGAAATTGATTATATGATTCTTTGTTTGGTCACCAATTAATAATGCTGATTCAAAAATAGAATAATAAGATGTTTTAACAGGTACCCGTACTACAAAATATCAGCTTGTCCGTGAAACCTAATGAAGTGGTTGCTATTGTAAGTGCCACCATTGCTCTTTTATTTTCTTCTTACTATGCCATTAAAGTTAAGCACTTATCACTGCTACCTCTAATCTTATAGGTTGGTCTTAGTGGTAGTGGAAAGAGCACTCTTGTCAATCTTTTGCTCCGTCTTTATGAGCCAACAAATGGTCAGGTAAATCAATTTTATCTTCAATCAGAAGTAACCGGAGAAAATAAAGAGAATTGGAGGGTTGTTATGATATTGGTTTTAATACTACACCTCAAACACGCGTTTGATTTCAGATTTTGATTGATGGATATCCTCTACAAGAGCTGGATGTTATGTGGTGGAGGGAAAGAATCGGATTTGTTGGACAGGTTCTTATTTTTATTTCTGTCATGAAAATTAGCAGGCTCGGTAGACCCTCCTTGTCTTACGGTTGTCATGTAAACAGGAACCCAAACTGTTCCGCACAGACATTAGTTCAAACATTAGATATGGATGCACTAGAAATATAAGTCAGGGAGATATTGAATGGGCAGCCAAGCAGGCATATGCACACGATTTCATTTCATCACTCCCCAATGGTTATCAAACAATTGTTGATGATGATTTACTCAGTGGGGGGCAAAAGCAAAGAATTGCCATTGCAAGAGCCATTCTTAGGGACCCAACTATTTTGATCCTTGATGAAGCAACTAGTGCGTTGGATGCAGAGAGCGAACACAATGTCAGGGTAAGCACTTTGGCAATGACCTCCTATATCGCGCAACTCCAAAGTTTTAAAACTTGAAGTTTGATGTAACTGTTCTCATTGTATCCAGGGTGTTCTCAGTGCTGTCAGAAGAGATAAGACGACAAGGAGAAGTGTCATAATAATTGCACACAGGTAGGTTTCCTTAATATACTGTCTTTTAATTCTCTTAATGCTGATACTGAATGTTATCATCCTCACTCTGTACAGGCTTTCTACCATACAAGCTGCTGACAGGATAGTGGTGATGGATAGTGGTAGAATTGTTGAGGTTAGTACTCAAATCTATCTTTTGCAAGTACTGTCCATCATAAGTATCCTCTTACATTTACCATTTATACATGTAAAAAAAAAAAATTGAACTCCTTAATAATCCCCTCATGCCACACGGTTCAGATATTTGTTGTCCTCCACTCATAGTCTTTATATATCTTTTCTGCTGCAGAGTGGCAATCACAGTGAGCTGCTCGTTAAGGATGGCCTATATGCCCGACTCATTAGAAGACAAGCTGATGCAGTGGCATGATCCTTCATTTTTGGCCTCCGAAATGAAATGCAGTATAGACTCTGGAGGTTCAAGCAACTTTCTTGAAGCTGACAGATATATTGAAACCAACTCGCAGCACACTCAGCTGTATAGGAAGTTTTACAAGTATCCACCATTGAATTCATAGTGATGCCGTCTCCATCCCCATACAGATGCCCTGCTGCTGCCTCGGACAGAATCTGCAGCATGACCCCCAATTTTGGATCGTCTGAAGTTTAGTTTTAGAAAGCTCAGATGTATAGATTGGTTACGGCATGATGGGGATAATTTGCAAAAAGTGTAACTCAGGAAACATACATGTACGATAACAACTCCGTTAAATTAATATACTCACCATGGTCATGTAGAACCAGATACACAGTATAGTATACAGTATACAGAAAGTAAATATTATTCACATATTGATTGTGCTATGGAGTATAAAATAGTTAATCTACTGTATATAAATATATGTTATACATTCCACATCTGACGGTTGACAATAGATATTATTTGTCTGATCTCACTCATAGAACATTATCAACGTGTGATGTATAGTATAATTTTCCGTGAATATAAGTCATTTTGGCCCAAAAATATGTACCCGCGTGATTAATTACCCAATTGTCCAAACCCTCGACTCCCCCTGAGAACCTCAAAACTTAAAACAGAAAGTTGGAGAGGGCAAAAATCAAACCATGGATTCTTACAGACCGCACCAGCAGCAGTACATGAGGGCGCCACCGCCACCGCCGCCACCGGCCACGTCGGATCCCTACCACTACCAGCACCAACCACCACCACCGCCAAGACCGCCACTCCCTCAGCAGCAGCAAGGCACGTGGTACTCGAACCCGAACCAAAACCAGTACCACTCGGTACAGTCCCCGTCGCCTCCTCCTGCTCCGCAGCAGTGGGGTCCGCCACTTCACGCCGACCACCTCCCTCCCCCGCCGGGGTCTTATGCTCCGCCGCCGCCTCCTCCTTATTCCGCGCTTCATTATCGCCCTCACGGACCTCCTCAGCTACCTCCTCCACCTCCTCAGTCCTATCATCCTCAGCAGCTCAATCAGGTCTGTGTATCTTTCTGCATTCAAGATTTGAGTTTCGTGTGATTTATCTGTCGATTCTTGATGAGACTGATCGTTAGTATTGGTTCTGAGACTAAGCATTTGAATCTTAATTTTGTTCTGTAATGTTAATATTTTAACACCAATTCCTGCAGGAGTGGGCAGCTCAGAATCGGCCGAGTAACCAAGGTTGGGATTATCCAGGTAATTTCTCTCTATATTTCATCCCTGGTTTCATATTTGAGAAGAACACCTAGTTTTCCATTACATTCTGTAGTGCTCATAGTATTTTACTGCAATTGCTAGTATTCTGAGGTCTTAGTTTTCGATGAGCTAGTAATGCTATAAAAAGAACCTGTTAACTGCTAAGGTTGCACTGTATTATTTACGCGGGCCAAATTGTTGCTGGGAATTAAGTTTCCTCTATATAGGTTGATTCAGTGGGATTAATTTCATTGTATTGTGATTGTAGTTCATAACAATGAACAAGATTGGGCAGCCAAGGCTAGGGCATGGGCAGCTAGGACGGCAATGGAGAATCAGGATCAGCAACCCCAGTTTACTCCAGCCGGCAGACCAGAAGAACAAACTCATTATCATGAGCAGTATCCTCAAAGTCAGCACCAGTCTCTTTCTGCATCTAGCTATCAACAGGTTCTGGTTTCAGGGTCACCACTGCAGCACCGGCCACATCCTCAGGACATGAACTTTATCGGCTCCGAACCATCTCCATATGGACATCATACTGTCGGATCTGCAATTCCGTCTGTTCATCAGCAGGAGGTACCTTCTAGTTATTCTTCTGTTCCAGGTAATTCTCACATGACATATTCGTTTTGCTTCTGAACCTTGTGTTCCAAAACTACTGCTATGGAACTCAATTTCTCTTAAATTTTACATTTTGGTTATTTATTACTCGTATCAAATAGTCCTTTTGGAGTATCTATAAATTATAACCGGAGGTTGCCTTCTTATTTGACTGTTTAATTTTGGAAGCGGTTAATAGTAACTGGTCACTGGTTCCCCCACCCCAAGATGGCAAGACCCCATCTATATATATATTTTTTTAATATCTGATTCTTAACTATTTTTTTCTTTTCTAAAATGGCTTGTAAATGACTTGCTCTTCATATACTGGTTATTGTTAATTCATTTACATACATAATGAATATGTATTTTGTTTTTGTATTGCGTATATATTATGTGATACAGTTGGTGTAAAGTGCAAGGGAGGTTAGAGTGCTTTACTTATATGAATGCAGGGACAAATACCTTTGTTATATATATTTGATTTTGTTGTGTGAAGCCTTTTGTTTTTGTATAATATTATTTTCATTTTTAAGATCAAGCATTCTGATGAAGTTCATCAAGAATTCATCCTCCATTTGATTGAGTGCCGCGATCATCCCCTCTAAAAAGGCGCTATAATAAGAAAGGACTACATCTTCTCTATACAAATTGTCTCAGTTGTGCAAGATAGTGAAATGGGTTTTCTGTGACGCCTTTTATTGTAATATTTAAGGAAAATGAATCCCATCTTCAATTAGGGTGTAAAAGATCTTTTAACCTCTACTGAAAAAAGTTATTATAGGATCAGTACGCCACTATAGACATAGTTATGTATTATTTTCTTATGATCTATATATCTTAGAACAAACATTCATGCAAACAAGGTCCTTTCATAAGCTGAACACCTGAAGGATTGGGTATCCTGTGGGAACCTTGTTGCTCCCAAGGATACTGATGTAGTATTTTGGTTTGCTGTTTGACTTCATATTTGATGGCAGGCAATGACACTTCTGCAGAAGTGAATGAGCACTCTTACAACTTGTTACCTATGCGATATTCCTCAGGTCAGGACGGACAGCATATGCAACAATCTCATGCAGTACCATATGGATATGGTAGTCATTCTGCAGATCCAGCAATCAATCTTGCCGACCAGCCTTTAGAATTTGCATCTGGGTTTAATTCTGATCATCTGGCTCAAGCATCTAGATATCCTCATCATGATTCCGTTGGAAGTATAAGAGGTGTGGACCCTTCCACAACAGTTACTTCCATTAATTCTTGGAATGTTTCTGTTGCACCTGGTGTGGTATACCCTCCTACTGTTCCAATTCTACCATCAGGACCACAGGTACAACTTCTAGTTCACAAATCTAATTTTCGTTCTAAAGCCCTTGATATGAATCTGATGGCTTTGATTCATAATGCAGCATGATCCTTCTATGATGATACCCTCACCAGTTCATGGAAATGCTCCACATTCATTCAGTAGTTTTCCTGGATTGAGCCTCCAGCCAACAGTTCCAACCACTGGTCCTCCCTTTGGTATCACTGCTGGTCATCCTACTGTGGCCTTCCCAGGTGATGCATATGGAGTTTCTATGATTTCTGATCGCCCAAAGAAGGTAATATTTTGCCATTCCGTATATGTGAATGGTAATTGAAATAACATTTGCTAACTCTACTTTGCTGAAAATTTATGCTAGGCTCCAGTGCCTAATTGGCTTCGAGAGGAAATTATGAAAGTAAGCATCACAAATACGACCATGGACCATATCAAGGAGGAAACACAATCTGTTGAGGATGAAGGTGTTGACAGATCTTTTGGGAAGGGTGATCAAGCTGATAGCAAAAGCATTGATTCTTCTAGATCAATTGAAGAGGAGGATGATGAGGTTTATTCTCTCACCTGAAGATGGTTCATTTTGAATTTGAAGCTTCGCTTCTCTTCCTAGTGAATCATTCTATAATGAACAATGAACTCCTGTTTATTTACTTCAATCTCTGAATCTATGCTGGTAGCTACTTTTGTGTTCGTCATTTTATTATTAAGAATTGACATGCCATATCTTTTTGTTTTGTAGGATGAGGTGGAGGCAGCTCGGACTGCAGCGATTAACAAGGAAATAAAGCGTATACTAACTGACATTCTCGCAACGGTTGTACTGCTTGAAAAGTGATACACAGCTTATCTAACTTAATCATGCTATAATTGTTAATTATCATTGTTTATGTGGCAGGTTACTGATGAGCTCTTTGATGAAATTGCAACAAAAGTTCTTAGCGAAGATGATCAAACATCTGCAGGTAATTGTAGCACAGTACATACCTATCTTAAACTTGTTTGTTTTATGAGATAGTCATAACAAATGATAATAAATCATTATAATTATAATACCTTAATGTCCTCGTTTACAGTTGGACTAGGCAAACTCCCATCAAACCATAAGGTGTTGCCACCTTCCCCAGCAGTTTCAGCTACCAAGGCTTCTGCAAAGCTTCTAATTCCAGCCAAGACTAGGGAATCTGAGACTGATGCCAGTGAAAAATCTAGCTCCCGTACACCCGGTGATATATTGGGTCTTGCAAGTTATGCCACTGATGATGATGACGATGATGACGACAATGGAAGTGGTGAAATTCCGAGTGCTGGTGAGCCAAAATCTGGAAAAGATCGGTTTACTGTTAGAAACCCTCATGAGTCAAATGATGCCACTATAAATGGCAATTCTCCAGTAGAGCTTGAAGAGCACAGGAGAAGCCGGATAAGTTTGCCAAATGATCTGAGCAAGAGTGATATTATTCATAATAGAAAGAAGAGTGAGGAAAGTAATGTTGATACATATCTGCAAGATTTCACTACTACAGAACCTGAACTGCCTAAGGAAAATGTTAATGTCTTAAAGACAGCAAAAGATGACCCACAAAGTAGGGAGTCCAGGATGAAACCAGATAAACATGTTCGACATGAGAGTAAAAGGAGTTCTGTGGAAGAAAATAAGGAGGTAGAGAGTGGTAAGATTAGGACAGTGGAGAAGGATGATGAGAATCGTAGGAGGCACGATGAGAGGTCTCTGAGAAAGGAAAGGACAGATGTTCGCAATGGTTCAAAAGAAAGGATCAAAGACCAATATCTGAAGTCTGGAGATAAAGCAGAGGGATCTGATTCAAGAAAGAGGTACTCCCACGAGGAGGAGAAAAGAGAAAAGGATAGACTCCATAGAGATAGTTCTAAAGAAGATGTGAGCAGAAAAAGAGAACGAACAAAAAGTAAGGAGGATGATGGATCAAGACGTAAACATTCTACTGACTCAAGCAGACACAAGAGAAGACGCTCATCTTCTATCGATAGCAAGAACAACTCGGTAAATCATGCCAATCATTCAAGTGATGAATCTTCTGAAGGTTCTAAAAGGTTCATCATTTTGTCTTCTTACTATTTCTTTGTCTGTTCTACTTATGTTATGTAGTATTCATATTTATATACATTTATGTGTTGCAGGAAGTTACAGTCAAGGAGACATCACTCATCACCTTCACCCGTCAGATCTAGGAGAAGGTATCATTTATCAGAGATTTGTTTGTTCAGACATTTATTAATCCTATACTCTTTTTCTGTTTCTTTAGACCTTTAAGGTTCAGCTAGTTGTGTTCTTATTATAATGTTCTTTTTGGTAGATTCAGACCACAATGATCAAGTATACACTTTTCAGTATTTAGTGAAGATATTTCTTATTTAATAAAAAAACAAATAATGCACAGAAATACTCGATAGTCATGTGAAAAGGTCATTTAGTAGCCTACTAGGTTCGTGATTGTAATTTTGGTGCCATGCCCTGAACCAGAATATACTTTATAGGTTTATGTTCCTATTAGATACAAGAGATCTTTTTCCTTCCATTGTCTTGAATGCTGTGTTCTCTTGACGTTAAGTGATATCTCTAATGGCATGGTTCATGACTACTTTTATGCATGTTAGCTACCTGATGTAACCAACTTACTTTTTTTTTATTTTTAGAAAAGGTCATGTTTACTTTGTTTGATAATTGTACCCAACTCTGTTTTTGATCTTGTGGTTTAGCCTATGTGGATAGAAGAATGAAATTTTTTTTTTATAGATGTGGAAAAGAAGGGTGACATCTCTGTGTTGCATGCTTTCTTTGTGGGATTACAGTGTCGTCTTCTAATTATACTCTGAGACCTTTTCAAAAAAGGAAAAATAAATATACTCCGACTCTTTACATGGTCATTAGAAAACTATGTATACTAGTATAGTAGTATATTACCAATCCCTACTTCGATCAAGTATGGCTCTGCACAAGGCTTAGCATTTCTTCTGAAACCATGTATGTTAAACTCACTATAATAGTGTAATGGATGTTTTCATTTCTAGACAAGTTTCGCGGTCTCCACATAGCAAGCATTCTCAGCGCAGGCATTCTCCCTACTCTTCTCTTGATAGAAACAGGTTTGTTGCCAAAATATCTCTGTTTGTGTTGATGTATTTGAGACATAAACACCAGTCGATAAGCAACTCAGGTGAAAATACCCCGGCTTCTGCAAATTTATCTGTTAATATTCCATCTTAACTATGATTATTTAAATGCAGGGGGAAAGGGTCAAGATCCAGATCACCTGTACGGCGGCAGAGATGATTAAAGCACAGATCATGGAAGTCAGGTGCCACTGTTGTGCTTCAAAGTTCTTCAAGCTTTGAGTCCCCAACAGAAATCTGGTGCACTATATATCTGAATATGAAATAGATGTAGGTTCCTCTGTGGTTCACTATATATCTGAATACGATATAGGTAGTTGTTGAATGGTTCCATGTACTCACCCTACCCGTAGGAGGCAGATTGGTGATGTGCATAAGTCCTTGCTACAGTTTTGTAGCATCGCGATCGCGTGTATGAGCTGTTCCGTTTTAATACACTTTGTTTTTGAGGATTTTGAAAATGATGTTAGTTACCTTGAGGTGGAAATTTTGTACTCTTGATAAAAGCTTGTGTTTGGTATATGTCTATATATACAAAATGATGAACGAGCAACGCATAGAAAGAATGAAAGATGCGCAATAGGACAAGTGAGACAAGTGAAATCCAAAAATCTGCACTTTTTAAGTGGAAAACGACGTCGTGAGGCTCGTAAACAAGCGCGCATGGTTAAGTTGACTCTGACCGGCAAAGGGAATTTGACGTGTAGAAGACGACAAAATGTCACATGGATCCGCCGTTGTCTTTGGTCATAGCAACGCTGGTGTGTTCGTTACTCCTGCAACTCTTCTTCTTCTTCAGTTAAAGTTCCATTCTTTCAGTCTCTCTCCTCTCAAACCCAGATGCTATCAAGCCAAACTCACTTCATATATAAACAAAAGCCGACCCGACATTGTGTACATTGGTCTTTTAATCAAGTACAATGAAGAAGGTCACTTTTGCTGCTTACATTTTCGATCTTGTTTTCTTGCTCTTGTTCTTCATACGTGAAAAAAAGCTCAAATTTGTTTCTGTTTTCACAGGCAATTCGAGGTGGAGTCTCGGGTTTATGGTCAGTTTGGCTATGTGGGTTTGCGTTGATTTGTCTCTCCTTCTATGCCACGCAGAGGCTGCCTTCCTTCAGCGATCAGAGGCTAACTTTCGGTCAACGAGATGCCGGCGTTCCAGAGACGCCAAGAATTGTTATATTTTCGGCGCCGAGGCCGTTTAGTGGTTCTGTTGGGGATAGGCAGAGTCTGGCTCTTCGTTCTTGGCTAGCTTTGTCACCGGAGATTAGAGTTGTGCTTTTCAGCAAAGACCCTTCTGTTGTTTCTTTTGCTGGAGGGTTTGGTTCTCGGGTTGTGGTGGATCCTAACATTGATTTCACGTAAGCCAATCACTCTATCATTTGTTTTCTGCTCATAACTTAGTTGAATGCAATGGCTTTTGTTGAACACATACAATTTAATCTAGAGCATAGTTAACTACAGAATATCCTGTTAACAAATCTAGTTAAATGCAATGCATTTTGTTAAATACTTGCTTTCTCTAGAGCATGGTTGATTAGAGAATAAACTGCTGAATTGAAAGGTTCCTGTATGCTTTGTTCCTGTGAAGAAAGGCTATTCTGAAATGCAAAGGACATGGAGATGCATATTATTTTTAGGCGTGTGTTGATAGGGAGTGTTCTGGATTTGATTAAATTGAGGAATGTTAATCGTTTATAAACTTAGAATTTGGTAAATATAAATTCAGATTTCTTGAGATGAATAGTACCACCAGTCCACTTTGTCTTCAAAGTCAGGATATCCTTGAGAAGTAGTAGTAGAAGGTTAGAGCTTGGAATGTCGTATATCTATTGTTATCTGATTCATGTCTATGTGGGTCTAGGTTTCTCGGTACCCCATTTTTTCATTCGATGATGGCAAGAACATGGTCTCTTGCACCAGACATATCTGTTTTGGTTGATCCGGAAACAATTGTTTTACCTGATTTCATTCCCACCCTGAATTATGCTTACAATCTTGATGATGATTGGCTTCTAGTTGCTTCATCACAAAATGTGTCCTACTTCCCTTTCTACTTGGATGAGGATGGAAAGCAGTGGCGAAGGGAGGATGGCAAATTGATGAGAACACGTAAGGTATGAAACAGGATATTGTAGACTGAGATGAGATGTGGTAGTTCATTCAATACAACTCTATTGATACTGTTCTCTCTTTCATTAGTTGCAGGAGATAATTGGTCAGAACTGGCAGCGGACTCCCTGTGAAGAGAAACTGCTTATGGCATGGAATAGTGGAGATCTTGCCCTATATTCTGGAGTCCTTCCTCCATTTTTGTATGGTAGGGGGGTGCACAATAGTTGGGTGATTAATGAGGCTTTGTCATCGGAGCTTAGGTTTGTGTTTGATGCCAGTTGGACAATCTCAAGCTTATATATAATTGGTCAGGAGAAGCTGAATAACTGGAGTATTGGAGCTTCCAATGCTTCAATTTTTGAAAGGAGAAGCTGGGAATATGCTGGAAACTCTCACATTGGAGCATTGTATGGATCATTGTCTCATCGTGAAACTAATTATTCTAGTCTAGTCAAACTTTTGAAATGCAACAGCCAATATATCTTTGTCAACAAAACAGATAATATTTGTTCGTCTGCATACCGACGTGCTGGCTTGGGTTCCTGGTGGAAGAAGAAAAGTTTAGCTTGGGTTGAGGGTGTTAACTCACAAGGCAAGTTATTGGATTGCACTCATATGGTTCCTACAAAGCATTCAAAATCATTTGACTATCCATTTTCCTTGGAGACACTTTTAGCATTAAATGCAGACAAAAATAAGACAATTGTGCTTGCTGCTGCTGGATATAGTTATAAGGACATGCTAATGAGCTGGGTGTGTCGAATGCGTCACCTACAGATCACAAATTTTATCATTTGTGCCCTTGACCAAGAGATCTACGAATTCTCTATCTTGATGGTACGTACTTTATTCAATCTTAGATTACTTCTCTTTTACTTCACTTGAAACATATCAGCAGTTTAGCATTTGCATGCATATGATTCAAAGAGAGTAAAACTAAAACATGGGTAGCAGATGTGAAGTTAAAAGAGTTTATATTTACAAAGTGAAGCTCGTCTGTCCAGTATAGTAATCTGAATATATTTGCATTATTTGACTCTCTATTTTCTTTATTGACAGGGTCTGCCTGTGTTCAGGGATCCAGTTGCTCCAAGTGAGATCAGCTTCAATGATTGCCACTTCGGAACAAAATGTTTTCAGAAGGTGACCAAAGTGAAGTCCAGAATGGTTTTAAAGATACTGAAGATGGGTTACAGTGTACTTCTTAGTGATGTGGATGTTTATTGGTTTGGAAATCCATTGCCATTGCTCTGGTCTTTTGGTCCTGCTGTTCTGGCAGCTCAGTCGGATGAATTCAACAAAACAGGTGTTTTTTGTCTATCATTCTTCTTTGTCTGTGATATAAAACATAAAATCTTTATATTTGTACACATCTGGGGGGGGGGGGGGGGTTGGTTACGTGATCTTTAGGTGTGATTTATAAAATCATTTTGGTTTCTCTTTTCTGATTTTTCATATGCAGTCTGTTTGAATTAATGGATCAATCTTAGTGATATCTGTTAGTTACTATCTAATGTGCTAATCCCCTCTGGTGTTTTTTTCTATGCAGGACCAATTAACCTACCCAGGCGCTTAAATTCTGGCTTCTACTTCGCCCGTTCAGATACTTCGACAATTGCTGCTATGCAGAAAGTGGTAGCACATGCTGCAACTTCAGGTTTATCTGAACAGCCAAGCTTCTATGACACACTATGTGGAGAAGGGGGCTCCAATCGTGTGGGTAACAATAGATGCTTAGAACCTGAAATGAATCTGACTGTCCATTTTTTGGACAGAGATATCTTCCCAAATGGGGCATACCGAGGCCTATGGGACAGAAAAAATGTTAGAAAAGCCTGTGCGAAGCAGGGATGTTTGGTACTCCATAACAATTGGATCAGTGGCAGACTGAAGAAGCTAGAAAGACAAGTGTTATCTGGATTATGGGACTTTGATACTAGCACGAGGATTTGTCAGGCACAACACACTGATACACACTGATGCAACAGCCGGCCACGATGGTAAATGCGTAATAATATCAAATCATCTGTAAATGCTCATCAATCCACAAAAGTGGACTATGCTGAAACATTTTCGATTGCGGTTATGCTAAAGATGTGCATGCAGTTGTTAGGGCTAGTTCGGCATTCTGAAAGTGAAACTGAGAGAAACAAGCTTCTGCTTCCTTTTCATTGGACTACAGTACGGTCAAAAAAATTCTTGTGAGGATAGTTCATGTAGTTGGCCAAAAGAGCTGTTCCAAATGCAGATGTCGCATCTGTGCTGATGGATAAATATCCTGGGAAATGTGTTGCCCGCCCAGATTTTTCCAAAAAGCCTCAAGAGTCCCTTTTAAGGCCAGAGGAAAGCCTTTTGCTGGTCAGGAGTATCATAAAATACCATGTACAACAGAGCAGAAATTTCAGCGTAAATAGCATAATAAGGTGAAGACCAAAGAACCTGCTGAAGATGAAGAGGTGATTTTGGGTGAAAAGATCAATACAGATTTGGAAGGGGAAGACACCAATGGGAGGGGAATTAGAGGAAAGAAGCCATTTGTACCTCCCCTCCCAAAGGTCAGATCAGGTAGAGGATTTGGATGGGAGCGTAGTCTCACTTATGTACAAGAAGTCTCTCCATGACATTCTGTATGTTAGCAATCTGGCTTTAATATTCTGGTACGTCAGTGAATTGCTATTTCAGATAAAGTTTGAGAAATGCATTGAAGCTTTTTACATAATAATAAGTAATACCATTTCCAGCGCTCTTTTATATTAAATTACTCGTGTGAAATAATTATATATAGTTTTTGAAGAGCTTCTCACTCTCTGATACTTCACCGCGATATAAGGAAATTGAAACATATTTTTGTCATAGATAGATATCGCTTGTTGTTACTGGAATACTGCATATGGTGTCCGCATTTTATATATGCTTGAGCTGCATTGATCAACCAATAGAGTTAGCCATTTGATAGATTAGAAAGACCGTAGTACAGAAGCTCAAAAAAGATCCAAGGCTTTGAGCACAAGAAGGATCACTGGTTCTACATATCAATTTCAAAAGAAGTATATCGATGTATGTTTTTAATAAACGACGTACATCTTCTGTTCATCACTTCAATGTGCAACACTCACAAAACATAAGATAACAGCTTGGTCAAGATCCATGTGTACAAAACAGAAAAGAAAGCGCCTGCTGGTATTGTCACTGCCCAAGAGAGCACAATTTCTCTCACTGTTTCTGCTCTAACGCTGTTAAGCCCCCTTGCAAATCCCACCCCCATTACTGCACCCACCAGAGTATGAGTTGCAGAGATGGGCAGTCCCAGCTTAGACGCAAACAGAACCACAGATGCTGCAGCAAATTCAGCTGCAAATCCTCTAGTTGGCGTAAGTTCTGTGATCTTCTTCCCAATTGTCGCTATAACCCTATATCCCCACATTGTAAGACCAGCTACGATTCCAAATCCTCCCCATGCTAGAACATCAGTTGGGATAACAATGTCAGCTCCAGCAGCACCACCTTGAAGAATAGATAATGCACCAGCCAAAGGACCTATCGCATTGGAGACGTCATTCCCACCGTGAGCAAATGACATGAAGCAGGCTGAGAGTATTTGCATGTATCCAAACACCCCGTATACTATTTTCAGTTGGGTACCAGTTGGACCTGCAATATCAGAGAGAAACCCTATATCTTTCTGGCCATCTGTTGGTTCTGTATGCGATGAGGATTTTGACTTGAGAAGGAGATCACCGAGCTGCCCTTGAATGATTCTGGACACAAGCAGAGCACCAGCAGCTCCACAGCCTAGCGCCTTTGCTACTGCCAAAGGCAAGCTCGATCCAAGGGGAAACGCTGCAAATGATATTGCAGTTACACCCACAAGCACAGCAATTGGTGCTGCTGCAGCTGCAGCTTGTCCAGGATTTGGAGCACTATACACAAACTGAATAGACATTGAAAAGAGTAAGAAGGTTTATAAGAACTAAGAATCTAGAATAGTACAACTTGATTTCCAAAAGCTAGCATGTCTTTCACTCCCTGCTCACTAAAATATGTTGAATGTTTCCTTGTCAGAAATATTTTAGCAGGCCTAAAATGAGGGTTTTGTATTATGATATAATTAAAAAGCCACATTGTTGTGATATGTGAGATCTTTTTTACAATGCCCACATGATCAAAGGTCACATAAAAATGTGCCTTTAATCATATTTTTTTTGTAGTGAGGCGAGTTAAGTTGTTACGTGTTATCTACTTATCATAAGACTATTTGAGAGTTGCATCTCAAGGAAGGAGAACATACCCTACGGATGCATTTGTATACGGTAAAGGAAACCAGGGCTCCCATGAATGGCGAGATAACCCATGAAGATATCACTCTTGCCAGTGAGCTCCAGAAGACGGCACCTTTTCCACCATAGACTAGTCCAAATCCGACCATTGATCCTACTATACAGTGCGTTGTTGACACAGGCCAGCCATAATATGATGCAACCTGACTAGCAAAAAACAATTATTCATGGATTGGAAAGAAAGAATCAAAGAAACAACATGTAAACTGATGTAAGCATCCTTTTGACATGAAAATATAAATATCCTCTGAGAATTGATGTAATACAATTGACTGATATTACTCATATTAGGTATCTTGAAGTAATTATTGGCTTCTGATTTAGGAATTTATTGATCGGATACCCTAAACACTCGAATGTGTCAATAGTCATCCCAATTTATCTAAATAATTTTTTTCCATAGTTCTTACTCACCCATACATAAAAAAAAACTCTAAAATTTATTGATCGGATACAGTTTGGCAAATTTGGCATCTTTCTTTTCTTCTGCCACTCATTGACTCATTGTCTCATTTTTTGGCAATACTTGTTCTATTTTCTAGGTTGATTATCACTAATCATGCATGCTACTTTGTAAAAACCAAAACCACTGGACAATTCACATCCAACATCTTCAAAGCTATAGATTTAGTTAGCAATCTCATCCAATGTCATCCTTCACTTCTAAAGCAAATGTGGGAATTTTGGATGTGCCCGGCCAACTAGGCCAAAGCAAATATTCCTAATATCATCATATGGGACCCACTTATCGTTCCCGGATTCTATATCCTTCCTGATCCATTCAAACTTAATCCATTGCTTGCTTTCTATAATTCATTCTTCATTATGGGAACTATCAAGAAATGTACCATATCCACCACGTAATCTTGTTTCTATCTCCACTTTTGTCAAATGGGAATTCATAATGTTCATTTGCATTGCTATGCAGAGTATAATCCAGCATATATAGGTTAATTCTGAAGTGATATTTGAAGAAAAAATGGACTGAGATTAATCTAGAACTGAGCTAAATCTTATACAGTATAAGGAAGAGCAATAAATTAATACCTGCAACCAAGTACCAGCAGCAGCAAGAGAAGAAAGCAAGCCAGCAAAAAGCAGGGTATCCTTCCCCTGAAACACATTTGCCACCAGAATCCCCTTCTGCATTGTACTCGTCACATGAGTCCCCATCAGAAACGCCCCCGAGAATTCTAACACCGCCGCAGTCAACACGGCCTGCCGGAGAGTCAACGCCCCGGATCCCACCGATGTCCCCATGGCATTTGCGACGTCATTGGCTCCAATATTCCAGGCCATGTAGAACCCGAACAGTAGGGTTCCATAAGACAATAGCTTGGTCTTCAAGGTCAGGCCATGTCCTAATGACTTCATGAAGTAGGGGAGAGTGAGGGCAGAGAATACTATGCATAGGGAAATGGCCGTGGCGGTTCTAGAAGATATGTGGAAGGCCTGAGCCATTCCACGCTCGTCGCCCTGGTCATCATCGGTTTTTGAAGTTTCTTGATTCACTTGGACATCTTGTTGTTCGTGTTCTTCGCCTCCGGCGTCGGCGAATGAAGATAAGGCAAAAGGGTGTGTGAGTTTGGAGTTGTTTAGCCTCAAGATGGGGAAGAAAGAAGACCTAGGTTTGAGAGAGTTCGTTTCCTTTTTAGGAAAGTACTGGGATTCATAAAGTCTGTGTCTTGGGAGGTAGAGATGAGAATTATGGAGAAGAAATGCTTCAGTTCTTGGAGAAGATAAGCAGTAAGAGGGAGTCATGCTTAGGTGAAGAAGGTGAGGTAGGATGAGGAACAGAGAGAGGGTGAAGAAGAATCAGAAGGGGATTATTCAGGTGGATTCTTGGCCATGGAATATGGAGGAGAAGGGGACGAGAGAGGAGTAGGTGGTGGTGCAAGAGCAAAGGAGGAGTGTGCATTTTGGAAGTGGATATATGTTTTCTTTTTTTCTTGGAATATTTTTTTCGTGTGGAAAGAAAGGGAGATGGGGAGTGGGGAGTGGATTTGGCAGCTACTTTGGTTCGATTGGAACGAGTGGTGCTTGTACTTCAAGAGAGACTTCTCAGTAGTGATCACCACTCGTATATTTGCCTGGTCAATAAGCAGGAAAAAAAAAGGAATTTGATCGAAGACTAATTTGAGCAAGAAGAATCTAACACCATATCCAAAAGAATTAGAATGTAATAGTTCATATGGAAAACTAGGTAGAGTGATGGGTTGGGTCCAACTTTGGTCTATTTGCAATTGTAAGAAGGATGTTCAAAGTTCACTTAATGCTGAAGTACAAATCTAGTTTTCCCAGTATTTAAGCTTTGACAAAATAGAGGCAAAAGAACCTCCTCCAAGGCTCTTCTTCTTGAGAATCTTCCTCTTCTGAGTTCTGACAAAAACTAAACCTCTAAGGCTCCAACGCAGAAAAACTTCCGTTTTGGGGTAACGTCCATATGCTAGAAGCGGAAAGCAAACTAGTACGTATATAAACATACGTACGTACTTTGGTTTGGTTTACCAAACTAGAGATCGACTAAATTAACCATGTGTAGCCAGTTCTTTGGTCTAATATACTTTAGGGCATATTTTAAATTTTTATAAGATTACTTATCATTTCCAGGATATACATTATTAGGTTACTCGCGATTTGCGGTTAACGCTGAGGATTATAAGTTTATTTTCCCCTCTCGTTTGACGGCATTAAGCCCTAGCTATAGCGTGCTAGCTGCTCATCGCAAAGGCTCCAATCTCCCCCGCAAAGGCTCTTTGTCGGCCCTCTTGAGGTTGATAGAGAGGTTTCACAAAAGAAGCAAATTGAGTTCATATGGGTATGATACTCTCTCAGTTTACCCAACGTTGATAGGAGAAGCTGATATAGTTCATATAAGGGTTGAGAGTCATCACATCATTTTAACGTTTGAAGCCATAATAAAAATGGCACAACATTTTTGTTAAGCCTATAACACTATTGAACACAAATAGGAAAGTTGCGAGACGAACACTTGATTATCTTAGGGGGGGGAGATGAGAAGAGGATGAGGATCTCAAATTCTCAATGACCCTTTCTGCAGTTGCACTTAAAATAGTATCGTGGGCCAGATTGTTCTTTATTGGGCCGCGCAAACAATACAAGCTGACCAAGCCCGTACAAGTGTCCAGTTCAGGGTCCATCACCCTTATAAAGCCAGCCAATTTTTTCAATTTTTCAGCCTGATCAACCGACTGACCGACATATGAAGATGAAGATATTTCAGAGTTTCTTTTTTTGAGAATGGAAGATATTTCAGAGTTCGAAAGCTTTTATTGCAAAATATCTGAATCGACTTTGCTTCTCATGTAAACTTAACTTATCGTATGGACCAAGTAACACCAACACTAGCTCCCACATTGCATTCAGGCATTCGATCACTTTCTCTGTCCCCTATCACTTCCGAAGTATATGTATCATGAATGACTGATGAATGATAAGGATAGGTTAGTGCATTGGCAAAATTAGTCACGATATCTCCACAATGGCTAATACTTGGATGGTGGCATGGTCGATGTTCCCTTCGATGTGATGAACATACTTGATTTCGAACCCGTTTGTGTTTTTTGTGTTCCGCTTTGAATTATTTATTTTCTATCGTGTATTTTTGTACGTCTTTCTTTTCTTATAAAAATGAAAGAATTCGAAGTTTTAATTCACATCGTACATTACACGATCTTGAGGCTCTAGGCTCTAGCTAGCAACAAACATAACCATATATTTCATGAAAACCAGAGGTTTACGGAGTGATGTAGCTAGGTCTAAAAGGTCGGGCATCCAATACAAACATGTAGAGCTTTAATTAGATGGATCAGTTTCGATGATTTAATTTGGACGGTTTTGGATGTTTACTGTATGCAATATCATCTACCCTTTCTCTTTTTCCTTTTCTCTTTTTCCTTTCTCATGCTCTCTGGAGACTTTGATTCCTCGTCAAGATAGACCATTCGTTTCGTTGGGAAAAGTCAGTGAGAAAGGGAGAGTAGAATCAACAGCGTCGTCCCCATCGGCCGGAGTTTGTCCACTGTCAAAGTTTATTTTAATGTTCGATGATCGACTAACGTGGTTTCAGACTTTCAGTGAGATACTTTCAAGACCAGTGGACCATTTTGAAAACAAAAGCTTAAAGAATTTTCAAGTACAAAATTTGGCATAAACTTTGTTCGATCACTTCACCCTCTCCAATTTTCAATGCTTTGGTGAGATTGACCGACGTCCAATATATCTTAATTTGGAATTATACTTCTCTTCTTCACATTGCCCTCCACATAGAGAATGTATTATGCCTTATGCATATTCGGTACATAGAATGCATGTGTTAATATAAGAGGAATAACAAAATCTCAAATGTTGGACGGAGTTAGATCAAAAACAATTCAGATGTTATAACGAGTCTTTTATGAGTCCAGTACGTCATCTACTAACTCTCATTGAAAGTCGGACACAACCTATGTTGCTGCTCCCCGAGACACCTATTGATCGATCAGAGATTTTGTATACCCTCACTTCACAACACATAACACCTCTCATTTACGGATGGAATACTATAACTAGACTATATAGTGCAGGGCAAAGAAGTTGGAGTTGACAAGTAAATAAGATGTTTCGACGTCTATGAATTTTACATAAATAGCTAGTGTCAAGATTTCACACCGTACTCCATAACTTATGTATTTGGTGTAATTGAGAGCATTTTGATAAAATGTATATGAAGACCATTCGAATTCGTCTATAGTCTATACAAACAATCACTAATTAATAAGAAATCTATTATTTCCTACCCAATAGCTATCGAGTATTCCTGCCTCAGTTTTCTTCATTGAAACTTCTCTCAACCTTCAATCCATCACCTGCCCCCACTGGTCCCCTCTCCGACTTCAGAACGATTTATAACAGATATATCCATCACTCACATCATTGGGAGCGCGCCAATTGCCCTAACAAGAAGAAATGTATATGATTTGATTACTTCTTACACATAAAATATTTTATAAATAATCTAACAAGAATACAATTAACTTATTTATATATTCATACCACAAATCACTCATTAATTTATTCTCTTTGAATCACGCCCTTAATTTGCTCCATTATTCACGCTAACACTTCCTCTCAAGTTGACGCATACACATCAACCATGTCAAACTTGCTAAGTGAGTCATAAAAGACCTTCTTAGACACTCATTTGGTGAGCATATCGGCAAGTTGCTCTTCTGTAATAACAAAAGAAAAACTAATGATCTTCACGTTTATCTTCTTCTTTATAAAGTGACGATCAACCTCCAAATGTTTTGTACGATCATATTGCACATGATTCTGTAAAATATCAATAGTTGTCGTGTTGTCACAGTACAGCTGCATAGCACATTTAGGCTTCATACCCAAATCTTACAGCAAATTTTTAAGCCATAACAATTCGCACACTCCCTGAGCCATACCTCTGTACTCTGCTTCAGCACTAGATCGAGCTACCACTTTTTGTTTCTTACTCTTCCATGTAACAAGATTACCCCCAACAAAGGTAAAGTACCCCCAACAAATATATTATTGTGATTAGAAAACATTACTCCTCTCCTTGGAGCTTACTTCAATTACCTCAAAATCCTTACAACAACATTCATGTGGTCCACACTAGGATTATGTATGAACTGACTCACTACACTTACTACATACGCAACATCTGGTTTGATATGTGATAAATAAATCAGGCGTCTAACTAGCCTTTGATAACGAGGTTTTTCAGTAGGCACTTGATCTGGATACTCTGCTAACCGATGGTTCTGCTAAATAAGAGTATCAATGGAGTGCAATCCAACATACATGTCTCTGTTAGTAGATCAAATATGTACTTCCTCTGACACATATAGATACGATCACTTCCCCGGGCTACCTCAATACCCAAGAAGTACGTGTACATAGCTCCTTCATCTCAAACTCAATGCCCAACAATTTCATTCACATTAACTACCATATCATCAACATATATAATTAGGGTTGGTACCTTCCCTTGTTGATGTCTGAGAAATAATGTGTGGTCTAAATTACTCTGTCTGTAGCCAATTTTCCTCATGAATTGTGAGAATCTCCTCAACCAAGCACAATGTGACTGTTTAAGACCATACATAGACTTTCTCAATCTGCATACAAAGTTACTTGGAGAAGCGGCCACATATCCAAGCAGAATATACATGTACACTTCCTCTGTAAGTTCTCCATGAAGGAATGCATTCTTAACATCAAGCTGTCTAAGTGGCCAATTTAAGCTAGTAGCAAAAGAAAGAAATACCCGAATAGTGTTTATCTTTGCAACATGTGTAAATGTCTCATCATAGTCTATATCATATGTCTGGGTGAACCCTTTTGCTACTCGGCGTGCTTTATACCGGCTCACTAACCCATCTGGATTATGTTTCACTGTAAACACCCAACAACATCCCACAACCTTCTTGGCATGTGATGGAGATACAAGCTCCCAAGTATTGTTCTTTTGTAATGCTTCTATCTCTTCCTCCATTGCTTTCCTCTATTTTGGATCTTCCAATGCATCCTGCACTTTGTTAGGTACTGATACAGTAGATATTTGATTCATAAATGATTCATATGACTAAGACAATCTTTTGGTAGACATAAAATTTACCACATGATACTTAGTTTTAGCCTGAAGGGTAGGTTCATATTTTTTTGTTGGCTGACCCCGAGTAGATCTATTTGGCAAGACATATTGTCTACTATTAGCCTCACTAGTATTAGCCCCAATAGAATGACTAACCTCAGATTAGTGATCTTCTGTACCATGAGAGCATTGTTCAGGTGTATAAACAACAGTACGGAAGACATGAGGGACAGTTGTGTTGTCATTTCTGGTACCTGAATCTCCGGAGTGACTACACCAGAATCATCTGATGGTGTCTGTGTAGCTGACACATTGGTAACCTCAATGGAACCTGTCACCATATCTACTGGCTCACTTGTCTCCCCCTCTCCATGATACAACTCTTCAAAATATGAATTCTCCCCCTGAAGAGCAGTATCAGAAGAGGTAAAATAGCTCATGTCCTCAAAGAAAGTAACATCCATAGTGGCATAGTACTTCCTGGTAGGTGGATGATAGCACCGGTACCCTTAATGATGTCATCGATACCAAAAAAATACCCATTTAACTGTCCGGACATCCAACTTAGACCTTTGATGTTTTGGAAGATGGACAAAAGCAACACAACCGAAAACACGGGTAGAAAGATTATGAAAAGAGGGTAATGAGACATGAGATGCAAGCACATCATATGAAACTTTTTCCTAAAAGGACACGAGATGGAAGACGATTAATGAAGTGGGCGGAAGTTATGACAGCATCACCCCAAATGTATTTAGACATATGGGCACTAAAAAGAATACACCAAGACATATCAAGTAAATGACGATTTTCCTTTCAGAAACCTCATTCTGCTAAGGTGTGTAAGTACACGTTGTTTGATGAACAATTTCGTGTGTGTTAAAGAACTCATGAAAGACACGATTCACATATCCCCCACCCATTATCAGAACAAATAACTCTAATAATGACATTATATTGTGTTTAGACAGTGGTATGAAGGCTTGAAAAGCCGGAAAACCCTCATATTTAGTTTTAAGAAGAACAATCCATGAAAGACGTTTGCAATCATCAATAAATGACACATAATACCGCATTCCTCACACAATAGACTTTTTGGAGGGTCCCCAAACATCAGAATTAATTAATTTAAAAAGAAGAACTTTTATTATAAGTACTATGGGAATAAGTAGATCGATGACTCTTTCCCAAAACACGTGTCTCACAACGTAAAAATGACTCATCCACACTAATAAACAAAATAGGCATGAATTTTTTCATAACACTAAAAGATGGATGCCCTAAGCGACGATGTCATAACCAAACTTCACTTATCTTGTCAGAAGTGGAGAGTAAAGCGGTCTGAGACTGTGCCCATGGTTTCTCCCCCGCATATGTTAGATCTAAATTAAACAACCGGCCCCTCATATGCCCCGACCAATTAACTCTCGGGTGAGAAGATCCTGAAATATCACATACATAGGAAAAAAAGTCACAGAACACTCAGCGTTAGTGTTCGATTGTGGGACAAATATCAAATGATGAGATAAAACAGGTACATATAGCACATTATGAAGCTCTATTGTGGGAGTAATACGAACGAACCATTTTCCTAACATGGGGAAGGCCTCACCATTAGCATTAGTAACATAGGGTACTGGTGGAGAAGACAATACGGTAAAATAAGATTTTTCATAAGTCATATGATCAGACGCACCAGAATTAATAATCCATGTATCAAAACTAACAAAGTTAGAAATATTTAAAGTCATACCAATTTTACCACGACCAGCTATGGATGCGGTAGGTGTTGCTCCTCTTGCTGTATGATGATCATGTCCAACCACACCATAGATATCTGGTTCTTGGACTCATTGAATAGCCGCTTTCGCCTGGGGACAATAATTAGGCCTCTTAGGCCTAAGGTGTGGATACAACTTCCAACAGGTCGCACGAGCATGGTTAGTATCATGACAATAAGAGCAATGAGGGCGGAGCTGATTCCCGAAACCTGGTGGTGGTCCTTGATGATGAAGTGGAGCTGAAGTTGCTTGCGGAAGGGGTGGTGCTGGAGATCTAGCATGAACAGTAAGGCTGAAAATAATAACTTGTGCCTGATGAAGACTCTCCTGCTGAGACTCATCCTTACGGATATATGTGAAAGTGGTGATTAGGCTAAGGGGTTCGGTCTTTCTGAGCAATTTGTCTTTCGCACTGTTATACTTTGCATCAAGACCTTTTCAGGAAATGGTGAACTCGTTCAAGCTCCTTCTCCTTTTGGTACCAAACAATTTCCTCCTGATTCTTGATCATGTAAGGACGTTTCACATAAATCTCAGCCCAAATATTTTTCAATTTGGTGAAATAGTGCGCCACCAGTTGCCCATCATGTTGCATCTCCAAAGCTGTGCACATTAACTCATGAACTTGTATGAAATCAGAGTCATTAGTATATAAGCCTTCCAGTGTCTCACATATTGTCTGTGCAGTGGCACATGCCTCCACCAGATCAACTATCTCGTCATTCATAGCTTTCCACAAGACTGACTTGACAAGACCATCATCGTCGTCCCACTTAGTGTAGGCAACAATATCATCATCACTAGGAGCCTTAGTGACTTCGATTACATGCCCATCTTGTGCATGTCTCGAAGATGAGCTGCCATAATTCTCTTCCATTTACAGAAATTAGTCACATTGAGTTTGGCGCCCCCAAAGGAACCACTTTCAGAACTCTTTACAGATACTTCAAATTTCAGAACATCAGTGATCTGAGAACTCTATGTTTCGTCTCTAGAACCTATTGAAAATCAAATTAAAAAATCAGGAATTATGCAACGGAAACACAAAAACTTATAAGAATTTGTCTTGGGTGCACTTGCATTG
This sequence comes from Argentina anserina, assembly GCF_933775445.1. Taxonomy (NCBI): domain Eukaryota; kingdom Viridiplantae; phylum Streptophyta; class Magnoliopsida; order Rosales; family Rosaceae; genus Argentina; species Argentina anserina. The sequence goes on from NC_065875.1 coordinate 21,630,216, forward strand.
TCGGTGAACCTACACTGACAACTAAGACTGCAGAATTTGGGCCGGGCCGGGTCGGGTCGAATTTGGGCCGGTCAGGGCGGAGAGTAGCCGAAAGAGCGGAAAAAACGGGTCGGAGAGGAGTGGCGGCGTCGGAGGGCAACAGGTCGAGAATTATGGCGACTGAGAGGAGTGATGGCAACATCGGAGGGCAGCGACAACGTCGAAGGGCTACAGGTCACACAAAGACAGTCGGAGGGCAGCGGCGACGTCGATGCGCAGAACCGGAACCAAACGGGAGAAGACGGAGGGCAGCGGCGACGTCGACTGTGGTTGTGATTAGGGCTGGGCAAAGTCAGTTCGGGTCGGTTTTTAGCCGAAACCATTTCAAAACCGGCCCAATAAGTTGGGCCAAAACAAAAGCCGAAATCGTATTTAAATGAGTTGGGCCGAAAAAATTTGTTTAACCGAATTTTGAATCGCGTCGAGTTCAGTTATGGTTTTAACCGAATTTATTGTAAATGGGCTGATAATTCGACCCAATTGCAAAAAAAAAAATTAAAATTTGCATAAGGTGGGAGTCGAAACTCGTACCTCGTAGGTGTAGAGAATGGTAAGGAACCACTGCACCAAACTTAATTCTTGTTATTTTATGTGCAAACAATATATTTATTAACTTACAATGAATTTATTATTATTTTTAATACATAAAAATTAATTCGGTCGGTTCGGTTTATAAACGGTCGGTTCAACCTATGAAACTATTTTCAAACCATTTCATTTTGGTTTTGGACTTCTTGAATCTATTTTCCAATCCATTTGAAATTGATTTGGTCGCCAAACCATATATTCAGTTCGGTTCGGTCGGTTTATCCATTTACAATCGGTTTATGCCCAGCCCTAGTTGTGATGAAAAAAACAGAAACCGAGAAAAAAACAGAGCAAGAAAAAATTGGCTCTGATAGCAAGAAGAAATGTATATTGCTTGATTACTTCTTACACATAAAATGTTCTATAAATAATCTAATAATAGTACAATTAACATATTTATATATTCCTACCACAAATCACTCATTAATTTGCTCCACTTGAATCACGCTCTTAATTTGCTCCATTACTCACGCTAACATAACCAAATCTCACACATAAATACATGGTATTACTTCAATCATTCTGCTACGTGTATGATACACATGCTCGACCCATGCTTAGCTACTCATTCCAATCTGGCTTCATAGCCATGGAAACCGATTCCGATATTGCCTTAGGGTTACGTTAACATGCAGGAGTCCTAATCCGGTAGGCGTAGGACGGTAACAAACTTGTCTAATCAATCGATCAGGTATAGTTACCAAATATTTAGGTATCAGCTGTGTACGTGATTATCTGTCCGCCACAAACTTGAAGATTCAAGATTAGCTTGAGGCTGAGAGTTTCCCTGCCACCTGGTATAGTGGTGGCGACACGAGTGACTGACGACACGCATTTGAAATCGGAACAAGACGACAGCCGACCATCGCTACCACCCCCGAACCCAACTTGGGTGCTTTTGCCCTAACCAGTCAGCATCGCCACTTACAGGTGTCCTTTGCGGGACCATGACACGTCTGAAAGAGACAGTATTGGTGGAGGTCAGGATGCCAACTTGGTGTATAAGAATATCCCCGATCCTCCTATAGATACCGAAAAAACTGTAAAAGCAGGGTTCAGTTTTTACGAAACAAGGAAGGAGTGAATGCAGCATCCATGATGCTTGTTCTACACAGGGATATTACTAGATGATGAATAAGGATATATCAATCTTATGAGCTTTGCTACCTACTGAATGCATCTGTATATATACTACAATGCGTTATGTATATATTTCTACATGATTAGTTGATTACATATTCGAACAATAATTCAATTTGGTTTTCTAGTTATTGATTCCATGGTATGTGCGCTATTTCTGTTGTAGATAACTAGTGGAGATTAAGCTGTGTGCAGAATATTAAGAAATTATTATCAGGAAGATAAGTGAGAGGCTGTGATCCGTCTTCAGTAATCGTTTATAAACCTAAACTATTGATTATGTACGTAATAAGATATGACTATATCGTAATAAATTATCTAGCAGAGAACAGGCTGCAGATAATGTCCATCCATGCATTGGAATGAAAATAGGAAGGAATCGAAGCTTATTCGACCTTCGATCATCTCTCCAATTTTTTAATTGGGAGCTGGGGGCCTCTCCATAATGGTTAATGATTACATTTCAAGTGCAAAGCAGATGTATATGTGGGAAGTGAGAACCCCAAATATAGTAGTACTGTAGTTGCTAGTGCTTGATTCTCTAGAAGATAAGGAGATGAAGGTGAGATACGCCCGGCACCTTCGATTTTCAAATGTCATACACATTAGTTATTCATTATTAGAATTTAATTTGAAGAGGTGCTGAGGATTGTGGGAGATTAAGATTACGATAGAGAGCATAATCGCTTTGGAGGCTAACGTCGTCGCAGGACCCCATTACATGTTCAAATGGTGGATAAAGGAATGACATAATCAAGCAACAAGACAAGGATTAGCAATTTAGTTTAAGTTGAGTCTTGATCGGTGTTATCCTGAAATGAGTGTATATATATATAAGGATGAAAATGGATGCATGAGCATTTCCATCGATTGACTTGTCACTTTTCAATGCCACACCCTTTACCACTTTGTATTACTTTCTCATCATCCAAACTAAGCCTTACTTGTTTTGCGGTTTTGGAGTGAAGCTTGTTACAGAAAAATTGTAACTCAGTGCATCGATCTTGATCGTGACTTGGAATATCAATCTAAATGAACCTTAATTATTAGTATGGGTAGCTAGAGCCTTCCTAACTCTATGTATGATTTGTTTCTACAAGGGATAAATTAGTATATATACCCGTCACATATATCACGTGACGTATCCCTTTAATATTATTGGTCTATTTTTTACTGTGGTTGTTTTTTATTGATTATTATATGTAAATAAACTTTTATTATTTTCACCGCGTACATGTTAATTATACAATGACGTAATATGATTAATTAGGTACACTACATGACAGTGTCACGTGAAGTGACAAGTACACAAAATAATTACTCAAATGCCTAGATTAATTAAGATTGGCCCGGATGCATGAACCTTAACGCGTACATAAGCAAACCTTTACAATTGTTATTCTCCACCAACCGGACCACATTTATACATGAAGATTACGTTAAAATGAAGCAAGGTATACCTTAATTTAGCTAATTAGACGATAGACGTGAATTGGGTCACGGCTTGAGCGATTTTATATGGAGATGATGTACGTAGCTGATATATATATCCACTCAAATCTTGGCATTTTTTTGGAGACCATGAAGAACGGACCCTACTCGATCAGCATCCTTTTCCATTCATAATTTTCTCGAAGAACAAGAGCTCTGGAATAGTGGATCCCATGCCTTACACTTGCATTACAATTCTGATTCCATGAAAATGACTCTGAACATGGGTATGCTGGGAGACTTGATGAACATTCATCTGATTATGCCCTAGTGTTTACTTGATCCAAAGCAATAAATTAAGATCATGTGACAAGACTAATTGATGAAAATTAAGGATAATGATCGGTGTTACGTCGAACGAGTGCACTTGAAACATATCTGATTTCTCTATTCTAAAATATCAAAGAATAGCACGTTTACATCCGAATTGTTAAAATTTCACATTGGAAATAATAAAATATTTGACTTTGTAAGTCTTTATCATATAATGATTACATTGTACATTGAATGTATAATTTCTCTCATGAGTAATTATTTTGTGTACCCGCCATACCCCACGTGACATTGTTATGCGTTGTAACCAGCTAATTATATTATGTCATGATATAATTACACGAGGTGAAAATGGTAAAAATTTATTTACATATAAGAACTAGTTATAATAAAAAATGAATCAATAACATTAAATGGTACGCACGTGATATATATGACAAATATATATAATAATTTTTCTTTCCCTCATCCTATAAGTCAATTTAGCATGTACTTAATCTTCAATACATTATGTATATGTCAATTTAGGAGGCACATAATCATAAGTACTTCATGAATTATGATGTGGTGAAAACAATTTGAGATATGTAGAAATTAATTTGTAGGAATTTCTGAATGATATTCCTTAGTGAAGTACCAAAAACATATAAATTTCTTGACCATTGAAAAAATGAGTAAAAGAAAGTTACAGCATGAGGTAGGCTTTTACTCCATAGGAATAGGAATCTAATCCACATACGTAAGCTGACCAACCTTTGTTTCTGCCACGTACCCCCCCCCCCCCCCCCCCCCCCCCCCCCCCGCAAATCAAAAATCAAAAATTCTATAAATAAGGTCCAAAGGGTTCCATACGTAGGCTTGAACACACAGCTCCAAGTCTATTCTACAACCTCCTCAACCTTCCTCCTCTCAAATCTCCAGTCTCTCTTCCTTTTACTGAAACCCCTAAAGTTCAAGCCAGCATGATCCGACCTTCAGCTGACCCTACCAAACTCACTCTCAAATTCCTCTGTAGCTATGGCGGCAAAATCCTCCCTCGTTACCCCGACGGCAAGCTCCGTTATCTCGGCGGCGAAACCCGCGTCCTCGCCGTCCAGCGCTCCATTTCCTTCTCTGGTCAGATCCACCTCCGATCTGCTATTGTCATTATCGTTTGTTCGTACGTAGCATGTTATTCTTAGTACAATTAAGCTCATGAGGGTTTTTTGGTCATTTACAGAGCTATTGGTGAAGCTTGGAGAGCTGTGTGGCACAACCGTCGGTCTCCGTTGCCAACTGCCCAACGAAGACCTCGACGCCCTTATCTCCATCAAGTCTGATGAAGACTTGGCCAATCTCATCGAGGAGTACGACACAGCTGCGGCGTCCGTCACGCCGTTGAAGATCAGAGCTTTCCTTTCATTTCCCGCCAACAAAATTCCGTCGTCTCCTACATCATCCTCGGCGTCATCCTCAAAGTCTTCGTCTTCAAATCACAGTACTATTTGTGCCTCCGGATCCACTCCCAGATTCTCCATGCCGTTGCCGGCAGAGCGTTGCTTTCGTCAAGGCTCACATATGGCGCCGTTTCAGCGAGCTCCAGCGGCAGCTGGGAAAGCTCCTAGTTGTGCTAATTACCATGCTCATGGAAACCCTAGTCGTCACTACCTCGTCCACAACGGCAATCACTGGCAATAACACAACATAGGCATGGCAGTGACAAAACCATTGGATCTAGCTGAGAGACTTGTCGGACGGACTAGATCCCATATGCCATTGCTGATTAAAAAGAGACTAAGTACCATAAATCCGCACCAGAAAAACAGGGTATATATTTACATGATGTAATCGTTCAGAAAGGTTGCCTATCTTTATCCGTGGCGATTAATGAATTTTCTGTACTGCTCCAATTTCCTCATTTTTTTGTTATTGGTGAGTGCTTTTTGTAAATCTTGGTCCTGCTTCCCTCATTTTCAATTGAGTCCCGTAATTCCAGTACTGAACACGACGGCTTTTTCCGTCACCTTTCCCGGGGGTTGGATAGAGTCCGTTAACGCCGTTGTCTGGTGTACATTGTAATTAGTGTTGAATGCGTAAGCGTAACAGCCCGTTGTGTAGATCACCTGTATATATTTGTCACGTCGTGTATGGGGTCTGTAATGTCACCGCTTAAACGTACTGTGTCTGTGATGTGTCTTTGTATTATGGGCGCCGAGCAAAGCAAAACCTGATCTGATCCTCATCTTTTTTTACGGTCTTTCCGTTGGTCTGCGTCCTACAAATTTGTCTTTGTTGTTTTCTCTATATATTTACATGCTGATCTTGATCATTTCTTCGTGTGTGTAATTTGTTTTTTGGCGTTTGTTTTGCAGGTTTATGATGAGAGTACTAGAACGAAACCAAGAAGACGATGATTGGGAAGATAAGGATCTCACATTCAACTCATTTTGGAGCATTCTTTGTAAGTTGTACTCGACCGTTTCAGGTTTAAGTTTCTAGTCTTTCATTTGGGTTGCTGTTATCGAAAATTCTGTACATCTGTCATAGTACTTGGCATAAGTACGCCCAAAGCATCGGTGCTACGTACGTTCCAGAAGTTTTTCACGGCACTGCTATTCATAATGTACCAAAGCATAAGTCGATCGTTGCCATGTACGTACTACTCGAGTGAGCGAGTTTGAAAAGGGAACTTGCAGTGCTAGAAGAAGAGTGTAAAACTAACGTCAGGGTGCATGTGCTTAGTCTCGCGCTCGCTCACTTGATTTAGCATCTCCATATACATGCATTAACGTAAGTTGATATTCGATGAATCGATGTGCACCTTGTCATACATACATATATAGGAACTCTGGCAATTCTAATCTAATTCAATCGAGCTGAGTAGCCTCCAGGTTTATCAAAAAATAATAATCAAGATATTCTTAGTCTTAAATGTTTGTTTACTTTTGTACTAAAAACTGTGGTGTGATATTCTTTTTCCATATGTTATCGCAGTTATGGGCCATGAGGGACCATGACTAACTAGTGATGCTGATGCATGTACATATGATGGTTGTTTGCTATTTGGACTAGATTCAATCGAGGATATGGCTGCTGGGGGCGATAAGAAGGGAGAATTACTGGTGATTTCGATCGTATCAAACTCGAACATCCGTATAATTCCAAGAAGCATAACAATTGCAATAGGGAAATTCTTGGAAGCAATTTGGGGACCATTTTGGTATCAAATATTATCAATGACATATAGACAATGGGGTTCTCATCAATCAGTGAATTGAATGCCAAAACAAATTAATTGATTAACATATATACATGGGATGGGATGGCTGCTAGCTAGATTGAAGCGAACCATATTATAATGAGTAATATATATCTGCATCCCATCTCCATATAAATATGTACGACAGCTGGTAATGGTATTGGTGCATGAAGGTTCACGTCTATTTTAATCTAATCAAAACAAAATCAAATTCATTTTGATGAACACAGACGTTAGATAGAAAACTACACAATGATTTTTGAGTCCACTCATGTAGCATTCAAAAAGAGCCTGAAGATGAGATTCCCTTGGCCCGCCCTTTTGAGGAATTATTAAACTATAAATTATATATTATGGAAAGAGTCGAGTGATTTGGGATTTGATTCCCAGTGAGGCAGATATCAAAATCTTCTTTCCGAACGATCTGAGTTTAATTGATGGTTGTTATTAAGGTTTTGATGCTTCTAGACTTCTAGACTTTGCTCGGCGATGATCTGTACATCCACCATGAGTGACGTATCAGCTCGATAACGAATCACTTTGCGAGATTGATATAAAATCCGGCTGCGCATACATGTAACTAATATAAGAATCGTGTTAGCTTTGACAGGACACAAGAGATTGATAATGAATTATATCATTATATGGAAATGCTAGCTAAGAAAACAAATATGATTAAATCCCGTATAGGCTATAGACGTGAGGGCAACATCTAGGAGTTGTAATACAACGGAACTAACCCGTTGAAGGATTTCAACGTCAGTTTTGAATCCACAATATTAGGATTTCTTGAATTCACGAGAAGTTCTGAAATCCACTATGAATATTGAGAGAATTCAAAAGTTTTATAATATGAAAGATGTCTCATACAACCACAAGAGGTAGCTTAAATACTGAAACGAAACTCTAGGGCGATAACAAAGGTTAATCAAGCATATGGGTTAAAATAAAATAAAATCCAAAATAAAATCGGAAAACACTAAAATATGTTTTTGAGGGTCTAAACGACGTTGGATGCAAACTTACGAGTTTGATTTCTGAAGAAGAGGAACCTAGATCCATTGAATTTCATTCAGAAGAGGAACATCCCAAAAAAGCACCCACATCGTAGCAAAGCTACGAGTTTGATTTCTGGTAGGGCTCGTCAACAGGCCCGGCTCGGCCCGGCCATGAGTGGCGGGTCCGGGCCGGGTATTTTTACAAATCCGAAGATCAAAGCCCGCCCACCTAAGGCGGGCCTTGCGGGTTTTTGTGGGTCGGGCCTTACTGACTTTTATGGGCCGAGACTTGCGGGCTTATATTAGAAAAAAATATATATAATACTCTAATTTAAGGATTTGAAACAATAAAAGAATTATTACAAAACATCCTAAAAATAGGGGTGGGCATAAAAAACGAAAATCTCGATCTCATCCCGAAATTCATAGGGACGGGACAAGACGGAGGTCTAAAAACGTTCGTCCCGTTCCGATCCCGTCTCGTTTCATAATAGTGGGATGTGACGTGGGACGAATACTTTTTATCCCGCTTCGTTCCGTCTCGTCCCACCTTTAATGAAAACTTAAAAAATTATTATTATTTGTATTAAAAGGAAACTAATTTATATTCTTAATAACTCCTATATCAACTAAAATGATAATGGTAAATTATAATATTTTGAATATAATATATATATTTTTGTTAACTTTTCATTATTGAATGTTACTTTGTTAATGAAAAGTTAAAAATATAGGTTTTTATTTAACTTCATAGGAATGTGGGATTTGTCTCGTCTCGTCTCGTCCCAACCGGGATTAATCCCGAGTGGGATGCATTCTTAAAAAACCCTCGTCTCGTCCCGATCCCTTCTCAATTCAAAAGAGTGGGATGGGACGTCGGATGAGCCATGTCCCGTCCCATCTCGTCCCGTGCCCACTCCTACCTTAAAAAACGTCACAAATAAATTCTAATTTCGAAATATTGTCGATCAACACCAATAGATATGATATATATATATATATATATATATTTAAGGACCCTGTAAAAAATTCATCCGTTTTGAAGATGATTTGACCGTCCGTACCTATAATCAACAAGAAAAATATGTGTTTTCACATAATAAAACCTCATTGACCGGGGTTTTGCCAAATATATTTCTTCATTGTGACCGTGCATGATAGGTACCAAAAATAAGGTGATTTCAGATATGCAAACGGCTTTCAGCGTTCACATATTTGTAATAGGTCCTCCCTTAGGGCATATTAGTGGTGTTTTCGATTTACCGGAAATTTCGACGGTCAAACGAGGTCCGAATTGGATGGAATTTTTACAAGGTCACTAAATATATATACCGATCACATCGTTTGGTGTCGATCGATTCCGAAAAATTTCCTTCATATAGTCGCTTCACAATGTGATAATTTTATTATAAATCTGATATAAAAGGTTATGCTACATTAATGGATACTTTGGCGATCGACAACTCCAGTTTGAAATATGGTCGATAGACACCAGTAGATGTCATCGGTATATATATTTAGGAAAACCGTCCGTTTTGGACATGGTTTGACCGTTCGTACCAACGGTCAACTAAAAAAGAGGCGTTTTGACATATTGAAACTCCATTGACCAGGGCTTTGCCAAATAGATTTCTTTAGTGCGACCGCGCACGATAGGTAACAAAAAATAGGTGATTTCAGATATGCAAACAGCTTTCGGCGTTCACATCTTTGTAATGGGTCCTCCCTTAGGACATATTAGTGGTGTTTTCGGTTTACCGGAAATTCTGACGGTCAAACGAGATCCGAATTGAATGAAATTTTTACAGGGTCACTAAATATATATACCGATCACATTGGCTGGTGTCGATCGATCCCGATAAGTTTCCTTCATATAGTCACTTAATAATGCGATATTTTATTATAAACCTAATATAAAGGTTATGGTACATTAGTGGACACTTCGACGATCGATAACTCCATTTTGAAATATGGTCGATCAACACCAGTAGATGTGATCGGTATATATATTTAGGGAACCCGTAAAAATTTCGTCAGTTTTGGATATTGTTTGACCGTCAGTAAAAAAATGAGTTTTGACATACTAAATTCCTTATTGACCGGGGCTTTGCCAAATGAGTTTTTATGTGACCGCACACAATCGGTGACAAAAATTAGGTGATTTCAGATATGCAAACGGTTTTCGGTGTTCGCATTTTGATAATGGGTTTTCCCTTATGCATATTAGTGTTTTTTCGGTTTACCGGAAATTTTGATGGTTAAACGAGGTCCGAATTGGATGAAATTTTTACAGGGTCACTAAATATATATATCGATCACATCGGCTTGTGTCGATCGATCCCAAGAAGTTTCATTCATATAGTTGCTTCATAATGCGATAGTTTTATTATAAACCTAATATAAAAGGTTGAGATACATTAGTGGACACTTCGGCGATCGATAACTCAATTTTGAAATATAGTCGATCGACATTAGTAGATATGATCTGTATATATATTTAGAGAACCCGTAAAAATTTCGTCTGTTTTGGATATTGTTTGACCATCAGTACCTATGGTCAACAAAAAAAACATTTTGACATATTAAAATCCTCATTGACCGGAGCTTTGCCAAATTGGTTTTTTTTGTGCGATCACACACAATCGGTGACAAAAATTAGGTGATTTCAGATATGCAAATGGCTTTCGATGTTCGCATTTTGATAATGGGTCTTCCCTTATGACATATTAGTGTTGTTTTCGGTTTACCGGAAATTCCGACGGTCAAACGAGGTCTGAATTGGATGAAATTTTTACAGGGTCACTAAATATATATACCGATTATATCGACTGGTGTCGATTGATCCCGAGAAGTTTCATTCATATAGTTGTTTCATAATGCGATAGTTTTATTCTAAACCTAATAAAATATGTATGTATAATATTGTATTATTTGGCGGGTTTTTACGGGCCGGGCCAGGTTTCACACCTCTAATCTAAGCCCGGCCCTCTACCCATGGATGCGGAGTTTGGTGGGCTTTCTCGCGGGCCGGGCCGGGTAAAAACCCATCGGACTTGCGGGTCTCTGCGGGTTATTCGGATTCGCGAACTAAATGATAAGGCCTAATTTATGACACCTTCCTTTTTGGAAAATGTATCATTCGCCCTATTATGAGCTCGTAACCCCAACATGAACAATATCAGCCTTCAATTTCTTACGTCGGTCCATTTGCTCTTCGATTCTTCGTATTATCTGTTCTACATCAAGTTGTATGGTTTGCTAGCTAGCTCTGCGTGGTTTTCTGAATCGCCTCGATTTGTATATCTGATCAATCAAAAATAATTTGATGCATGGTCGCTGGTAGTGTCCTATCTATTGATTAATGGAGAATAAGCAGATAAGGAACCCTGAAAGTGACTGAGATCGACCGATCCATATCTTTCCCGACCCTTCGGTAATCATCATGTAATTTAAAAAGGCGTATATATTAAGCGTTAGGTTACTTGAATTGTATACTCATATGGTCATATATATGACATTGTTTGAGGATGAAATACTTGTATATTATTGAATGATATGAGGGCCTATATATAGGCATTTACAACACCACAATCCCGTAGGATTCGGAGTCCTAATCTACTACGGAGATGCTAATCTATCTCCTAACAGGAAACCTATTAGGCTAAGACACACACAAGGGTAGAATAGTAATTCTCCCGGAACACTCCCCCTTGTGTCGCATGCCTAGGTTGCATGGTGCACACATCGTTGCCTCGGTAAAAACCTTGTCAAGCAAAACAAAAACCTCTTAGGTAAAACAAAAGCTTGATCGAAGGGAAAAAGAGCACAACGCACCAACTACTTAAGGATCTTAACATGTGATGTAGACTCCCCCTGAAGTCTACCAAACTCTAGTGTTCCGATAAACGACGCATGCCAATGCTCTTCACATGTTTCACAAAAGTAGATTTAGGCAAAGACTTAGTGAACAAATCCGCAACATTGGATTCTGAACTCACTTGATTGATCTGAACATTCAAGAACTTCTGTTGTTGAACGTTGTAGAAGAATTTAGGCGAAATATGCTTGGTGTTGTCTCCCTTGATGAAACCTAACTTCGTCTGCTCTATGCAAGCAGCATTATCTTCATAAATGCACGTAGGTTGATCAGTTGTAGAGACTAATCCACAAGAATCACGAATATGGCGAACAAGTGATCGTAGCCAAACACATTCTTTCACTGCTTCATGGAGAGCGATGATCTCCGCGTGATTCGAAGAAGTAGCAACAAGAGATTGCTTTGTGGATCTCCAAGATATCGCCGTATTCCCAATGGTAAACACATAACCGGTTTGAGAACGAGCCTTGTGAGGGTCAGAGAGGTACCCTGCGTCGGCATAACCAACTAACAAGTTGTTTGGAGTCTTTGCATCGGGGGAAAGAGCTGCACGGGACCAGTTGCTGCTCTCGGCACCGCGCACGGTCTCCACGCCATGGCGGCCGGCGGATCGCTGCGGCGTACGGCGGCAAGGCCGGGGTCGGCGACGGCGGTGGTGTGGGGAGATACCGTGGCGGTGTTCTCTCTGCAATAGGGGTAGAACAATCCCATGTCAATGGAACCTTTCAAGTATCGAAACAAATGCTTGATTCCATTCCAATGACGTAGCGTAGGTGCGGAGCTAAATCTAGCCAATAAGTTCACTGCGAAAGATATGTCCGGTCTAGTGCATTGAGCAAGATACAATAGTGCCCCAATCGCACTAAGGTATGGAACTTCAAGACCAAGAACGTCTTCATCATCCTCTTTAGGACGGAAGGGATCCTTCTTGATATCTAGACTTCGGACGACCATGGGAGTAGACAATGGACTGCATAGATCCATATTGAAACGTCGAAGCATCTTCTGCGTGTAATTTGACTGATGCACTAAGATGCCGTCGGCCCTATGCACAAGCTCAAGGCCGAGACAGAATTTCGTCCTCCCTTGGTCTTTCATCTCAAATTCCGACTTCAAATAAGACACGGTCTCTTCAATCTCATCAAGAGTACCGATTATGTTCATGTCATCAACGTAGACCGCAACGATGACGAATCCGGAATTTGTCTTTCGTATGAACACGCATGGGCATAGTTCATCATTCTTGTAACCCCTTCTCACCAAGTATTGATGCAACCAATTGTACCACATTCTTCCGGATTGCTTTAACCCGTACAATGAACGACGTAATCTGACTGCATGAGCACTCCGTGGTCTGGAGGCACTTGATGGAGGTAAAAGTAGTCCCTCAGGAGCTTTCATGTATATCTCTGCGTCAAGATCCCCATAGAGATAACCTGTGACCACATCCATAAGCTGCATGTTTAGTCTTTCGGACACTACCAGACTAATAAGGTAGCGGAAGGTAATGATGTCCATAACAGGAGAATAAGTCTCTTCATAGTCAATACCAGGTCGTTGTGAGAATCCTTGCGCCACGAGTCTTGCCTTATAACGCACGATCTCGTTCATCTCATTACGCTTACGAACGAAGACCCATTTATGTCCAACAGGTTTGACATCTCTTGGAGTCAATTCAACCTTTCCGAAGACTTCTCGCTTCGCTAATGAGTCAAGTTCTGCATGGATTGCTTCCTTCCACTTCGGCCAATCTGCTCTGCGTTCGCATTCAGCTACAGAGCGAGGTTCAACGTCGTCTTCAGATATGATCTCAAGTGCGACGGAATAAGCGAAAACGTCATCAATGCATGTAGTGGCTCGGTTTCGGACCGACTGCTCACTTATGTAGTTCACTAAGATTTCGTTGTTCTCTGGCATCAAACAAGGTTCCATAGCGTCCCATGGAAACACTTGAGTTGATTCATGGACATAGCTGTAATCAGAGACAACTTCATACGATGGTGATTCATCGTTGATGACGCGCTGTGCCTTAGTCATTTGCTTCTTTCTAGGTTTTGAATCCCTAGAGTTTATCGGTCTCCCCCTTTTTCTTTGAGTAGCCGAGGCCGAAGCTGCTCCATGCCGGGCCATCTCAGCATCGTCGCCACAAGGGGCGCCGGCAACACCACGGCGTACGGTGGTGCCGCCGTCGGCCTCCGTCCCACTGTCAGGGGCGGTGCCACGTTGCTAGGTCCAGGAGCTTGTCTTCCACGCCCGTATTTCGGGACATCCAACCGTGCCGGTACGTTCGCAGCGGGTATGTTTGATCTCGTCACTTTAGCAATATCTACAAAGCCGTCGGGCATCGAATCCGCGACTTTCTGGAGGTCGATAATGCGTTGCACTTCTAACTCACTTTGAGCAGTGCGGGGATCATAATGAGACATAGTGGGGACACAGCACGTCAATTCCTGACGTTCATTTGGAATGATAACATTCCCATCTCCCCCTAACGACGGGAAACATGTCTCATCAAAGTGACAATCTGCAAATCTTGCAGTAAAGAGATCTCCGGTGGTTGGTTCTAAGTAGCGGACAATCGTTGGGGAATTATAGCCAACATAGATACCTAATCGTCTCTGAGGACCCATCTTAGTACGTAGCAGAGGCGTAATAGGCACATAAACGGCGCAACCAAAGATGCGTAAGTGTGAAATATTGGGTTCGTAACCAGTGACCATCTGGTACGCACTAAACGCTTGGTTAACCGCGGGTCGGAAACGAATAAGTGTCGCTGCATGCAACACTGCATATCCCCACGCAGAGACCGGCAGGTTAGTACCCATAACCATTTCCCGAGCAACAAGCTGAATACGCTTGATGGTAGCCTCTGCTAGACCGTTCTGTGAATGAACATGAGGAACGAGATGTTCAACTTCGATCCCAATAGATATGCAGTAATCATCAAAAGTTTTGGAGGTGAATTCTCCAACATTATCCAAACGAATGGATTTGATAGTATAATCGGGGTGGTGAGCCCGAAGTTTGATGATCTCAGCTAATAACTTAGCAAATGCAGCATTCCTTGTGGATAGCAATGCGACGTGTGACCAACGCGTCGATGCATCAACCAATACCATAAAATATCGAAAAGGTCCGCATTCTGGTTGAATAGGTCCACAAATGTCACCTTGGATACGTTGTAAGAATGGAATGTTCTCGGTTGAAGCCTTAGCAAAAGAATGACTTCCTTGAAATTTAGCAAGAGAACAAGCTTTGCAAAACGAGCGATGGGCATCAGAAATTGCCATGGAGGCATGTGAAAGCACGGGAGGCATCACAAGCTCCTGTGAAGGAGGGGATGCCGCCACCGACGGCATGAAAGCCGAGGAGCTGCCGAGTGGGGCATGCTCGGCCGCACCATGCGGTGCATGGGTAGGCACGGCCTCACCGTGCGGAGCACGGGTGAGGTGATCCTCCAATCGCTTCCGGGACTTGAAAAATGGATGACCATGTGAATT
Source organism: Argentina anserina (assembly GCF_933775445.1). Classification (NCBI taxonomy): domain Eukaryota; kingdom Viridiplantae; phylum Streptophyta; class Magnoliopsida; order Rosales; family Rosaceae; genus Argentina; species Argentina anserina. The sequence goes on from NC_065875.1 coordinate 21,645,360, forward strand.
CTTAAGAATTCTAATCATCATATCACGTCCAGGGTGCCCGAGACGGGCATGCCAAAGCATATAAGAGTCCGAATCACAAAAGTTGCGTTCAACCGCATATGATTCAAAGATCCGAATGGAAGTAAGATACAAACCATTCCCAAGACTCTTCATCTTCTCTAAGATGCGGCGATGACCTGCTTTCTCAGAGGTAACGCAAAGATATTCCTCTCCATTCTCAACATAAGTATCGAGGTGAAAACCATTGGCACATATGTCCTTAAAACTTAGCAAGGTGCGGGGAGACTTCGGCGCATAAAGAGCGTCTACGACGTTAAGAGTCGTACCATTAGGCAACATGAAAGAAGCAGTGCCTCTTCCTTGAATGATGAATTTCGAGCCAATCATTGTAGTCATCGAAGAAGTCGAAAACACTAGATCCGTGAACAACTGCCTGTGCCGTAGGACAGTGTGGGTGGTTCCGCAATCAGCTAGACATTCGATTTCACCGCGGGACATCTACAAAATGACAATTAAGAGAGTCAGCGACACGGGAACAATTCTATACAATACGCCGTAGGATATTGTAAGAATGGGAATCGGAACGAAGGTCGATCCCATCGAATGTATCACATGGCAATAGTACTACATTCTTCAACTAAAGAGTTGGAAATCATGGTATTGAAGCAGTGAAATACCAAACAGTAAACTAGGGTGGTATAAACCATCCAAAAATAGTGTGGTAACACACACAAAGAGTACCGGTGAGTGCATATAACAGACTTGGAGAAAATCCGAAAAACAAACCGGGAAACCATGTCAAAAGAACTCTAAACCGGGTGAATTTTGGACGTGGAAAACGTGGCAGCAGGGGCTGCTGCAATATGCCGGAAGAATCACGAGAAAACGACGAAAAAATCATCGAAAAACTCGGTGGAAAACCGGCGGCACCTATTGCCGGAAAAACCGGCCGGCGGCTGTCGAAACTGGCCGGTATGGAGGCCGGGACTTCAGGTCCGACAGGGGACGCCGGCAGGAACCGAGTGGCGGTGCCGGAAACGCCGGGAAATGGCCGGAAGACGGCGAATATGCCGGCAAAACGTGCCGGAAACGCCAGAATAGTAACCGGGGCCGGCCAAGGCAAAACGACGTCGTTTTCGACGTTCCGAGGTTTGTTTTCCGAATTTTAAGTTGCAAATTCACAATGTAGTGCTATTGGGGTCCCATGTGACCCAAAAAGCGTCCAATTTAAAAACCACGTGAGTTGCACACGTTGATCATCATTCTAAGTGTCGGATAAATAAAATTCTCAAAGAGATCGTCTTGTAAGCAAGAATTGAGAAATTTTATTGAATGCCAATCTTTAATACATCACACATAAACTTCTAATTCCAAAATCAAAAGACTATTACAAATTCAATGAAAATAACAATGACGGTCGGCCATAACAATACTTGAATCATAAAGCTAAAGAAGCTAAAACGACTAATCAAAGTCGGGAGTATCCATGGTAGCAACCGGAGGCCTAGCTTTAGAAGCAAGGGGCTCGGGTTTCATGGAGATATGGTGAGTCTCGATCTCATGGTCCTCATCCACATGATTCGATTCGGGTTGTAGAAACTTCTTGTAGGTGGAGTAAGCCTTGATCATCTCTTTGCTAGCGCGACAATCGCGATTAAAGTGCTTAAAGGAGCCACATTTGAAGCATGAAGACTTGCCATTACTGGAAGTGGAGGCATTAGGAGGCGCACGGCCTCCTTGGAGTGTGGGACGGGTACGGCCTCCCCCTGAGGGTGCGGTGCCGCCACCATCACGGGTCCATGTATTGGACCGAGGCCGAGGTCGGCCTTGTTGCCTCCCACCACGAGAGTTGTTATTTTGGTGCTGATATGGAGCGTTCCTAGATTGATTCTTTTGCTTAGGACCTTTCCCATAGTTAGACTGTGGCGTAGAAATTCTTTTAGTGCCAACAGGTCTATTGTTGTTGTTGAGGAGAATCTCAGAATGTCTCTCCTTCTTAGCTAAGAGTGCCATTAGGTCGGCAAAAGACCGGATCTTCCCTTCCTCTACATGAGTGTGGTACGTATGAGCTTGAACCTCATAGTTGATTGGAAACGTGTCCAATGTCTTATTGAGAAGATCTAGGTCGGTCTTGATGACACCAACGGTGCCAAGATCGGATTGCAAGTATAGCATATCCTGATTGAAATCATCCACTCTCTTATAGTCCAATAGACGGATGTTGTCCCATCTAACGGTCAATTCAGGAAGAAGCTTATCATGAACGTTGGTGTACCGCAAGCGTAGTTTGTCCCATAATTCTTTAGGATCTTTTGCGTTCAAGTATTGCCTCTTGAGAGTTACATGGATGTGACGTCTCATAAAGATGAGAGTCTGAGTCTTAGCCATAGGTGGGAAATCAGCAGGAGGGTCGGCAAACATGCCTTCAATCCCTCGGCTCTCGAACGCGAGTTCCATGTCGGAAACCCAGCGGTGGTATTCCTTTCCTTCTAGATCGAGAAGGCCAAATTCTGGTCGAGATGGCGATGACATCTACAAACACGAATACATAATCGATTAGATTCAAGTATAATAGGAATTATAAGGGGTGACGAATATGGTCACAAGAAAAATCGATGCAAGCGGCGATACTCATGATCGCACCCAAAACAGCGGTGCACTCAGGCGACCACACGAAAATCGATTAACTTCCCTTTCAAAACAATCGTGACTCCCCCAGGACCGTCACACGTAAAACATCGACCAAGAGGGGAAACCCATCCCTCTATAGTCTCATCGGCGTTATAAGAAAGGCCGGAGTTAAGACAAGAAGAAGGCTAATAGCACCCGATATAATATATCTATACGTTCAAAAGCGGGAACGTTTATGAAAAATTTACCTTGGAGGGTTTGTAGTATACGGGAGTAGCTTCTCTTGAGCGAAGTCCTTGCTTGTGACTTTCACGTCTCTTGCGTGAATATGCGGGAGGAGCAATTTTGAGTGATTTGATGCGGGAACTTGCGGGGCAAAAAGATTTCTTTGCGGAGCGAATGCGGAGGAAGCGCTGCGGGGCTGCAGGGCTGCGGGGCTGCAGGGCTGCAGGGGCTTGCGGCGGCGGCAGGAGGATGCGGCGGCAGGGAGTTGCGGCGGCAGCAGGAGGATGCGGCGGCAGGAGGCTTGCGGCGGCGGAGGAAGGGAAGAAGAAAAAATTTCGGAAGGCTCTAAAAGATTCAGGGTTTTAGGGCTTCGTGCTGATAACGTGTTTGAGGATGAAATACTTGTATATTATTGAATGATATAGGGGCCTATATATAGGCATTTACAACACCACAATCCCGTAGGATTCGGAGTCCTAATCTACTACGGAGATGCTAATCTATCTCCTAACAGGAAACCTATTAGGCTAAGACACACACAAGGGTAGAATAGTAATTCTCCCGGAACATGCATCACTTTGTGAACTCCCATCGGCTCCTCACATACCACGGTTTTGAATATGCTTCATTGCATGGAGTGCTGGTCATGTGGTGTTTTGGATCCCACTAGCTAGCTCGCAGTGTCCTCAACCGTTTATGTACCTATCACACCCAAATTTGATGCATATTTATGATGACTTGCTGGATTAAGAACCTCAATGATCTATTTTGAGATTGCAAAATGAATTACTTAATTCAAAATTAAAAAGAAACATTTTCAACGGATCAAGAAAGTCAGACCATAAATCGAAATCTCAAACCAATTGATCAAATGCTTAGTCTTATGGTTTTTTTGTGGAGTATTTTTCACCAACAGTCCCTCAATTATGGTGTACCTACCAATGTGATACCTCAACTCTTAATCGTACCAATGTGATACCCAGACTCTAGTATTGCTATCATTGAAGTACTTCCGTCAGTTTTTTTTCAACTTCTCCGTCATCTTGGTGACGTGGCAAGTACGTGAGGCCCACAAAGAGGGTTAAAAGACAAAATTAACCCTATCTGAGAGAAACAATATTTTTCCGGCCCTTTACCTTGAGAAAGACACCAAACAATTCCAATTTTGGCGCCAATTTTCCCTCCATACTCATTAATTTGTGTCTCTTATCTAAACTAAAAAACTACCGCCAACCAGTCGACCACAATCTGATAAAACCTAGATCAATCTCATTTTCTATTTTTACCCTAGCACTTGTTAAACTAACAGAATAAATATAGAAATTTATATGGAACATCTCATTTCCACAATCTCATAAGAATATAGAAACACATAACTTAACGAAATTCAACTACATGTTTAAGTACCATTAGTTGCCACTTTTTATGTTGATCTGCCATGATTTTTGCTTGTAAGAACTAATGGTACTTAAACATGTAGTTGAATTTCGTTAAGTTATGTGTTTCTACATTCTAATGATATCTTTCCGGTATGTCACCATAATTGTACAACAAATAAAGTAACTAATTTCATACTCTTCACTAATTTGTGCTCATCAAATATAATTTTGTAGTAGCCGATCAATTCTTATGTGATTATTTTTTAATGTACTCTTCTTATGTATAGTAATCTGAGATATAGGCATTATATACCCTCATGTATTTAGTTTCAGTTTAAAGACTTAAAACAGTCGTACTAATCCATTATGTTAAATAAGTTTTATATTTGAAAGGTGTAACCACACAACGATCAATTTTTCATAATCACGCCCAAATTGAGCCACTAGTGTGCAATTTTTTCACAAGTTAACAGTAGATGCACCACATTTTTTAGCTTGAGATGGTAATCACCATATTATTAGACAATATGTTGGCCCATTGTTATCATCTATCTATACTTATACATATGAATCGAGAAATTTTAAATGCACACTTCAAATCTCTTAATACACACTCATACTTAATACACCGCTTATTTATATTCTCATTCCAATATTTTACTAAATATATGATATAAAGTACCTAAAATACCCTTGAATATGAAATCACAAATACGGAATACCTCATTATTTAGTTATACAAGGATACTTTTTGATTAGTATATTAATATATATTGACATCTTACATTGATTCTTGTTTGTTCTTACGAATCATTATATATGGCAATTGTTCTTTTCAAATTCTTTAAACATGAAAAAAAAATAAAAAATTAAGAATATGTATAATAAAAGTTGAAGAATCTTTTTTTATGGAGTGAACATTTCTTATTTAAAAAAATAAGAACTTAAGCAAAAAAATTTAATGAAACGAAAAATCATAATTGTTTTTTCATGAATTACGTTTGAGACTCTAAAAATAGAAATAATCATTTTTTGATAAAAATCAAAAGAATGAATTGATTGTTTGAGTTTCCTGCTTAATATTTTCCATCAAGATATATATATATATATATATATATGCTGATTTAAATTTCCCTATAAATTTTCTTATTTTCTTATTTCATTTGTTTCTAAAAATAAATTATATGTTTTTGATAATTTAACTTGTTTTTTTTTAAATTATTACATGTACCTATTTTAGTCATTTAATATACACATAAAATCTTATTTTAATTATTGAATAATAGTTGTGTGTATTAGGTGTATGTAAGTGTGTATTTAAAATTTCCCATACGAGTCGAAAGAGTGCTAAAAAGAAGAAGAAAAGAATACAAAATAAATATAATGCATACCAGAAAAAACGACGCGTCGCATACTTTGGGTCTTCATCTCTGTCCTCTAAAACCCTAGCCGGCCAGCCCAGTCCCCAAAACTCAAATCTCCCAGAAATATACCCCTCAATTGCAGGAACCGCAAGACTCTCTCTATCAATATGCAGCACGACGAGGTCATATGGCAGGTCATCCGCCACAAGCACTGCAGCTTCATGTCCAAGTACGTCGTCCTTCTCCCCACTTCCTTCATAGCTTTTCAATCTGATTTTTCTAATTGGGGTTTTTCCTTCTCGGCCTTTGCAGAATTGAAACCGGAATATTCTGTAGAAACCCTTATAACGTTACCGGGATTTGTAACCGGAGCTCCTGCCCTCTCGCCAATAGTCGCTACGCCACCATTCGCGACCACGATGGTACTCATTATTGTTCTGTTCGAAATTTCCATATTAGTTAATGGGCAGATGTTGGTACAAAGTCTCCTATAATCGTTTTTTTTTTCGTTCGACATTGTCTTCTTGACAGACAGTTGATGAGATTATGAGCCAGGGGTTGACAGTAAAGTCTCTTCATTTAAGAGTAAACAGTTTGTTTGCAGACCACCGGAAGCGGTTTAGCTTAAAAGTTTCGACTTTGGTGCCCATTTGATGAACTGTTTCATACAATAGAGTTTGACCCATTTGTATGCTTGTGTTGATAAATTGAAATTAGGGGTTGATAGATTAGTGTGTTCTTTAGTCAGGGAGACTGAGAAAAATACTCAAGGGAATTCTCCTCTACGTTGTTTATCACTTCATTGCTTATGTATTCTACCATTAGTCTTCTATCTTTATATGAACACTATGAGAATAGCTTATAAATTAAACAAATTGGGGAACATTATCCTTTCATATCAAGTTATTAATGGATTTTCATACATTACCAGCAATGAGCATGACCTTTTATGTGGTTTTGGTGGTGTCCCTGCAGGAGTCTTTTATCTTTATATGAAAACTATAGAGAGAGCTCATATGCCAAACAAATTGTGGGAAAGAGTTAAGTTGCCCAGGAATTATGAGAAAGCGCTTGAAATCATTGACAAACATCTGGTATTCCTTGCCTCCCATTTCGTGTTGCTTATATCGAGATTTAGATTCTTGAATTTGGTAATCACCATGGCCTTTTTGAATGGACAGATGTATTGGCCTAAGTTTCTTGTTCATAAAACAAAGCAACGGCTCACTAAAATGACTCAGATGCGTATACGCATGAGGAAACTTGCTTTGAAAACACGGTATAAATCATCTCATTTCCTAATTACACTTTCTGTAGCTCCTGAATATCTAATGATAATTGTACTTAAACAAAAAGATTGTTGTGAAGAATGCCTTCAGAGTTCACAGCACTAGTTTTATCACTCTTATAATGTTCGCATTAGATATATTCACCCAATGAACATTGCATTTTTGTGTGCTGTTTAACAGGGAGAAAATAATGACAATTCCAAGGAAGGAAATAAAGAGAGAATCCAGAAGAGAGGCAAAGGCTGAAACGGCTGCAGTCCTGGAAAAGGTCATGACTTATGCTGCTGCCGTACACCATAAATTTACTAAATGTATATCTGATTTCCACTGACTCTCATGCTTCCTATTATTCTGCAGAGCATTGAGAAAGAACTATTAGCACGGCTTAAGAACAGTGTGTATGATGATCTATACAAAGATATATATAATTACCCTTTTGATAAATACCAAAAGATCCTTGAAGGGGAAGAAAAGAATACTGAAGTAGAAGAAGACTACGAGGTATTCATGTGCAGTCTTATTTTTGCCTTCTTTACGATGAGCAAGTGTCTCCTTTGTTTTAAGTAGATGTGATCTATTTGATTGCAGGCTTTACTTGAACATTTAGATTTGTATTTTATCATCTAAATACTCTTGTTCGTGGAAAAAGCAGGAAGGTGAGCCAGAATATGTTGAAGGTTATGAGGAGCTTGAAGAGGAGGATGATATTGAAGATATGGGTGATCTTGCATTGAACCACTCAGATGCAGATGATGATGATGGTAGAGCTTAATTCTGTACCTTAACAAATATTGTAGAAAGTGAACATCTGTGCAGTCCATGCTCCATATTAAATTTGCATAATCCCAGTGTTCATACTGTATGTAAAAGTCTGGTGGTTTGACTTTTGAGTAAAAAGATAAAAGAGTTATGAGGCTCTTTTCCCTTTTTTGTATAAAGAATTATGGAAAGAATCGTATGTGTTTGTCTGTATCAAATGGACTGAATACATCTTAATGGTGCTGTTGGAACAGGTGAAGAGCTAGAAGCAGGTACTGACAAGAGAGGGAGAAAGTCTCGAAAGTTTGAGAAACATGGAGCTGGTGCCAAAGCAAAGAAACCTAGGGTCGTTGTTGAGGTAATGGCTAATTGTTCTTATATTCTTCTAGTTTGCTACCTTTTGAATATTAACGTATTTTAGTTTGTCATTCTATGTTTCTAACAAGTAATGTGAGGGTGAATGAGTTTTATTGATGAGGAATTAAATGCCACTATCTTGAAGGGTGCAAAATTAATGGAGTACTTTTGCGGAGTACTTAAGTTGGTTACACGGTCACAGCATAGGCATCTCACATTCCTGAGTTGAAAAGTTAACATATTGCTTTAATTTGAAACTAGTGGCACTGTCACTTTAAGACTGCTAAACAAATCGATTGTAATTAATGTTAGAAAAGTCAAAATCACCTATTAGTGAATTAGAGGCATATGTATCAAAAATGACTTGGGGTAATATAAACTTGTTAACAGACCCTAATTTACTCTGTTCTGCTATATCATATCTCTTATATCTAATCTAATTTCTTCATTATTGATCAGATGGAGCATGAAGATGGTGGTGATAGACAAAAGACAGTTTATTAATTGCTTATGCTCGTTTGGTTCATCAGATGTTTAGAATTGTTTCTTGTGGTTGGTTGTTGCTTTTCAAAAGCTTGATTTGGAAAGAAGGAACTTGCTATCATGATCTTAGGAACCGTCCATAGATTTTGATAGTAATGAATTATGTTCACAGGAGAAAAGAAAATTTTGTTATATGTATTTGGAGAACACCAATTTTACCAAGCTAATATCTTGAGTTTTGAGTAGGAGCCTACTCGTGATCTAGTTGGATTTAGTAGGCCATTACATATGGTCAGTTTTCTGCTTTGTAAGCCCCTTTTTTATTTGTATCGATGTAATACAATCATTTTACAATTAAGGATTTTCAGGGATTTTGTTTTCCTTAATGCATCATTTCTTTTGTTCATGTGGACTTGATATCTTCTACATTTAGTTCACGGTACTATGCGGATGCGGTAACTGTGCCAATGATATTAACCCTCTTTCCCTCCCCAAATCTCATCCTCCAGAAAATTTGTCAAGCAACCTACTCTTCAACATGTTCTTTACCTGAGCTCACACCTGAAATGTTCTATGGACCAACTGATTGGTTCAACTGATTGAGGAATTGATAGCTGAGGAGCACCCTGCATTGTATGAAAATGCCGAGTTATTGAAGAATTCTTTGAGGCAAGAACCCTGGTGAAGGAAGTCTTTCCGAGCTTCACCACAATTTAAAATATCCATGTGTCATGATTTAGAATTTTAGATATTGTTATACAAATATTACAGCAGAAATTGATTTTGTTCACTACTTCCTCGTATAAAATCATTGACTCCGATCCAGACCTCTGAAGGCTGAAGCACTTGGGCAAAGGATTTTCTGACATTTGTGCCCACGCATATACGGGGGTTATAGAACAAAATGTGAAATTTGTTGTAAGAATCGTCATGCATGATTGCAAGGTACCTGAGGTTTGTTGTAAGAATCGTCATGCATGACTGCAAGCACGTCGATTCGATTAACGATTAAGCAATAATCAAAGATGGTAGAACAGAAAAGTCTGATGTGCATGCATCTTCTGACAGAAAAGTCTGATGTGCATGTAGCTTTGACTCGCAGAAGATGATATACATATAAGAGCAATCTGCTACCTGATACAAAATATCCAACATTCGTTATCAGTTGAGTTAAAATGGCAGCAACCAAAATCCCTGAGGTAGTGCTAGGCTCCTCCAACGGGCAGAGGACCATGCCTGTGTTTGGCTTTGGCACAGCAGCTGACAACTTAGACTCGATTGCTTTGAAGAATGCAGTTCTTGAAGCTATAATACTGGGTTACAGGCACTTCGACACGGCTTCCATATACACCTCAGAGCAGACTCTAGGTGAAGCTGTGGCCGAAGCTATTAGCCGCGGCCTTATTACCTCCAGAGGCCAATTGTTCATCACTTCAAAGTTGTGGTGCAATGATGCTCATCCAGACTTGGTCATTCCTGCTCTAAAGAAATCACTTCAGTAAGTCACACAATTAGCTAGTAGCATTTCGATGTTTGGTAAATTTGTGGGGACTAATTAGTTTATAATTGAATGTGGATTTGCAGTAATCTTCAGATGGAGTACCTTGATCTGTATCTGATTCACTGGCCCATAAGTGGTAAGCCAGGGGAATTAGTGTACCCGCTAACCGAAGATGTCCTTGTGCCATTGGACTTGAAGGGGGTTTGGGCAACCATGGAAGAATCACAGAGACTTGGCCTCACCAAATCCATAGGAGTCAGCAATTTCTCTTCCAAAAAGATTGAAAATCTGCTCTCTTTTGCAACTATTCTTCCTTCTGTTAATCAAGTAATGATCAAGTCCATCTGCGTATTCCCTTTAGTTATTCTTTTATTTTTAACAACAAGGATTAATGAGCGATATTATTAGTTCCTCAATGACATTGTATGTGTACATGTAGGTTGAGATGAATCCATTTTGGCAACAGAAGAAGCTAAGAGACTTCTGCAAGTCTAATGGTGTAGTTGTGACAGCCTACTCTCCATTGGGTGGCATTGGGACAAGTTGGGGTAGCAGTCATGTTCTGGAGAGCAAAGTGCTTCAGGGAATTGCCGAGGCTCGGGGGAAGACTATTGCTCAGATTTGTATCAGGTGGGTGTACCAGGCAGGGGCAGCAGTTGTAGTGAAGAGCTATAACAAAGAGAGGTTGAAGAAGAATGCGCAAGTGTTCGACTGGGAATTATCCGAAGAGGACCTTGAGAAGATTAATCAAATCCCACAGCACAAAGTGATTCTTAGAGAAGAGTATGTTTCTGCAAATGGACCATTCAAGTCCCTTGAAGAACTCTGGGATGGAGAGCTTTAAGTACTCCAATATTCACTGGCCAGGCTTGTTAAGTTTTTTGCTTTTGTAGTTTGTGGATTGTTGTGTCACTCTATACAGTGTGTGACACCATTTCTCTATTTCATTTTTTCATAAACTATATTTCATTTTTTGGTAAGATAGAGCAGAAAATGATAACAGAGATTGAAAGATTGCTTCTATCTTACCATCTTATGGTCTGACCCCAACCGGATGAATGAATCTTTAGATGATTGTTCATGGTGACAATTGAATTAACTATAATGTGACAAGAGTTGAAGACCTATATTTCTTATTGTTTAAGATGATATATAAATTCATGCATATCGAAACTTTATAAACACTTGATCTTAAGACAAAGAAACACCAAAAAAATCTTGGGGAAATATTATTCCGGACAATAAACTATTAACAATATGCCTTATCATGTACTAGGCTTAGCTCCAAATCACGTTGCTCGTTGGCCACTTAACTCCATGCAGTTCGCAAAGCCAGTAATTAACACATTTGGGTCCCTCGGCGGCTCAGATCAGACATGACTAGCATTAGCTAAGCAATGATGTTACGTCCAACTAGAAGAGAATTCCATACACTAATCCAACACTCGAAATCTATATAAACACGATCCCAATCCCTCAACCTACCAAAAAGAACCCAGCTTTCAGCAAAACCGATCGAAATGGCAGCAACCCTAGTCCCAGAAGTGGTTCTTGAATCCTCCACTGGCCGCAGGACCATGCCTGTGCTTGCCTTCGGCACAGCAGCCAACAATTTACAACCAGAGGTTCTGCTAGAAGCTGTTCTCGAAGCCATCAAACTCGGTTACCGACACTTCGGCACGGCATACGAGTACGGCTCTGAGCAGAGCCTGGGAGTAGCTCTAGCCCAAGCACTCAAACTCGGCCTCGTGGCTTCTCGTGACGAGCTCTTCATCACTTCCAAGCTTTGGCCTAACGATGCTCACCCTGACCTGGTTATTCCTGCTCTAAAGAAAACATTCCAGTAAGTTTAGCGATTTCGGGAAAGAGAGAAATTAATCGTCTAGCTAGCTTCTTCTTAACTTGTGTGAATTTTTTTTGTTTAGGAATCTTGAATTGGAGTATCTTGATCTGTATCTGATTCACTGGCCCATATATTAGGGAATGCGGAAGAATGAACTGAAGAATAGAAATCGAAATAATTCACAACCACAAGCGAAAATAAAATGAAAGAGAACACCGGGATTTAACGTGGTTCGGCAAAGTATCTACGTTCACGGGTAGCAACAATAAAGAACCTCCACTATACGAAGAAATGTTACACCGAGAGAAACACTACTACAAGACTCACACTTGAAGGGATACACTCTCACACACTTTATTTTGCTACACACATAAAACTCTATACTTGGAGTTTTCTCTCTATCTCTCACTCTTGATCACACACAAGATGATCACTTCCTTATTGTTCTTCGATGTTTATTGCACCACTTCTCATGCCTTTATATAGGCAAACATCTTTGTGCAATTCATGCATTTGCATGTAACATGCATGGAAGTAAAGTCAATCTTCTTCCTTGATTCATACTCAATGTTGGCATGCTCATCAATGCATTATTCTTTCTTTGTCAAACAAATCAACCACCTACCACCATAAGGTTGTAGATTTGTTTCTTATCTTCAACAAATGTTGCTCCAAGTTTCAACAAAATCAACTCCATTAATTAATGGGTCACCAAAGCAATATGTGTGCTTGATTTACTCATGTGAACATCACATAGTTTTCACACCTCCATTAGGGAGGGATTAACCCTATCAATCTCCCCCTCCGGACTTAGATGGAGGGATGCGCCATTCCAAACGCGCTTCTGCAGAACTCGAACTTCTCCTTCGGTAGAGACTTCGTCATCATATTTGAATTGTTCTTGTCTGTATGAATTTTCTTCAGCAGCATTTTCTTAGCTTCCAGCACATCACGTATCCAGTGATACCTCACATCAATGTGTTTTGACCTCGAGTGAAAACTCGAATTCTTGCTCAAGTGAATCGCGCTTTGACTGTCACAATGCAAGATAAACTCTTGTTGTGTATGACCCAATTCATGTAGGAATCTCTTTAACCACAAAATATCTTTGCACGCTTCCGTAGCTACAATAAACTCTGCTTCTGTAGTTGACAAAGCAACACATTTTTGTAGCTTTGATTGCCACGAGACAGCTCCCCCTGAAAACGTAATCAGGTATCCAGATGTGGACTTTCTCGTGTCAATATCCCCGGCCATATCTGCATCTGTGTAGCCAACTAGTTCAGACTTGCCACTTCCAAAACATAGACTCATCTTTGAAGTTCCTCACAAGTATCTTAAAATCCACTTGACAGCATTCCAGTGCTCCTTGCCTGGATTAGATAAGAATCTGCTAACAACACCAACTACATGTGTTATGTCTGGTCTAGTACAAACCATAACGTACATCAAGCTCCCTACTGCTGAGGCATATGGCACTGTTGCCATTTCTTCCTCCTCTTTCTGACTCGTAGGACTCTGTTTTGAGCTGAGCTTCATGTGACTAGCAAGTGGAGTAGCAACTGGTTTTGCTTTCTCCACGTGGAAACGCTCTAGTACCTTCTCAATGTACTTTTCTTGTGATAACCAAAATTTCTTGTTCCCACGATCACGGGCAATCTCCATGCCCAAAATCTGCTTGGCTGGTCCCAAATCCTTCATATCAAAGGACTTTGATAAATCTGTCTTTAACTGCTGAATCATAGCAGTATCTTTGCCAACAATTAACATATCATCTACATAAAGTAGTAAGATGATAAAATTACCTCCAGTGGGTTGCTGAATACAAACACACGGATCTGCTAACGTTCTTTTGCACCCACGACTCACCATGAAAGAGTCAAACTTCTTATACCATTGTCTTGGTGCTTGCTTCAATCTGTACATGCTTTTCTTCAACTTGCAAATCATATGCTCCTTTCCATTGACTTCGAAGCCTTCTGGTTGCTCCATATATATTTCTTCATCTAAATCACCATGAAGAAATGCAGTCTTCACGTCCATTTGCTCCACCTCTAGATCCATGCTCGCAGCCATGCCCAAAATGACTCTAATCAAAGTCATCTTGACAACAGGTGAGAAAATCTCATCAAAATCAATTCCTTCTTTCTGGCTGAATCCTTTGACAACTAAGCGAGCCTTGAATTTTGTCAGTTTCTCATTCTCATCTCGCTTTAACTTGAACACCCACTTGTTCTTGAGTGATTTTCGGCCTTTAGGAAGCTTCATCAACTCATAGGTGTCGTTCTTTAGTAAAGACTCCATCTCAGACTTCATGGCTAGCCTCCATTTGTCGTGGTCTTGATGAATCTTTGCTTCCCTGTAACTTTCGGGCTCTCCGTCACTGGTCAAAAGGATGTAATTTGCATAAGGATCATCTCCATCATTAGTCACCAAAATATATTGAGATGATGGATACTTGGTGGATGGAAGTTGCCTCCTGGTGCTTCTACGAACATCTACTTAATTATTCACATGCTGCTCCCCCTGATCAAACTCCCCTTCATCTTCGACTCTCCCCTTCATCTTCGACTTCAGCATCTCCCGTGTCAGGTACATTTTCAATTCTATCACCTTGCAGCCCAACGTTGTATTCCTGCTGCAATGGTGAATCATAAATGCGACTATCACTTGTTGCATTTGGTAGTACCTCTTTGTCGAAATCTGCAATAGATTTGTCTTCATGGAACACCACATCTCTGCTTCTTATGAATTTCTTCGTCTTTGGATTCCACAACCGGTAGCCAAACTCTTCTTCACCATAGCCGACAAATATGCATGGTGTCGCCTTGTCATCCAACTTTTTCCTATGCTCCTTGGATACAAGTGTGAATGCTTTACATCTAAATACTCTTAAATGTGAGTAGGATGCATCTTTCCCGGTCAAGACTTCATTTGGAGTCTTAAATTCCAAAGGTACACACGATGCTTTGTTGATTAGGTAGCACGCAGTCTTCACAGCTTCTCCCCAAAATTCTTTTGATAATTTTGCCATCTTCAACATGCATCTGACTTTCTCCATAATGGTACGATTCATCCGCTCTGCTACGCCATTATGTTGAGGGGTGCCAGGAACTGTCTTCTCATGTCTGATGCCATGCTTTGCACAATAATCTCTAAATTCGTGCGCTATTTACTCTCCGCCATTATCACTACGAAGACACTTCAATTTTCTTTCAGTCTCCCTTTCCACCATAGTGTGGAAAATTGTAAATATCTGGAACACCTGGTCTTTGGATTTCAACAAATAAACTCAAACCTTTCGTGAAGCATCATCGATATAAGTAACAAAATACATATGCATCCCTAATGATTCTTCTTCCATCGGGCCACACACATCTGAATGTACAAGATCTAGAATATTTTCTTTCCTAGTGAAAGTCTTTGAAAAACTAATTTTCTTATGCTTACCAGATAAATAATAATCACAACAGTCTAGTGAGTTACCTTTGGCAACAGGAATTAGCGACTTTTTTACCAACAACTGCAATCATTTCTCACTCATGTGGCCAAGACGTCTATGCCACAAATTTGGAGAAGATTCCTCAACTGCATTCAACTCACTCTTTCATATCTTTCCATAGGTCTTGTAGAGTATGCAACACATTTTTCCTTTGGCAACTACAAGAGATCCCTTGGTAAGCTTCCACTTTCCATCACTCCCATGATGATGAAAGCCTTGTCGATCAAGTACACCAGTTGACATAAGATTGAGACGTAGACCAGGAACATGTCTCACATCTTTCAATAATAACTGATAGCCCACATCTGTCTGCAAGCAAATATCTCCAATCCCAGCAATATTGGAGTAGCTGTCATTGCCCATCTTCACTTTACCAAAGTCACCTGCTTTGTACGTAGTGAAGAACTCTACGTGAGAAGTGGCATGAAACGAGGATCCAGAATCAACGATCCATTGAACTCCAGGATTATCTACTAGTAGACATTCACCTCCAAGTGACAGGAACTCACTCTCATCATGAGACACCGCAACAGCAACATTGTTTGTGTCCTCCTTTTGTTGATGAGTAGTGTCTTCTTTTGCTTCTTTGAATTCTCGCTTCAATTTGTTATAATTTTTCTTCATGTGGCCTGAAAGACCACAATGATGACACTTTCCATTGAATCTTGTTCTAGATTTGCTAATACTTCTTTCGTGACCTCTGGGTCCTTTGCTCTTTGCTCCTTCCTCTCCTCTCCACAACGAAGAATTGACAATTTTCTGAACTTGATGAAGAACTCCTTCTTGTTTCTTCGTTCAACATATTATCTTTAATATTTTCCATAGATAATACACCATTAGGAGCAGAGTTACTTACAGTGACAATAAATGTCTCCAAGCTATATGGTAACGACTCGAGCAGCAACAACGCTTGTAACTCATCATCAATCTTCATGCTCATCGTGGCTAATTGATTGAGAACACTCTGAAAGTTGTTGAGGTGCTCGGTCACTCGAACGCTTCCCCGATACTTCATGTTGACAAGCTTTTTAATGAGAAAAGCTTTCTTGGCAGTAGTCTTTTTCTCAAATAAGGACTCCAGCTTCAACCAAAGCTCATACGCGCTGGTTTTATTGGCAACATGGTGAAACACACTATCGTCCACCCATTCACGAATATGACCGATGGCTTTGCGGTTCATCTTCGTCCAAATTGCTGGTGAAATCTCACTTGGCTTGGCATCGTCTCCCTCGATCGGCTCATGCAAATCTTTGCAATAGAGAATATCCTACATTCTTGGCTTCCAGTAATCCAGTTGGAGTTCACAAATATTGTAACCCCGCGCTTGATATTTAATAAATCACACTTTATTTGTACACGTGTCTACATTCTTGTTTGTTTTCAGATTCGCGTTCTACACTCATATCAGGAAAAAAAGGGTCTTTAAAGCTTTTGTGAATGACTAGAGATGAGCTTCATCTCATATGCCAACGAGTTGATCGCGTCCTTCAACATTGGCTTCGGCTATGGTTGCTGCAATTCTGTTGTTGTATAGGCATTGCCGCATCAATCGATTTGTTTAATTTTTTTTTCTCTTAAGAATGAAAAGATACAATTATACAATTTCAATCGACCAATTACAATTGATTATACATTAAAAAACAGTCGTGTCAAATGTCGACTGAGATTTATCAGTACAAATTTTATACATTAGAACACATGTTACCGATCAATAGAATCGTCAAAAATAAACTCAATATAGTGGTGTACATTCAACAGCATGCGTGACATAAACGTCGAGATCAATAGGCCAAATGTCAGCTACCATCTCAAAGGCTGAAATTGAAACCGACTTTAAACAGTTCAAAGGATGTGAAGACTTAAGATCACAAGTCTTTGCTAAATTCAAAGAGGTATTCATCCGTCTTTAGTCATGACTCCCAACTGGAGAGAATTTTCCAATTACTTGGAGTATAACGTCATTGCTCATGTATGGCAACAACTGCATTTCCCAACTACAAGAGAGTTCAATAGAGTATTCTCTCCTCCACTGAAGAACACCCGGAATCTATAAATCCCACAACTCACCAAAAAGAACACATCTTTTATCAAAGTCGATCAAGATGGCACCAACCCAAATCCCAGAGGTTGTTCTTAAATCCTCCAACGGCCGCCGGACCATGCCTGTGCTTGGCTTCGGCACAGCATCCAACAATTTACAACCAGAGGTTCTCATAGAAGCTGTGATCGAGGCCATCAAGCTCGGTTACCGCCACTTCGACACAGCTTCGCTTTACGGCTCTGAGCAGAGTCTGGGAGTAGCCATTGCCAAAGCACTCGAACTCGGACTTGTGTCTTCTCGTGACGAGCTCTTCATCACTTCCAAGCTTTGGTCTAATGATGCTCACCCTCACCTCGTTCTTCCTGCTCTCAAGAAATCGCTGCAGTAAGTTTAGTGATTTGGAAATAAACAAAAAAAAAATGTTGACTTTTTGTTGATGAATTGGGTGATGAATATTTTGTGTGAATTGATTTGTGTAGGAATCTTCAATTGGAGTATCTTGATCTGTATCTGATTCACTGGCCGATTAGTGCTACGCCTGGGAAGTTGAGTCACTTATTAGAAGAGAAGGACCAAATGCCTATGGACTTCAAGGGTGTGTGGGCAGCTATGGAGGAAGCTCAGAAACTTGGACTCACCAAGTCTATTGGAATCAGCAACTTCTCTACCAAAAAGACTCAGGATTTGCTCTCTTTTGCTACTATTCCTCCTTCGGTTAATCAGGTGATTGATCTCTTTTTTCCCATAGCAATTCTAGTAGTATTGGACTGAGGTTTTAGTAATATTGATCAGTTTTGTTTATCTTTAGGTTGAGATGAGCCCATTTTGGCAACAGAAGAAGCTGAGAGAGTTCTGCAAGGCCAATGGTATAGTCGTGACTGCCTTCTCCCCATTAGGTGCCATTGGAACTAGTTGGGGCACCAATCATGTTCTCGAAAGCAAAGTGCTTAATGAAATCGCCGAGGGTCATGGAAAGACTGTTGCTCAGGTTTATATAACTGCATTATAACTTTGTTGTAGGAACTTATTGGTACCCATTAGTTTGACAAACATATAGATTTTGTGACTTGATTGTGGTACTTGTTTTGGTTTCAGGTTTGTATTAGATGGATTTATCAGGTAGGGGCAACTCTTGCAGTGAAGAGCTACAACAAGGAGAGGTTGAAGCAGAATGCGCAGGTGTTTGACTGGGAACTAACAGAAGAGGACCTTGAGAAGATCAATCATATCCCACAGCAGAAAATGATGCTTCGAGAAGAATTGGTTACGGCTACTGGACCATACAAGTCCCTTGATGACTTATGGGATGGGGAATATTAACTTCACTCTGTTTGAAAATGAAAATGAAGATGTATGTATAACACTATCAGATGAATAAGGTTGCCAGCTAGATCATGTATCTATGGTGTTGGTGTTGTAATAACCGATTTTTCGGAACGAGTATTGAATAGTTTTTAAGATTATAAATTTGTGAAATTTAATTAAACGGATTTTGTTTGCTTAGCGAAGCGGTAAATCGAAAACGGAAACGTTATCGGAACGTTTAATTAGAAAAACGTTACGTTTCTGCGACGTAAAAATCGACTTTTATTTCGTCGTTTTTTTTAGAAAACTTTCTTTATGGAAGTTGTAGAGCTCGTCGATATGAGTTCGTAGACGCGTCACACGTTCGAATCGGACGTCGGACATGAAAGTTAATAACGTCGGAAGTTAGTTTCCAATTTTGGAAACGAGTATAAAAGGGCATTTTTGAGATTAGGGTTTCCATAATTGGAAAACCCTCTCTCTCCGCCTCCCTCTCCCTCTCACCCGAGCTCTCCTCTCTCTCTTGGCTCTCACCTCCGATCTCCCTCCACCGAGGGAGGTGTTCCTCACCACCGGCTCCAAGGCGCTCAGCAGCTCGACGCGACTTCCCACCGAGTAAGGCACGAGCTCCAGCGTCACCGTGAAGTATCGCCGAACCTCACCGAGCCCAACAACGACGGGTTCAAGCCCTCCGCCGTTCTAGCAGCCCTCCGCCGATGCGAGCACTCGATCCTCATCCCTCTCCACCCTCTGACGCCACAGGTGAGCGATCACGATGCGACTCGAGCCGAGACAAGCCCTCCTTGAGGGATCGAGCTCCGCCGATGATCCATCCCTCTCCGATGAGGTTCCAACGACTCCACCGTACTATCTAGGTAAGAATTGAAATGATTGATGTTTGTGTGTGATTGTTGGATTGAAATTGTTGGATTTGAGTTGATTTTTGTGGAGATGGAGGATTGATGAACACCGCCGCCTTAGGCGGCACGTGTGGTTGCATGGAGGGAGTAGGAGGCGGCGTGAGGCCGTGGGAAGGTAGAGGAGGAGGTGAAGAGGAGATTTGGGGTGGCGGTGGCGTAATACGCCGGCGTGTGGGCCCCACGCGCTGCCACAGTGAGTGGTGCGGTCGCCGGTGAGTGGCGCGTGTACCCCACATGCGGCGGCGCGTGAACAATACATTCAAACAGTAAATTGTAAAATTTATTTTTACGGCGGTGAATGTAAAAATATGATTTACGTACGGTAAATGTAAATTTTATTTTACGTACGGTAAATGTAAATTACTTTCATTAAATGTAAAAAATAATTTCAGAAGGGTAATTTAGTAATTATTATTTACTGAGGCAGTATTTTACATTTGAATAGTATTCGTACGTACAGAAATACATAAACAGTATGTACACATACATGGATACGTAATTGATGTGTATTTATACAGAAATACGTGAATAGTAAATACATGACTTATTATTACTGTTTCGGCATTTAAGGTTTACGAAACGATTCTAAATTCTTTTCTTATCTTTTCAAGGTGATCGATAAATCAAGAAAATGAATTATCTTCAGAAATTGTGGAATTACGCTCGAGTTGATAAGGTGAGTAAAATCTCACATATTTACGAATCTACCCTTGCAGGGATTCAAGATTTTTCAGAGTTTTAAATATTGAAATACGACATGTATATAATATAGTGGATTATATATATATATATATATATTGTATAAATGGTAAATATGTACATATATATATAGTTCGCTATATAATATACTGTTATGATTTTATCGTGATTATGTCATTTTGATGACGAGATTTATATATCGAGCATGTGATTTGATTTGTACAATATGAGGTGATGATTATTGTATGTGGTTTTAACATGGAGTTTGTTAAAACGTTTTGTCTTCGGACGTGTTTATGAAATATGATATGTATATGATATAGTGGATTATATATATATTGTATAAATGGTAAAAAGGTACATATATATATAGTTTGTTATATAATATACTGTTATGATTTTATCGTGATTATGTCATTTTGATGACGAGATTTATATATCGAGCATGTGATTTGATTTGTACAATATGAGGTGATGTTTATTGTACGTGGTTTTAACATGGAGTTTGTTAAAACATTTTGGCTTCGGACGTGTTTATGTCTTCGGACCAGTCTTCGGACGTGTTTGGCATGTCGGAACCTAGACTTTGGCCGGACGAAAGTTACGATACAGTTAGAGCTCTAGTCTGTCTGCTGGAGTACTGCATGAGGGGTATCAGATGAGTTATCGGCTCATGAGTACTCATATCTTTGGATGTTGGGTAGCAGAAGGTTGCCCAATATCGGCGGTGTACTACGTGAGGGGTAACAGATGTGTACCAACGTTCATTAGTACCCGTATTATAAATGCATTTGGGTAACCAAAAGGGTTGCCCAATTTCTCATGAGCACTTTCATTTTTATATTTTGGACAACCAGACGGGCCGTCTATCGACTCATGAGTGCATTTATATTTGATGTTTTTGTGGATTTCCGTATATATTGATATGTGAGTCTTATTGTTGTTTTTACTCATACGAGTTGTATAGCTTACCAGGTTTGTGTTTACAATCCCGGTACACCAATTCGATGGTGTAGTGGATAACTTCGTAGGTGAGGATTAGCGGGAATTGACGAACCGCTAAGAGGACTTGAAGATATTTAGTTCCAGCTTGTGTAAGGATTTTGTGTGACTTTCTTGTGAGGTTTTTGTGAGGATTATATATTTCCATTTGTTATAATGTCGAATTATAATTTGGTTTGTAATAATCAGTTTGACTGAGTTGTATTTTGAACTCAGAGATGATCCGCTGTGGCATTTAAAATGATTTCGATTCATTGAGATTGTTTTGGTGTTTTTCATGACTTCGAAATTTGAGTTTCATACTCGAAATTTTGGGGTCGTGACAGGTGTGCATCGTATAAGACTTCTGTTCAACTCTGGAAACACATTGCTTGGGTTCCAATCCTCCATTTTGTTGTTAATCATAAGGAAATGACTGATATTTGAAATTTAGCGAGGCCTAATTACATGGGTGGAATTCACTTCTGGTTTCGTATATAACAATCCTACAGTGTTGCTCAAATCAGTTAGATGTGTCATCTTTTAAAGTTGGTCATAATAGCTCAGGTAAGCCAAAAACACACATCCACATAGAGCCAATAGGGAAGAGAAGAATGAAATTATAAGTTCCAACTGCCTAGTCATACAAGAATGAACCGATCCTGCAGAACTGCAGATATTGCTCAAAGCCTCAAACAACAAACCTCGTGTATAACCAAATTCAATTGAAATATAGTTGGGCCCGACTTGTACATGCATTGGCCATTGGGTCATTGGCTAATTTGGGCTTAAGAGCATCTAAAATGATGGTTGTCACTACTTGGCCCATCCTTATAATACATGAGGTTCTTGCTTGATGAGTCGTTGTGCACGAATATCATAATCAGAGGTTCAGGATTAGTCGCTGTACTTCTGTATTACCGATAAATAGGCTAAATAACACGGATGAAGAAATTAGTGTACAGAATTGTCTTCATAATTCATTCTTGATACTCATGGCCTAACTTGTATAGAGTTAGTACCACAGTTCAATAGAGCCATCTTATTTACATTATTTGGAACGTACGTCTAAGTTATCTTTAGTGCCCTTGATGATCTTCACTTTTGTCCCACTATAAGAGACACTCATTCAATAACAAAGAAGATGGTAAAGAAGCCTACAGCTAACCAAACTTGCTACGACCACCGCGTATCACATTGATAGTGTATGCTTCATATGGATAGTATGTAGTTAATTGCATGCATCCTAGCAACCCATATAACGTTTTTAAGGCCAGAAATTTTGAAATTAGAGGACGAAAAAATTTCGGCAGAAGAGTCTTGGGGAGCATTATTTTCTCTTCTGAATCGAGAGTAGGGGGCCTGCGAGAAAGCTAAAAATGAACATATGAAAACTCGGGGAAGTAGCAACTAAAATGGCCGGGAAATTGAACATTAATCTAATTGGAGAAAGTTTGAAATTACAAAGAAATCATATTTGTAGCAGATATCATTTACGTATGAATATATATATATATGATTATTAAATCTCAAGTGTTTAGATTGTGAACAATGTAATAAACAGATTTGGTTGAATATATATGAGAATTGTGAACCGTATCTCACTAGTATGGAATTTGTCAAGGGTTTGATCACAAGCTCTATTCATACCTCAATAACCTCATGGCCTAATTTATAGTAGCCGGATGAAGCATGCATTAGTTCCACGCTCTCATCATCTATGACGTTTTTGTACGTTCTCTTTACTGCCCTCTAATCACTGTAGACACCCCATCATCTAGAATGTTTATGTTTGCTTTACTTCCCTCTAATCACAAACACCCCAATCAACAATAAGGTAGACCCGGTGGAGGATCCAACCTTCTGACCAAAGTGGACGAGAGTAACTGAGATTAACCACCGCAATTCACATTGCTAGCAGGCTTTCATACAGAAACATGCATATATATCTTTGCTGTCATGCAAACCGTGTAACCCTAAGTAATAACCAGAAGAGGAAGAGGGGACCAAAGAATGAGCATGGTAGGAAGCTACAAAATCATAGAACTAGTAAAATCAAGCACCGGCAGCTCTATAAAGCACGACAATGTTCTGTAAGAAGCTCATGGTAGCTATATATATATAATCGATCCCATAGATTAGCCAGTGTAAGCTAACGAACGTAGACTTCCATATACATTCACACACCTACCTGCAGCTACCTCTCACAAATGTAATGCCATTCATTTTCTTGTCCAGCAAAGCATAAAGCACAATGAAAAAAGAAGCAGGTTGTGTTAAGTTTTTGTTGTCTAACTTGTCTCGCACGCCTCTGCTCTATTCCCCAGTCGACGTCTCACGATTTATACCACAGCATTAGATCAGTATTAACTCCCCTGCTTTATTACACCATTAACTCCAACTGTTAATTGTAATTATTCTGGAAATCTAATCCTCCTTTAACCTTGATAATCTCATTCTAGATAAACTTAATACTGTTAGTTAATAGTAATTATACAAAAGTCAACTACTGCAGGGGCATGCAGCCGCAACATTAAAAAGAGCAATAGGAATAGGGGAATGATGAGTGCTACTCTACTACTGCTTCTGCTTAGCCTTGTATAGTCTTTTCTATGTTCACAGATCTTTTTTTTGTATATCTGAACAATGATATATACAGTTGTACACAGATTAAAACGACTATTGTGTGAAAAGGCAAATGTATGATTGTTCCAGTATTAGGGCACGGAACACGTGGAATATGATTGGTGGGTTATAATGAGAGTATTAGGGAGGCAAAATCCTGACAGAGATAAACAAAGAAAGCAACTCCTCTTAACGAGTCCGACATGAGCGTAAATTCACATCTCAGACTTTGTTCTTCCTTTGCTTCCTTCCTGCTAGATCTTAGAGAACTACTGACCATTATATCGTGTGGTTGGGCACTTGATCAGCTAGCTCTTCACACACACGTATATATAATATATGTGTATGTGTGGGATCGACCAGTACATACCTGTTACGATCTGTCTCGATCTGTACCATCTATATAGGTAATGCTATCATAAATTTAGCAAAATACAAATTCTATGACATAGAGATTTAATTCATTGGATAGATGTGTACGTCATCATCCTTATATTTGGTCATACGCATTCAATTAAACAATTAAACATCATAAATTTTCTTTGACAGAGAATTGAAGGTAACCCTGGTAGAATGTAACGACCCTAAATTTTCGAGCTTAAAAACTCAAAATTCTAAAGTCGTTAAACACAAAATAATCTCAAATAAATCGAAATCGTTAAGTGTATCAGCGGATCATCTCTGAGTTCCAAATACAACTCAGTCAAACTGATTATTACAAACCAAATTTATAATTCGACATTACAATATGATGGAAAATGTAATAATCCTCACAACTCTCACAAAGCTCACAAATAAATTCACTCAAATTCTCACACAAATCCACGCCAGAAATCTCACCACGAACAGGATACGAACGACTTCGAAACTCCGGAGTCGTCACTCAATCTCCGCTAATCAGTACCTGCGGAATTATCCCCTACACCATTGAATTGGTGCACCGGGATTGTAAACACAAACCCGGTAAGCTTATAGCTCGTATGAGTAAAATGACAATACAGTTCGCATATCAATATATACGAAAAATCACAATCAACAATATAAATGCCCTCATGAGTCAATGGACGGCCCATCTGGTTGTCCCAAAAAAATATAAAATAAAACGCTCATGAGAAATTAAGTAACCCTTCTGGTTACCTAAATGCATTTATAATACGGGTACCAAGAACGCTGGTACACATCTATTACCCCTCTCGTAATACACCGCAGATATTGGATAGCCACCCGCTACCCAACATCCAAAACAATCTGAGTACCCATGAGCAGATAACCACCCGTTACCTCACATGTAGTACTACGCTGATATTGGGTAACCACCCGCTACCCAACATCCAAAACAATCTGAGTACTCATGAGTAGATAACCACCCGTTACCTCACATGAAGTACTATGGCTGACAGACTAGAGCTCTAACTGTATCGTAACTTTCGCCCGGCCAAGGCTAGGTTCCGACTTGCCAAACATGTACAATAATCTCACATCATATTGTACTAAATCACGTCCAAAGACAAATTAACTTTTTAACAAACTCAATGTTAAACTCACGTACAATAATCACACATCATATTGTACGTTTCAAAATTATGCTCGATATAATCGCAATAAAACTCATAACAGTATATTATATAGAAAACTATATATATTCATACTTATTTACCATTTATACAATATATATATAGTTTACTATATCCTATACATGTCATATTTTACAAACACATGCTCAATACACAATTTCTCGTCATTGAAATGACCGTTTCTAATGAATTAATAACAGTACATAACATAATGAACTATATATATATATATACTTATTACCATTTATACAGTATATATGTAGTTCACTATATTGTATACATGTTCGTAATTCATTATTAAATACCCTTGCAAAATATTGAATCACCGCGAGGGTAGATTCGTAAATACGTGAGATTTTACTCACCTTATTGACTTGAGCGTAATCCCACAATTCCCGAAGATAATTCATTTCGTTGATTTAACGATCACCTTGAAAAGATAAGAAAAGAATTTAGAATCGTTTCGTAAACCTTTAAATGCCGAAACAGTAATAATCGGTTACTGTTCAACAATTTTCGGTTTTACGAAATTATTGTTCAGTGTTACTGTTCAGTGTTACTATTCACGGTTACTGTACAAATATACAGTTAATACGTATTTCTGCACGTATAAATATTATATACGTATTTCTGTACGTATAAATATTATATATGTATTTCTGTACGTATAAATATTAATACGTATTTCTGTATGTATAAATATTATATACGTATTTCTGTACGTATTAATATTATATACGTATTTCTGTACGTATAAATATTAATACGTATTTTGTACGTATACGTACTATTTAAATGTAATACAATCTCAGTAATTAAAATTTACTAATTACCCTTTTACAAATTACTTTTTACATTTACTGAAAGTAATTTATATTTACATTTACCGAAGGTAAAATTTAATTACATTTACCATAGTAAATAAAATTTACATTTATATTTAAGTAAATTACCAAAATACCCCTATCGGAAAACACTGTCACACCGCCGCATGAGGCGGCGGGTGGGGCCCACGCGCCGAGCCCAAAACCGGCGCGTGTGATGTCACCACCACCCCAAAACCCTCCTCCTTTCTCCCCTCTTCCTCTCTCCGGTCCTAGGCCGCCTCCTACTCCTCCCAAGCTCCTCCACGCGCCGCCTAAGGCGGCGGTCCTCCATTTTCCACCTACACCTCCGATCCTCCTCCAAAAACTTCCCAATCCATCTATAATTCTCCCAATCATTCCCAAAACATTGAACAACCACACACAATCAATCAATCTCATCAATCCTTACCTAGATCGAACGGTGGAGCTTCGATTCGTTGTCGGTGTGAGATGGGTCACCGATCGTTCCGTCGCGCCTTCTTCCTCGATCGTGGTGTTGCAGGGGTTGAGGAGTGACGGAGGTGAGCCTGCTCTGCACCCTAGCTTCGTCGGAGGTCGGTTCGAGTGGTGGCGATTCGAGGCAGAGGACGGGGTGCGTCGATGTGACGAATGGCGACGGGGAGAGGCACGATCTCCTCGGGGTTTGACGAGGAGGGCCGTGCGAGGCTTTTGAGGAGAGCGGTGTGTGACACGGGGCACCGGTCGGCGAGATCGCCGGTGAGATTTCTGAGGAAGGAAGAAAATCGGGGAGAGGGCGAGAGAGAAGGTGAGAGGGAGGCGGCCCGAAGAGAGAGAGAGAGAGTGTTTCTAAATATGGAAACCCTAATCCATAAATACTCTATTTATACTAGTTTCCAAATCGGAAGCTAACTTCCGACGTTAATAACTTTTACGTACGTCGTCCGATTAGAATACGTCACATATCCACGAACTCGTATCAACGAGCTCTACAACTTTCGTGAAGAAAGTTTTCGAAACCGAGCAACGGAATAAAAGTCGATATAATCGTTCGGAAACGTAACGTTTTTCGAATTAATCGTTCCGATAACGTATCCGTTACTCGTTTCATAACGTCGTAACCAATCACATCCATTCTAACTTAAAACTCCAAATTTTATAGAATTCAAATCAAACTTAAATATTGTTTGAAATTTAGGGTTATTACATAGAATATAATGATATAGGCCATAAGGAATGCTAATGCAGCAGGCATGATGTAATACGTGACAGATTCTGATGTTTTGGTTCTTCCTTATGTTCGATGTTCAATTGTTATAAGGTCCAATGCACCGGTATTTATTGAAATATTATTTGTTGGCCAAACAAACGTTCATACAACTTTGCAATTTAGCTTGGCATTAGTATTAGAGAGATGCACTCCACCTAAAAATGAAAACAGAATTTACTTTCTGAATCTGTTGGCAACAGGATCTTGAATTGTTATTCTGATTTGCTAAGAAAAAAACAACAACTAATGTTTGTCATAAAGGTACCAATGACATACCAAATCATCATATAAACAAAATGACATACCAATTCACGCAGCCTCTAATTGCTTTGGAAGAGTTTTACATCCACTTGTTGAGATTCAAGCGTTTCAAGACAGTTTCAATCAAAGTAAAAGAGAAGCACGTTTTCACCAATTACCAATGTATGGACGTAGCAAATGACGACTGTGAATCACCTTGAAGATTGATCAAACTGGTGCAAGACATTAAACTCATGACACCTCTAACAATCAATTATGTATTTTAGAGAAAAAGTGCTAAATTTACACTCTAAACGGTTATTTTATTCTCCAAAATAAAGAAAAAAAATAAAAGAGAAGATATAATTATCTATATTTACAGGATTTGATAAAAATTTACATAACTAAATATTAAATATTTCCACTTTCTCCAATAACTCAAATTTAACTTATAATCAATAAAAATTTAAATAATTTATTCCATGTTAAGAATATATAAATATGAAATATTTTATTGTTGTAATAAATAAATATTTTATTATTATAATAAATATAAAAATCTGTAAAATAAAGAATCTGTTGAAGTTGAAGCATAATTTTTTTAAAAGATTTTAAATTTTACTTATATATTTAGAGAAAATATAGAGAAATTGTTAATGTTGCTCTTATTTCCTTTTAATTTTATTTTTTTCTCTAACTTATATATCTTTATTTATATTTATTTGGAGGTAAAATAATAATAATTATTAGTCAGTTGCTGTCGAGCAGTTCATGCATGCATGCATATGTATGTCCTCTCAGTTCATGCAGTTCATTTTCACGCGTTGTCTCCTACTCTCTCTCTCTCTCTCTCTCTCTCTCTCTGCAGAATTTTCCGACTTTATTGACATTCTGTAAAGCCATAGGCTACAGCCTAATTGAACCGTCGGATTTTCCAGGAAGAAGAAAGAAAAGAGAAATTAGTAAAGGAAACAAAATAGGTTTATAGTTTCAAGGAAAAAGTAGTCACAGAGAAAGCAGGACGTACAGAAAAGGTTGATGCGAGTCGCTTCCAAAGATCTCACATCCAGTTCTCCAAAGCCAAGTGCTGAAGTAGAAGTGTAGATACTTCAAGAAGACCAAATATCCAATCGTATTTTTGGCTCTTATGAAATTTGAAAGAGCCATGCCTGTCTGGCTGTGCTGTCCTTCAGTCCTTCTATCTCTTCCCTCTTCTTCTCATCATTCTTATGTTTGCAAGGAAATTAGCATTTCAATGTCACGAACTCACGATGGTGATCGGCATAATTTCCGTATATACAAACCAGTGAAACCAAACCACCTTCCAAATGATTTACCTCTGATTCTTTATCGGTAATTTATACCATTATAAGTTAAATTTTAAAACGAAATATGTAAGATATATGTGTATACAATGGTAATAAGGACTCCAGAATCCAGATCGTACCATATTGCGCATATTACCAAGTAGTAGTACCACTCATGAACAGTTTATAAACAATAAGTGGGCCAAAATGCAATAGTTTTCAATTTTTCATGTATATATAATAGGTAATAGGTAGGTAGCTGGGTTGGTAAATATAGAGTGCTAGTTTTTGCCTGGGCAGATTTGGATTTGGAAGAGGTAGGGCGTGAAAGGCTGGGACTGATGGAACCAAATTCATCGATCAGGTAATGGCATGATCCGGTGGGTCGTTACGGTTTGGAATGTCTAGTAATTCCCGGCGGTAATTTAACTGCTCTTTCTGTATAAATTTTCCATCCTTCTCTTGGAAAACTTAAAAATGCTACCTACAGTAGTCTTTTCCATCAGTGATCACCGACTTTCATTCCATTGTAATAATTTTACTTTATACAAAATTTACCTCAGTTTCAGAATTATTAATGCTCTGGAACCTTTTTCAATGGGTGAACTTAGCGGACTGGTATACGCATTTCATGCTAGTATGATTCAATTCCAATACCTGGATTTAAAAAGTTGATAAGTTAATTATACAAACTTAGTTGAGATATCTTGTCATGCATTACCAATTCACTATATATATGTATATATATATATATGACATGCAAACATATTGCAGTTTACTATATCAAATTATCGACTTAAATTGCATTTAAATCATACTCTGCGTGACTGCGTCTACGATGTTCCATACGCTTAAATTAATTATTATCGTTCTGCCGAGTGATTTGAATCGGATCTGGAACATGATAAGCTGGTAGTATATATAAAGCTGGAAGTACGCGTACGTACGACCGACACAGAAGGTTGCAGCAGTGAGCTAACGAAATTAATGGAAGAAAACAAATTCAAGAATAAGGAAATGAGAAATGGAGAGATGGAGAGAAAGGCAGGTCTACTTTTGCATTTATGCAGAAGCAGCAGCCTGTATTAGTATCAGACCCAGATATTATGGTTCTGTTTGCTTTGGTTTGGTGAAGAAAGCTCGTACGTAGCTGCAGGCCGGTACCGTTAAAAGCTGTAGCCCGCCATGTCGTAATCTCTCTCTCTCTCTCTCTCGTTTGACTTTATTTCATCATATTGGCTACTACTGCAATCAGAAGCAAACGTACAAGCGACCTATAATTTACCTATAGTTTACGTACAAATCTTACTGTTGATTCATCTTTTTGGACTTCCACATGCGTATATATGAATAAAAGTTCGAGTCTTACTTCATTTTTTACCTTAGCACTAAGCTATAGAAATTGCAACTAGGATATTAGTTCGCAACCTTTAAAACTTTGGATCGGAGTTGGTGCCTAAAAGCGATCTTGAATGCCAAGCCATTAGTTTCGGACTCCGAAATCCCACTGTAATAAAATATGGTAAAAACACATTTTTATGTGATTTATTGTGATATGTGAGATATTTTTTACAATGCCCACATAATTAAAGACCACATAAAATGTGTCTTTTTTCATATTTTTTTGTAACGTCCACCGATCCATATGACTTAAATTCAACTAGCTGAGTCGTGAAACCAAATTCACATACCCGAAACTCCAGAGAAGGACCATTCCTTTACAGTTTACTGAATTTTCACTTCATTTTGCAATGGATGGAGTCTTTCGGGAAGTTTGTAGATGTTTAGTGTACCTAATTTTAATTGCATGTCGACAAACTCTGGAAATTGGAGAAGGCCAACTTGTTATAGTCGGTTTCTCGATCTGCTTGTTGCCCAATTGGATTACTTGCATGTTAGGCCATGAAGAGTGTTGCTCTCTTCTTTTGTATAAGTTTCCATTTGGAACTCCAATTCACATAACTATCTAGTAACTAATATATGTAAATAATAATAATAATAATAATAAGCCATTTCTAATATCGATCTATTTTGTTTTAACAAAAAGGGTTAGTGAGGCTGTTCTTAAGTCTCAATCTATTTGTTGCCGCCAAGAGCAACTATTACTACACTTCCTCACTTATCTTCACATGTTGGTGACACCTATATGACGAAACAAACTACTTGCAGCATACCCATAAGAGCAGACTCTAGGAGTAGCATAACCACACGCCCAAGCACCTAGCTCGACTAGCACTACATCACATTTTTATATTAAATTTAATTTTATTCATTACAGTATTAGGGTACCTCTAAATTTAGGAAATCAATTAAGTTTAAAAATAATCTCAATGGATGTGAACTTTCTAAGTAAAACAAGCAAACTAAGTAAAATAAATAATAATACCAGTTTATCTTTTCTCTAATAGAATTGAAATTTACAGTTTATGTAACAGTGTAACACATCTTTTTCTCTGTCCCAAATACATGAGCATTAAACATGCATGTATCATAAACATGCATGATTTGTGCTTGACCAACTGAAAAGCAAGACTCGTGGCACATAAACACGTACAGACTGTACTGTGAAGCATATATAGGGGTGCATTAATTAGTGCATAGCAGACATAGCCATGCATAATTCTTCTATTGTTACTCTTAAGTCTTAATAATAGATTTATCGGTCCCTTATTTTGTTTCTTAAGTTACTATACAATAGTACAATACTTACATTAATGCTGGAATTTGTATATATTTTTACTTGGGTAAATAACGACAGGGCAATGAAATATCATATATGAAGCCTGGCCGGGAAGTAGAAATTGTACATTGAATTACAGTGAAGACATTCATTCTCTATCTCGCAAGTCGCAACCCCTTCAGAATACAGAATACAATTATCCAGTAATGGATCATTTCATATCGGATTTAATGGGGATTCATAAAATCTCTGGGTTTCTCATTGCCAACCTCGTGTGAAAAGCTGGTTTTCTCTTCGTCGATTTGATTCTATTACCTGGCTCGATCTGACAGTATGGGATCTTCTTGTCGTTATCAATCTTGGCTTCTAAATCCTCTCCTATGCATTGGCGTCTCCCCCATCGTTCTCAAAACTCTCCCCGGCCTGTAATTAATTAAAGCCTTCACTTCACCGGCGTCTACTCTCCCTGTCTCAGATATGGGTATTAAACCTGTTCCTCTGGGGTCAGTTTTCTCATTATAGCCAAAACAAACACTGGATACTTGCTTAATGAAGTGACCTTCTCAAACAGACAAGGGCGAGCCTTATACGTACAGCCCCCCACTGCAACACAGTGCCTTGTTCATGAAGATCGATATTGAGTCTTTGGTATGATGATACCTTTTTTTTCGGTTGTTGTGATATCTTCTTTGAATAATGAATGTCATTACATATGTACGTAAATATATAGAATATACCATAGACCGTACCAATGGCTTTGATATTAGACATGGAAATGTTCATATCAAGTGATTACAATAACAACTACACGATCAAAAGAAAATTAGAAACCTACTCTTGTATTGGAATTTTCTTATCTGGGCATTCATTCGAGTGTGGTTAACACTAGTTCTATCTATTTTATCTTCTCAAAGTTGCAAAACTTGTCTTTCGTTTAACATAAAAGTTGCATTACTTGTTTGTTGGGCATGAACTGGCCAAATTGGCACTTTTGGCTTATACTTCAGGTTTATCTGTGGACTGCCGGGTTCTTCGGTACGCCCTTACGATCGATATCCTTGTTTAGCATAAAGGCAATGGATGAAAAGGGTAAACTCAGTATTTGAAATGGAGCAATCCCTATAAGTGAAATTTCCATTGATATGATCCTAACTCGTCTCTGGAACCGACTGAAGGGAACACGGATTTCTTACTAATTTTGTGGTTCTTTTGTTAATGGGATTGAAGACTTGAAGCTTAGCTAGTCCTGGATTACAATTTTCCAGTTATTGTTAAACGAAATAGAGGACAAGCTCTGACTTGAGGAGTACAATCCACAAACAACTTTAGTCTCCATCTCTCACAACCAACAGAAGCTAAAGGGTCTATAACCGAAGCCTTTTAAGAGCCTATTAAACCCTCTGCATCAGACAGGTCCATGTGACCCTTGAATCCTTGGTTTTTGAAACCCTAACCCATCTGTAATGGAAATTAGCAGAATATATAGAAGCTCCAGCTCCCAGCATCGAAATGGCATACAGATAATCACATTTGCTTGCGTAAATCAAAGACAGAAGTTATAGAAGAAACCAAAGTGGGAGGAACAAATTCTGAGCGCCGCCAGTGTAGTAGTTATTCAGATTGATATATAAACTACAATGTGACAGAGAAAGAAAGACTCAGAGCGCTTCTTCTTCTTCAATTCCCCTCCCTATATATAGACATTATTATAATCCTTGTTTTGTTTCTCAATTAACTAAAATAACCAAGCTAGCCAGGAACAATACCTCATGTTCTTGCCCAAAACTCCTAGTCTCTCCGCCGTTGTTTTACTTTTACATGTTTGGTGTGTGGATACTCGACCATTTTCAGCAATGGTGTTCACGAGTTTTTCTTAGGGCACTACAGACAATGAGGGAAATGGAATATGCAAATTTTTGCCCTATCTAAAATTTTCAATCTAGCTACATCATGTTTTTGCTTCCTCTCGGAAATAGTCGAAGATAATTACTATACTACTGAGCTGGCATAGCAAATGCAAACCTACCGCACAGTTCAGAAATTATGTGATGAAGATATATATTGAAGGCTACGCATTTGTAATCATTTTTCCAAAGAACTTTTCGTTTTGAAAATTATATATATAAAAAAATTCACCATCAATATTTGAAATTTGGCGGTAATGTCAATGTGGTCTCAGAATTATATAACCATCGTTGTGATACTCAAATTAATTATTTGCTATCAACAAGGGGCTGAGACCTTTTTTTTGCACGGAACCGTTAGTTTGCTCACATGCTAAAAAAAAGATATAAATTACTTTTCTCTATTTTTGGTTTCTCTTTGTTCTTTTTCTTCGCCAATCCACACGCCGCACCACCTTCCATTTCGACGCCCTCCCTCCTCCTTCTTTGGCGCCACTTTGTTGACGACTCTATTTTTGAGCTCTCTTTTCTGCACCCAGATAACAAAGTTAATCCAGAAGCTTTAACAGAGAAGAACATATCTGAACCGGAGTCAAGACATTCTAGTCTTTCATGGCTTCCCTCACTAATCCTAGTCAAATCCAGAAGCAAACGTTTTAGGCCGGCAATCGGTGTCACCGTGTCAGTCATTGTGGAACCCACTTGGTGACTCATTGTCTTTAACGTCTTGCTTATCGTCTCCGTCATCAACATCGTTTCGTTCTTCAAGGCTTTCATTGTCGACGCCTTGTTTTCTCCTCATCAACCCGGTTCATAATGTGGCGGCGTTTTGGGGAGAACCGGCTGCCAAGAAGCAAAAGGAAAACCGGTGGTTCAAACCGATGATGAGGTAGTTGTAGTCGGGTTTCAGAGGAGGTGCACCCATTCTCAGGTTCAGAAGACTCCTCAGTGGAGAATTGGCCCACTCAGACCTAAGACATTGTGTAATGCGTGTGGGATTCGATACAAGTCCGACCGGTTGTTTCTAGAATATAGGCCGACTTGTAGTCCGACCTTTTTGGGTGATGTTCACTCGAATAGTTAATGGAAAAGGTTTTGGAGATGAGGAGGAGGGAGGGCGTCAAAATGGGGGGAGGTACGGCACGTGGATCGACGATGGCAGAGAGTGGAGTAGGAGGGAGAGTAGAGGATGAGGATTTGGGATCTAAATGGGAGGTGGATCTCTTCTTGGGTGTTTGAAGATCACTTTGCTGCAGCACCGTCATGAGTTCTACAAAGCGAAGAAGAAGAAGAGAGAGAAACTAGAAAGAGAAAAAAGTGAAAATTGTCTATTAATTTTTTTAATAGGCACATGCTCTTCACGAGCAAATTAAAGGCTCCGTGCCAGAAAATGGCCTTCGCCTCTTCTTTTTTTTTATAGCAAATAATAAGTTTGGGTACCATAATACTAGTTTTATAAGTTTAGGTACCATATTAACATTCCCACCAAATTTCAGGTACGGATTGGTGTATTTTTTTAGCTTAATCTACTATACAATGCATGTTATAAATCGCACATCCGATAGTTTACAATGATTTTTATTTTTCTGATCCTACTTGTGAAATAATATCAACCGTTGGATATAAGATGTATAACATATATGTATATTAGAATTTTCCATTTTCTTCGTTAGAAAAACAACCTTACCACGTACGGTTGGGCTATGTGATATTGTGATAATGATATGTATGTCCATGCATGCATGGATGGAATAAAACATATCCCACCTCCTTCATCACTTCGATCTCCTCGCCTATAAATAATACACCACACTGGTCAATATCAACTACCAGAGCCTCCATTACAAACCCTGCCCTCTCTCCGAAGCAAATATACCTTCAATTTTTCATTTATCTCAAATTTCAACCCCCTCGAAACCCTCACAACCAAACAGATATGGAAGAAGCATTCAGAAAGCTCAACGGCTTCAGCCCCACGTCCGAGCCCGACCCCGTGCTTCCCGCCCCCTCCAAGAAGTCAATCGCCACCAACAAGCGCTCTCTCAAGGAAACCTCCGCTGGATCTGCCTCCACATTGCGATACCGCGGCGTGCGCCGCAGGCCTTGGGGAAGGTACGCTGCTGAGATCAGGGATCCACACTCTAAGGAAAGACGGTGGCTCGGAACCTTTGACACTGCCGAGGAGGCTGCATGCGCCTATGACTGCGCCGCCCGAGCCATGCGCGGCGTCAAGGCTCGTACGAACTTCGTTTACCCCGCGACATCTCAAGACCATCTCATTCCGGCATTCACTTTCCACCACCCCAAGCAATCTCAGGCGTCGGTTAAATACCACAGCAACGCTCGCGGCTATGGGCAGTACGTTCCCAACTGGCCTCAGTTTGCGACGACGTACGCAAATGATTTTACCGGGTCCGGTTCCGACAGGAGTTGCACTACTACTAACGCTGCTAATAGTACTGCTGCTTCGTTGAACATGCTTTTCTTGAGGAATTTCATCAACAATTCTACTCCAACAAAAAACTCGGTTTCGGTTGTCTCGCCAAACCCTCCTCACTCTCAAGCTGAAAGCTTCAGTCAAAACCAGTTTCAATGCACAAATGGCTCTACTACTAACTCTTTCGTCAGCAACAATATTAACTCTGGCGGTACTACTAGTTATGGACGCTCGTCTTCCTCTATGATGATCAATAGCACTAGTTGTGCTACTCACCATGAGCTTCCGCTCATCAGGAGCTCTGCTAAAGCAACGGCCGCCACCACTTCTAGTTTTGTTGACTCGGAGTTCTTTCCCGTAGAGTCATCAGATACCGGGTTGTTAGAGGAGGTGATTCACCAGTTCTTTCCAAAACCCCTTCCCAAGGAATTCAACCCTTCAAAATCTGTGGAGTGTTTTCCTGGTACCTCTTTTGATTCAACGTTGGAGGTAAAAGAAGTGCAGCAGCCACCTCTTTGCTTGGTTGATTTTGATTCCCAGCAACAGCCACTGCTTCAACATCACCAACAACGACTTGGAAGTTTCGATGAAGTTCATGAAGTGGCTGAGCAAACCGTACCGTTGTATAATGCTCTGCCAGTGAACTTCCAGATGAACAGCGCAGATCACTCGATGATGTTTATGGATCACAGCTTGTTCCAACAGTACTACTATCCTGAGTTTGTGGGTAGCTTGCAAAATGCTTGATCGAGATCTTATGCAAATAACTAAATATTTAAATTCTCCAGTTTAAGCCTAGCTTTTTGAGGTAGATAGTGATCAATCACCAAGAGTCTGTGTGTACCGTGCTTTAGTTTCTGATTAAGAATGTTTACTATGAAGTATGAAGTATGAACTTCTGTAGGGATCTTTTTTATGAGAATATCTACTATGAAGTATGAACTTCTAGTTTTTCTTTTAATCTAGTGGAGGGAAAAAAAGTTGAAACCCGTCTTGTCCATGTTTATCATATGATGTAGAATATCTGATATAGTTGAAATTTCAAGCTAAAGAATGGTTATGTACTTATGCTTCTGATGATACGTTGCTCAACTGGATTTGCGATTCAATTCTCAAATATTGTAAAGGCCAGGACTGCCTTGACCTTTCCGCTCCATCTCCATATTGGAAAATGGTACTATTGTCGGATACTCTTCTATATTCAGTTTTCTGCAATCCATGTAAAACCCTAGCACCCATGGGGATTTTGATCCATCTATGAGGAAGCGATCAGATCAAGTACGTGGACCCGACACAAACATAATCATGGTGAAAAATTGTGGAGTAAAACTGGTCAGACAAGTTAATTACCTCTTGTTTTTCAAAAAGTAACAGTGAAGATCTGGTACGTACGTTCCATAGCTTCAGTAATCAAGCGTTCCAACCACTGAGTTTTGTACCAACAACAGTCTAAAAGAAACTGAAGAAACTGTTGCCAGCCTTCTGCTTATTAACCCGGCCATATTCAGAGCAAAATTTCCTGTCCTTTCGCTTAGAAAGTTTCTGCCATGGCTACCTTTAATTAACCAAGCTTATATTCGCTATCGAAGGCTCTAAATGAATATATTACGTCTTATAAACAGGCACAATATCATGATTTTTGAGGATGCCGGTATCATACATGTATGGAGACATGCGATATATTTTAGAGCGACGAGACCAATAGCCAAAGTAATCTCTATCGCAGACCAGAAATTAAGCTGCACGTCGTCCAAACTCTTAGAATTAAAAAAAGTTTACGATAACTTTTGCAAGGGATGATCGAACTAAGCGGTGGTACAAGATTTGATCGACTTGATTAAGAACAAATCAGCTATTCAGACCAAAAAAAAAAGACCAAATGAGCTAGGTGTATATAGGAGAGGACATCTCTCAACCCCAACTCAATGAACTCATCGAAAGAGCCCTTGCCTTTACAAGTTAGGGGTCTTAATCTCTTGGTTTAAGTACGTAACTCTTTGAAAAGTAATTATTATTAAGTGAGATCTATAGGGGATGGACCAGTATATAAGAATCGAGATTAGACTTTTACGTTGCAGTTCACCGAAACAATGTGGGGAGGGGCTACCATACAATATTTATTAGTAACTTATCTTTTCTTTGAGCTAATGACTTCTTTAAGCTGCTCCTTGTAGAAGCTCCCATTCGATCATTAGCATCAATCTAATGGAAGATGGAAGTGGACTGGTGATTTGATAAGCCCAATGAGCCACAATTTCAAACTGGCTATTTCCAAGGTTGCTGGGCCAGTGGAAGCCCAAATAAACGAGCTTATCATAGATTTTCGTCCAAATAATGATATATCCATTAATTTGAGGTTCTTAAAATTTTGCATGCTGCATTACAAGTTTCCAAAATCACAAGTTGCAGGGTCACAGTGTGTCTGTGAATCCCTTAGGAAAGGCAAGCTTGGCATTTGATGGCCCATTTCCTTCAGCTCAAAGCGAAATGAAAGAAAAGAAAAAGACATGCACCCACGAGAATGTGTACTTTGAATTTGTGAGGATACGTACCCTAAATAGAGGTATCTTTCAGAACATACCATCAATTTTCTGTGTTTATTGAGCTAATTGTAATATTTGTTTTCCATAGACCATACCTCTGGGCTCTGGGGCTTTCATCTGTGGAGTATTGCCGGACTTGGTCCTAATCCCTAAGATTCTCATTGACCATGTCCTCGCTCTATCCCAAATTTTGGGGATGATCCTATTTACTAGTGGATATACGCTGGTCTTTTGCAAAATAACAGGATGGAAAATTTAGCTAATGTTTTGGGAGGGCCGCAGTGTTCTCCATCTTATGGATGATGATGATAGTAGAAAGTGGTTAGAGCATTACCTAAAGTGATAGAGATGTAGGTGGGACGTTAATGGATTTGATTATCACACCCGTGAGAGAAAAAAGGAGATATAGAAGCAAATAATTACAAGATATCGCATCCCTACTACTGCCTCATCATCAAGGTTTTAAATCACAGTGAGTCCCCAAGTGCACCACCCTTTTGCCATCTTTATCTATATCTTGTCTACCTCTTCCTTTCTCTCTTTCTATCCGTCTGTACCTAAAAAGCAAGAAGCTTTTGGTTTATGTGTATCTTTGCATGTTGAAGGTGTTTTATGAAATGAAACATGCAGGGAACTGAAGAGGAAGAGAAGAAGATTGATAGAATGGATGATCCTCAGAACGAGACCAGCGACCAGGATTTGATCGTGAAGGTGGAGATTCCGGTAGATGAGCCGCCGAGTACTCCACGTGAAATTGCATGCGGCCACGCATGTGGTCATCAACACGGGCTTACAAGGCAGCAGAGCATGTCTAGGGCGACGCCGAGTGCTAACTGCCTTTGCTCCCCAACCACTCACGTTGGTTCATTCCGGTGCAGGCTCCACCGTTCTCCCAGCCTCAATAAGTCTGCGAGTTTCAAAACGCCGAGCCTCCAGAGGACAAGGAGCAGCCTGGAATATGGATCATCATCGCCGCGCCCAGGTAGAATGGAGGCCACATCCAAGCCGGCTGCAAGCTAGCTAGCCGATACTTGCTCATTTACAAAGTTCACGAGTATGATCATAAATTTATAATAATGTTTAAAAATAAGAATACTAGCTAGCAAGACAATTCGATTTTTGAATTTTTGGCAAAATAAGTGCGCTGTTGCTGTTATTAGTTATTACTCCCATAATCACATATATATGGTTTGGAGGTAGAGTGTGAGACATTGCATTCTCTTTAATTGTTTTTATCATCCATAATTTTAGTCCCTCAAATAAAGCTGGAAATGGAATTTATGGTCTGGCCGGGTTCCTGATATGCGACCGAGACCATATATAACATTAAATTTGCAGCAGCTACCATATTGAAAGCAACGCGTTACTATTTGCTGGATTAGTAGAAATGTGTTTTACGAGTTACAAAAGCATTTGCATATAGCATTCTAAAGAAGCTCACGCAGTACCCGGTTGATCCTTCTCAAGAAAACAGTACATTTTCAAAAATTCAAGGGATTGGGAGGAAATAATGTGCTTCTTACAAAAGCACTGCAAAAACGTATGTACTATTAACTTAGAATTAAGATTATAAGATGATCTTCTCTCTGATGTGCAAGATACAATAATCACAGATACGGAAGAGCACCATCCAATATGTGCTTGCTCCGGAAGTTCTTTGGAGTACATTTACAAGAAGAGCACGTATAAGCATTAAGCAATAACTGCAAATCTGCTTCTACTGCAAACACTCCTAAACAGATGCTTCAGGCTAGGTTCGGATTGGGACAATCTAATTCCAATCTTGTTTGATTACGTATAATGTACGTATAAGCGATTAAGCGCAATCTATAAGAGAATTTTACCGAAGGCCTTGGAATGTTGAATTAATCAACTTTGATTGTGGGGGTGGGGGAGGATGACGGTATGATGTGGAAAGGACATGGATCACCTACCATGGACATTGATGAAGCAAAGCACCAAATCTGATGCTGCATGAAACAAGCAATGAACAAAAATTGAGTTCGACTATCTCTGTACTAATTCCCTTGGAACACTGACATGTCTGTTTCAGCATGAAAGTTTGATCTCAGTGTTTCATGTGAGCAAACGACTCCATACGCCGACCGTTCCAACAATGGAAATTCCATTCAAGTTGGCGGTACGTAATCCTTTTTGGTTGATAGACATGGAACTTTACTCATCAACTGAACAATGAAAGTGACCCTGCACCAGTTAATTTGTGTCTGCAACTGCAAGTCAATTACATTGCCGAATATGGGGAAGACGGCAAGTATCTAAACAAGCAACAGAATCCACCATTGTTCAGCTTGTGCATTCTTGACCATAATGACATTCCCTAAGAACAAATTTTTGGAGCACAATAGTGAGCTTGCAACTTAGTAGTAGTTGTTAGGAATCTACTAGTTCTGACCCATTTTGACTAGGATATGCACATTCTCAAACAATAATAATGTGGTGGGAGGCATGTCTCCAGTCACTTTTGTTGTGGGATTTTGATGACTTGGGAGTAGCATTGTACTGGTTGCCAAACATCTATTGGTTTTGGCCTTTTGGGGTATTTGCATTATGACCAATTCCATGTAGTATCACAGTCCCAGCCTCCCAGGTAGGTTCATGTCCAATCCAGCTTGAATAATGCAAAAGCAAAGCTAATTTCTACTGTCGAGCATACAATTTGGAACAGAACCACTGGATTTGATATTGTGTAATTGTTGATTCAAGGTAATGAGTTTTGTCTCTTGGTGTTCATGGTACATTTGTTTATAGTATCTTCAATATCTTGTTATCTCTGTTTTTAAACAGAATTCTCTAGCAAATAAGAAATTCACTGCTGTCTTCATTCTATTATTTCTGGGGAATCAAATTTCGATTTGATTAATGATTTAATTCCAGTACTGCACTTGTGTATTATGTCTGATTCGGGAACTCACTCCCAAGAATAAAAATCTGATTAGCATGGTGAGGATCCAATGAGTTTGCAGCAAAGAGACAAGAACTGGTGTTCCAGATTTGTAGACAGACAACAAAATTCGGTCCCACATTGTTCATTACCAAAGATTTTGATCACTGAAAATCTTCTTTCTTATTATAAGAGATTACATAAACAATGCACATTGGGATTCTTAATCTTGTTCCTAGTAAGTTACAAGGAATATATGAAGAAAGAAGAAGAAGAAGAAGAAGAAGAAGAAGCATAGTATATGGTAATTCTTTGGACTTGCCATATTCCATCTTGACAGCTAAACAAAAATCACTCAGTTCTTTTCACTTGGAGTAGTACTACTTCTGTTGCTGGACCATAACTTGCTAAGCATT
This sequence comes from Argentina anserina, assembly GCF_933775445.1. Classification (NCBI taxonomy): domain Eukaryota; kingdom Viridiplantae; phylum Streptophyta; class Magnoliopsida; order Rosales; family Rosaceae; genus Argentina; species Argentina anserina. The sequence continues at coordinate 21,687,361 of NC_065875.1, forward strand.
CTTTTGGGTCTTGTAGGCAGTAAGCAGAGAGCTTTAAGCCTTGAGCTTCTCCCAATCCCATTGTCATCAAGATCATCATCTTCCTCTAGCTTCATACGTAGCGTTGACATCTTCGATTTGGGTGATTTAAGGCCCGAGACACTCCATTGATCCTCTGCAGGGATGATGCTAGAGGCGCTTAAGGGCGGTGGTGGCCGTGTTGGATCAATGTTATGTGATGCCAGAAGAGCCCTTATGTTGCTTGGCAAGTCGGTCACTTTGCCGCCCCCCATGGCCGCTCTAGCTTGCTCGAAGAAGAGAACTTGGACCACCACTCTCAGTGGCAGTAGCTCATTTTGTGCAGCATGAATGCAGGCCTCCATGGTCAGCTTTTTGCAGTTTAGTATTCTACACAGCCTTTTCCTTTCACTCTTGTTCAGGTCTGGATGTGCCTGATTTGATGTCCAAGCATATAACAACTTTAATCAATACATTTAAAGTTAGAACACTCAACATCAACAAGAATCAGACTAAATTCAATCACAGTTTGTTTGATCCAAAATTCTAAATTTGGGGATGCACAAAAATGTTATCAACAAATTGTGGATTGATTCCTGCTAAATAACTGGTGGGTCAACCTAATCCTATTAGTAATAAATTATGACCGTGACATGATTTTAAGGTCAAGGGTTGGTTATCTACTGGTAATGCTGACCCACAACCTAAAATGCGACAGTGAAACTAATTTTGCGTAGAAACCCAAACATTTGAATAATGGAAAGTTTACAACCTAATCCTGTCATTTACCTTAAGAACATCCTAAACTGTGATGATGAATATACCCAGAAGTCTAGACACAATGCAAAATGGAATAGTGGTAAATTAAAGAAGCAATTACCTTTAGGTAAATGTCAATAGCTCTGTAGAGTTCATCATGATCATGCCTGGCAAATTCTGGTAATGACTCAGCAATCGCAATAAACTTGGCCAGAGGCAAATTTACATCCCTACCAATTTCCTGAAGATACACATCCACAAGCTTTGCCACTTTCAGTTTTGAACTATGTGATGCTGAAGAAGATCTTCGGCTCTCCTGAAACTCGAAATCAATGTTCTCAGCTGACCTAGACCTTCTCCTTTGGTAATTACCCAGCTTGGATCTTGGAGGACTAGTAGGGGGACTCTGCCCTTGTAACTTGAATTGCTCCAAAATGGTCATAACAATGTCTACATCATATCGAGTACCCTTAGCTTCATATGGTACAGAAGGTATTAACAAATCACCAACTGTTGCTTCCTCTAACTGGAGTCCAACTCTTTTAGCCAATTCCATTTTGGAAGAGGAAGGAGCATTGAGAATATTGGCTGCTTTCAACAGTTTGAGCAAGAAACTACTAGAAGTAGCACCTTTCTCAGCTGGAACTAAGCTCACAATTGTCTCCAAAATCAGCCTATGCTTTGAAGTCACATCATTCCCTGTGTCTGAATCAGAATCAGATGTCGATGCTGCTTGTTTGTTGTACCCATTTTTCGATATGTTGGGTAGCCATTTTGCTGCATATATTTTCAATGCATCACCTATGAGATTAGAGGGTATTCTTCCACCAGATTTGATACCAATCATGGTCCTCCAGAAAAGGTCTATTCCCAATTCTGCTATATCCTCAGCCCACCACCCCTTGTTTCCAGGCTTGCCATGCCTCAGGCTCTCGGCACCATTGCATGACACATCATCTCTCACCCTCCGGGAGTAGCTATGTGACAAGCTAACCTTCGAAGGGTGTGTTAGGACTTTGGAGACAATTGTGTCTATACATCTGCCTGTGATTCCAAGGTCCTCAGACCACAGAGGAAAGGCCTTGGTGCTTTGTAGAGTGGCAATTGAGTCTCTCCAGCCATGAAGTATGCATGAGTTGAAGAAAACCTCAAGCTTGTATATCAAGTTTCCCTTCTCAACGTCTTCAGTCATCTGCAAGTACTCTGCGGCGCAGCGAGCAGCTACAATGTTGTTGGCACTAAGGGTGATTGTGATTCCATAGCAGAACTTTGCGCAGAGCTCGAATGCCTCAACTCCACTGGGAAAATCATGCAGTTGGATTATCTGCTGTGGTGAGGTTTCTGCATATTCAGAGCAGAGCCTCTGCAGCCTCAAACACTTTGACAGTAGTGGAAACTGTGTGACATATGAAAATGGATGAATCAATTTCAAGAAAGAAAAAAAAACACTCAGCTGCAACACTCAATAGGAATTAGAGAAACTTAATGACTGTACCTTGTGTAGCAAATATCTGCGCCCCTTCACCTGAATTATGAGATCACTTGAAACTTCAGAGGAAACTGACCTGAATTGAGCAGAAAAATTAGAACTTTGGTAACAACCTGTAATTCATTAATGACAGCAGCATATCTCAAGAGTAAATTTACATATAATCAGGTGCTATCTTACCTCACAGCCTCTGAAGTGTAGAAAGTATCTGGCCTAGATCCAAGTTTCATAAACTTCATGGCTATTGGTTTCCTTCACATCAGCTTGTCCTCAACATAATTGAATTGTATATTCCACTTGTTGGGTTACAGAACTTGTCCAAAATGAGCTCAACCCCAAAAACTAAATTACAGAATTCCACAACATTGAAAGAGAAAAGAACTGGAAATAGAATTTTCTTGGATGAGGGAGGATATCCAAGAACAAAGGAAAACCAAGAACTCTTCTTGAGGAGGGTGTGATACTAAATGAGTTTCATTTATAGAATATATATATATATATATATATATATATATATATATATATATCAGAAAGAGCCAAAATGACAAAAACACTGAGGATCAAAAACACAAAGTCCAGGTCCTATCAGTCAAATTCTATACCCCATGTGACTTGGACATGCAAACAAAGAACCCAAAGTCACTGCAATACCAACCAAATCCTCCAACCAGCCAACCAGATTAATCAAATTTAAAAGAACACCAGCTTAAACAAACTAAAGCTGCTCAAAACCCAAGTAAACAAGACCAACTTCAAAGTATGAATCTTTACGATCAAAATATGAACTTAAAGCAAACCCAGAAACAGAAACTGTCAGGAAATCGAATATTGACCCTGAAAAATGAAAGAAAATTTCACCTCTCTTTTACTGTAACTTGAAGATGAAAAATGGATTGAGGCCTTCTTCTCTAGCAAGTAGTATGGACATGCCAGCGTGCATATCAAAAGGCAGCTCCCACGTGCTTGTCTAGAGCCCACTTGTGCCCTTCGCTCTCATCATTGCCACTCCATTTTTTATTACAATTCTAAGCCTCCAGATTATTATTTTTGTCAAACTCTATTTTCTACACTATCATTATGGAATTGCATTGTTAATTTCTAAAAGTGAATATCAGAGGAAAAAGAGGCTAAAGATGAATGTATGTATTATGTATGCATTTGAAAGGAATACAAATGACACATGACAAGGAGAGAGTAAATTAAATTAGAATAATATAAGGCAATGAAGCGGCGAACGGTTCAAAAAAACTGATTTGAATATATGTAATTCACGTGTTGTAAGGCAACTACTAGCTGCTGGAACAAGGTTCTAAAAAGCGTTAGGCGGTATGCACGCGGACAGCCACCTCCTAGCGCCTAGACGGTTAGGCGGCCTCCTAGGCGGCGCCTAGGCGGTTTTGAATTATTAAATATTTATTTATTTTTATACATATATTTAAACTATTTTAATGATTAAAAATATATAATGATGTTTAATATTAATTTTAAAAATACTAAAAATAGTCTAAATTCACATAACTTAAATAGAAAGTCCATAAAAATATTTGAAGAAAAGATAAATAATGAAACAAATGTAATAATACTAAATCTCAATTTATTTCTCTCCAAATTATTTCCTAACTCATTCAGTATCGAACTCAAACTTAATATTCATATTTCTTTCCTCTTCTTCTGTTGATGAGATTCAGTTTTCAAAAAATAGACAAAGAGTGAGAGCTACGGCCTCTTTTAGTTTTTTTTTTATGTCAAATGATGGTTGACCGACTAGGACTGAATAGAGCCAATTAGACCGCCTAACACTGAATAGGGCCGCCTAGACCGCCTATGACTGAATAGGGCCGCCTAGGACCGCTTAGGACTGAATATGGCCGCCTATGACTGCTTAGGACTGAATAGAGCCCCCTAAGACCGCTCAGAACCGCCTAGGACCGCCTAAGACCGTCTAGAACCGCCAAGGACCACCTAGAACCGCTTAGGACCGCCTAATTCACAAAACGCCACATATGGCCGCCGAGACAAAAAGCGTGGCGGTGGGTGACCTCCTAGCGCCTAGGCGGCCGCCTAGACCGTTTTTTTAGAACATTGTACTGAAATATTTAAGAAGATGATTTTTTAAATTTTTAGAGTTGCTCATACGAAATTCCAAATTTTAATTGGTGAATTAGATTTCAGTAGATTTTAGCTAGAATGTCCATTTGAGACGCATAATACCTTTCTGAAATGGAAACGACGAGATCTACAAGACTCACATTAGTTTAGGGTTTCCCGTCAGATTTAAGCCAAATAATGACGGTTCACTGTTCTGATTCGGGATTTAATATTTTAGGCTAGTTATATTTTCATTTTATAACTCTTTTTATTTAGGTTAATTTGTTTCCTTTTTAATTAGATTCTTTAGGTTTTAATGTTAGAGTATGACTTTGATTTTGTTTAGGTTATTTATGCATATATAAGCATCATTTTTTTTATATTGGGACGACTTTTATATCAATAAACCTTTGAGTTTTCTCAATTATCCTGGTGAATTCCAGAATTTCTTGTGAATTCGAGAAAACTAGTCTTATGGATTGAAAGCTGCCATTAGTGGATTCCAACGGGTTAATTCCACTGCATCAACAAATACTATAGAAGAAGTAAAGGAAAGAAGAGGATATGTGTATCACTATCAAAGAGATAGGCTTTTGAGGCTTTAAGTCCTTTTAGCCATTCTCCACCACTACCATATCATACAGATGACCAAATGCCATTACTGTCCATTGTGACTTAGTTCAATATCGAAACTAACCCTTCTTGTAGTAATGGCATCTGGCCCATGACTGAAGCATTTGAATACTACTGGTGTGATGGTGAAGACAACATGCATATGATGATGTTAGAATGAGGGCAACTGAAAGCTTTTTTCGTCCTAAACTTTGATAAATGCAAGGCTAAAATAGCTAAATATTGCAGTTGAAGGTCATCTTCCACAGATTACAGATCGAATTATTTATGGGATTTGCAGCTTTGGGATATTATTTTTGTTCATATTTGTAAGATTGATGCATGATAGTTACAACAATGAGTTGAACACATTGACAAGCAGCAAGGAAGGCCACATTTTCTAAACATTGAGCTTATGATTCTGACTCTCTAAATATGTACTTATATAAAATCTTATTTATATGTATCGCACAAGATTAATGCATGATAGCTACAACATTATTGTGCAACTGAGCAGTGAGAACTGGCAGCAAGAATGCAGAGGCCATATGGTCGCATACAACACTATTACTACGTAAACCTGGACTAAGACCTAAACCGAAGAAAACTAGAATCGAACTATTTCTGTGAGTGTGAAAAGTCTTGTGATTGTTAAGTTCCGGATCAAATGAGATGTGTTTTCTGGGGTTTGTAAGAAAAATGAGCCAAATGTCGACATCTTCAACTTCCGGGGGAGGCAAGTTAACCCCACCTCATCTGTGAATTATGATCCAAGTTGAAGCCTTCAGTTCAACAAGAGCTAGCTAGGTTTCACATATATCGATCACTAATTAAACGCATTGTCAACCATCATTTATGGTTATTTACCTGCTTGGAGAACCCATTGGCAACTTTGCAAGTCTCAACAAGTACGGAATGAGAAGTAGTTGATCGAAGACAACGAGTATCCAATTGGAAGAGAAAACAAAAACAAACCAGCAATTGATGGCACGCATGTGTGTTGGGGACATTTTGATTCATCGAAAGAGAAAGAACATGTACACGGGCTGCTTCCGGCTGCACCATGTTCAGGCAAAATCAGGCAGAGAATGAGACTCATTGCATGTTAAGTCTTGATCAAATATTGACCAAAAAAAAAAGTCTTGATCAATGTCGTTCAGATACTTAGAACTCAGCTTGTCTTGGCTTGATCAATACCTCACTGGTCTTTAATGTTGGAAATTGATTGGCTTAGATTTGAGCTATTTGGAATCTCACATTGAAAAAGATGAAGAGTCATCATTGGGTTATAAGGATTGATACCACAAACACTAATGCCGAGACCTTTTGTGAAAAACCTCATACCCGAACTCCACCGGGTGGCTAAAGTGGGGGGAGTATCGGCATTCTTTGACCCGTATGTGTGGGATTGTTGAACGCTTCCGCACAACAATTGGTATCAGAGCCAGGTTGCGCTTGGGACTTGGTGTCTCGTATGATCGAATTTGGTGGAGCTCCCAGTTGAATTGGGGTCACAAGATGCTTGTGGTCGAGGTAGAGCTATTCGGATCGTGAGACAATTGGTGATGACTCGAATCACGCCAAAGTGGGGGGATTATCGGCATTATTTGATCTGTATGTGTGGGATTGTTGGTCGCTTCCCAACATTTAATTCACTTACCTCAAATCCAGGCAATTGGCCAGTTTTGACTGTTAGATATTTGAGGCTTTGACCTTCTCTGATGTTTTAGGGATTGCGTTTGTTTTAACATCATCCATTTTCCATTTTTTCTTTTTAACTTTAAATATGACATGTGAGCGTATAAAATACTAGAAATTTTCAGTGCGACCACGTTTATCTAAGTGTAAATTTATGATTACAATGGTAGACCACTAGATATTATCACGGAGTACTATGATGGTAATGAAAAAATTCTTCTCTCTAGTAATTTATCTTTTTCACCAATTAAATAATGATATATGTACAATTAAAATTTTATATATTTAATGATTAATATGCGTTCTTCTTAATATGTTTTTTTAATACAATCTCACTATTGATCTAGTGACATAGTCTCTCATCATTAAATGAGAGGCATGACTTGTGAGTTCACAAGTCACAACAGACTCATTAACATTTTAGTTCATTATTTAATTATGAATACACGTTCTCTTCAATATGGCTTTCATATAATTGCACGTCTCTTTAACCGTTTAACCTTTTTAAATCTTTTTATATGTTATTCATTTTTGTATTTGATTATAATATCTCTCTTTGATAATAATCTAATACATGGACATATGCTTTTCAGTATAGCTTTCCCACGACTGACTTGTGAATAGTAGAGCTATAACTTTTAGGATTTTTAAAATTGACAACTAAAATCAATTGCAATAATTTGAGCGACTCAAACTCAACTAGATAGATGGTCCAAACCGTTATAACTTCTTTAACAAAGTTTAATCTTCATTTTCTCATGTGAGATCTATAATCTCATCACAACCTCGTGTGACGCAAGTGTCGAAACTATTTGGATAAACTTATCTTTCTGCCCATCAGCACTACATGGGCTAACTCAGCAGGCAAGTCTGATATTCTACGAGTCTCAAGTATGCTGAGGACAATGGTCGAGTAATGTTAAGAAAGAAAGAGAGGTGTGTATTTGGCGGGGAAAAGCTGATGTCCACCCTACAAGCTAGGCGATCGAGATAGAGGAAAGTGGATGAATCAAACAGTTCCACAAATAATAGCCGTAATGGTCCTCACCGTGCCGCCCAACGGGGTAGCCAACAGACAATATGGGACCCTAATTAACCCCACCGTAACATCCCAGCTAATCCAGTCCTCTACTGTAAACTCTAAACTGTACAGTTTCCATATATACCAGATCTGAAAGGGTTTAGTTGCGGCCGTACTAGACCTTGGTCTCATACTCAACTCATGCTCTTGCTCAAGCATAGTACGTGTAATCTACTAACTTATACCAGTTATATGACCATTATGACGTAACTTTGACGCTCATGGATAAGAAAAAAATTAAGAATAACAGATTATATACAAGAAAAGAGCTAAACCAAAAAACGATTTTGCCAAAATTTTCACCAAGAGAGTCAAGTATGTTGATATAGGTTATTAGGTTATATAACTTTCTATAAAGCTAGATATATTCTTAAGAAACACAAGGAGCCCACAGAATTATACGCATAGAGATCCTGTTACGAAATTCCAAGCTAGCTGGGGTAAGAATTTTATTAGGGAATAGAGAGGGCACCACAATTCCACATTGGAAAAAAGCTGAAAGAGACTTTGGTCGACAGTGAATAGAATAGCCTGTACGTGTAAATGAGATCGAATGCTACAAGTCATAAGAAGGAACAACAAAGCATCGATCTCGAACACAGAACACAACAAGGCAAGCATCAGAATCATATATGTTGCTCAGCCAGTGCACGTACTATATGTGCAGCTTTGGAAGTATACATGCCGTAACATGCACACCTACAAATCTTGAATCCCAAAAGAGAATGAACCAGTATAACATGTGAGCAGAGATAGAGAGCTAGTGTAGTTAATTAGTCTATTTTATTTTATTTTATTTTGCGACACTAATCTTATATAAACTAATTACCGATCCCCAGAATTATTCTTGAGAAAGTATCTATTTCTTCATTGTGATTGAGTTTCTACCATCTCAAAACTCATGCTAGGATTAGCACTTAGTAAAAGCTAGTATTTCTCTTGCTAGCTAGTAGAGAGCGAAGCCCCGCTTTGAAATTAAAATGCCGATATCCTTATATGACTAGTTTTTCGGTCACATTTTCACTATTCAGTAGTTAGATATATATGTGTAGATCATCTATACAAAATTTCACTCAATTTGGTGATTGTTAAGGTATCAAAACACTATTAAATCTATGAACCAACCAAATCTGTCTAACTATAACCATTATTGTAAATTATAATTGTGAAAGCTTAAACGGTCACCAAATTGAATGAAATTTTATATGGATGATCTACACATACATATCTAATTACTGATGTGAAAAAATGACCGAAAATAGTCAAACAATGACCTCCACAATTTAATTTCAAAGCAGGAATCTGCTCATAAAGAGAACTATATATATATATATATATATATATATATATCAGTCCCTATCCAGAGTGAAGCTTCACTCTGAAATTATAGAGTGAAGTTCTAATTTTGAAACACTTTTCGGTCAAATTTTTTCACCATAAGCGATTCAATATTTAGGTATGCTATTCAAGATCATATATACAAATTTCATCTAATTCGGACATCGTTAAAGTATTAAAATTAGATTAAATCAATGAATGAATTAAAACTGTTCAACGTGAACCGTTCGTGTAAATCTCAATTTTAAAAGCTCAAACCATTGTCAAATTAGATGAAATTTTGTAGATATGATCTTGAATAGCATACCTAAATATTGAATCGCTTATGGTGAAAAAAATTGACCGAAAAGTGTGCCAAAATTGGAACTTCACTATGTAATTTCAGAGTGAAACTTCACTCTGGATAGAGACGTTATATATATATATATCATCTCACACGTGAGAGATGTATGCGTAAAAGTGCTTGATGATACTACTGTTTCAATACAACGTATATAAAATCTCTTCTTGTTCTGTATTTTCTTTAGCTTTTAAATAAAATAAGGAACTATATATTCTAAAATATATATATATTTAATCAACTGAGGGAACTGTACTATTCACTGCGTTTATCATGCTTAATTATTAATTTTTATGTCCATATCATGACGATCTATTATAAGTAACAGTACGTTGATTGCAATTTTGTCATATAAAATGATCACGTTGGTTATAGCGTACAATCATCTCCAAGTTGGTATTGTTTTAGGTAACTATTTCTGTCCACGGAGGACTACTAAACAAGAAATGAACCAGAAAAAGACCAAAATCCAAACATGAACAATTAAGCATCTGAGGGATCCCACATGGCTTCCAATAAGCACAGCAAAGCCTGCTGCAATTATCCCATTTTCGTACGTAGAAATAGTAGAATATGTTTTAATGTCATCACCAAGACTCCCAAGAGTAAGGCAGAGTGCTCTTCTTGTTGGCCTGCACTGTATGTCATCACGTTGTTTTTTGGATTGCCTCCATCTAATTCTTTGATTGAGTGAAAATTGAGCTCTGACTTTAAGCTGAAAGTGGCTTCTTAAGCATTTCGGTTCTTAAGCATTTGCATTTTGTAAAAGTTGAAGATATTTTTAATTTTCATTTTTTAACGTATTGAGAATTATTTTAACAAACACATTTTCATCCTCTTTGTGTTTGTAAATAATGAAAATATAGATATGAAACTATTACCGAATGCCACGTAGTTAATATTTGTACTAACATGTTCCGCCAAGTTTAATATCTTATTTCTAGGGTTTTTGTGCTTTTTCTTTATCTTGTTCATCTTGAGAAGTGAAATTAATTTATTTACACTTTTGATTTCATTTTCGGAACACAGTTCTCATAAAAAAAATCTAAGTTTAGATTATCTAAAAAACACCATGTGGGTGTAGCTAATACGTATTTCATTCCACTTTGTTTTTCCCTTTTATCTTTTTAGGAGAAAATTCTGCTAAATACCATGTACTTTTGGGGTTTCATCAATTCAGTCTCCTTGAACATTCAATTTAATTAGAAAAATCCTTGTACTCTCCGATCTCATCTAATCGATCCAACCCGTCACTAGTCCGTCAATTATCTCCAACCACTTGCTAACGTGGCAATGGAAGACCAGCTTGTGGGACCTTTTGTAGGGAAACTTCAAGTACATGACCATCAATTGCTTTTCCTCCAATGGCGAAACCAAGAACCAGCCCAAAGACCACACCACGAAATCCAGTACCACCATCACCACCGACGTCGTTCCTCTTCCACTACTTACTCACCACCCTCCTCTTCTCCCCCAAAACGCACCATTTCAGACTCCCCAAACGCTCCTCCACCTCATCACCACCTCCATTGGGGAGGAGGAGTGGAGGTGGTGATGAGGTGGAGGAGCATTTGGGGAGTCTGAAACAGTGCGTTTTGGGGGAGAAGAGGATAGTGGTGAGTAAGTAGTGGAAGAGGAACGGCGGGGTGGTGATGGTGGTACTGGGTTTCGTGGTGTGGTCTTTGGGCTGGTTCTTGGTTTCGCCATTGGAGGAAAAGCAACTGATGGTCATGTACTTGAAGTTTCCCTACAAAAGGTCCCACAAGCTGGTCTTCCATTGCCACGTTAGCAAGTGGATGGAGATAATTGACGGACTAGTGAACGGCTGGATCAATTAGATGAGATTGGAGAGTACAAGGATTTTTCTGATTAAATTGAATGTTCAGGAGGACTGAATTGATGAAACCCCAAGAGTAAGCAGAATTCTCCATCTTTTTAACATAGAATTCCCTATACTTCTCTCAAATGCATGCATATGATAAAATAGAAAATTAGATTTCTCTAATTAAGCTTCCAGATACCATACCATAGTTTAAGTGTATCATTTTCAAGATTTCATATATGAACACTAGATCAAATTATCAAAGGTTAATTTACGGACAAGTAATGGTTAGGTCGAGGAGGCAATTAGTCAACTAGATCAAAAGGTTAATTTGGGATCGAGCTTAAGTCACAAATTTTAGTTGGTAAACACAGTAAACTTGAAATGATTAAGGGGACATCTCGCTTCCCCAAGATACCCACCTCCTCCATTTTGTCAAAGACATGCATATAATCGCATGCAACGCATGTTTTGGGCAGGATGATGATCGAGTATTTGAACTGACTAATGTGTTTCAGTCAAGCTTTATCATATCATTGACTATAATCAAAGGTAATTAACAAGCTTCTGTTTATATGCATGATGATGAAGATGATTCATTAGTAGTAATCCAATTATCATAATCAATTAAGCATGTTTTAATTTATCAAATTTGCATTGGCAATTGAACATCATCATCTGCCATTTGCCTTTGGTTGTTTGGTGGCTTGAAAATCACTCGCGGACCCAAGAAAATATAGAATTTCTAGCTCCTAGGTATTGTTTCATGTTTTCGGTTTACCTGTTGATCGAATAGTGCAAGACAAGTATGTCATTGCTCATTGATTTGATCAAAGGCCAATACTTTCGTTTTCTTTCTTCCTTTCACAAAGCTGTTCCTCTTTTATGTAAGGACTTGGGAGCGCTGCGGAGAAGCGTGTAGAAAAGTACTTGGAGATTTGTCTTATTTCTCTGTTTGGTTCAATCCCGATCTTTGTCTTGATCTCGTAGCTTCCTCTTTTAGGCAGGGGAAATCTTGATAGGTTGTTTGTTTTAAATATACACACTGGCCGGAGAGGGGCTTAGGTACTAGGTGCATGATTATTGCTCTAATCTTTATTAGGCATACTGAAGTTGATTTACTTAGATGAACCACGTTTTGGCAATCTCTTAAGAGTCCGTTTTATGTGTCAGCTTACGAGAGAGAGTATAACATAAATTTCATAACTATTAGCTAATAGTAAGTACAAACACCTTTTGACTATATGAACATAACTATTAGCTAGAGAGACATTGCAACATAAATTTGTAAGAAAGACTGCAAAGGCATAAGTAGAGCCTGTAGAGGGCGTGTCGTTGAGAAATTTGCACTCGTATATATACTGAAGATGCGTACACTCACTATTTCCACAAGACCACAACCCCTATTTTTTTTTGTTTTGCAACGGGTGGGAAGAAAAGAATTGTTCTTCGAAACTGGTATGGATTAATATCATCTTGATTAAAGTTGTCATATATAGATTAGCATAATCTTGAAGAAGAAATAACAATTCCTTTCTCAGTTTTGGGATCATTTGGATAAACAACTCAGATATTCATGATGAGCTCTACTAAACGGGTCAAATGAAAACTTCTCCTTCACTTTTGTGTCGAAAGTTCACCAATTATTTCATCATTCATGTGTAACGATATTCCTCTTGATAATGTCAATTGCAAAATTGGCCAAAAAATGAAAAAAAAAAGGGTGTTTTGATGTTGGCAGAATCTGGTAGCTGGGTTTTGAAATCAGCTGCTTTTAAGCACTAAGGTCGCTATAGAATAAGATGTTCTAAATTCTAATCCCATGGGCTAGCAATGTGTATATAATATAAAAAACATAGCATATACCAGAAAAGAAAAGATCCATATATAGTGGTAATCATTCTGGCCCCATATATAGCAATGAGCACCAGAGAGCAAGTCTAGGTCAACTCTGAAATCGATTCGAGAGAAGGGAAAGAAAAGAAATGTACCACTGTCAAAGTGTTAATTGAGGTTGATAAGATAGACTTTAGGGTCTGGCACCAGTTCATTCGATCATGATATGAGTAGTTTTCCATTCTCTGCTTTCTTTGATTTAAGGTTTAGGGTTAGCCTTTTCAGCATATATATATATATATATATATATATATATATATATACATTAAGTGATATCATTGCTACTGACAGTGGATCCTGTGGCCAAAATGGCTGCAGATCGTAGTAGTGATTGATTCATAGGTCAGGCACAGACAGTGACGGAATCTAAAAAAAGATTTTAAAGGGGCTAATATACATTAAATGTATCATTAATTATGTTTACACTAAATGTACCATTAATTATAATATTAACACCTAATTAGGGGGGATTTCGCCGGAGGGGCCATGCACCCCTTTGGCCTCCAAGAAGTTCTGCCATTGGGCACAGAGGAATGATGTGTGTTGATGAATTCTATTAAACCGCCTTGCGTACGAGCAGGTTTTTGCAACAAATTTAACTCATCATTTGGCCCACGGGCTTTTTCCATGGGTAGTCCGGCCCGGTCCAATCAAAACCCGGCCTTATGGGTATAAAACAGGATAAAAACCTCGGTCCGGCCCATTGGATCTCTAAGACCGAAGCCTGACCTAGTCCTAAAAGTCTGATCAAAAGTACGGTCAAAGCTTTTAAAAAAAAAATTTATATGTATTTATTTGTTATATATGATAATTAATTAAATTATTTAGTTATATTGTTTATTATATTTAATTAAATAATTACCATATCATATTTTTTTATAAAAAATATATATTATACATAAATATAATGGGTCCAGCTCGGCCCATTAAAAAAACTTGGCCCGAAAAAGCTAATAAAACCGGGCCCGTCGGCCTTGATTTTATTAGCAAACTCGGCCCGACCCTAAAATAAAATCATCGAGGCCCGCCCTGAGCCCGGTAATAATAGGGCGGAATGGGTCTAGCTCGATCCATTGCCGACCCTTAAATTTAAGTGTATATTTTTTTGGAAGGGAATTCAAATGTGCACTTTAATGAGTGCTCCTAGCTAGCAATTCTCAAAGATTACTAGCAAATACTTTCTTTGGATGCAAAATCGATCGTTGTCAAATTAAGAACCATTGTTTGAGAAGATTATAGAAAGAACCCTAATTGAACTGACATGCATCAATATCTGCACCATTAATACAGAAAGCTGTATGTGCCTTCTACATCGAACATTACTTTTATCGCATTAATCTAGAAACAACAAGTTCGATCATATAATGAATCCGATCCTACACAGAAGGCAACAAGAGGAAGGGGATGATGGACGGGCTCCATAACACAGTAGAAACGCTGTAGATGCCCAGATAAGTGGGTGACAACACTTAGCCCCATCAGCCTTGTATGTTTATTTGTATGGCATACTATTTGACAAGATCGAAAAGTGATCGAGCAAACAGAGAGACCCGACTAACAACACATTACACATGCACGCTTCCATGCACATTATCTTGCTAGCTAGCTTCATTACTTAGTCAAGTACATGCAAACTCTCCCTCTCCGGTAGGAGCCAGGCCGCCGGTTGGTAAGGGAGCAATGACAAACCCTCTAGCCACACCCATATCGGTTCGATTGCACACGTGCAGCCTTGCCTCCTTGTCCCTTGAATGTCACTCCTCAACCAACTTGAAGCTATGTTGCGCATTTTGGCATTGTCGATCGATCTACAGTCTTCTCATTTCTCTCTGGAATTAAATAGATTAGCCTTTTACCCTGTGCATTAACACGATTAATCTTCCTACTCCCTATTAATACTGGTTGAAAACTTACTATCATCATGGTCCTTATTTTCTCAACTATTATCCTATATATTTATCTTTTTATTTTAATTTTGTGTTTGTTTTACCATAGTACCCTTCCAATATATTTGTTATATGGACTAACTTATTTATAGGAAATGAGGTTTTTCAGAATTTTGAAAGATTAGAGAAGCTGTTGATACCAAACGAGGGCCTCCGGTTACAATAGTGGAGATATATTGTTGTCATCGTGTCACTACAAAAAAAGTAAGCAAATGGTGTTTCTATCGATCTTCACTTGATCATTAGCTAGTTAGACCATGGCTTTTGTTATTGCTTGCGCGCTTCATATTAAGTCATCGGACTTAAGAGATCGATTAACTCCAAGATGTGGATCCCTTATAGATTAGCTTAACGCTTGTAAAAATTCATTATAGCTGTAGCATGTTTGGGGTTTATAACATTTGGCAAGATTTTGCTCGTTATTAAAATTCCTTGCCCCGGTGGATGGAAGTATTGGTGTATACAAAGAGGCCATGGTCCAACAAAGCGAAGCCGAAGTTCTATGGGTGCATCTGGGAAGCCTTTTTTGTCTTGCCCATTATCAAGGCACCGAATATTCAACCTTAGCTTGGGCTTTTTTTTTCTTTTTCTGATTTTATTGCCATTTAAGTTACCTTAAGTTTCTGTTCTGCCCATTTCTATATACTGAACCTTCGTCTTGCTCTTTACACCCTCCATCAACTTCATCTCTACACCATTTCCCTCGACGGCTCTACCAATATCTCGTCCACCGGCTTTGCTACTCACCCATTTCCTGCAAGGAGATCTTTTTTTTTGAACCAGGCAACCAGCAAGGAGATAGTTCAATAAGATGCCACAAAAGAATTCTATCATTTTCGGTTGTTCTCAAGTTCGCATGGACGTCTTGTTTACATTTCAAATGTTAGGTTTTGTTTTGGTATGGTTGAATAGAACATATGGAGAATGGTGACAAACCATATGCAAGAGGTAAGGGGAATCAATCTTATGCATGCAAATGTATGTCTCCATGTTTAGCTTGTAACAAAGTTGTCCAATAAGAATCAATGTATGATAATTATGATAGAATATAGGACTCTGTGTGTGTATGATATTTGATAGATTGTATAATACAATCTAATAAAAGGAGAATCAATATGATTATAATCCCACATGCAAAGACGGTGGTAGACCTACTTATATAGCAAAACGAAAGAAAAAAAAAACTACATCCAATTGGATATATGCCATTTAGGTAGACCTTCATGTAAGAAACCAATCAAAGAAATTAAGGAATCGATTATATACAAGTACGTGACAGCACATAGTTACAAATGAGAATTTGATTCTTGAATATGCTTATGCAAATCATGTGAGGTATAGAACTATTAGATATTTCCAATGGCAATGAGTTTCATTTGATTAATTATGCGCTTGCTAATAGCTATATATGAACTACCCGTTAGCAGCAAGGTCCACCCAAGTAGGTGCGATTAGATTATACCGTTGGCATTTGGCAAACCAATTTGCTTAAATAACTATATGTTCTAGCTTCCTCGTCTTTAACCTTTATCCACCCAGCTTTGCTTAGCTTGTGTACAATGATGCATTTTCGACACTTTATAGTTAACTACAACCCTTTTAAGTATGATTTAGCTCCCTAACTAATCTCTTTTCCTTTGCCATGGAAAAGTGTCTATATGTGTGTCTTCCTAAAGACCGAAAAGAAAGATGCAAGAAAACCATGGAAAGAATAATATGCAGCACATGACCTGTTGCTGTAAAGCCAAGCTGCATAAAGCTATGCTTGATTCTCTTGAGCAGGAAAACATATGCGAATGGAAAACCAAATATGCAGAATACCCTAATATGTTAATACAATAAGAAAACCTCAAATATCTTGATCAAGCTCACGTCGGTTCCGACTCAAGATTAGCCTATGGAGAAACACAAGAAATATATATAAAAAAAGAAACACAAGAAATAAACGTATATCGTCACATAATAAGTGTAAGATGATTAACACCTGGTAATTTAGCATGCTTAATTACTTGCTTGGCTTGAAAAATAACGGACATTAATTGTCAAACGCAAGATTGATAACCCTATGCTAATTAGTCCGAAATAGCTAAAAACAACTGTAACTGAAAGTCTAAACCTGATCCTGGATCATGAGCACTCCTGGATCATGAGAACTCTGGTTAATAAAACCAACAGAGTAAGTCAATACTAATAGAAACAAAACTTCTATATGTTTCATACTCCAAATAGATGGTACCTGACGATAACAAATGCATGTAACAAGAACAAGTAAATGGAGTGGCCTAGCGAGTATCTTCCTTTGGTTTTCTCGTCGAATCGATCAAACTTGAGCCAACTGTTAGAGAGGCTGTATATTAAATTTTATTTCCACTACAAGTCAGACGTGCCTAAGCGTAAATTATGAAGAACAAGTCTGGGGTTGACGTCGAGTCCTGAGTCATAAGTCGTCTCTTCGATCATACTCCAAAGTCTGCATTGACCTATAAGCTTGGCTGCTTGGGTCAAGTCGTCACTTCTGGAGTAGTTACTCATTTGCCAAGAACGTTAGGTTAGTTTATTCTCCTAACAGTGAAATGTTACTTTCAGAATATAGTAATAGGTGTCAGCTAGCTGCTTTCATGGCCACAGATGGCAGATTCTGGGTCTGCTCGAAGACTTCCACGTATAGGAGCCAAGGAAATTCATACAGATATGATTATATGAAAGATTCAAAGTCTAAATCAAAGACAAAGGAAATGGGGAGGAAATGCATGCCCTAGAAAGCTCCAGCCCCATTTTTAGCTTATATACGCAATCGAATTTGGATGCTCCGTTGGACATCATGGCGAGCTGAGGGTATATAGCTAAGGTAGCAACTGCTAGATAAGGTAGTATATAACCGATTCAAGATCGATATATAGGAGGTGGCTATTTTGATTACACATACAGGGCTACACGTACGTCTTTATAGCATGCACTTCGTGGTTGACCCGTCTTGATTCTAGGAAGGAAGTGTTCCGACTTCGAACAATCAGTACTCGTTTTAGAAGGAGCTCTCTATATTTTGGTAGTAGAAGAGGTAATTTGACGGCGAGAGAACAATTTGACGAAGTTAGGGCGCTAGTTTTTACTTGTATCATACTAAAGCGAAACGATCAATTACCTAATGTGATCGAACCGGTCATAGAAAGAAATGTATACTGAAATCGCAACATTAAGTGACCACTTCACCAAAATCACCACCATTCAAGCATATTCATTCACCCAAATAATATCATAGAAACACAATTGAAAGAGCAATACAATAATACAGAAGACTTAATAGGGTTATTCGAAATCGATAGAAAATAATGTGAGTCACACAATGATTGTAACCCATGTGCTTCTCCGGAATCAATAGTATCCGAATTATTTAACCCTCAACCACAACATTTTATTTGGCCACCATCTCCCCCAAATCTCAACCTCAGCTTCCCTCTTATCTTCCGATGAAGAACCTAATTTGAGTAATTTCGCAAACCTCAATGGTAGGATACCACACCTCAAATACCAATCTTGACCTTTATACATAATTTTCTTATTTTTCTTAATTATATCATTCAGATTTATATTCGATAGACAGTATTAAATGCGAGTCGCATTCGTATTATGAGTTATATCATGCCTACATTTAGTGAGCCGTGTCATATTTGTGTAAAATTATTACCATCCACAACTGAGTCGACTATGAGTCCAATTGAGTCGATCAAGGATATCAACTACTCTCAATTAATTGACGACACATACTCCTCTTTTACAACACCTGCACAAATTAAAATTATGTCATGTTCTCATACAATATTTCATATTACACTCATCTACTTCTTATTACAAGTTTCGAGCCGATTAAAATTGTCCTAGACTTGCTTCAACTGAGCTAACTGAAGTCTTTCATGAGTCAATTTGTGTCGATCAACATTACGAACCAGTCGATCAGCTTTACCGGCGAGTCAATTGACATCGTTTTAACTTAAGTAATTAGTAATTAGTAATTAGTGAATGGTAAAGAGCTAGTCGTCCACCTAGGGATAGTCGTCAGAAACACAAAATATCATAACCCCAAGGAGACAGTTCCACGTGTCCGTGATCAAACACCGCAAAATTCTCACCAATTGTCACCAGGAGACGACACCTCGTCAAGGCGTTAACGTCTTCGCCCGCGTTGGGCCCCACCGACAGACCCAGCCAAAGCCGTCTCCTTTTCCACATGGTGTAATGACCGCCCTGCCCCCGAGGACACGGCCCCCCACGCTGAGAGGGGCATTATGGTAAAAAGAGGGGGTGGGGGAGGGGTAGAAGACAAGCGAAACGGCTCCAATTGTGTGTAGGTGTAAGAGGGAGAGAGAGGAGTTGCGTTGTGTTGACAACTGCCACCCAATACCAGAGTGGCCACAGCCCAACAACATCAGCAAACAAAGCCTTCTACTTTCCTTAACCCTTCCTTCACTTCTCATCTCATTCTTCCATTCCAAACCCAAAACCTTCTCTATTCTCTCTGATCTGCTCTGTTCTGTTCGACTCTAGCTGGGGAGGATAAAGGAGTTCTGCTATACTATCTCAGTCGCCGGAATCTGGTTTGGAGCATATTCTTGGTAGAATTTGATCGATCTAGATAATGTGGTGGATGATGGGTGAGGGAGGAGGTCCTTACTGCTCTAAGAAGACGGACGATTACTGCGCTGATGTTTGTGGCCAGGTACTTTTTTTGGTTTGATTATATGATTTTTTTTTATCTTCTGCAGTGGATTTGTGGGTTTGGGTTATTGTTTGCTCTGGCTCTGTGATTATCGGTCGCGCAGATAATGTCGCCGCAATGGGATTCAAACATGACTAGATTTGTGTTGAAAAGATTTGAACTGAATCAGGACCAGTTTTACTGTATTTTTTACCGCGACTTGTTTCGTAATTGGCCCTGTTTGTGTGGGTCTGATTACATAGTCTGGTGTTTGGTCATCAGATCATAGAAACATATAACCGTGCCTTTCTTAAATATAAATTTTGGTTTGTAAAAACATGAAAAATCATGAATTTTTCAACTTTATTCCTTGGGCTGAGATTTTTCTTGAATAAAAGTATGTTTTTGGTGAGCCATTTAGCTTTGAGTAGTTTCATCATCCTCGGACTGGTAAAAATATAGGCAAGTTGAAATCTCTGTGCCACCCATCTGACCGGTCTTAACTACAACTCCCATATTTCTTTCTTCCTATCTTTCCCAGCTAAGTTAATATCTTAGCTTTCACTTTTTTACACGATTCCCGTCCTCCTCTTAGCTCTTGGAGAAGTCGAAACCTATAGAAATACTACTGTTAGTGTTTTGTGCGGAACCAACAAAATTGTTAGTGTGAATCTGATACAAAAGCTCTATGATTGAATTGATTGGGGAATATGCCTGTAGGTTTCTGATTTCTATGTGCTTTGCTATTTTGCAGGAATCAGGTAGACTAATAAGCATGTCAAGAGTGCGTTGTATTCTCCGTGGCTTTGATTTAAGAGCTCTCATCCTGCTCATCATGCTTATTCCAACATGCATCTTTGGCATATACGCCCATGGACAGAAGATCTCTTACTTCTTGCGGCCGTTGTGGGAATCACCGCCCAAACCTTTCCATGAGATCCCACACTATTACCATGAGAATGTGTCCATGGAGAAGCTCTGCAAACTTCACGGTTGGGGCATCCGCGAGTACCCTAGGCGTGTCTACGATGCTGTGTTGTTCAGTAATGAGATGGACATCCTTACAATACGATGGAAAGAATTGTATCCCTACATAACCAAGTTTGTACTTCTGGAGTCAAATTCAACATTTTCTGGAATTCATAAGCCTCTGCATTTTGCAACAAATCGGGAGCTGTTTGATTTTGTTGAACCCCGGTTGCAATATGGGACGGTTGGAAGACATTCCAAGAGAGGGGACAATCCATTTGTTGAGGAGGCGTATCAGCGATTAGCATTGGACAGACTTCTCCAAATAGCTGGTATTACTGATGATGACCTGTTGATAATGTCAGATGTGGATGAGATCCCAAGCGCGCACACTATCAATCTCCTGAGGTGGTGTGATGATATCCCTGAAGTTCTTCATCTTCGGCTGAAGAACTATCTTTATTCCTTTGAGTTTCTTGTGGACAATAACAGTTGGAGGGCCTCAGTACACAGGTATCGAGAGAATGTGACCAAATATGCGCATTTTCGCCAGACAGATGAAGTCCTGGCAGATGCAGGGTGGCATTGCAGCTTTTGTTTTCGCAAAATCAGTGAGTTCATATTTAAGATGAGGGCATATAGTCACAATGATCGAATCAGATTCAATAAGTATCTCAACCCTACAAGAGTTCAGAGAGTAATATGCAATGGAGATGATCTGTTTGATATGCTTCCAGAAGAGTACACATTCAAAGAAATCATCGGCAAAATGGGTCCTATTCCTCACTCCTACTCAGCTGTTCATCTCCCATCCTATCTGTTGGAGAATGCGGAGAAGTATAAATTCCTATTGCCTGGGAATTGCATGAGAGATAGCTAGTGAGCACCCTCTTTTCAGTAAGTTTTTGATGTCTGCTGTAAAGATAGTTGGTCATGCAGCTTTGTGACTCCTCATGATGGGTTCAACCGAACAATCGATGACTGGTGTATCGCTGTCATAGCTGTCCCTCATTCTCAGCTACATTTATATCTCATTCTTTGGAAAGGTTTCGGGGCTGAACAGAGACCTTTGAGCATTTAGGGTAATGTTGTGTACATAACTTTAGGGTAATGTTGTGCACATAACTTTTACTGGAGTTCTGTTTAGTACAAAGGTGGAGCATGCCTATCTATTTGGAAGGGAAGAGCTTGCTTCTGGGCTTGAATCAGTTGTCACAAGTCTTATGTTCTCTTATCTCTGAGATTGAATGATTCATGGATATACCGAAATTATAAGTACAAGGGGTGCCTACTGCCTACCCTTCCTTGTTGGGAAAATTTTGCTCATGAGACATTATTCGTTTATGCGGTGAATCTGACTTTGTTCGTGACAATCTGAATTGCTTTTAGATCTTATATTGATCAAACTGCATGATATATAATGCAGTCTATGCAGTCTATGCGACTTTTACAGTATTAGGTTCATCATTTCATCCTGTCATTTCAGGTATTTGTTCAAATTATCACTGAACGTTGCATGACCGTGTAAAATCATCAACATACATTCAAGACTCAAAAGCCTTGCATTTTGGTTCTGGTACTAATATACGAGGGAATTGTATGAAACATAATTTCTGCTCAACTTAAACTTAGTAATGGAAAGTTTGCTCTGCTTATTTCAACTTTGGATGTGTCTTGTTATCTAAATATTTTATTTCATTTTCACGTATTATTTTGTTGGGAAGAGATGGAGATAGTTTCAATGATGAACTGTAATCTGCGGTTTGTTTAATACAGAACGATACCAAAGATGAATTCTTGTACACATGAAGCTGTTTATTGAATTATTCATAAAATACAACACTATTGGGTTTTATATTCACTGCCAATCTGTCGCTGTAGTACTTTCGCCTATTCTCTGGTTTCGACAGATTAGCTCAACTTGTGCTGTCTAAAACATCACAGCAGAGTTTATTTTGATGAGCACAAGACATAAACAAGACTGCAGGACTGAGACAGAGCATGAGTACTAATATATCAGTGATAATACCAAAGAGACCAACTACTGATTCTTAAACATTGATAAAATGAATCCTTTTATTAACTTCAGTCAAAGTAAATCGAGGATAAAAGATCATCATCTAAGAAAATTTGGGAATCGAAAAAAGTCATAGAGGCATAGAACTGGTATACACATCCAAGTATTTTATGTGCATATGCTATTCTTATTTACACACTATCAATAGTGCCGATACGAGATGCGTTCTCAACTAGTTAGTATTTGCACTGCATTATTCTTGATGAAGCCTATAAATTGCACCTCTCAACACGAAGAGAGTCATCCCAGAAAATTTAACATACATAGAACAATATGCATCGCCGCGCCTTCGGATTTGAGCAGCAGAGCTATGGTTTGCAGCAAGGGGCTCAACACCAGGGCTACTCCATGCACCAGGAAGAATCTTGGCACTCAGGCAATGAGTATCACAATACCCACAATTCAGGTGTGAAAATTGCTCCTCCAGCTGCTTCAATGTGCTTTGATTCTGATTATTCGAAACATAATGCAAAGTTTAATGGAAGCCATACCACAAATGATGGCACCTGGCTTGGTCAAAACTTGCACCAAAAGCATAGTAACGGATGGTCCGGCTCCGGCTCTGGCTCTGGTTTTTGCTCTGGCACGAGTAGAACTGGTCACTATAACCATGCTGCTTCTGGTGCAGGCTCTGGCGACAAAAATTATATGTCTGAAAGCAATGTTCTTGATGCTTCAAAATTCGTAAATGGTGGTGCTATGTTCACCAGCGGATCAATGCAAAATGCTGGTGGATCATATGAAACTTTCCAGGAGATGAATTATGTTCCGGCTGCCACAATGAGAGTGGAGGAAGTGAGGTACGAGCACATCAGTGCCAAATGGGGAGGCGATGATGGCCTTCAGGATTGCATAATGGGCACCGGAATGATGGGTGGATATCAAAGGGTTAAGCCTAAAAAGAGAGACATTTTATTCAGCGTGCTTGGTGTTAAGTAGTGACCACTGACCACTAACGACGTTGGTCCAAGACACCAAGTGCATCTTCTACTACAATATGTGCTGCTCAGTATCTATATTGCTGCGTATTACTTAACAAAAGACTAAAAAAACAACACTTATTAATAACTCCGATCTTTATAGCTTCATTATCATTTGGGTGTGACTGTGTGAGTTGGCCACATATAGCTTCATCATTTTCATTAGATCAATAGAACTTAACATTACTAAGTTACAGTACGTGAAAGTACTAGCTAATAGAAAGAACGGGAAGCACTAAATCGTCGAGGTTAGTCAGATGAGTCGTCAGAGTCTTCATATGTTTTTCTTTTTGAAAACCAATTGCTCTTTATAAACTGTGAACGTCATTACATTACCATCGAATCCTCGATTATCAGCCTCTGTGAATTGCATTACTAATTAGGTACTAATAAGTTATACATGCAAATTAAAAGTATGAATGGATGCATTGAATTGCAGAAAAATGTATGAACAGAATTATAATCATCCTCGCTAACCTAATTATCGAAGATTTCTAAATTCTAACGATGATTTGTCGGTCAATAGGACAGGAGATTTGCTAATTTAACATGTATACGACAATTAAGAGTCGAGACAGCCATCTTCTTTCCCGTGCATGGCGACTCTATCTAAAAGAGGATGGTAATTTCTGTGGCTAGGTATGCTAATTGGATTTAGCCATTAGTACGCAACTACGCATAGCCTGTAACCCTGATTACCTATAAACGTACCTCAGAAACTAGAACTAGCTTAACCATGATGTGTTTTACACATATATTTTCCTTTGCTAGATTAGAATTCAGCGATTCGTATTCCTTAAACTGTTTCTAGTCAATAACTCGATATCCAAATTTCGTCCCAGATGTATATCCAAAAAGTTCCCAAGTTGCTAACGTTTCTTAAGCCACAGTATCAATATTCTGGCTTTTGTAATCAGATGGTTTAAATATATCTTGATCAAAAGTTCAAAACCATTGGATAGTTTCTCTTTACGGGATTCTTAATTTGGTCCACCAATTTTGACCAGAAAGAGAGCATTAGATTCTTTCTTATCGTTCAAAAACTAATGCAGCTCAAATTTCAAATCAAATAGCTAGCTACACGTTTTTCCATTTTCCAATTCTATATAAGTCCTCGAGCACTCTGGACCTAAACAAAGCAAATACAGAAAACTACTACTTTTAGGAGGAAAAAATCATGTCTTTCAGGAGTGGTTCCTCAAATGAGTTCCAGTTTTTCATTGCATCAGCAATGCAGCAACCTATGCCTAATAGGGCACCTGCTACCTCCAGTTCCCATCACCGCTCGAAGCACCATGTCAGATTTAACGATGAGGAGCGCCTAATAATTGAGGCCCCAAGGAGGCCACTGAAGGTAACAGTGGTTCAGGAAGATGTTGATGATGAAGCTGCTGCATTTATCAAGATGGAGCACAAGAAGTTCCAGATGAGCCAGACGACCATGACAGATTACTGATGATATGGGTACCTAGCATATAACTATGTGTACCCTTTATGCCCTCAATAGTATTCTTAAAAAGTTCAGGGTTGTGTGATAAACTCGTGCTAAGCCACCAGCTATAAATAATGTCAGAGCCATTAGATTGCTTTCAAATTGGTATTTTGAAATATATACACCAAATAAGTAACTCATCAGTATGGTTACGTTTATGTAAAATTAATTATTTGCAGCTTCGAGTTTGTAATTAATATGTTATACATTTCATTTTAGCTGACACAATTTTTTGCCAGGATGCCAACCTAGCTAAAATGTTACGCCTTTGTAGATCAGAACATTCTGAATCTCTTGCTTATCAGAGACAGCACCCAAAAAAGACATGGTCAAGTTATTTTACTTTTTGTAGTTACCATCGTGAAGGGAACTAATTCCTAAACAAGAAAAGCATCAAATTTATATAAGCCTGTATTTTCAAATGGTATCAGAATGATATATCTCTCTTTCTGAATTGGCATATACCAAACATGCTGAAATCTTTCTTACAAGGTGCTCCTCTTTGTTTGATCTGGTTATTGTTTCAAAGACATAACTACCTTATCCCTGTAAATGTCAAGCACCCAACTCTGAGTTTCTCAGATATGGAAGCAAAGAAACAGTAACCATACAAGTTACAACTAGAAAGTTTCCTCCTTTATTTTTCATCAGTTCTTCTACTTAACTGGTAAATAGAGGTCTATTAATCATCCTGCTAAAAACGAACAGAAAAAAAAGGTACAGTTGAGGAACAATTGATCTAAGCACTCCAAAAACTTCATCTAACTTTTGGTTAAGACAAAAAACAATGCCTTGTAGCTGTTGTTGTTCATATCTATATTAGCAAACAGAGCGGCAGAGAGGGCAAGTAGTGTGGTCGTTGTTAAACCACTTCTCCAAGCAACCTTTGTGGAAGAAATGCTTGCAAGACAATTCACTAACCTCTTGCTCCGCTTCGAAACCACACAGACACACACAACAACACTCCACCATAGGCGCCACTCTTTCTCTCTTGCTCTTCTTGTGCTGGCACAGCGACTTGTACCGGGCCACCGAGACTAGCCGGCTTTCTCTCGCAACTTCCATGTACCCATCTGGATCCTCCTCTAGGTTCTGAGACGCCGCCACCACATTGGCGCCACTCATTACTTGGTACACGGATCTCACCATGTTCTTGAGCAGCGCCACCGACAGCACCGTGTTCATTACCAGCACCGGTAACACTCCCTCCGACGCCCCTGGAAAGTTCGACAGACCCATTTTATTTCCTGATAATATCTCCCAGCTCGAACCAGAGAGAAAGCTGAGTAGCTTTTAGCTGAAGTACTTAGGAGGAAGCAAAAACCAGGGGATGTGCTTCCACAAGACGAAGACCATGGGTCCATGACCTAGTTTGGGCACGGTTGATAAATACGGCAGTGGTTTTACCCGGGGTTAGGAGAGTGACCTAACCATGGTTGGGGATGTGAGGCAACACGTGTCGACACGTGTAGGGTTTCACTGGCGCGGGAAGAGTAGACGAACGGAGAGGACACGTGTCGTGGGGCCTGGAGGGAAGGGCGAATGAGGTGGCGCCTCACGGAAGTTTCTTGATTCCGGAAGGAGGTGGGAGAAAGGCCAATGATATTTGAGGGCGGAGATCGAGATATGTGTCGGTCACAGGGTAGTACAGTACTAATGATGGGGAGGTTGCGCGTGGGGCCCACGTTCCGGTCAGATTCATCGTCACCACCGAAAAGGAGCGCCCCCCGCCTCCATTCGTGGATCACACGGTGTTTGTTGCACTGAGATATCGTATTCAAGAAACTCGGGCCCGAAAATGTGACAGTGAAATGGCAGCTGGCTTTGAACTGCTGTGATGAATTTGATTCAAGAGGATTTTAATTGTTCTAGACATCTCTAGTCTAACATGCAATTGCTCTATGAGAAATTGGACTGTAAACATGCAAAGACTGTAGAATTACAATAGATGATGAAAGTAAACTTAGTTGATGACTCCATATGCAATCAGATGTACTGATCTTTCTCTAACAAGATTTCAATAGTTAAAATTAAAAAATTTAAGTGGATGAGCTCGGGAGTTGTTTAGGTCATAGTTTGTTTTGAATTAGTCCATTCTTGGAGGGAGCACTGCAAATATAAACGCTCCCGGCGCTCAAAATTGGAACATGGTATTCTTCCTCAGTTTTGAATGTAATTTTCTGGTCATTATTTCATTATCCCGGGAAAAAAAAGAGACGGCTACCTGTTTTTAGATGTGCGTGCCGATAGTCTGTATTTCTGAGTTGCACAATAATTGGCCGTTTCGAAAGATCTTCAGTCTGAAACGCGTGAGTGATTTAGAAATCAGCAGTTGAGTACCAACTCCATAGCCCATGGTTTCAATTTTTCCCCACTACATGGGAGTAGCTAGCATGATGAACTGTGACCACATTTCTAACTTCTACCAGCCTATGCGGCTTCAATTTGCCTGAAGAGCAGTCCGCATCCGCAGATCATGTCAAAACTTTAAACGACTGAAGCCTGAGGACTCATCTTTTTTCGAAAAATAGCGAAAACGACTTCTATTGATACTGATTTTATTGGTCTTCTGTGTCATTTTTAACAAGCATAACATCTCAATACAGTAGTGATAATGATCATAGTAAAAATATGTTACACTCGGATCATAGCAGATCTCTCTAACTACTGAGGTTCTAAAATGGTTTGCGTTTGTGTTCTTTTTATCAATTAAAGAATGACAACTTATAAGTTATAACCGATTTCTACTAATATACTTTAAGCACAACAGGGGTCATGGATGTGTACAATCGATGTATCATTGCTGCTTCCCTAGTGAGAGTTTGTCGAATTATAAGTCTCCATTGCTTTGAAATACGCACTTTCTGCATTTGCAACCCTCATCTGGAACATTGTCCATTCCTTTCTGCACCTTTCCCTTACCTGGCATTGAGATAAAATGTCGATTAACAAAACTTAATTGAACAAGATTCCTGCACCTTTTGGTATTGATGGGGCTTATTTATCAACAATGGGTAGCTGCCTAGACTATGACTAAACATGGATAATAAGAGGCTTCACATACCCCTTGCCATGGCGCCTTTCCATTTGTCGATTCACCCTGCCAAAGCCAAGAGAGTTAATTAGCATTTCTATCACAAAATGTAAACTTTGGTGACTGAAGCAATAATAAGAGAACGGTGGTAACATTTTTCTTCTTACCTGACTACCAAGTGATGGAACAGTTTGATGAACAATCCACTGAGAATCTACAACTCCTATCTTCTCATGGGCAGGCTGTTTTTAAGAAAACATATTTGAATCATGACTCCAGATACTCCCAACAAAGACGAACCAATAGTATAAGATTCATCATAAAAAGAGATTGGAGGTGGGCCACTCACCTCAACACATTTTCTAAGAGCAAAGTCAAGACCCCACCCATGGACCAAGTCATTCTGCAATCCCATAGTGTTGCCATTACAAAATTTGGAGAAGCAAAGAGTATACATCATAGAATTTAAAACCGGCAAAATAATTGAGAACTAAGAGTGGTGATCATGAAAAAGATTATGGTCACAAATTATACCTGAATCATATGCCACACACAGCGCCAGGCACTTCGGGAAAATACCGGAGCCATGATCTCAACAAATCTGAACAAGAATTGGCAACAATAAATGATTATAAAACCAAATGAGACTAAATCAGACATAACAGGAGAATAGAAGCAAAGCATATATGAACAACATCAGCAACTATAATATGTTAACGTTCTTACGCTGCACATGGAGGCAGATGTGGGTCACTGCACCAGCCTGGTTTCTCCTCTGTTTGTCTGGAATAATTTTAGGGACAAAGTTATTTCAGAAACTAAATTTCAAACTAGAAAACTTTCAGCAGAGGTCAGATGAGTTTACTTGTGAACTTCACGGTCACCTCTCCTCTTCGTCATCTGCCATGTCAATCCTTTGTTAGGTTCTAAACCAGGCTGCGAAATTTCCAAACCATGCTTCCTGACTAACTTTATGTACCTGAACTTGGATTGAAAACTAGGTCAGTTTTTCATTAAAATAAAAGGAATTAAACATAAAGTAACTCGGTAATCAAAGACTTACTCCTCGGCATTGAAATGCTCAACTCCGAGGTCTTCATCCCAGATAAATATGTAATCATATGGGGCCACAATGTCAGGATGCAGAAATCGCTTGGCATACCACCTTTGACAAATATCAGAAGTCATAAACCAGAAATATCTATGCAATTTAAATTGCAAATAGGAGCGGGCAGTTCTTCATACCATTTGGTCTGCTTGCGAGCACTAACATGTATAGCCCGCTTAGACCACTCAAGGTCATCCCATTCAGTTGTTATTCCATCATAATGGAAAAGAAGAATCGTAAAGTCCTCTGAAAACTGTGAGAGAATTGTAGTTAGTTCCCTACAACCACCTCGGAGAGCGATACAGAGTGAAAGAGAGGGAGATATACCTTTTTCACAGCTGCATCAATATTCCTTTTCTGTTTTATACCCACAGTGAATGTCACAAGGTACCTAGGTTTGGTTGTTAAGTCCTGCAGTTGCCAACCAAATCAGAAGCCTTGAACTTATGAGCTCCATATTCAAATATCATATGAGACATTAAGAGTCACAAGAGAAATTGGGTTAATCATGACTTCAATTACAGAACCCATGAAAATTTCCATAACGCTGCAATGTTATTCTAACTTTTCCAAGAGGGAGAAAGAAAAAATTAACATGCAACGGCATATAATATGAACATGAGCCTCTATTTTTCATTCAAGTAATCATCAGACAAATCAAATTTCAATACTTTTACTTGGATTTTCAGTGATCAAAACATCCAACAGATGACCTTCCTGGTTGTTTGCAACAGCCATATTCCATCATTTCATAAATTCACCATATCATGTCATCTTAGTATGCATTACACAAAACCAGAGAGATTCAATGGAATCTACTAAGAAATTATCTCATCTGTAGATTGGAGCATTTCAGAGGTTTTAGAAAGCTCAAATTGTAAGTGGAATGTAAATGTAGAATGCACACCTCACTAGGCTTGCCCCATAATCTGCGCAAGTAGAAGTCTGACTCAGCTTCGACAATTCCTGGGGGTAGCATCTCTGCACCTCTAGGATTTGTGGGCACCCAAATCTACAGTAAATTAAGAGTCTGGATAAGCAATGACTATATCTGATGAAAAGTTGTGACATCAGAACAGGAAATATTTGAATTGCTACTCATATCAACAATAAAAATAAAAAATATAATTCTTATTGCTGTAGCTCTTCCAGGTATTGCTTATTTGCTTTAGTAATTAAAGGGTTCAATCGATTAATCATGGCTATTTTATTTTATTGAACAGACCTAAAGTGAAATCAATATAGCAACCCTCAAAGTAGTTACATAACTAATTTAGCAATTGTGTTTTGAATGACCATAGTACCACACCCTCAATAAAATACAAGTATTATTATGACGTAAAGCTTTCATCATAAAGCTTCTATTCATGCTAGTTCGGGAAGAGGATATATACCTTTGATGGATCATTTGGTCTCTGAGATTGAGTTGAGCTGCTATTTTTCTTCACATAAGAATAGAAATCTGAGATACTTGATTTCCCGTTCTCGTGAGATGATAAATCAACTGATGGAAGAAGGCTGGATGAGAGATTTAGCTGTCATAGTTTACACACATTAGATAAGTTCCACCATCTTGGTAACAATCACAATACAACAAATGAATATAGCAAACACACCTTTGTTAATGATAATGTTGGAAAGGATACACCTATCAAGAATCCAAAAACTACTCCTACAAAAGTTGTCACAATAAGCCTCATAGTCTCATTTGGTTTTCTACCAACCCCACTGCAGACAACAAATTGCAAATGTTTCAGAGAGTTAGTTGGAATTAGAGATGATTTGAACTCGAGAATAAAATTAAACAAAAGGGCAAAAAATGTTGTCTCTTCCAAAGGGAATAAGCTGTCAAAAATTGTAACCTGCGTGAAATGATTCCCATGTTATTTACAAGCTTCTGACTACAAATGCATGGAAAAAAGGGACTGCAAGTAGAAAGCGATAGCTGATCTGCATTATTTAACAGGTTTGAGTTGGCAATTCCCTTTAAAAGAAATTATGACCCTCATGGAAGGAAGAACTACCTGGTTTGCGGAATAAACAGGAAAATAAGTTGAAGTGCACTAATTTCAGGAATTCAAGCAAGACTCCACGACTCAATACTACAGAAATTGATAAAAACAAACATATTTCACACAGAGAATGACTCGAACATCTGGATTGAATAACAAAATAGAGATGAAAACTCGTAAGCTAACATTGTTCACAAGGTTAAGGAGATACTTAAAGATGGAAACTAACTCTGTGTTTCCCTCAATTTTCAGTCAGTATATATGAGTCCCCAGTACTCCACAAATTGAAGCACGACTCTATGACTCAGTACAAGAACCAGAACTACCAAAGAGCAGAGTATGATTCAAATATCTGTGTAGACACAACCATATGAAAGACGGGATTGCCACTTACAACTCAAAATCCCAAAGCTTCCCTCTCTATTAATTTCTACTTAATAAAAACCACTGACCTCCCTCCCTCACTCAGAGAGATCAACCTTACGGAACACAATGACCAATTAACACCAGCAATTGCAGACACTGCACTCTGAAACCAATCAAGTAGGCCTTGTTCAAACACAATCGTCACAATGTGATCGAAACAACAAGCAATACAAACACGTGGCTTTAGAAATCAACCATGTGCTTCCATTGGACCAACTAGTAAATCAAACACCAATTCAAACCCTCAAGACTAGAGTAGAACCTAGTCACGCAACGCATGTGGCTCCGTTTGAATTCACACGCGCACCTAAAACTTCAACCCTATGCAACAAGGACACACAAGCAGCTGGGCTCGCTTGATTTCAAAGACACACAAGCCTCAACCTCACCTCAGTAATAAACTATTCCGCGATCAAAACACATTGAATCACCTCAAAAAAAAAACCAGAAAAATCGAATCTCTAAGAGGATCTAGCAGCTCCGAAAACAGCGAAATTATCCGCGGAATCGCTTAAAGCCACAGCAATCGGATTAAAAGAAGTAAACAGTAAAGATGGAGCTGAGTTAATAGCTACTGAACTTTTTTGATAGGCGAAACCAGAACTATTACGTTATATTATTAGAGAAAATGGAAACGGACCTCATAAGATCTGCAGGAGAGTCACGCGAAAAGGCAGAGGCAGCTGGCGCAGCGAAGTTGGGGGATCTTTGAGTCGAGGAGGAGGAGAAAACTGGAACGGCGAGAGAGGAGGTTTCAGTTTGGTCACGGCGAGAATGTGACGATCCCCAGTTGCAGAGAGAGAGAGAGAGCAGAGAGGGGAGACTTGGATTGGACTAGGGAGGGAAACAACAAGGAGAGAGAATGGGGGAGAAAGGGTAATATATATCGGGGATGGATCTAATAAGCAGTTTTTGCTTCGGGTTTAGAAATTTCAAATAACAGATTATTTAGACTTGGAACAGTTCTTTATAGGTGGTAACCCACTTCTATTTATTTTTATTTTTACATCATTTTTTTTCTTTTTTAATTTCATTATAAAAAACTAATTTCGTATCCGTACGATGTATATTTTTATATATGTGGGTTGTAGAATTTTATTTAGAGTGTATTTTTGAAAAATAATTATTTAATTTTATTTTATTTCATACAAAAAATAATTTTGATAATCACATTAATGAAGTATATGTATTTTTACATAATTATATTTTTATTTATGGATGGAGTTAAAATTATATAAAATTATAATTAATAGTTCACAATTTAATAATATTTTTTTAATGTCCGCTGCTCTGTAGTAGTAAAGTTGTGGCAACTTTTGTCCCAGTGCTTTTGCTTTTTTCGGCTTCCCTTTTTCCTTTGTTTCTTCCTTTGTGCAGGTTTTGGTGTCGCATCACTTCTTACTTCGAGTAATATTTCGTGTTTTTTTATTACTGGGGGACAATTTTAGCTACCAAAATGAGGGTGTTATTACCAGAATATATACACTAATAAGGACAAAAAAAATAGATTACTGATTCTGTGAATTAGATTAGTTAGGTTCATAATTTCTCACTTTTTCACCTCGTAGGGAAAATTAAATGGTGTAGAATATTATGATCCAATAGTGGAAACTAACTTATTATGGCTCCAGTTGACTGATACATGATTACTTACCAGAAAAGAAGACGTCTGAATGTGTTTTTTATTTATTTTTTATACAAAGACGTCTGAATGTGTTGGTATCATACTCTAAATATAGCTTCAGGGTTGAAGCTAAATTTCTGCTTGTTTTACAGGAAAATGGTTATGAGCAAAACAACTATTTTTATTTTTTTAGCTATGAACGATTTTGATTACTAAATCTTTGTTTCGGAATAGAGATTATGCTGAATTGCATATCACGGTGAAGTAATGTAGCAGGTCCCTTACCAGGTACACAAGATGTTTCCTGGTTTTGGGGCCAGGATATATTCATTAACCCCAAGATCTAGCATTGTACCGATATAGTAGTTAATTCTCTGATCTCAAGATCATTTTCAGCTCAAAGACATATGCCATGTTTAACGCTTTAAGCAATTAAGCATAACACTCCCAAAATTCATAACCGAAAAAATGGCAAACGCGAATTGAAAAAATAAGAGACAACTAAAGTTTTCAGCCATATATTTTCATCAAAAATCTATAACATTGTTAGAAATGGATCATCATTCCCTCTAAATCATGGTCATACAAATACATTCCTCAAATTCACCTTATTTGACAAAATCATTACATGAAATGAAACGAGAATTTATTTAAATGAACCAATCAGTAACAAATACATATCTCTTAGTCAAGATTCAAACGTCTACCATGAACCAAAACCTTAGATTAGTGCTTTCTTGTTAGAAAGACAAAGAACCATTCAGTAATGTTCGTATCCCTTTGAATTTAGGAACTTTCGAGTCAATAGGTTCATGATAACATCCCAATTTGATTAGTCTTTTGTGACCAGATTAAGGAATGAACAAGGGTTTCAATGACAACTTGACAAGTGACTCGAGGAGATTAGGCTGTCTCAATCAATTTTTTGTTTTGGTTAATGTCTCAATCATTCTTGACTCCAACAATTCAAAATTATTTAAATCAGACGACTAGGAGGCCACTAGGGGAGTAAGAGTACGGTAGCGCCCTTAAAATGCTCCCCAATTATTCTCTTGACGCGCATCAGACGGTGCAGAATAGTCAATCAGCCGTAGGAAACAATCCACGACCATACGTCTGCTTGACTTTGACCCGATCACACAGAGAAAACAAGCACCGAGCTCCACGTGTCGCCCCGCAATCAACGTTAAGCTGGGTCGGTACGAGCTGCCGAAGCTGGAAGCGGCCACACATTTCCGGCCATTTCGGTGCTCGTACGCGTACGTGTCACATGATACGGCTGATTCGGCTCCACGTTTGGAAATTGAGCTGGGACCCACACTGATGTCCAATCATCATGGACCAGTTCACGGTATGGAACCGTAGTTGTACGTATACATAATACATATATAGTATAAGGAATAATATTCTTCTCTTCTTTCATCAGTTTCATGTTATATGGTTTATCCTTGGGCTAAGAAACCTGTTTGGGATGATTGATAAAGCTAGGAGATACTTCAGATCTGTATCATTCAGATGTAAACAAAGCTTGTATGACAAGTACTTTTAATTAACATTAACATGGGTATAGACTACATACAATGTAGGAAAAGCCTCCATCTCTTTCAGCAATAGTAATGTTGTTATTCAAATAAACTTTCTTTCATGTGTTCTTGGCGGCTAATTACAATTGTTTATAGATAACTGATTAAATGATACATTTCTAAGAACAAACCAAATGCTAAGCTACACTGGAATTAGTATAGTGGAAGCATGTTAGGCTACAAGTGGGGTAAATGCTGCAATGATACTCTTGGTATTACGAGGTTCTTGGTTTGAACACCAGCCGGTGAAAATTGCTTTCGGCCCTAGAGTTATAGCTCACCTGGTCACCATTTTACAAAACCTAAGAACAAAACCAAATGCAAACTAAAAAGGGCTATCGAGTTTTATCGAGCAAGGAGCCTCAAATTTACAAATGGAGAGGAAATAAATGAGAATGTCAAATCTAAGAATTGTAACGTTTTTACATTGTCATTATCTACAAAATGAAACGCAACCTAACCCATTACCAAAGAGAGGAGATGTTGAAGTGTAGGCAGGCCAACACCAATAATAGGTGGTTAGGTGTGCTTTGTCATGGACATGTGTTCAAGGTGTGTATATATGGCCCATTAATACTCCCATTTTCAGGTTTTGTCGCGTATAAATATGAGTGGTCGTGTGTTGCCCTAGAGAATTTAATTGGGAATTAAGTGGGTGGCCTCATCTGTTTTAGTTGATCTACGCATCCAGAATGGATCTCTCCATACCATAGTTCATGTATACCAAACCATGGTGGGAGGTAGACTATATAACCTCAAGTCGTTGATCACTTGATCTATTGTGTTCAATTTCTAGTTAAAACATAAGGTTTATAACTGACTTGGTAATAAGTGTCACTTGATCTAAGGAATTTAAGAGCAGTTTGGGTAATATATGCCCATCTCTCCAACATGAACAAGTGATGGTGTCCTAACAAACATGTTCACAATGATACTATCATCGAGAAGCATAATATAGCACTAGCGCAAGTTTTTCAATTATTTCTGTACAAAATGTGCATGATGTGGGAAACAGAATTGCTATACAGAATTACTTGCTCCAAACAGCAAATATTCTATGCATCATGCATGATCAAGTGAAGAACTCTCAAATTCTACTACCCTATTCTCACTAATAGTCAAATAGCGGCAGCAGGACTCCACGTTTCTGTTTGTTGATCTACGCATCCAGAATGGGGCCATCAATACCAGGAAATTCTATGAGCGAAGGAAGCCAGAGTTCGACTCGAGTTCCACCTGCTCCAAGGGCAGCATCTGTATTCCGAGGTGATATGACGCGGACAACGCAACCATAACTTTCGAGTATCTCGCGAGCAACAGTCAGCCCAGCAACAAAATTCCAGGTCATGTTGTCTTCAACCATATTTTCTGAGAGGAGATCAGTTCCAAAGGGTGCGAGGGAATGCATCTGTGTCTGAAGTTGAAAACACCAACACAACAATTCATCTATAAGAAATAAAAATTGGAACAGAAAGAAGAAAATTGCAGGTATTGATTCGGTTACAAATTAATTGCAAGAAGAATTCCTATTTAGTTTCCAAGCAAGCAACTCTACTTTGTTGCAAGCAAAACTACCAGAGTATCAACTGTAGCTCATATGATAAAGCATTTGCTGCTTCATCTCAACAAATATATTTTTCATTACCACACCCCTAACTGTTTTTGACCCTTCTTCAAAACATATAAATGTTGATACTATCAACAGGCGGAAATGTCAAGTGTTTAGAAGGCAAACTTAACGGAGTTCTCAACAGGCGGTGAGTAACAAATGGTACATGTATAGGACGAAAAGTTAACGGAGTTCAAAGTTCTGTGATTATTACCATATAATGCATGTCAGGCCCATCGTCATCAATTACCACAAGGGCACCGCCTGCTGGAGCTCCTGTAGACACAATTTCCACCTTTCCCCCGGCATGCGTACGTAGTAATGCGCTTTCGATTAAATTGCTCAGAGACTGTCGTAAAGCTGGTTCTTCTACAGCCACTTCCAAAGATTTTCCCAGTTCATTCAATTCTACTACACGCTGCTGGTTCTGGGCAAGAGGTCTTACAGCGTCTACCAAATCTACCAGTATGTGAGAAACATTGCATGGTCTTCCTGACATAATCGACAAGCGTAAGACACATGATGATTTATGAATGAAACAACATTAAATTTTGTTGCATGCTAAACAATCATAAGGAGCTGCATGCACTTGTGAAAAACAAAAGATTGATTACATCACTTTTACATCACTTTTGTTTATCATCTGATCATCTCAATTATTGACCATAGAACTATACCTACCTAATTCCATCTTGCTGTAAAGGAGCAAGGGCTAGAGGTGGCATCGGCATTTCTACATCTCTGGTTGCAGCATTTAGAGAAAGTTGTTCACCAGAAATCTGCATCTTTCTGCGGGAACCATCACTTGGCAAGTTATTCAATAACTGAGACCTCCGTGCATCAGGATATACATATGCAGAGTCATGTTCGTTGTACCGTATGATATTAGCCTGAAAAGAAATAATGTGAATTGGTCAATGCATCTTGGACTACAAAATTAACCAACAACCATAATTCACTAAATATAGAAGAGCTTCAAAATTGTTGAAGTAATCAGCAGTCTCAGAGAGAGAGAAAGATTGAGTGCCTTAGTCAAGTAAACAGCATCTTGGAGTTGCTGAAGGGTATCTTTTACTTGATCACCTTGTTCCAGTATATCTTCAACAATGTCATAAGAAATCTGCATAAGCATATCAGTCCAATGTAAGTAACTAAATATAGGATACGGAACTTATACAGATTATCTCAAATTCACAATGAAGGTTACATTAGAAGGCAAACCTCACTTCTCTTTGTATGTATAGACAACATTTTACTTAAAGTTCGAATGCTAGAAAGCGGACCACGAATCTGCAGAATACAATAACATGAAAGAAAAGAAATTATAATCACCCCCACAAGTAAATGCAAAACCAAATCCTACAAAAATTTGTCTTACCTGCTCAACCAGACTGCTCATCCTTACATTATTCTGCCACGAGGATTGCTGGAGTAACATTGCTTTCTGCAGAAGAAAATATATAAAAATTCTTTGTAAAATAAAATAGACTTACAAAAGATAAAGAAATTGGATTCATAACCTTGTAAACTACCTGATCCATAACATACGCCATAGCCAAAGACCTAGAAATATTAACAGCAATCGCCCTCTGCTCCGCACTAAACCTGTACATTGTCGCCACTAGTTCCTGCCCGTCCTCCAAAGAGTGATCGTCCCAAGACTTGACATCGGAGCTCCTAGGCAAAGCATAGGCCTCCTCAGGGGTGGGACAGTGAATCAAATCGCAACCTTCACTCCCAAAACTCCCTGGTGGCGGCGCCATTTCCATCCTCGGCAACTCAGCAACCAGAAACCCCACCACAAAAGGCGGCTTCACCATTGGAAACACCATAGCGTTACACTCGGCCACAACTTCCACCTGTTAAAAAAAAAAACACATCCAACAACTCACGTACACAAATTTGCAACTGTAATTCTACTTTCAACACTCAACTTCATCAGCTACTTACTTTGTGATTGGAAAGAACAGTTTCTGCGGCACGAAAACCGGTAGCAACACTGAAGCTTCCAACTAAAATCACAATGTCTGATGCATTCGAGCTTGGATAGCAAGTCACTCTACGCAGCTCCAATCGGTCCATCACATAACTACCGGCTGGTCTTACATATACCTAGTGAAATAAGTTACCGAAATTAGTAAAAGGAAAAATTACTGAGGTAAATTTGAGGTGGTGAAGTGAAGGGACTGACCGAGAGGAGAGCATCGGGATCAACGATGCGGCGGAAGAGTTCGAGCTGCTGGAGGCAGAGGCGCTGGAAGTCGGGGCTAGGCAAAACGGTGCCGTTTTTCTGGTTCTTTTCGACGCGCTGCATGAAGTCGACGGGGGAGGTGGAGGCTCTGCGGATGGCGGCGGCGACGGCGGAGGCGGAGGGGACCATGGAGGTGGGCTCGGGGTGGCCATCGGAGGGGGTGTGGGTGACGTGGCGGATGGTCTGGGAGGAGGAGGAGGCGGTGGGGAGGAGGTGAGGTCTGGGAGTGGGTTTGAGGGAGGAGGGGAGTTTGGGGGGATTAGGGGGAAGGAGGAGGGTAGAATTGGAATTTGAGGGGTGTTGGTGAGTGATTGCAGAAGAGAGAAGCATTTGGAGAAGATGGAGGAGAGGAGGAGATAAAAATCAATTTGCCGATAGGTGCAACTGATTTTTGCCGTTGGAGGTTAGGTAGGGAGTGGGAGAAAACTGAAATGAGTACAGACGGTGTGATGTGGCAAACTGACAGCCAAACGACGTCGGATTATCGCGGCAAAAGGGGAAAATTATTGCAGGGAAGCGCCGTCTGTGGGATTCGAACCCACGACCACGTGGTTAAAAGCCACGCGCTCTACCAGCTGAGCTAAGACGGCTGTTTGGTTGTTTCTTAGCTTAAAACTAATATATCAGACTAATTTACAAGATTTGCTAATTATTTTTTTGATTAAAATTTTTGCAATCAAAATTAAATGTTGGAGATGCAGGGGATCGAACCCTGTACCTCCCGCATGCAAAGCGGGCGCTCTACCATTTGAGCTACATCCCCATGTTACCAATCAGTTCTCTCCATGACCTATAAATCAAGTCGTAAGATCAACCAATGTTTGCATTTTCATACATGGTTCGTTTATATAACCAATTCAACCATCGAACTTGTACAGCTAGGGTTATAATTTTGATTCTCAAGCGAGACATATTGAAATTGAAACAAAAGTGCAAAATTGTGAATTAAATGAGCTATTAGATGAAACTTAGGGGTGAACTGTTGTGGAAATAATATAAGTCTCTCTTCAAACTGCCGTCTATTTTTTCTTATAGACTTTTTGAAATAACGTACTTAAAATAATTTTTGTATCGTTGTGTTTAATGGCAATGAATTGACAGAGTAACGATTATTTCCAAACATGCTATATTAAGAGTCAAACACTGTTAATTGCAAACTTGCAAGAAGCCTTCCAAAGACTAAAATCTTGTAATTACTCCATTTGGGGGAATTTCAACTCCAGCTAATTGCCGTTTTGAATTTTTGACCACACTCTTAACGGCTCGCCTCTTTGACCCTACGAACCCTAACTGCTCCTTTGACTCCTCACTTCACGTCCCATTCTTTATAGCCGTTACGCCCTCTCTCTCTCTCTCTCTCTCTCTCTCTCAATGACGACGACCACCGAAAACGCCGCCGTGCCACAACCAGTTACCGCGTTTTCTTCTCTGAAGCGGAAGCGGCCACCGATGATTGAAATCCCAAACGTCCTGCAAGAAATCAAAACCGACAAGCACCGCGACTTCGCGCCCCCAAACGGCGTCGTTTGCTTCGGCGGCGACGGAGTCGCGGTCTCCTCCGCCAAAGGCAAGAAGAAGTTTATGGAAGACGCGCATAAGATAGTTCCCTGTTTACAAGGCAGCTCCAATAGAGTAAGCATAATTAATTCGATCAGAAATCCTCATGTGATTTCCAATTTTGGATTTAATTGATATAAATTCTCATGATTGTGGTGCTGAAATTGTGTAGGGTTTTTTTGGGGTGTATGATGGCCATGGTGGTAGTAAGGCTGCAGAGTTTGCTGCTGAGAATTTGCATAGTAACATTCTTGAAATGATGAAAGGTTGTACTGAAAAGGAAGAGGCGTTTAGAGCTGGGTATCTCAAAACAGACCAGGAGTTCTTGAATCAGGTAACTGCAATTTTGGATTCTTTAGCATGTGTATCCTGTGAAGCCGAATCGCGTCGAATAGTGTGCTTAGCTCAATTCAATTTAGTAAATTGAGTTTGTGGAATGACTGTTGCTACAAATTGGATGTATTTTGCTGACATTTATGTGACGATAGCGCGCGTTGTGGATGTGAGTGTTCTTATTTTGTATTATGGAACTGTAGTTGATCACTATGAGAAAATGCAGGGTGTTGGGAGCGGTACTTGCTGTGTGACTGCCTTGGTTGATGAGCAGGAGGTGGTTATTTCGAATGTGGGAGATTGTAGGGCTGTTCTCTCGAGAGGTGGAGTGGCCGAAGCTCTTACAATGGATCATACTGCGGCGCAGGAGAGTGAACGCCAGAGAATACAGGATAAGGTATCTGACATTATACTTGTCTGAATTGCTTATTGTTGGTTGATGATTTGGAATGTCTTTGATGGTAAATGTTGATGCTGTTGTTAGGGAGGATATGTGGAGTTCCACAGAGGAGCATGGAGGGTCCATGGGGTTCTTTCTGTATCAAGAAGCATTGGAGATGCTCATCTGAAGGACTGGGTGCTGGGTGAGCCTGAAACGAAGATCTTAGAGATGACTCCAGATATGGAATTTGTTGTATTGGCTTCGGATGGTCTGTGGGAAAAGGTAAGAATTTCTTGTTCCTGATAAGGTCCTGTTAGATTTCGGAATATCTCAAAATAAGGGCAGATTTCCTGATCTGGCAACCATTAATGATTAATCAATTTCTTGTGTATTTCGTATAACATTTATTTTTTCTCTAGCTTCTGTTGTTGCTTTATCAATCACACATGACATACATTATATCTCATGGCCAGAGAATTAAAATGCTGCTATGATGAAGAAGCTAATTAATTTTTCTCATATTTGGTTACTTTTTGCAACCGAGTTTCTTCTGTTTCTGGCGTTGACATCAATGATCATGTTCTGTGTTATTATTATTCAAGTTTTGAGTTTAGATTCTTTGTAAATCATATAGCAGTTTTAGTTTTTTTTTTCTCTAGGTTATTTTTATGCTTTATCAATGCAACACATGACATACTTTATATCTCCTGGCCAGTGAATTAAAGTGATGCTTAGTGAAGAAGCCAATTAATCTCATTGATAGTAGGTCTAGTAGGACCTTAATATGATGAGCAGATATTAACCGCGAAAGTAATCATGTATAAGCTTTTCAATATTTGAATACTCAAGTTTCTTATCAGATCCTGTGCAGTGTTTTATTATGCATTTGTGGCTAAATCTTTATTGTTGTTTACCAGACTACTAGCTGCATGCACTTGAGATTCTTGTGTCCATTCAAAATTTTGTGCTGTTCACTTTATCTAGGTTGGCAACCAAGAAGTGATTGACATGGTGACACGAATATGTTCAGCTCAAAAGAAAATGGCACCTCCAGGAAACGGGCTGAAAGAGAATAATGAGGATCTTTGGTGTGTCAGTGTGAGCCCTTCATCAAAATTCCGAAGGACCTTGCTGGTTAAGGTGCCAAAAGTGACCCAACCCCCTGGAGAACTTCAGAAAGATAATAGCGATAACTTCGGTTGTGTTACTGGAAGCCCTTCACCGAAGTTGCAAAGGATTTCAACAGTTAAGCAGTCAAAAGGTATTCAATCCCCTGGAGAACTAATGATAGATGATCATGAGGACTATGGGTATGTCAATGTAAGCCCTTCATCGAAGTTGCGAAGGATCTCTTTGGTTAAGCAACCAAAAGGAACCCAATCTCCAGGCTACAAGAAGACACTATTCGAATTTCAAGATGCTGATAATGACTGTTCAAGTGAGAATGAGAGCTCTCTATCAAAGTCAAGGAGATTATCAATGGTAAAGCGAGTAAATATTAAGAATGAATCTCCCATCAAGGAGAAGAGTGGATGTAAGATCCGACCTGCCTGTGGTGAGAATGATTTGGCATCTGAGATCGAAAGCCCTCCATCGAAATCAAGGAGAATATCATCGGTCAAACGAGCAGACATGAAAACTGAATCTCCCATGAAAGAGAACAATGGACATATGATGAGACCTGCCTCTGGTGGACTGGTGACTGCTTGCAAGGAGCTTGTGAACCTTGCTTTGAGTAGGGGTAGCTTGGACGACATCACTGTTATGATAATTGATCTCAATCATTTTAGATGCAATAGTGGATAGACCTAGCTTGGATAACCCTGCACTTACAGTTAGCTATGCACAGAGCTTTTGAAGGTCTAATCCTCACTGTTGAGGGTCTAACCCTGCAAGTAGTTATATATCTTGACCAGGTAGTCGCGTTAAAACCTTAATGATCTCGCGCCACCAATGCGATCTGAAGTTCTGAACTACCTGTTAGTGATTTTTGCTCAGCTTTGGTTTGTACAAAGTGTTGATATCTGTGAATGTAATTCATTTTACTATTTACTGCTAAATAAAATTGAAGCTTCAGTTGGCATCAGCAAAAGTTTAATTGTGTCATGTCCGATCTACATGCCCGTTCTATATACGGTGCTGCAACTACGCACCATGTTCGCAGTATAGTACATTGTACTCCACTTTCCACTGCTCTGAATTCAACGCTGAGGTGAGGTAGAAAAACCCTGGTGAATATGGAACAAATCAAATCATGCTGAAGTATATTGTACATTTGTACCCACATTGTAAATCCAAATTCGTGCATATACTTTAATTTGTTACAGTCGCTCTTAACTCATCCATATGCTCCCCTAATCTTAGTTGTTTATTTCCCAGTTCAGTGTCACATGAAATTCATAACCTGATGGGAAAAAGGGGTGAGTTGCTTTTCTCCATGCATGAAAAAGATCGAATTTATGGGGATCAAACCTATCTAAAAGCCAAACCACTTCCAAGAAGAGAAAAATCGGTTTTGTTAAAACAGAGAAGAAGTAACAGATTGAAAAGCCTAGTCTGCACGGCTTGCATGAATATATATAAAAACGTGTTAGCCTTACCCAACCCTTACTTCCCTGCCCTCTTTAACTCTGCCAGCTTTGAAACCGGTCCAACCGGGTCATCCTCCTTTTGCTGATTACATTGTTCACCAGAAAAGGCTCCCTATCATAAACCCTTATATCATCTTGTTCATCTATGTATTCCAATCTATAGTAGCCTGATTATTCTGCAGAGTTTTGTGTTGTGTGCACTTGTTGTGTAACCAATATGCATGATGCAATTGGAATTCCTTCTTGCTTTTCGGCCGGTGCAGCTCATCAGAGGCCGGTGGAGCATGATCCGGCCGGCGTGATCAGGTCAGGGCAGAGCTTGGTTATGTCAGTTTATAGTACAAAGATTGCTGGTCAGTGCCGTTTGATCACTATTACTTGGTGCAAGAACTTACTGCTACATGGGCTCTCTGTTTCCGTTCAAGGCCAAGATGGAGAGGATGACTATAGATGCAAGGTTGAGCTGAAGCCATGGTACT
This sequence comes from Argentina anserina, assembly GCF_933775445.1. NCBI lineage: Eukaryota > Viridiplantae > Streptophyta > Magnoliopsida > Rosales > Rosaceae > Argentina > Argentina anserina. Next base: position 21,731,627 of record NC_065875.1, read on the forward strand.
TTTGGAGGAAGACAGGCGCTAAACAGTTCATGGTGGATGGTATCACAGTTGATGTAGCATGGGACTTGAAAGCTGCCAAGTTCAATGGTGAAACAGAGCCGCAGTCGGACTATTATGTTGCCATTGTGTGTGAAAAAGAGGTGGTTCTGCTTGTTGGTGATCAGAAGAAAGATGCATATAGAAGAACAGGGTGCAGACCATCACTGATTGAGCCAATCTTGGTTTCAAGGAAGGAACATTTGTTTGGTAAGAGGAAGTACTCAACAGGGATCAAGTTTCATGAAAAAGGAAAGGGGAAGTTTCATGAGATTTTAATCGAGTGCAACAACAACAACAATTCGGTAACCGGGTCAAGAGCTGATCCAGAATTGGAGATAAAGATTGATGGGAACCAAGCCATTCATGTCAAGCACCTTCAATGGAAATTCAGAGGCAATGAGTCTGTTGATGTGAACAATACCAAAGTTGAGGTCTATTATGATGTTCATGACTGGCTATTTGGCTCTGGTCCAAGGTATGGAATGTTCATATTCAAACCAATACCATCAGAATCTGCAGAAAGTTCTTTATCAACAGCAGCCGCAGTTTTGACTAATCATCAAAAATCAAGAGGTAGATCAGAAGATGAGGATCATGATAGTGCAGGTGGGTCATTTGGATTTTCATTATTGGTTTATGCTTGGAAAGTGGAATGATGATGTTCATCATCAAGCAGATTATTCAAGGGGATCATGATCAAGGCTCCACCTTCATGCAAAGCTAGGACAGTGAGCTTCCATGGAAGAACAGATGGGTCCAAGAGAAACTTGGGAGTTTGCTAACAGCTGGAATTAAATAATGTGGACATGATTCGACATTCCAGATTGGATCCACATTTACATGTCCAATAATTTTGTAATCCCAATCCACCCATATACCCATTCCGAATTCCTACCAAGTGTGTCTGAGTTATCTTCTGTATTCTTGGTTCTTGTTCTAGTATAATTTAAGCACTATCTCTGCCTAGGTGAATGAAGCACAATGAATCAGAGCCTGTATAACTGTATATAGCTTGTGTACTTTAATTTGTGCCACAAGAGTGAGATGTGCGATTGTTTCTTTTAAGAAAGTTTCTTATAATGTCATAGTTCTAGTAGTCAAGGGTATTTAATTTCGTCTCTGATCTTTCAACTCGAGAATTTTCTTCTCCAACTTAAACTTTTTAATGAATACCACCAATCCACAAGTGAATGATACCTTGATGAAGAGAAATTTAGATAGACGGCGAAGGTTGGCCATCTGCCAATCACATGAACAAGAACCCTAAAGTTGAGAGAATAGAATCAACTAGATCCTAGCTTGAGATGATGATGGGCATCTTTGGTGGGCCTTCTACTTTCTTGATATGCCATGTTCGGCAAAGAAACAAGCCCAATAATGCATTTTGAAGTGGATGGCAATACAACCCACTCGACACTTTTAGCAAGTTCGTATCAGAAGATCAAAAGGCATTGGCATGGAGATGATCAGAACAGATAGAGAAGAAGCAGAGGCAAGTGAGGATAGTAATTCAGTGGTCCATTGTGTTTTCTTCTATGACAAGCCATTTTCATAAGGTTCGGACGATATATATTTTGATGGATTATCCATTTGTTTGATAGTCTTCCTCAGGTACTTCTTGTAATTATGTTAATTCCAACTATGACCACAACATGGAACTAAGGAGCTTCTCATATCCAAGTCATCCCTTCAAAGACATGATTTGCAAAATGATAGAACCTACTCGAAGCCATGATCTGCATAGAAATAGTACCTAATTCATCTCTATTTACCAACTTCCAGAATCCAGATATGGGTGGCCAACTGAAGATGAATGGTAATTGTCAGAATGAATTGGAGGGTCCTCAGTTCTTCACACATAGTTCAAAAGTTAGAGGCGACAATCCATGTGTTTGTATCATTTTATGTTGTATTGTGTGTTAAGTACAAGTTAGTAATAACAACTTGGAGATTTACTCAAAAGGCCAAAACATTAAAGAAAATAGTAATAAAAGTTTTGCATACGATTTGGAGATTTTACAGTTGATGCAGATGTAAAACATGTCTTGGTGAAATCTCATCAAACAGCCTAGTTTACAGAGTCGGCTTTTCCTCTTTCACTACGATCTCAGCAAACTTCACACACCTACATGGTGATAAACTGATAAACTTTCTCTTTCTCCTTTATGCTCCATTCAGAGATGTAGCAATCTTCTTGCATCTATTGCAGAATTTCGAGATGAATTGAAATGCATTCTACCCCATTGTTAGAGGAAGTGCACCAGTCTTTCAGAAAGTGCAGCATATGATCATAACACTATTAACACACTTGGATGGGCAGAAGAGTTTTAGCCATCAGATTAATCTCTGTTCTTTTGAGTACTTTGATCCTTCGAACAATATCAACGGGTTCAGAACTGCATCCACATTTTTACCTCTTGTCATGCCAGATATGAACCCCAATGACCTGAAAATGGGGAGCAAAATGTAATTAAGTAGCTTGACAGGGAGACCTGATGGTTGAAGAGAGTTGCAAATCACCATTTACATTCTAAGGATATATTTACCTTTTATCAAATCGTGAAGCAGTGAACTCCATCTTTAATATTAATTTCAAATATCTATGCCAGGAAGAAGATGGTAGAAATATTCGAATTAGTTTATACAAAAGAGGCTCGTAATCTTAGCATAAATTATAGACATGTTCCCCCATTCTTCGATTTTTTAAATTAATTGCTGCAAGGGTGCCAGAGGCTAAAACAAGGATTTGCTACAAGAAAAACAAATTGTATATATATATATATAGGGTGGTTCTAAGGCGGACGTCCGCAATGCTCTTAAAGTGTGGACATCCCTTGTTTTTGCCACGATCAACCGCCGCCGACGGCCCTTCTCCTTACCGAATGGAGGCCAAACCTCAATCTTAAGCTTCTGATTGCCAGTGGAGTCGCTGGCTATAGTTTCCGGCCAACCTTGATTGGTGCTTGAAGTTTCAGGTGATCCTTGTCTAAACCTTTACTAGTTTGGAGGAGATCAATCGAGGTGGCTTCATCTTCATGGAAAATGCAGCTCAGGATGCCTCTACTGTGTGTTCAATAAGAGAAGGGTCGTCGGCGGTGGCTGATCGTGGCAAAAACTAGGGATGTCCGCATTTTAAGAGCATTGCAGACATCCGCCTTAGAACCACCCTCTATATATATATATATATATCCATAATCCTATAGACTAATCGGCCTAAACTCTTCGGGCATATATCATATGCAAGCCTCAGAGATGGATGAAGATTTTCCATGTGACATTGTATTCTAGAGATCAAATATAGGAATATCTGATACATTAAACCTGTCACAAAATCGTGGAGACCTGTGAAAGGCTAAAATAGCTAGTATTTAGCCTAAACTTAACTCTAATTCAAATAAACTTTGACAGACATTTATCAACATGTGAGTTAATCAAACATTCCAAGTTTCCAACTACTGTATATTCATTGGGCCAGCTCATATAAACTATCATGACATAACAGTGGATTTTGGATGACATTAAGTTATCTATTTATTCAGTCCCTCTGGTGGAATCTGCTGATAATTAAGCTCTGGCCTGGGACAAGTACCGGTACAATGATCTCATAAACAGGACGAACAGAGGAAAAAGAATTACGCAGCAAACCAACAAGGAGTTTCTGCTACCAAACAAATTTTCTGGAGCATCGTGAACCTCATCAATCTGCACGAAAGATACAATGTTTAGGTCTATATTTTCACTCAGCTCAAACAAGACTGACAAAAGAGCCACATATTAAACATCATTAATCACTCAGAGTCTGTTGTATGAAGGAGCTAAAGGAACAATTGTTTCAGTCTTATTGAAGTCTGTTGTCTGGTTGTTGAGGTGAGGTTAATAGAACTTCTCCTAGAATTGTGGTTAACCCCACAGGTGGACTACATATAACAACCCATGATGTACAGATTTGATGAAGAAACTATATACACATTTAAATATGCAAACTATCTGTATTCATTTAAAATGTTTGACAATCTCTTCTTGATTATTTAGCAATGTAGATTGATAATCAGCTAGACAGCGACCCATTCCCGGGTTCGTTTTCTTTTAAGAAAAAAAGAGAGAAGAAAATAGCGAGAACTGATACTGCTCGGTCATCCGAAGTATTGTATAGTCAAATAACTAGTTGATTTTGATATGGTTGATTCATTGGCAGAGAACTAAAATCCTGAAGTATTATCCATCATTGGTACCCTGCAATCCAAAAGGGAGGATTCCTGCACTACTTACTATTGGCGAATTTTCAACAAGAAAAACAAGTTCTGTTTAGAAAGAAGGCAAGTTGTAAATAGTTCCTGAACTCTTAGGGTACTCAGACCTGAAGAATGGGCGATGTTTCAGGTAACACTAGAATTCTCCGCACTAGCTAAATGTGGCAAATATAAAGAAACTGATATTGCTTTTATTTCATACTGACTTCAAACTTCCTAAGTGGATATATGAGAGCATGTACGGTAGTGCAAGAGAAAACAATGGAGACAAACTCAGAAAGACCTGCACGGCAGCCTGCATGCTGTAAACTGTATGGTTGAACCGAATTAAGACAACATTGGACAGGCATGCAATACTGATATATAACTCCTTCCCAGTTGGCATAAAAAAAAAACTTTATTATTTTTAGAAAGTAGATACAAAGAGAAAAAAAAAAGTGTTTTTTTTTATAAATAAAATCCAACTTCAAGTACCTGGTTATCCGGTCTTTGTGCTGGAATCACCATATCTTCAATCAATATTTTGGGGATCCATCTGATCTTATTCCAATCTGCACCTTCTCCCACCTTGCACCTGTCCTTCAAGATGTCACTCTCCAAAATGATCAGAGTTTTGAGTGAGGATGGTAGTCTTCCCTCTGGCAAAGACTGAAGCTGAGGGCAACGATTGATGTCTAAACATTGAAGTGCAGTTAGGTACTGAAATGAAGGTATCGTAGCCAATTTCGGACAAGAATCAATGCTAAGGTCTCTGAGGCAAGGCATGTCATTGTCACGTAATCCAGTCCAGCTAATCAATTCTGGCATGTCTCGAAGTGTTAGCGTCTCCAAGGATAAAAAAGCAACTGAGGAACCACAAAACAGATGATCCACAACGTCCAGTGTAGACATATTTTGAATCAGAAGTTTCTTGAGAGCTGGAAGTTGGCCAAGAGAAGGAAGGAGTTCACAAAATGGGCAATTTTCTAAATCAATACTCTCAAGCTTGCTGAATGCTGAGTTGGCTATCCAACTGGGAAATAACAAACCACAGTAACCTGCTACTCGCAGCTCTTTCAACCGAGCATGTGGTTCAAGCCCAGTAAGAACTTCTTGCTGAACCGGTTGCACTAGACCTCTTATTCCATTCCATTCCAACTCCAACCTGTCTATATATTTCTTCTTGTGCAACATAGCAACCTCAGCCTGAACAAAATCTGCTACATTATCAAGATTTGTAATAGAAATAGATCCACGAAGACAGCTCATGTTCTTAAGCTCCTCAATCTGATATCCTTTCTCTTTCCCCACCCTAAATGCATGCAGGGTTTCAAGACTGGTTAACTTCCCAATATCAATTGGCATAGAACTTAGCTGACGGTGTCTGTCAAAGTCAAGATGTCGTAGCTTAATCAAGTCCTTCAAGTTCTCAGGCAAACGAAGAAGCTTAGGACAACTCTTAAGCTTCAATGTTTCTAACCCACATATTGTTGTTATTGGCTTTGGCAACAGTTCAATACGGGTATGACTAAGATTGAGGTAACGAAGATGTATCAAATTTCCAATAGATTCAGGCAATTTAGTGATGGGACTACGGCTCAAATTCAACACCCTCAAGCATCCCAACCTTTCAAAAAACTCATAAGGAACTTCTCCTAGATTGGATGGAAAATTTGGACGCAACATGACTGGCCTTGGAATAGATGGGAACTTAGGAAGCAATGTAAATGTCCTCAACTTCGTATACTTGTAAAACACCTCCAATCTAGGTAGTTGAGTATTTTCATAAAGCAAAGACACATGCCGAGCATTAGAAGACACCAAGCAAGGCATCTTGTCCTCCATACAAAAGCATACGCTGGTTGAAACAAATCTTGCCAAATCATGAATGAGCTCATGCATTTTATACCTCTGCTGATCACCACCAATAGTTGGAACTGGGGAAAAGAAAGACCTCGAGTACAATTCCTCAAAATACTGTCTTCCAACATCTTCAATTGCTCTTGTACCTTGGGACTGAATAAAGCCTTCTGCTGCCCATAGTTGCACCAAATCATCCTTCTCAACTACATGATCACGAGGATAAATAGAACAATAACTGAAACATCTTTTCAGATAAGAAGGCATATTATCATAGCTCAACCATTTGAGGACTGGATAGATTCGTGCTTTATGTCCCTCCAGTTCACAAAACTCATACCTCAACAAAGCATCCCACTCCATCTCTCCCGAATGCAGACAGCTTCCAATCACTTTTGCTACCCATGGAAAGCCTTTGCACTTCTTTGATATTGCTAGGCCATTAGCTTCCAACTTAGTCCGCTGCTCAACAAGATTCCCTCTTTGTTTGATTATTTCCCAACAAGCATTGTCACACATGAAACAAAACAGATACAGTAGCAGATAGAGAAACAAACACAGTAGCAGATCTCTCCTGCCCAAGATCAATAAGCCAACAAAGAAGAAGAACAAACCAGAAACCAGAAAATACACACAGAGATGAACTGAATGGAGACTTTCCTACTCAAAAACAGATTGTACATGGCTGTTCTCTTTCTTGATATTCCCAGACCAGCTAAGCTACTTCTTAAATAAAACAAAGGATAATTCTAGACACATAAGGACTCTAGAGACATCTAGTAAGTGATACAACATATATAATGACACCATATTAAAATACATGTCTACAACATAAACTTTTCAGATTCCAAAAAGGACTTTAAATCAACACTCCCCCTTAAAGTTATTTTTGGAAATCAGCCCCAGCTTTGAACGCAAAAACTCGAATGGACCTTTAGATAGGATCTTTGTGAGAATGTCTGCAACATTGAGCTCACTCCTTACTTCCTTGTTATTGATAGTTCCATCAAGAACCTTCTCCCGAATGAAATGATGTTGAATCTTAATGTGTTTAGTTCTAGCATGGCATACTGGATTATAAGCAAGCTTAATAGCACTTTGATTATCTCCAAACAGATCAGTAGCCTTGTCAATTTGATAATAAACATCCTTGATGAGTCTTCGCAGCCAAACACACTCTTGTGCAGCAAGTGTAGCAGCCTTGTACTCTGCTTCTGTTGTAGATAAAGAGACTGCATCTTGTTTCTTGCTACACCAAGAAACACTTGTATTATTGCAAAAAAATACATAACCAGATGTGGACCTTCCTTCGTCTAAATCTCCACCAAAATCAGCATCTGTATAACCATTCAACAAGAAACCACCACCACTTTTGTAAAAGAGACACAGATCAAGAGTAGAATTGACGTACTTGAGAATCTTCTTGGCTGCTTCTAGATGTGGTTTCCGTGGCTCTTGCAAGTAGCGGCTTACGAGTCCAACTGAAAAAGCAATATCTGGCCTTGTGATTGTCAAATAGAGAAGGCCACCAACAAGGGAACGATAGGACTTAGCATCTGGTAAGAATGATCCTTCATCCCTCCTTAATTTCTCACTTGTGTCAAGAGGAGTAGATCTTTTCTTACTCAGTTTCAGCCCATATTTCTCAATTAGCTTTTTTGCGTAACCTTCTTGTGATAACATAACACCATCCTTCATATTTTTCACTTCCAGGCCAAGGAAATGGCTCAGCTCACCAAGGTTCTTCATATCAAATCGAGTAGATAATTCTGCCCTTAGCTTGGCAATCTCAACTTCATCACTTCCAGTCACTATCATATCATCCACATACAAAAGAACCACCATATGCAAGTCTCCACCCTTCTTAACAAAAAGACTAGAATCCGCCTCAGTAGAATGATAACCACAAAATTGTAAAAACTCAGCAATTTTTCCATACCATGCTCTCGGCGCTTGTTTTAGGCCATACAAGGCTTTCTTGAGTTTACACACATGCCTGGGATGAGCCTCTGATGCGTATCCTATAGGTTGCTCCATGTAAATATCCTTGTCAATATCACCATATAGAAACGCATTTTTAACGTCGAGTTGCCATAGCTTCCAATTTTGAGAAGCTGCCAAGGAAATGACAACACGAACCGAAGTCATCTTGGCAACGGGACTGAAAGTCTCTTCATAGTCTTCTCCATAGCTTTGAGAGAAACCACGTGCCACTAGTCTAGCTTTAAATCTATCTACGCTGCCATCAACCTTCCTCTTCAGCTTGTAAACCCATTTACATGTAACTGGATTCACATGCTCGGGTTTTGGAACAAGATCCCAAGTCTCATTCTTAATAAGAGCATTCATTTCTTCATCCATGGCTTGCCTCCATTGATCACTTGATTTAGCTTCATCATAACAAGTAGGTTCTTCATCATCAATTGGTCCTGAGAAGAAACAGGAATAGGTGCTTGTGAAGTTTTCATCTCGATAACGGGCCGGCTTAATGATAGTTCTTCTTGGTCTTTGATTTGCTACAACACTTGCATAACCATCTTCAGAAGCTCTTTCACCTTCAATCTCTGCTCCATTTCCATAATTAATGCTCCCCCTTTCACCTTGCTGCATATCAGATGAAATCATAGTAGTGCTAGGAACATTTGAGGATGTTGGCAAATCCACAAATTCATAGTCCTGCAACCTTGACTCTCCACTAGCAGCTGCCCCATAATATGAAGTAATCTCATCAAAAACAACATCTCTAGAAACAACGAAGCAGTGAGTTGTTGGATCCATGCACTTCCAACCTTTCTTCCTTTCATCGTAACCGATAAAAATGCATTTTTTTCGCCTTTGCATCCAACTTCCCTCTCCTTGACTCCGGCACATGAACATAGCAAATTGAGCCAAAGACTTTGAAGTGCTTTACACTAGGTTTTTCTCCAAACATCAACTCATAAGGTGTCTTCATATTGTTTGGACTCAAAGGCAACCGATTGATCACATAAGTTGCACACATCATACCCTCTGCCCAAAGAGCTTTAGGTAGGTTTTTAGCATGCAACCAGCTTCTACATGTCTCCGTGAGATGTCTAATTTTCCTTTCAGCAATGTCGTTTTGTTGTGGAGTCTCTGCACATGAAAGTTCCCTTCTTATTCCAAATCTGCGACAAAAAGAGAAGAACTCATTTGAAATAAATTCTCCCCCATTGTCAGTTCGCAGCCGCTTAATCTTCAAGCCTAGAACCCTTTCAACATTTTCTTTGAACTCCTGAAACTTTAAAAAGGCATCTGATTTGTGCTTAATACAATAAACCCATGTATATCTTGAATAATCATCAACAAGTATCATCAAATAACGAAAACCAGAAAATGAAGGAGTTCTAGTAGGACCAAATAAATCACCATGAATGCATTCCAAAGGAGCCTTGCTTCTGGATTTGGAAATTCCGAATGGTAGACGATGAGACTTCCCGAATTGGCACCCTTCACACACTTCTTTGCTGGGAAAAGTTGTCAAACTAGGCAAGCCATTCACTAAGTTCTTTTGAACCATAACTCTCAACTTAAAAAAGTTCACATGCCCCAATCTAGCATGCCACAAAGATGCATTCTCATTGCAGCTCACTTTGTCAATATAAGATGAAGATGCAGACAACACAAATGTGTCTTTTACCCTTCTACCAGTATGCACAACATCTGCCTTTATAAACTTAACATTCCGGAGAAATTTAACATCATGTGGCCCAAACAAAACACTATAACCAGCATCCACAGCATTTGGGACAGAAAAAAGATTTTTCTTCATGCCAGGAACATGAAAAACATTATTTAGGGTGATAGAATCGTTACCTCCATCATTGATGACCACAGTGCCTTCATTCTCAACCTTGTGAACTGTATTGTCTGCTGTCACCATAGCTTCATTTCCAGTGTGTGGTTGTAACATGGAGAGCTTTGATTCATCACCGGTTAAATGATGGCCACAACCGGAGTCCACAATCCAATCATTCTGGAAATTAATTGAAGCCAAGGCATTTTGAGTAGTTGATTCCATCACCGATGACGGGCCACCATTTTGAGTAGTTGATACCATGAAACATTTCCCCCAACTATCTTCATCTTCACCACGACTTGAGTCATGAGGGCCACCATTTTTCCTAGCATAATTCCCTGAATTGAGCTTCATATCACAAAACCTTTTGATATGACCAGGCCTACCACACCGATGACACTTAATCTTCTTCTTGTAATAAGAGGAAGATTCACGAGGTCCATCATTGTCATGCCTCTTAAACTCCTTCTTCTCAAATCTGAAATTCTTCTTTCCATGAGCATAGAGTGCCTCCCCGGTGTTGGAATTGCTTGATAGTGAAATCCCAGCCATTTGTCGTGCTAGAGACTCTTGAGAAGACAACAGATTCTCAAACTCTTCCAAAGACGGTTGTCGATCCCATCCTTGAATTGAAGTGACAAAAGGAGTGTACTCCTTTCTCAGCCCACGAATAATATGCCTTCTCACACGAGCTTCAGAAATAGGTTCATCTGAATCCAATACTGAAATTTCCGAACACAAATTTTTAATCTTCAAGAAGAACTAAGAAATTGAAAGATCACCTTGGCTTGAATTGGCTAGTTCATTCTCCAACATTTGTAGTTGTCCAATGTCCTTCTTGTTGAATAGCCTGTTGAGAGTCTCCCAAATACCATTTGCTGAAGTGCAATTCATAATATGATCGAACAAGGCAGGAGAAATGGATTTCTTTAGTGCAAATTCTGCCTTTGCATTCAATGTTGTCCACTTCTTCAGATCTTCAGCGTTTGCTTCGATGTTCTCCGGCGGAGCTATATTAGATCCACCAACTGATAGAGCGTTGGTTAAAACGTCTATAATAAACCCTGTAAAACATCATCGTTAGTATAGAATAAGCAGGGATCGTTCTTTCCGGAGAATTGAAGGGAACTCTAAACTTTTAGTGTTAACAAATAATGGGGGGTTTGAGATTGATTATTAACTACTAAAATAAAACCTAAATTATTATTTACATGATCGACTTCTCTTTAACAAACTTAAACCAAATTTACCATTACACCACATAATTACAAGTTCGAACCTATCATGCATTCTAATTCAACCAATTACATACTTTTTAGACACCAATACAATTAGAGCCTTAGGGGATCATCTAATCATGCAAGATTTCAATTAACATTTAGATTGACTTAGGGCCTAATCTAAATTTGCATGCAATCAAATTCAATAACACTTAGAGTATAAATCAAATTCAATTACATTTAAGCACCAAATCTTTGTTGGAGACATGTTTCATGTATGGCGTCACCCACCATGGTTTTACATGCAAATTTCCAGAATTTTTACCACTTTTAATCAACACAAACCGAACCTACTTAGGGCATGATTCGATTTGTGTCAATATGGTTGATGAATCTAGCACTCAAACACAATCTTAGGGACTACATCCAAGCACTAAATTCATATGCACATATCTGAAAATTATCTAAAAGTATGAGAAAGATGATTGGAACACAACAATAGAAATACAAACTCATTAATTATAGGAAACCATTAATTTGGTAAAGAACCAAAAATCCAATACAACAATCTGAAAATTTCGATTCTTAATACAAAACAATAATCCCACACAAACATCATACTACAATCTTCATAGACAAAGTATTGTAAAAAATCAAAAACGAACAAACCCGTGGGGAAGAGTTGCGAAAATCACACGTTGTAGGAACCTTGGAGGTGTGTCTTCAATGGTGATTTCGGTGGAGATGGAATTTGTATATGGGGAGAATGGCTTGCTGTTTTGGTAAAGGATGTTTGAGGTAGTATTTTGGTAGAGGTTTGGCTCTTGAATGCAAATGAGAAGTGATGATATTTGAGAGGTGAAACCATGTATATATAGAGGAAAGATGGAGGGTTTAAAATTGCTTCTTTCTTCCTATAATAATGTCATGCTTTAATCCCTAAAACATGGAAAGTTGTATTCCCTAAAACATGGCATGCTTTAATCCCTAAAACATGCCATGTTTTATTCCCTAAAACATGCCATGTTTTATGCCTTTAATGATCATCTTCTATTTAATTGTTGCATGACTTGGCTCCATCTTTTTTTTTTAATTATCTCTTCAATCCAATCTGAAAATAAGAAAATAAAATCATAAGTAAGAGATAATTAGTTTCAAAACCTAACAAGGATTCCTAGTCAAACTAGGACTCTAGACCAATTATGCGTTTTTAACTCATGTAAGCACAAAAATACATCCAATACCGCACAACACTCTTACTACGACTCAATGACTCAATAGTACAATAATAAGGGCTAAGCAAAGTACAAATTGAGGTAAAAACATGTTAAGAACGTCGCACAAAATGCTCCTATCAACTACCCCACACTTGTCTTTTGCTAGTCCCTTAGCAAAATAAAACTAAATGATACACTATTGCCCCTAAATGACTGTCTCAGAATCTCAAAACACATAGTTTTCAAGTTTAAGCATTTGAATGTAAACACATAAATTCCAAGTTTCATAAACATGCTTCATAGTATGAATAAGTCAGATACGAGACAATAAACATTTAACATGTTTAGTCAATTCAATCCTCCTCACAAGGCATACTCTCTTCTTTTCACTCAGATTCATGGTTATCATTCACACATAAGTATATGCAAGAGAAAGGATATTAAGGCATCAAATAACTTGCATATTTCAACAAATGAAAGCACTTTGTGAATAACATAGGAAAACCTCATTTAACAACTAAGTGCACAAATGGACCAAAACCATATGCTCAACTCTTGTGATCATCTCCACAAACCAAGATTTGCTCATTTTAAGAATCATTAGGATCATTAGATAAGGTAAATGTTTAGGTGTAGCTAAAGGCATGGAATATCAAGGAATCACAAAGGTAATCCTATAGACTTAGCAGAGTAAACATCATCCTTATGACACCACACACCATCAGGGGCCGAATATAACAAGTTGAGCACAATCATCATTCTAACCACAAAGTGAACATGGACAAAGGTCAAGTAAAAATTTTTAGACCTTCAATTACAACTCAACTCCAAATCACAAATGAAAGACAACATAACATTTTTTTTTCTTTTCTTGCCGAGTTCATCATTATCTTTTTTTCTTTCTTTTTCTTGTTTTTTTTTTCGGCAATGCTTGCTTAAAAGCTTGTTGATTTTTTTTTTCAAATGTTTTCCACCCCACACTTATTTCATGTATCATCACAACATCATCTCAATAAGAATTCTGCCAAATCTATAGGACAAGGTAGAGGTAACTATACTAAGCATGGTGATAACATAGGTGATGAAGAAAAGGCTCAATGTAGGCTAAAATGTGGTTCAACTAAGGGGTCCCAAACAGGGCACATATAGGGATACATGGTTGTTTGGCTAAAGTGGTGGTATTCCTAGAAATGATCCATAAATCATTTTCAAAATCAGAGCATTTTATGACTTAAATGTTTCAACAATCACAAAAGTGAGTTCTAGTAAATTCTAGAGTCCATTAAAAGCTATGACACATAGTTATTGAATATGCAAAGAATAATGAGGTTCATGAATAATCAGGAAATTTCAAATTACATCTCATGAAAAAAAAAGTACATATAAGCTCAAAAACTCACAGGTTGTTATGGACTTTAAACTAACCAAAACATGTATGTCATAATCAATCAATCCAAATCTCACATGTTCATACCAAATCCACATCATCAATGAAAATTACAATTCAATTCGTATGAAATGCAAAACCATCATCTATGTATTTTAGAGACATAATTATCCTAGACTTTAGGGGCATCCTAAGACTCAATAAAGCAATATTTTTTTTTTATTTGGATTTTTTTTTATCATGACACAAACAATCAATGAACTTGCAACCCTACCCCACACTTAGAAAATTACATTGTCCTCAATGTAAGCTCAATAGTAAGAATGTAATTCACAAGCATAGAATAAGATCACATATCAACACATATACAATTCAACCATAAGAGTGAATGGATTAGAAAATTCAAACTCCCGTAGACGACTCCTCCACAGATACGGTTGAAATGAGTTGCCTCCCATGCAGCGCTTGAGTTTTATAGTCTCTCAGCCTAGACTCTCTCATGTTCATTCTCCGTTAGGCGCATCTCTCACAATTGTCTCCTCATACGTGTGCTCCTCAAATGGCTCATAGTAGGGCTTAAGTCGATGCCCATTCACCTTGAATGTCTTCCCTGTTGTATCACTTTTAATCTCAACTGCACCATGAGCAAACACGTTAGTAACAACAAATGGGCCAACCCAACGCGAACGAAGTTTCCCTGGAAATAACATAAGTCTCGAATGGAATAACAGAACTTTCTGGCCCACTTGGAACTTCTTTCCTCTAATCATTTTGTCATGGTAAGCACGGGTTTTCTCCTTGTAAATCCACGAAGCATCGTAAGCCTCATTCCTAATCTCCTCAAGCTCATTGAGCTGCAACTTTCGATGTAGACCTGCTTCATCCAAGTTCATGTTGAACTTCTTCACCGCCCACCATGCTCTGTGCTCTAACTCCACTGGAAGGTGACATGCCTTCCCATACACCACATCCCAATAGGTGTCTTGTACGCGGTCCTGTAGGCCCATAATGCATCATCCAACCGATCACTCCAATCCTTCCTTGTTGGACCTACAGTTTTCTCCAGAATTCTCTTGATTTCTCTGTTAGACACTTCTGCCATGCCACTTGTCTGAGGATGATATGGTGTCGAAACTTTGTGGGTTACTCCATACTTCTTGAGCAATGCCTCAATTGTCCGGTTGCAGAAATGAGAACCTCCATCACTTATCAAAACACGTGGTACTCCAAACCTGCAAAATATGTTAGTTCTCAAGAAACCTGCAACCACTTTTGAATCATTAAACTTGGTAGACTTTGCCTCCACCCACTTTGACACATAATCAACAGCCAATAAGATATACACGAATCCTCTAGATGAAGGAAATGGACCCATGAAATCTATACCCCACACATCAAAAATTTCGACAGTAATAATAGGAGTAAGGGGCATTTGATCTCTTGGACCAATCTTACATGTCCGTTGACACCTATCACAAGAAACACAAAACATGTATGCATCTTTAAAAATAGTAGGCCAATAAAATCCACATTCAAACACCTTCAAAGCTGTTCTACGAGGCCCAAAATGACCTCCACATGCCTCATTATGACAAAAGTTAAGAATTGACCTATGCTCATTTTCTGGGACACATCTCCTAATGACTTGATCACTACATTGTTTCCATAAATACGGTTCATCCCACATATAATGTCTAGCCATTTTCTTCAATTTAGCCTTATTAGCATGCGAAAGTGTACTAGGAAAAGTCTTAGTAACTAAATAATTGACAATGTCTGCATACCAAGGCACACTTACCTCCATCCCAAAGAGTTGCTCATCTGGGAAAGTCTCACGTAGTGGCTCTCTTTCCTCATCTCGCACGATTCTACTCAAATGATCAGCCACCACATTCTCACTTCCCTTCTTATCTCGAATCTCAAGGTCAAATTCTTGAATCAACAGTATCCACCGGATCAACCTGGGCTTAGCATCTTTTTTAGTCATCAAATATCTTAATGCGGCATGGTCAGAATACACAATAACTTTAGAATGCAAAAGATATGATCGAAATTTTTCTAAAGCAAAGATTACAGCCAGAAGCTCCTTTTCAGTAGTCGAATAATTTATCTGGGCCTCATTAAGAGTCCTAGACGCATAGTAAATTACTGTAGGCTTCTTTTCTCTTCTTTGGCCCAACACTGCCCCAATTGCATAGTCTGAAGCATCGCACATCAATTCGAAGGGCAGGTTCCAATCCGGAGGACAAATGATGGGTGCACTAGTCAACAACTCTTTCAATTTCACAAACGCTTTCTCACATGCATCATCCCATATGAACGACACCTCCTTTTGCAATAGGGTACACATAGGTCTCGCCACCATGGAAAAATCCTTGATGAATCTCCTATAAAATCCTGCATGACCAAGGAAAGAACGAACCTCTCTCACAGTTGTGGGAGAGGGTAAGTGATGCACAATATCAACCTTAGCCTTGTCTACCTCAATACCCTTAGCAGATATAATATGTCCCAAAACTATCCCTTGATTCACCATGAAATGACATTTTTCCCAATTAAGAACAAGGTTAGTTTCTACACACCTTCTCAAGATTAACTCTAAGTTCTCTAAACATGCATCAAAGTTTTTTCCATAAACACTAAAATCATCCATAAAGACCTCAATGATATTTTCGATAAAGTCAGAGAAAATAGCAAGCATACATCGTTGAAATGTACCTGGTGCGTTGCACAAACCAAAAGGCATGCGTCGATAGGCAAAAGTGCCAAATGGACATGTAAATGTCGTCTTCTCTTGATCCTCCGGATGAATGCATATCTGGTTGTACCCACTGTACCCATCTAGAAAACAATAGAACTCGTGTCCAGCTAATCTCTCCAACATCTGGTCCATGAACGGCAAAGGCATGTGATCCTTGCGTGTTGTAGCATTCAACTTCCTATAATCAATGCACATCCTATGACCGGTCACCAACCTCTGGGGTACCAACTCATTCGCCTCATTTTTCACAACAGTCACCCCACTCTTCTTAGGCACAATTTGCACTGGTGAAATCCACCGACTGTCCGAGATAGGATAGATCACTCCACAATCAAGCAGCTTGATCACCTCATCTTTCACGATTTTCATCATTGGTGGGTGCAATCTCCTCTGAGCATCACGTGTAGGCTTGGCGCCATCCTCCAAAAGTATCCTATGAACACAAGTTGTAGGGCTAATCCCCTTGATATCCGCCAAAGTCCATCCAATAGCGATCTTGTTCCTCTTAAGCACATCAATCAATCTAGCTTCTTGCTGCTTACTCAGTGTTGATGACACAATAACTGGTAGAGTATCATTCTTTCCAAGGTACACATACTTCAAATGATCTGGAAGCTCCTTCAAATCTAACTTTGGGGCTTGTACCACAGATGGTAACAATTTATTAGTGGAAATGGGAATTGACAAGAAAGAGGGATACCTTTTGTATGGTTGAGCTTCAAGTTCATTCACTATTTCAAAAATTTTGGGCTCAAAGTTAGCCCACTCCTCTCTTGGGACACGGTCCCCATGCTTGTCAAATCCGGCCCCTTGCTCCATAGCTAATTGCTATGCTTCCAACGTCTCTGACATAACCTGTGCAATAGAATCATCCACAGAATAACACGAGTCAATGTCAGAAACTGGGTACTTCATTACCTCAAAAATGTTGAAGCTGATAACATTTCCATCAAACTCCATCGTCAAACTCCCATTTGCAACATCGATGCATGTCCTTGCAGTTCTCATGAACGGTCTCCCCAAAAGTAGTGGAGTTGTCTCTAATGGTGATATCTCCATGTCTAGCACATAGAAATCTGCAGGAAAAATCAAGTGACTGACCTGCACAAGGACATCCTCAACATACCCCTTAGGGTACTTGTTAGATCGATCTGCTAATTGGATAATCACATTATCATTCTTCAAAGGTCCTAATCCTAGTGATTGATAAACATTATATGGCATGACATTTATCGAAGCACCTAGATCAAGCATAACATTATCAAATAATGTGTTACCAATTTTACATGGGACAGAGAAACTTCCCGGATCCTTCATCTTAGGGGGTAGCTTCCTTTGTATGACAGCTGAAACTGTCTCATTCATCTTCACTACCTTTTCTTCCCTAATTTGTCTTCTTGAAGTGCAAAGCTCCTTAAGAAATTTCGCATATTTAGGGATCTGCTTGATACACTCTAACAATGGAAGGTTAACTTGCACCTTCCTAAAGACCTCTAACACCTCCTCATCAGATTTATCCTTCTTGCTCTTTGCAAACCTAGAAGGGAAAGGTACATACGAAATAGGATTAGTTTTAACTAATTCATTTGAGTTAGCATTTGTACCTTTGTGTGCTTCATGGATCGGCACACTCTCCTTCTTGGAGGTAGATGGATCTTTCTCCAAGACATTCATCATAGTCATCTCGTCACCCTCCTCAAGAACATGGGTTGTTTGGGCCTTCCTAGAAATACTAGGCCGCTCCTTTAGCTCGAGTCCACTCCTTGTCATGATAGCTTGGGCTTGCTCATTCTTTGGGTTAGGTATGACACCACTTGGCAACTTTCCTTGCTCAGAAAAACGGCCCATGAAGTCTACTACCTGACCCATATGCGTTTTTAGCTCCGCAATGTCTTTGCTATTCGCTTGTTGACCCACCACCAAAGTTTGAGTCACGGTATTCAATTGACTTTGTCCAGCAACTAAAGATTTCAACATCTCATCATAATTAGGAGTACTGGCCACGTTGGGAGGTGGAACATTGAGTAGTGGAGCTTGTGGTCTAAACAAACCAGCCGGACGAGGCCCAAATTGCATAGCATTCTGATGTGGCCTTAGTACATTCTCATTATTGGACCACCGAAAGTTTGGATGATCACGTAGGCCAGGGTTGTATGTATTCGAAAATGGATTGTACCTTTGACCTCCTTGATAACCAAGGGCATTGACTTCCTCATACCCTCCACTAGAAGCAACTTGAGGACACTGATCAGTAGGGTGCCCATCCGTACAGATTCCACAAACTTGAGCTCCACTAATCTTCATGAAATGATTCATCATCTTGGACAACTTATCAACCTTGTCCTCTAGAGCAGAGCTTGAACTCGAGTTAGTCTCATGTACTTGCCGTGTAGAACTAGCAGATGTTCCAAATTGTTGGTTGTTCATAGCTCTCTTCTCCAAAAGATCTTTTGCTACTACATTGCTCTTGTCCAAAAACGATCCACCAGCAGCTGAATCAAGGAACTCTCTTTCCATTTGTAGCAATCCTTCATAGAAATATTGAAGCAACATACCTTCTCTAATCCCATGGGCTGGGCATGATGCTACAAGAGATTTGAACCTCTCATAGTAATTGTAGAATGACTCATCTGGTCCTTGCTTGATTCCTGTTATCTGCTTCCTGATGTGTGTCACCCTTGATGAGGGAAAATACTTCGACAAAAACTCATTGACCATTGTTGTCCATGAAGTAATCCTACCAGCAGGTACCTCAAACAACCACTTTTGAGCACGATCCTCCAATGAATAAGGAAACGCTCTCATCTTTACAATCTGAATGTCTGCTCCTCTAGGGCACATAGTCTCACAGTTGAACTGGAACAGAGTGAGATGTTGATTGGGGTCATCTCCTGAGAGTCCATGGAACTTAGGCAAATGATGCAGGAACCCACTCTTCAACTCAAAATCACTCGTCTTGCCCTCCTCTGGAACATGGTACGCTATGTTAGAGGATGATGTCCCCCCAACTGCTCCTTCTACTTGGCCATTTTGCTCTCTGATCGATGCCATTTCTGGTTTTGGAACTAAGTTTTCCTTTGTTCGGCTTTGAACTGTGGGCACTGGATCAAGTAAATCGAAATTCAATTGGCCCAAAGGACATGGACTTGTCAACAATTCTAACTCTGGATCCTCAAAGAACAATGGATTGAGCCTACCACAACTTGATGAACCTGGAAATGGCGAAATAAACCCAAAGTCTCTTTCTTCTTGAAATGAATCTGACTCAATGGAAACGTTATCAAACTGATCTTGAGGCTGAATTCTTTTCAAGCGTGCACTAAACTCTTCGGACCAACCACTAATCTTGGACATTCATGAGCCTGAAAAGAACAATTATTAGTAACTTTACAAAGTATGAAATACAAGTATAAGTAAATACAAACTTTTTTTTCACTTTCATTTTCTTTTCTTTGTTTGTTACTGATTGATTGTTACAAAATCTACAAGTGTAAAGTATTACTAAGTCTAATTGATTTTATTCACACACAATCCTAATATTTAAGGTACGTGGAGCAGAGGAGCTAACTGTGCAATGGACTGAAATAGTCCCAGGTAAGGGTCTTGCTTTATCCGATATACCTTAAAAGTTACAATATCATTTTCTTTTGAAACTATATACATCTATTTATACAAAGTTATTTTCTAAGTTATAAAGTGAGGTGGACGTGCGGCCTAAGTACGTCGTCTAGACACAAACTCATTCCTTTGTTTCAGAAGGCTGGATAGCTAGAATCAGAGATAGTCACAAGGCAGGACTCATTTGTTGGACACCACGGGGGCCACATCCTTGAAAGGATGCTTTCCCAATCGACTCCATCACCGAGATGTATGTCAGTCTATGGGCCTCTGAGATCCAATTTTGTAAACCTTGAACCAGGGTAATGAAAATAGCATGCCCCTTACTCAGCTTGGAATAAATTTGTGTGTTAGACTGCTCGCAAAGTGTTAATAAAAACCGCCCTCAACCCCAAGTGACCTTAGCAAGGTACAAATGGAGGGTTAAGGCTAATATTAACAAAATGGACTTTACCTATTCCGTTCACTTTATAACTTACAATAAACTAAGCATAAATAAACATTTAGTTTCCTTATTCCGTTCACTTTATAACTTACAATAAACTAAGCATAAATAAACATTTAGTTTCCTTAAAAATTATCTAAGTGTAACAAGTATCCTATATGCATACTACAACAAAATTAAAACATTTATCACAAATTTTTTTTTTTTTTTAAAAGTTTAATTTTTACTGTGCGTATTTTACTGTTACCTAGTACTGTTCACATACATTTATTTTTTAATTTTTTTTAATTTACTATTTACTGTACACAAAATTTATTTTTACAAAGATAAAGTTTTTTTTTACTTTTTATTTTTACAATTTATAAGTATTTTTACATTTTTACACTTACAAAAAAAAAGTAAAAAAAAAATTTACAGAGATTTACTTTTTTTTTAGATGTAAAAAAAACTTTTAATTGTTTTTACTGAATGTTACTATTCACCGTACTATTCACATGAATTTATTTTTACAAATATACAATATAGTACAAAATTAACACTTCAAAGAATTGAGATTTTCTCAATTCCCCGGCAACGGCGCCAAAATGATAGAGCGTTTTGTTAAAACGTCTATAATAAACCCTGTAAAACATCATCGTTAGTATAGAATAAGCAGGGATCGTTCTTTCCGGAGAATTGAAGGGAACTCTAAACTTTTAGTGTTAACAAATAATGGGGGGTTTGAGATTGATTATTAACTACTAAAATAAAACCTAAATTATTATTTACATGATCGACTTCTCTTTAACAAACTTAAACCAAATTTACCATTACACCACATAATTACAAGTTCGAACCTATCATGCATTCTAATTCAACCAATTACATACTTTTTAGACACCAATACAATTAGAGCCTTAGGGGATCATCTAATCATGCAAGATTTCAATTAACATTTAGATTGACTTAGGGCCTAATCTAAATTTGCATGCAATCAAATTCAATAACACTTAGAGTATAAATCAAATTCAATTACATTTAAGCACCAAATCTTTGTTGGAGACATGTTTCATGTATGGCGTCACCCACCATGGTTTTACATGCAAATTTCCAGAATTTTTACCACTTTTAATCAACACAAACCGAACCTACTTAGGGCATGATTCGATTTGTGTCAATATGGTTGATGAATCTAGCACTCAAACACAATCTTAGGGACTACATCCAAGCACTAAATTCATATGCACATATCTGAAAATTATCTAAAAGTATGAGAAAGATGATTGGAACACAACAATAGAAATACAAACTCATTAATTATAGGAAACCATTAATTTGGTAAAGAACCAAAAATCCAATACAACAATCTGAAAATTTCGATTCTTAATACAAAACAATAATCCCACACAAACATCATACTACAATCTTCATAGACAAAGTATTGTAAAAAATCAAAAACGAACAAACCCGTGGGGAAGAGTTGCGAAAATCACACGTTGTAGGAACCTTGGAGGTGTGTCTTCAATGGTGATTTCGGTGGAGATGGAATTTGTATATGGGGAGAATGGCTTGCTGTTTTGGTAAAGGATGTTTGAGGTAGTATTTTGGTAGAGGTTTGGCTGTTGAATGCAAATGAGAAGTGATGATATTTGAGAGGTGAAACCATGTATATATAGAGGAAAGATGGAGGGTTTAAAATTCCTTCTTTCTTCCTATAATAATGTCATGCTTTAATCCCTAAAACATGGAAAGTTGTATTCCCTAAAACATGGCATGCTTTAATCCCTAAAACATGCCATGTTTTATTCCCTAAAACATGCCATGTTTTATGCCTTTAATGATCATCTTCTATTTAATTGTTGCATGACTTGGCTCCATCTTTTTTTTTAATTATCTCTTCAATCCAATCTGAAAATAAGAAAATAAAATCATAAGTAAGAGATAATTAGTTTCAAAACCTAACAAGGATTCCTAGTCAAACTAGGACTCTAGACCAATTATGCGTTTTTAACTCATGTAAGCACAAAAATACATCCAATACCGCACAACACTCTTACTACGACTCAATGACTCAATAGTACAATAATAAGGGCTAAGCAAAGTACAAATTGAGGTAAAAACATGTTAAGAACGTCGCACAAAATGCTCCTATCACCAACAACAGCCCATAACTCTTCTCCAACCAAATAGGATTGCATACAAGATTTCCACATCTTGTAATTTGATTGGTTGAGTAGCTCTATGCCAAGGCCGACACTCCGA
This sequence comes from Argentina anserina, assembly GCF_933775445.1. Classification (NCBI taxonomy): domain Eukaryota; kingdom Viridiplantae; phylum Streptophyta; class Magnoliopsida; order Rosales; family Rosaceae; genus Argentina; species Argentina anserina. Next base: position 21,754,461 of record NC_065875.1, read on the forward strand.
CTCGAGGACTCCATCTCTTGCACCAGCACTGGTTAATCTTCAAACACTGATTGATCTTCTTCTCCAAGGGAATGACACAGTACCTACCAGCCCTTGAGGCTCTGATACCATGAAACAAAACAGATACAGTAGCAGATAGAGAAACAAACACAGTAGCAGATCTCTCTTGCCCAAGATCAATAAGCCAACAAAGAAGAAGAACAAACCAGAAACCAGAAAATACACACAGAGATGAACTGAATGGAGACTTTCCTACTCAAAAACAGATTGTACAGGGCTGTTCTCTTTCTTGATATTCCGAGACCAGCTAAGCTACTTCTTAAATAAAACAAAGGATAATTCTAGACACATAAGGACTCTAGAGACATCTAGTAAGTGATACAACATATATAATGACACCATATTAAAATACATGTCTACAACATAAACTTTTCAGATTCCAAAAAGGACTTTAAATCAACAACACAGAGGATCCAAACGATAAGATGTAGAGGCAACAATTGAGGCAGAGATTTCACTTCGGGTAGTCATCATAATCTTGCTCCCCTTCTTTGCACCCCCAAATGGCAACCTGAATTGATCCCAATCACTAAGGTTCTCATCACAGACACCATCTAGTACAAGCAAAAACCTCTTCCCCTTCAATATTTTCTGTAATTCAATCTGAACACAATTCAAACTAAACAGATGAGAATCCTTTCCCCCAGTAGCCGACTCGAGAACAGATTTTGTTATCATGTACAGGCCATAGTCTAAAGAAACAAACACCCACATTTTCAAATCAAATTTCTTATCCACATCTGCATCATTGTAGACGAGTTGTGCAAGTGTTGTTTTCCCAATCCCACCAATCCCCACTATAGCAATTACAGAACATTTGCCCCCTCTTCTTGCACAGTCAACACCAATTTTTTGATCTTATACTTATCTTTATCCCTTCCAAATACACAAGACTCATCAACCAAAGAAGTCGAATTAGGAACGCTCTTAACTCTCAACTGGATGATTTCTGCGGCAGAGTACCTTTCAAGTTCTGTTACTAACTCATCCAGTTTCAGTTGCATGTTTCGAATCTCAGATGGTACGCCAGAATAAAAGGGGATCAATTCATGTACCTTACTCCGACTGCTGACCTCCACTTCCAAACAAGCCAATCTTCCAAGTCCCAAGTCAATCTTGTCCAGCAAATCTTCAGCATCCAAAAAACCATACTGGAGATGCTCAAGCAAATCTGCCGCTGCCTTGTTGATGCAATGTCCCTTCTTGTCTAAATCGTCGACACGAGCTTGAATGTCCGTCAGGGTCCTCTTCAACTTCCTCAGATTGTCGTCGACTCCAGTGAGCAAGTTATTCTTTTGCTCAACGAATTTCGAGACTCTGTCAATAACAACCTGCAGAATTCCCGACGTAATGCCGGTCGATAGTACAAGGGATGCTATCTCCGCCATGCCGAATCTCCAAGAAATGAAGAAGATGAGCGTGTTGGTGTTTAGTGTTTAGTGTTTACTGAGATGAAGCAAAGCTCTGGGCTTTGTCTTTATTCTATAGTTGTGTCGTGTCAGGTCAAGTGGTCAACTTTGGGCAGCTCTTCTTTCGTGCCTTTCCCCTATCTTTAACTTTAATAATCCTATCTCCTCATTCTCACCTATCAATCCTCAGCCGAACAACTCACCTCAGCAGTTTGACTTTAACAATCCCATCTCCCCATTCTCACCTAGAAGAGGAAGATTCGGATGATGGGTAGCAACAAAAATTGAACTGAATCGATTTTTGGTTTGCAAAATCGAATCTTGACGTAGTTGATCTCTGGAAAGAATAAAGTTGGGTTAGACTACCAAACAAGCTTTGCATTATGAGCAATCGGAAACTGTAAGGTATGGATCTCAGCTTTTTTTTGGGTAATGAAGTCTTGCTTTTGTGTTTGCTAATTGATTGTATCTGACTGTGCGACTCATTCCTGCCCACCTTCTTGCTTTCACACTTCTGTAATTCAATACGAACTGTCTCAATTATATGTTTTTTTTCCTTTTCGAATTATCCCTGCAGATTTAAGCTGAGTACTTCAGAAATGTAAAGTCCGGGCGAGACTCAAGAGTTATCGGATTCTTTCCAGAAACTGGTGGATGCAAAGCTTAGTCAGGTTCAAGATGAGCATGAGACTTTGCCTCATCATTTGAAAAGGTTATTCCTGTATTGTTCACTCTTTCCCTCTGGTTATGAATTTAGAATAGATGAGTTGGTTCAGTTATGGATAGCTGAAGGCTTTATAAGAGAGATGCAGAGTGAGAGAATGGAAGATACTGCAACTGAGCATTTCAATTCCTTGGTGAAGGAAGGCTTCTTTGTCTTTTCTAGATGTGATTTCACTCTGGATTTTGATTCATTGCTCTGGGCTCCGGCAGATGATCCCAGCAACTTCTTGTACATGGTAAATCCTAGCAAGCATTCATTATTGGAGGACACCATTTCTTCAGGTAATTATTTCAAAGCAGTGGATGGTAAGTTAGATGGCGCCTCTCAAAAGACTAGACATTTGTCTTTCATTGGTGAGGAGTTTGATGAGATGCCTTTTGGGATTCTTCAAAACTTTAAGGATTTGCGCACACTGCATATGCTCTCTTGTTGTGGGTCTTCCATGAAACACGTCCCTCGTGATTTTTGTTTCACCTTCACGTTCTTGAAAACCTTAAATTTGAGTGGGACATCGATTTCTGAATTGCCTAGTTCCTTTGGGAATGTGAAATCATTAAGATACATTGATGCCTCTCATACACCTATCTCACGGTTACCTGAATCAATAGATTCTCTTCACCATTTACAAACTATAAAGCTTAGAGGTTGCAGACACTTTGTTCAGTTGCCAAAGGGCATGAAGAAGCTGTCAAATCTAAGGCATATTGAGCTTGATATCATCCGGCAATTGGATTCCATGCCTGGACACTTGGGGAACTTGACTAAACAGATTTTGCCAGCATTTCTTGTTGGTAGAGCTGATGGGTGCCGTGTTGGGGAGCTGAAAAATTTGAATGATCTTCACGGGTCATTTAACATTTCAAGGCTCGAAAATGTGTCAAGCAAAGAAGAAGCTGAAGAAGCTGCCTTGTTCGGAAAGAAACGTATTCACAGGTTGGAGCTTCAATGGAGTGAGATGTTTGTTGAGTGTGCTCAGCAAGAGGAAATACTAGAATTCCTTCAACCGCATTCTGGCCTTAAAGAGTTGCAAATACAGCAGTACAGCGGGTCCATACTTCCGAGTTGGATTAGCAATCCCTCTTTCACTGACCTTGTTGCCATTACTCTCTACAGATGCAGAAACTGTAAACTTTTGCCATGTATGGGACAATTACCAGCTCTTAAGTCTCTTTCTATTATAGAGGTCAATGAGGTGAAAGAAATTAATCACCAATTCTTCAGAAAAGGCCTAGCTGATCATGCATTTCCTAAACTTGAGAGACTAGAAGTTGACATCATGCTCAATTTGAGACTGTGGAAGGATGTACAAGTAGGTGGCTTACCTTCTCTTGTTACACTCACTCTGGACTCCTGCCCAGAACTTGTCACACTTCCAGAACCTTTTCTTTTCAAATCTCTCAAGCACTTGGAGCTCAGGTGCTGCCCAAAGCTTATGGTGTTGCCCACCGGTGGACTACCAACTTCACTTGAGTTTTTCTTGCTATTGAATTGCCATGAACTGAAAAGTTGGTGCTTGAAGATTGAACACTGGAGCATGTTCTGTCATGTGCCCGCCATATGGTTTGATCATGAAGAGATAAAGGTACATGAGAAAATTTTTACATTTCTTTTTCAAATGCTTTTCAATAATGCTTGAACAAGAAGGAAGTACTGCCTGTGCTAATCGGAGTAATCTTTGAGGGTGATGTATGGGTTTTTTTATTACTTGTTAGTTATAGACTAGATTAAATCATTGTTCCTTTACCAAAAAAATAAAGATAATTATTATTGTTTGTGAGTGCTTTCACTGAAATATTACAGCTTTCAGTGAAACGTTGTTAATATTCTTATGTCTTATTTTGATCAATCATCTGCGTAAAACGCTGGAATACACCATTTACGAGGAGCTGAAATGGTGTAGTCTGCTAAGAAATTCGAAATATTCTGCTGTATAAAACCTGCTTAGTTGCTACCTTTCATTTAATAATTTGTATGAATTTAACATTTGACTTATTTTGCTCTCTCGCTGATAAGAGCCCACATTCATACCTTGCTTTCCTGAATTTCAACCTCACTTGGCATAGATTTTCTGTTTAATTCTCAGAAGCAAGCTTTGCAATTAGCCTCACTTGCAATAAGTTGATCGCAGTGAGTTTTATTGTGAGATGTTGAACACCATAAAGCACAGAAAATCAAACTTTTGTATTTACACTTGGTGTGACTGGTTATTTAAATTTACTCATGAGTTTGATTAAAAATGATTTAAGGGTTGCCAGAATCATGGAATAAAGACAGAGACTAGAACTTGAAGAGATTAAAAGACTTGTACTAATTTTTTTATTTAGTTAATTAAGTCCTTTTGGTTCCTGGTGTGATTTGTGGATCATCTAGGGACGCTGTGGAATGACAGACTCGTTGACCTTAGCTCAGGTCTCAGCTATGCCAGCGGAAGTGCAAACCTATACCCAGATCTCAACAAATGAACGGGATTGCGGAACGCGACAGGAAAGAGAGTTTGAGTTGCTCTCTCAGAAACATAAAAAATCATCAGATGATTCAGATCTTTCATATTCAGTGGGAATGCAGGTACTATAAGATATTTTACTCTAATTCAGAGCTCTTTCTCTAGCTATGTTTATCGTTTTCCTTTTACATGAATTTAAGTTCATGATCAGGGGTTTTTGGGTAGAGTACGTTATGATCTATTTTCTGCAAAATAACCCTTATGTAAACCAGTGGTACCCTCCACCAAAAGATTTATAAAATTTCAGTTGTTGCATGACAGTGTGTTCTAACAATTCTTTCATCCTGTTTCATGACAGAAAGTTGTGTTCGAGTTGGACATACACGATGACAAGTCCAAGAGGGAAGTCATGAAGACAGTCTCAAGGATCTATGGTATATGTACTACTGCACATACTCTCTTTCTCATCAATGATCGAATTAACCTGATACTTAAGAAAGTCTGATGTGCTTTAAGATCAGGCGATATTAGCTTCTCGTAGCTGGTGTAGCTAACTAGTTTTGTGATGGCAATAAATGAAAATTCAGGGGTAGATTCGATTTCCATGGACATGAAAGACAAGAAGCTGACGGTGGTAGGTAATATTGATATAGTACACTTGTTGACTAAGTTGAGGAAGCTCTGCCACGCTGTGATATTGTCGGTAGGACCAGCGAAGAAGAAAAAGGAGGAAGGGCAAAAGAAAGAGGAACCCAAAAAGGGCGATGAGAAGAAGAAAGATCCCAAAGATGAACCGGTTGAGCATGTCACTCTCTGCGCTTCATACAACCCAAATGGTACGGGTTATAGAATACATACGGATGAGAACCCCAATAGCTGTGTCATCTGCTAATCTAAAGGGTTAGAAAAGATTGAAGCCAAGTTGAATAATGGGTCAGATCGATGATTTTGATATTGTTCTAAGAGAAGCCATATTGTACAGTAGGGGGACTAAGGGCTGAAATGCTTTGTTAGGATCAGCAAAAGAGGGTAAGAAGGCGAAATATCTAGAAGATGAAGAGCTTCTCAAAGTGTACTATTCAAACAGAACACTGATGACTACCTTACTGGCTGCAGTAATAGTCCTTTCGAACCCGTGTCGTCTGATTCACTGAATTGGAGGGTTGGGAAAGGAAATTCCATTCTTAATCCTTTATTGCGTTTGGGATGCAATAGAACCTGTTGCATCTGCTAATTAAGGGCTTGCTTGATCGTTTCCAAACGGACATCATCACATATATGATCCAAGCGATAAGACATAGAGGCAGAGGATCTAAAGGGTTTCATACATACTTTTTTGTTGTGGCTCAAATCCAGGACGTAATGAACTATTTTTTAGGGTGAGAAACACTCTGTGGGGGAATTGATATTCTATTATGTACAGACTATTCTAGCACGTCTCACTCCATCATAGTAGTTGCAAATGTTCTATTCCCTTTCTTGCACAGACGGCACCCTCTTTTCCATAAAGCAGTTTATTATAGGTTCTAGGGTATCCATAATAATTAATAAAACCAGAAGAAAAGTGAAATTGTTAAATTCTCCAACTACCCGAAATTACCCGAGTATATTATTGTTCACCAAACTCTAAATACTATTTGAATGATACTATTATGAAATTGCTAAACAAAACGCGCAACCGGGAACTGAGGATTCCGCGAATGATAGGAAGAACAATTGATGCAGTCGCCCACGTTCTCCACATGTACGCATGTCATTGTTTAATTGGTGTGGATGGCCACTAGGCCGCCATGTGATATGGAGCACTGAAAAATTTCTCGTCTTACTACATATCTTCAAAGTTTCAACTCATATATTACCAATTTTTGTAACAAAAAAAACATATATTAACAATTTACACTCTTACATACGGCAATAGAAAAAACAAAATAAATAAAAATCCTTATTATTTTGCTGAGTTGCTGAAGATAAAACAATGCATTACTTTATCAAATCAACAACTATAAAGTATGAGCATAAATCATCTGAAGAGAACCTGCAGAGTTTACATTGACGCAGTTGAGGTTAAATCTAAACATGTGTAGGTGAAGCCTCATCAAACGGCCTGGTTACAGAATCTCGTTTTCCTCTTTCGCTCCGGCTATTCTCAGCAAACTTCACGCTTGCATAGTGATAACCTTTCTCCTTCTCCTTTGTGCTCCATTCAGACATGTAGTAGTCTTCTTCGGTTGAACCCTTGCCGGATGATGGACCGAAAAACATTCCACCCCATTGTGGGAAGTGTATCAGAGCCATTGGGAGAGTGCAACATATGATCATAATCCCCATTAGAGTGATCCCGGTCTCTTTGGAGTACTCGGATCCTTTGAAGAATATCAATTGGGTCAGAACTGCACCCACATTCCCACCACCTCCTGTCATACCAGAGATAAGGCCCAATGACCTGGAAAAGGGGGGAGATAAAAAAATGTAATTAACTAGGCTTGAAAGTGAGTGATGACAATCTTATCATAGAGATATCAATGAATTGGTCAAAGTTTTCACACAAGATGAAAATGAATGAACAACTACAATATTGAAACTGTTACACATGCTTTTTATTACATTATAACATGTTCAATGCTTTACTGTCATAATCTTGTACTTTTCAAAACTTTGATTTTCTGGAAGACTAATGAGTAATAAGTTTGATCAGTCGCATAATTCTACACTTTCCAACAGTCAAACTTCCCAGCTGATGGGACTTCCAGGCTTTAATGTTTAATTGAAAATGACATTCCAACAATAAAAATCTCAGCAGTTTTCCATGGGCGAATGAACACATGAACCCAAGAAAGAACTTAGCAATGGTGTCTGAAACAATGATCATAGTAGTAGAAGAAATCCAATGCTAATTAATTAAATTATAGAGATGAAAGCTTTGGTAAGAAACATACCTTCTGGAAACAAAAGGAACCACCCCAAAGGTAAGGCCACAAGCACCTTGGCAGAACAAGGAGAACAAAATCATGACGACAACAGAACCACTCAAAGAGCTAACCTGCCCCAGAATCACACACAAAACACCCCCAAACATCTGAACCAGAAACAAAGTCCACAGCCTCCCTCTCATCCCAAACCTCTTCGAAACCACATCGGAAAGAATCCCACCTCCAGGCCTGGAAACAATGTTAGCCAATCCGAAAGTCGCCGCAATGATCCCGGCGGTGTGAAGTTTCAGATTGAATCTGTCGTAGAAGTACTCTGCTATAATATTATCCACAGTGAGCTCAACTCCAAAGCAATAGCCATAAGTCAATGCCAGAATCCACCCTCTGTAATTTGTAATTCCATGCCAGAGCACATTCGCGAACTTGTCTTTGGGTTTGTCACCGGACTTCTCCAACCGGTAGTAGTTGCCGTCCGGCAAGTCCTGCCCGAACAGAAGAATTGCGAATGCTGAAAGCATCTGAAACAGAGCAGGGATTTGGAAAGCAATTCTCCAAGCGAAGAACTTGGTTGCACCAATGTCACGGATAAGGCCAAACACAAGTGGCATGATCAGCTGTGTTGCACCGCCTCCCAAGTTGCCCCAACCGCCGGCGACTCCGTTGGCGGTGCCGACGACGGTGGCGGAGAACATGGAGCTCATCCAGAACTGGGTGGAGACGAAGGTGGCCAGAGAGAATCCCACGAAGAAACGCAAGAGGAGAAAAGAAATGGGAGAGGAGGCCATGGAGAACAAGAACACAGCCGGCGCCGTCAAGAGAATAAGGCAAGCGGAGGCGAGGCGGGGGCCGAACAAGTCGCAGGCGGTTCCCATGGCGAGCCTGGCGAAGACTGCGCCGGAGACGGAGGCTATTCCGGCATTCCCGATGTCTGTGGCGGTGAGGTTGAGGTTGTCCCTGATAATAGGCATTAGAGGAGGTGCGGCGAAAGTAGACACGAAACAGAGGAAGAAGGAGAACCAAGACAAGTGAAATGCTCGCATGTGAGGCTTGGCAAATGAGAAGAGCCAGAACTCTGTGGCCTTGTGGTCTGAGTCCACAGGCAGAGCAAACTTCTGGGGCTGTGGATTGGACTCCATCACTGTAGTGCCTGCTTCAACTTCCATCTCCCTTTTGGTTTGAAGAAGAAGAAGAAGAAGAAGACTTATGTAGCTAGCTCTGTACTCAGTGAGTCAGTGACAAAAGTGGGCCGATATATGCCTTACTGAAGATGCATACAAAATGAACTTGGCTAGGTATTTATGGAGTTTGGCGTAGAGTTAAAAATAGCGGTTTCGACAAACGCGAATGACCTTGTGTAAGTTCGGAGAGGCAGAGATGACGAGTCTGTGTAAGTCGACCGCCGAGTCCCAACCCTTCACTGCGGCTGAAGGATCAAGAGGGAGTTGACGTGGGAGGTAGTAGTAGTTGTGAGGAAGTGTATTTGAATGGAGTTAAATTTGATCGTAACGTTCCGAAAAAAAATTCTAGTATAGTATACATCAATGTATGCTATACATCTCACATTCGACGGTTAATATTGTTTTGTGAGTGGGGTCAGAAAAATAATATCAGTTGTCAATCATTTGATGTAAGATGTATAACATACATTAATGTATAATAGATTAACTCGTAACATTCTGATTTGGTGGTATATATGAAACTATGAACTAGTTCACGTACGCTAGAGACATTGGAATATAAGGGAATAATAAGACAATAAGTTGGGGATTCGAGCATTGACCTGGAGGCTTGGAGGGGTTGTTAGATACAGGGAACTGAGGGAAGCTTGAATCAGGCTTGATCTATCAAGTCAGCAGTTATGTATGTATAACGAAATGAGATTCGATTAGGATAATATGTGTGTCCGTTAGTATATTGTTAATGAATAGAAACTCAATCAAGAAAATAATTAACGAAGTCAGCACGTCTGTTTGTATGAATGAAAAGAAACTCAATCACCATCTAAATAATCAATGAAATTAATGTCTATACATATGAATTGAAAAAGAATCAATCAAATTTACATAATTAATGAAATCAGCACGTCCCATTCAAACAAAAAAGCAATCAGTTTGTCCGTGAATATGAAAGAGAGGAAACTCAATCGGTATTGAAACAATCCATGAAATCAGTGTGGCACGATAGGGACACAAATGATCCAAAGTTTTGAAACTTAGATACCAACATCACTAGCCATACCACCTCACACTTTTTTAGATCGATATCACATGCATCATAGTGATCCAACCTTATATATCATAGCTACGCTAATTTATGAAAAGTTGGATAGATAGTAACTTTCTAACCACTCGCTACATAATTACATATTATTATTGGACGTACATTTAAACAAGTTGACATTCATGTATTAGTAACTTAGTAAGAAAGAATATCTAACGAGAGGCGTACGGAACTTAAGAATCTGGTAACGCTAAGCAAAATTAAGAAATGTATCTGCTTACGACTATCAGACATAAGAATCATTTTCATATGATGAGTCCTCTATTTGGCTTCTCGATATACACACGGGTTAAGCCACATGAGTGTGCCTGATTCTTTGCGCGCAGGAATATCCCAAGTCAACCATTCGGGGTTCCCTCAACACAAGAACATGAATATTCCGAAATGACTGCTGGGTGCTTAAACTTACTGGGGTTGAAAATACCAAATATCTGTGAGGTCTAATTCTCTTCATTCAGAACAAAAAAAAACCCTCAATGCTCAAAGTGGATGCCATAATCACCATTCCATTTAACCCTAATTGTTGACTGGAAATTTTGTAGGTATGTTAGTGAGACCGTTTTTAAGGTGAATTTGCTTTAATTTGCAACATTTACCACTACCGCAATTATTACCGTAATCTATATCATATTCGGTCCGTTTAAGTAACTTGCTTATTGGTACTTGGTAGACAACTGGTACTTTCTCTGGATGGTGTATCATGAACAGGGCAACTCCAGTTTGCGGAATACTGTATATCACACGTACTGCTCTAATTCTATGAAGAATCGATAACCAGTTTATCACTGGCCATCTAGGGTTTGCAAGTGATCGATAAGGCGTTAATGCGATTTCAAGAGACACGCATAAAAAATTAACACAATTAAGAACGAACGGATCGATCAAATGTCACTTAAATCATGATCGATCCACCAACAGTAAACAATACTAAGATTTGGAAGATATATAAAAAGGTAAACACTACCAGATAGAAAATAATTAAGGTCATGCATACATAGTAGGTTTCTCCAACTTTCGACGTTACGTACGAAAATTAGGGAGGGATGTACGGTTAAATTTGCATGCTTAATAAGAATGAAAAGCTAGCCACTTGAATCTCATCTCAGCATGCTAGTTTTTCCTCTCTAACCAAGCATTACTTGAAGTCGACCGATCGATCAATATGAGCACTAGAGATTTAAGAATGCTAATTGAAATAGCTTGCCAACCCGGTTGATTGGATATTCCACAAACATCCGGCGTCTAGTGAGGCTCATCTGATTTGCTTCAATTGCTTGTGATTTCTGCCTGAATTGCGGCATATTTAACGGAGAGGTGTATATATGAAGTTGTAGACACATGAAATTTAATAAAATAAATCATCTTCATTAAATGATTAAATCGACTAAGAGCCCGACAAAATTGCATACGTGGTCCAAAAATCAACAAAGTTAGTGTGGATCTGAATAAAACTCGTATCAGCACATAAACGTATGATCGTAATCGAAGCTACGTGATTCCGATTTAAATCGAAAAAATGAATGTCATTGACGATTTGAAATGGTAATCGGACATTTGATTAGATTAATAAATTCCTTACCGGTTATAATTAACTCAATTATTTTCTGCTTAATTTAGTTATGAGAATAACTAATTTTAAATTAATCAGAAAATACATATTGATTTAATTATACAATTAAATAAATTTATTATTTTAGTGTCGTTAAAATATTCTATAAAATAGAAGCATTGACACTATAAATATCCCTTCCAACATGAAGAGAATGAGACTTGAGAAGAAGAGAGAAAATCACTTGAGCAATATCACTCACAAGAAATCTTGAAGTCTCCCAAGTCCACGAAGAATCATCAAGCTGTCAAATCGATCGTTCTTCATCAAGTCCAAATCCGAACTCAAGTCCACGAAGAATCATCAAGCTACCAAATCGTTCGTTCTTCATCAAATCCAAATCCAAATCCAAATCAAACTCAAATTCTCAAGATCAAGTGCACGCAATGGTCTAAATATCGTTTTCGGCATCGTATCGGTCGAGAGGTAAAACGATATATCGAGGGATATATCGGTTTTATCGGATTTGCTTATTTTCAATAAAATTTATAAAATTATACTTCAATATGTACCAAATAACCTAAAAAAACGGTACTAAGTAAACTAAAGAAAATAAATACTTGATTTAATGACAATTAAAATACACAAACGACATCTAATAATAAAAATAGGTATTTAAGAATGATTATTTAGACTTGAAATTCATCATATATATTTAAAATTTATATAAATTAAAAATAGATATGAAAAAATGAAAAAAAAAAATAAGTTTTTCAAAAAAAGAGAGTAAATAAATATTAAAAAATTAAACAAAAAATGAAAAAATAATAAAAAAATCAAAGTTTGACCGATATTTGACCGTTGACCATCATTTTTGCGTTGACCGATATGCTCTTATCGTATCAGATTCGAAATATCAGCGATATATCGGCGATATCGCCGATATTTCAAACAGAGAGTGCACGTCACCCTTTAACTAAGTTACATACGGAGATAGAATCAGAGGAGTTCACAAAGATTGTAACATCGCGCTTGATTATCAATAAATCACATTTTATTTGTACACGTGTCTGCACTCTTATTTATTTTCAGATTCTCATTCTTACACTTAATGGATAACAAAATATATCTCGTCGATTCTTTGCCAGATGAAACGACCGTGCCATTAGCACAATGTTCTGGACTAATAGTCTTGACGACTAACAGTCAATAGCACCAAAAAAAGTTCATCCTCAAATCCAAACTATTTGTTTCTATGCACATACGAAGCCCCCACACGTAACGTGGTGTTGAGAAAGAGACGGACAATAATGAATTGGCAATAATGTATATCCACCCAAGAAACGCAAACTGCACAAGCAAACTTTTCGCTCAAGAGAAGCTACTCCCGACTTCTCTACCCTTTTGGGCATATGGCCTGCCGAGCACAATAGCCCTTTGGGCTTCATACTATATTTTCTTTTCCTTTTTCCTATTTCATTATTTAAATGTTTTTATTTATAACGATATTTCACGTGCTCGTATAGGTAAAATCATTGCTCGTCGTACTATGGTGATGACATTCATGTCGAGATGGACGATACTTTTGTCATCTACATACGATTTCGATCGTATCCTCCCAAGATTTTTATGTCATCTGACGAAGATCGAAAAGGAATTCATCAAGCAACTTCATGCATGACGATCGATTTACAGAGCACTTTAATTATATGCGGTCTATTTAGCAGACCAACAAGTATGTTTTTCTTAAAGTTGCTGCTTTTGAACATATATATATATATATATATAAATTATCGGGCGCTATTAGCCTTTTTCCTGTCTTCTTTTCCGGCCTTTCTTATAACGCCGATGAGACCAAAGAGGGATATGATTCCCCTCTTGGTCGACGTTTTTCGTGTGACGGTCCTGGGGGAGTCACGTTATTATTTAAAGGGAAGAAATCGATTTCGTTTGGTTGTCTGAGTACACCGCTGTTTTGGGTGCGATCATGAGAATCGCCGATATGCATCGATTATTTTGTGACCATATACATCACAACCCTTCTAATTCCGGTTACATACTTGAATATTTCGATTATTCGAAACTAATACAACCCTCGTTTCTCATGGATGCGTCGCCATCGCGACTGTTATTTGAATGTTTGAGTTTTCTTAAACTCATGTCTATAAACGATAATCCCAAGGTCTACGTACTCATTTATTTGAGTCAAAATTCATTACTCTGAAGCAGCACTATTTGCTGATAAAAGATCCCAAAAATAACGAATTCTATGGGACACACTTCAAGTAATTTAATGAACGTCTATGACGTTGTATTATCAGAGTTAACCTTGATACATACTCCACATCCAAGAAACGCATGCCATTTTTGGCACCTGTATCTATTTCTTGAGGGAATTTTGGAGATGGAAAAGTAACATTCTTCCATTCTCAAGTAAGAAAACATTTTTTAGCCTCAGGCTAAGGCTCCGCCCGATCCGATATGCAAGATTTTGTTGCTACGGACTTTTGATTAGTCAATCTATTTTGACTATGTTTTCTGCTTACTATTTTTCAAGTATGACGTTGGCATTGCCATGTTTCTTGCTCGACTTTAGCTTAAGTCGTCTATTGGAATTGGAAGTTTGGTTGTGTTGTATTAAATATGGGCATATTCTATAAAATTTCTCGTATTTCTTGTTTACAAGATTAACTCGTGAGAATTTTATTTGCATTGGCTTAGCATGCATGGTCAACGTTTGTAACTCACGTGGTTTTTAAATTGGCTGTTTTTGGGTTACATAGGACCCAATAGCACTACATTGTGATTTTGGACCTTGAAATTTAGAAAACGGACCTTGGAACGTCAAAATTGACGTCGTTTTCCCCGGTTACTGTTCCGGCGTTTCCGGAACGTTTTCCGGCGTATTCGCCGCCTTCCGGCCATATTCCGGCGTTTCCGGCACCGTCATCCGGTTCCTGACGGCGTCCCCTGTCGGACCTGAATTTCTGGCCTCCATACCGGTCAGTTTCCCTGCAATCGTTGCCGCCGGCGAGTTTTTCCGACGATTTTTTCGTCGTTTCTCGTCATTTTTCCGGTATATTTCAACGGTCCTTGCTGCCACGTTTTCCTAGTCTAAATCTCATCCGGTTTTGAGTTATTTTGACATGGTTTTCCGGTTATTTTTCGGTTTTCTCCAAGTCGTTTCATAGCTCAAACGATTTTATTATTATTGGTGACCACCCGCACCAATTGGATGGTTTTTACCACCCAAATTGTTTGGTATTCAACTGCTTCAATACCATGTTTTTCTAACTCTTAAGTTGAAGAATGTAGTTCTATTGCCATGTGATACACTCGATGGGATTGCACATTTGTTTCAATCCCCCTCTTACAATATCCTATGGCGTATTGTCTAGAGAAGTTCACCGCGTCATTGACTCTCTTAATCTTCATTTTGAGAATGTCTCGCCGTGAAATCGAGTGTCTTGCTAATTGCGTAACCACCCACACTGTCCTATGGCGCAGGTAGTTGTTTTACTGATCTCGTGCGGAGATTGTGTTTTATATCTTCGTGTCTTGCTAAGTTTTAAAAGGCCATATATGCCAATGATTGATTTTCATCTTGATATTTGTGTTAAGAATATATAGGAATAAATCTGTCAAATTTCATTGACAGTAGCTTTTTCAAGCTTAGACAGTAGCTTTGTTAGCATGTGGACATAGTTTTGCTTGCCTGCAGCAGTAGCTTTATGTAACTCAAGATTCTTTGAATCATGGGTTTGGTTTTGCTGTCTCCTCAGTTTTGACATGATCATTTTTTTGGGTCATTTTGAACAAGATCTGATGATTCGAGTTGTTTACAATTCACATGATCATTTATTTTTCATGTTCATGAAGCGATTGGAGGATCACCTCACCTGTGCTCCACACGGTGAGGCCGTGCCTATCCGTGCCATGCACGATGAGGCCGAGCCTACCCTTCTCGGTGGCTCTATGGCATTTAAGCCGTCGATGGCGGCATCCCATCCTTCACAGGAGCTTGTAATGCCTCCCGTGTTTTCTAATGCCTATATGGCAATCTCTGATGCCCATCGCTCATTTTGCAAAGCTTATTCTTTTGCTAGATTTCAAGGAAGTCCTTATTTGCTAAGGCTCCAACCGAGAACATTTCATTCTTACGAAGTATTTAAGGTGACATTAGTGGACCCTATCCAACTGAATACGGACATTTTTCGGTATTTTTATGGTATAGGTTAAGAGCATCGACGCGTTGGTCACACGTCGCTTTGCTATCCACAAGAAACACTGCATTTGCTAAAGTTTTTAGCTATAATCATGATCCTAAGGGCTCACCACCTTTCCTATCCTCTCAAATATATTTGAATGGATACCGTTGGAGAGTTCACCCCCACGACTTTGATGATTTCGTTTTGCATGTCTACTGGGATCGTCGTTGAACATATTATTCCTCATGTTCATTCACTGCACGATCTAGCAGAGCTCGGACTTGATTATGGGTACTAACCTGCCGATTTTTGCATGGGGATATGTAATGATGTTGCATGCAACGACACTTATTCGTTTCAGACCCACAACTTGCCAAGCGTTTAGTGCGTACCAGATGGTTACTGGATACGATCCCAACGTTCTTTTCATTAAACGCCTATTTGGTTAAAGTTGTTTATGTGCCTCTATTGTAGTTATCTCAATGGGTCTACTTAAAACGATTAAGTATCCTGGTTAGTTATGATTTATGAATCACCAACACTTGTCCGCTATTTCCAATCTACAACCGTTGATCTCTATCCTGCGATATTAGCAGACGGTCACTTTGATGAGACATACTTCCCGTCGTTAGGGGGAGATATGGAATGCTCCCATTCCGGTTTTAACGCCAGAAATTGACGTGGTGTGGCACTATGTCTCATTAAGATCCCGCACTACTCAAAGTGAGTAAATGTGCAACGCATTATCTACCTCTAGAAAGTCAAAGATTCGATGCTCAATGACTTTACTGATATTGCAAAAGTGACGAGATCGCACATAAATGATGTGATGTGCCGGTAAGGTTGGAACTCTCAGAATATGAGAGAATTTCATATGACCTGGTCCTAGCACCGTTGGCACCATCCATGACAGTGGGAAGGAAGCCGGCGATGGCACCATCGTACGTTGTGGTGTTGTCAGCGCCCGTGGTATTGCACCACAAAACAAGGGCGGCAAATGCAAAGATGGACTAGTAAGGGTCATAGCTTCGGTCTTGGATCCTGCCTAGATGAGGGGGAGACCATTATTCTCTGGAATCAAAACCAGAAAGAAGCGAAGTGCGTAGGCACAAGTATTTCCCCCATCATCAAGAGATATTCTCTAAACATGTGTATTAACTAAGTTTCTATGGGACGCTACAGACTCCTTTTGTTGATGTTAGAGAAGAATAGAATTCTCACAAATTGATCGTATACTGCGCGCGCATGTGTTTAATGGATTGATCTCCCATGATTGATGATGTATTCGCTTATGCTGTTATTCCGTTGTAAAGTATCAACGATGAGCAACTTGACCGAAGTGGAAAGAATCAATACAGGCTGAACTAGACTTGTTATGTTGGTCGTTGTTCGTAAGTGTAATGAGAAAGATGAAGTCATGCGATATATGCAGGACTTATGGTGCAAACATTGTCTCATTATCCTAGTATTGACTACGATGAGTTATATTCTCTCGTTATGGACATAATTGCTTTCCGCTACTTGATCAGTAGTAGTGTCCATGAATACTGATTTGCAGCATATGATAGTGGTCATAGAATATCTGTAAAGGGATCTTGACGCATATATGAGAGTGCCCGAGGGACTTTAAATGCCTCCAGACCACGGAGAGCTTATGTAATCAGATTGCGACATTCGAGAGAACGTAGTACAATCGGTTGCAAGAACTCATACTCATATGTGTTCATATGAAAGCTAATTCTTGATTCTCTATTCCGTCTAAGTATAGATGATGAAGAGATTCAGTGAGCTATACATTCATACATGTTAGTGTTGTTGGGACACTATTTCTTTCATTATGACGTGATTAACTATGCGCCTATGCATCGTCATTGGACTTGCATTGCTTCTTTGACATGGGTTTAGTTCTACACTTAGTGAACCAACACAAATCCTATCCACACCAATGCCGCCAGCAGCTCCAGCAACATCAACATACGCCTTGGTATAGCAGTTGTAAAGGATACGTATGGTTCCGCTTCGGACCAAAATGAGTCCTTCATTGGTCCATTCCCCCATTCTTTTTGCGAAAGGCACATTGAATGTGACAAATCAGAATCTGTCCAGTTTCGTAGGTCAACTTCAACGAGACCTACAGGACAGTTCGCTCAATGAAATATGGTCAAATTAGTACCGTTGGAAGGTTCTATGTGTCTACTTTCCAGAGGTACCAACCATTTGTTCATAGCTATCATATTGAGTAAGTTATGGCCGTTTTAGCAAAGTAGGACAGTTCTGTCCGGAAATTTGCAAGTCAGTCAACTTCGACAGAGCATTGTGAACTGCTCCGATCGGATTAGGTTATGAACCTTATGTCACTGGAAATCCACGGGTGCCTATTTTTCAGAACATTTTACGGTTCGCTGATACTTATTATGACGAAGAAGTTATGGCCGTTTAAGTGAGTGAAGGTCATTCTACCCGAGAATCTGATTTTCATTGCAAACTCTTGTTTTGAGTTGTTATACAATCTTGTTTCCTAAGATATATGTTTGGCTAAGTATAGCATGTATGATCTAAGAATGTGTGGCTAGATTAATGATTAATCATTAGCCCAAGACTACGTTTGAGAAGCATGTAATGAACGTTGTATACCTTGTTCTTTGTATTCCATGATTATGGCACTAGTCAGGGGGAGTTGTTTCGTAGACTTTAGGGGGAGTCTACCTCACAAGATGCTATGAAATGTAGACGGTGCATTGTGCTCTTTTTCCCTTCGATCAAGCTTTTGTTTTTATCTAAGAGGTTTTTATTTTGCTTGACAAGGTTTTTACCGAGGCAACGATGTGTGCACCATGCAACCTAGGCATGCGACACAAGGGAGTGTTCCGGGAGAATTATTATTCTACCCTTGTGTGTCTTAGCCTAATAGGTTTCCTGTTAGGAGATAGATTAGCATCTCCGTAATATATTAGGACTCCAAATCCTACGGGATTGTGGTTTTGTAATGCCTATATATAGACCCACATATCATTCAATAATACACAATTATTTCATCCTGAAACAAAACAAGATATATATGATAAAAACACAACTATCAACGAATCAAACAAAGTGAAAATCTTCTACAGGAGGAAATAACAATAGTATGACACATAATCATTACATATACAAATTGAATCGCTTCGAGAGACATATACATCACTATATTAGCGATCCAATAAAAGTTTGATGATTAAGTGTTTGAAAATTATGTTTCCACAATTAGAACAACAGCGGACTTTCTACAAACAATCAACAACCTTATATTTAGTTAATTATCAGATTCCTACCTTTATATCATAGGTCAAAGTGTCATACGTTAATTTTTTCAAAAGAAGATAAGTAATCATGTCTTTTTTTATTTTTTGTTTTAGGTTTTGTGTATATAAGATTGAAATTGGTGTATGATTGAATTTAAAGGGTGCTTGCAATACTGCCAGCTATCCGTGCGTGGAGCGCCCATCTGTGCTCCGGATCTGACAACAAGAATTTTGCTGGTCAGTCGTGGGATATCCAAAACTAGTATGATGAAGATTTCTCTCTCACCAGTTCTTTCCAATACAAAAAAATACGAACAAATGAGACAAAATAAATGTGACATTTAGTGATGTGGTCATAAAAAAAACACACAATTTATATAAATGTGATTTTTTAATTATAATTATTATTATTATTATAATTTAAAAGTCACATTTATATGAGATATGTGACTGTATGAATGATTTTGAAATGACCACATCACTAAATGCTACATTTGTGTCGCATTGTTTGTATCATTTGTTAATATTTTTTTGTAGTGATTTTGAAATGATCACATCACTAAAAGCCACATTTGTGTCACATTGTTTGTGTCATTTGTTAATATCTTTTTGTAGTGTTATAACTATATATTTTGGTTCGATTTTTTCCCAATGATTTTCATTCTCATTCGATGATGACTAAAGTTTAGTAGGATAATGTTATGTGATCAAATTGATGCCATGAAAAAAATGCCCCAAACTCCTGAAATACAGTCATTTTTGTATCAAACAATTGAAATGCTACAAGCATCTCAGCCCCATTATCCCATAGTACCGAAATGGGATCTTTATAAGAAAGAATTACTTCTACTAAAGAGAGGTCCATTACTTCTATTCATGCATTATTTTGCATTGGTCTCTTTCATTAACTGATATAAATATCCGCTAATCTACCATATTTTTTCTTGATAGAAAGATAAAAAGATGGCTCCATGTGTTCATTAGGTGACATAGTTAATCGAGTAGCTCTAGAAGCATGTGTACAAGCTCGTAATGAGGGACTTGATCTTGCTCGTGAGGGTAATGAAATTATTCGTGAGGCTTGTAAATGGAGTCATGATCGGGTCATGTAGGAACAAGGTTCAAGTCTACCGGTCTGTTGTAATTTGGAGCTAGCTAGCTAGGTCTTGGTTGAAAGCTTTCAGCTGCTTCCAACAGTTGTTGTATATCATAAATCATCAACTGGAATCAAGCCTTGACATAGGATCAGTTCAGGCTATATTGTAGATTTGATGTGAATGCATATCAGTTCTGATTTGGTGTAATTGCTCTTTATTTTCTCATTGTAACAGTAGCACTAATTATTATTTTTTGTTACAATCGGTGTAACAGTAGCACTAATTTAGCATAGTTGCTGCTATATAATCTGAATACTTGTAATTAGAAAGTCAATGGAAAATCATATTTTACAATAGTACTAGCTAGTTAAACATGAACTGCAGGTGGAACCTCATCAGAGGTCCTGATTTTACCCTTTCGCTTCTGCTGTTCTCAGCAGAGTTGTCGCGCTCGCTTGCGCGATGAAAACCTTTCTCCGGCCTGTTCCACTGAATTCCATTCGGACAAGTAGAACTCTTCTTCAGTGGCCCTGTTTTTGGATGATGCACCACTCAGCATTCCACCCCATTGCGGGCGGGAAATGTATTAGGGTCAGTACGTGGTGTATCAATCATCATACTGAGACATCAATACACAAATACTAGTCACATAAATTCAATGGAAAAATTATCTATGTATCTTCTGGAAATAGACGGAACCACTCCAAATGTAAGCCCACAAGGAGAACAAAATCATGTCAGCAATAGAAGCCTTCACATAGCTAACTCACCCTAGAATCAAACAGTACACACCCCCTACTTAAGTTTGCACCACCCACAAAGTCCAGTAGTCCATAGCAGCCTCCCCCTCATCCCAAACCTCCTCGCCATCATATCCGATATAACCCCTCCGGCCTGTCAATCTAGAAACAATATTGGCTAACCCAAAAGTCGCTGCTATATCTCAGTAGTGTGGAGCTTGAGACTGAATGTGTCGTAGAAATATTCAGCAATATATGATATTATCCACAGTGACTTATATATGGTCAGTGCAAGAATCCACCCTCTATACGTGATTTTTAATCCTGTGCCAGATGAAACTCGATCGAGAACTTGTCCTTCGGCTTTCACAATAACCCTTGTCCTTCGGCACAATACCACTTTTTACTGAATCCGGATTCCGGAAAACGAAAGAGGACTAACGATCGTATGTGTGGGAGGTTATGAAGCTCGCACGTTTATATATGAAGACCAAGCGGTCGTCTACGGTACTTAGATGTATTCTATATTTTCACCTTTTTTTTCTTTTAATAAATTAATTAAATGGAAACCTATTGAATTGGTTAATATGTTACCCAATTAAAAATTAACATGTGTAAATGAAATTTATCATATTAACAACATTTTCATTTTTAATATGAAAAATTGTTCAAAACCATATAACTTATATTGTCAAATAATAAGTTACACTAACTAGAACTTAAATTACAACTTAAGATCACACTTATATTGTGATTGTTGTAATTGAGTAGTAAAGATGTAAATATCATAATTAGAAAATTTTTATTAGATGGAGAACATGTTTATCAAATTGAAAACATATTTACAATATTAAGTACTTGTATATTTTTTTAGTCTAATATTAGTTTTATCATTTTCATAACACAAACATCTTTAAATTGTAAAATAGTTGATAATCTTGTAAATAATGTAGTTACAAAAGTAATTACTACAACTAGAATAAACATTACTGTTTTGATATCAATAATTGTGTATTGTGGTAAATTGGACAATCATTTTAGTATCCTAACATTAATGATATAAAATAAAATAATTTACCGCATTGGAAACAAAATTGTTGTCACTGTTGTAATATTGTCCACAAATTAGTACCTTAGTTCAATTTAAGTAATTAATAAAATTAGAACATAATTACCGTTTTAACATCACTTGTTGTGTTTGTTGTAAGATGCTTAGTTATTAAAGTAAACATTTCATTAATGATAATATATATATAAAATTTCAGTTGTCACAACAACTTGGTTGACGCACTTGTAAAATTGTCCCAAAAGTAGTAAATTTGTTATAGACGGAGTATATACCACTATTTGAACAACATTTACCACTTTAACATTCATAGTTGTGATTTTAATAAATTGTGTACTCACTAAAGTAATATTTTCATTATTGACAAATACATATAAATTTATAACTCCCACAACAAAATTGTTGTCACACTGAAAAACTTGTTCTTGAACTAGTAAATTGGTTATAGTTTGAGTACTTACAATATTTTTAACAAAAATTTCAGGTTTAACATCAATTGTTATGGTTGTGGTAAATTGTATAGTCACTAAAGTAATCATTTTTATCATTTATACATAAAAAATCTAAAAATATCTAACGATGTGGTTAATCAGGATAATACTTAAGGAAAAATCTAAGAAAATTAATAAATGACTAAAATGGAAGCAATTAGTTGATCGTGAAATTAATTTACATTACAGATAGGCATATCCTATACACACATGTGATTTTGCATACGATTAGGGAATGTTATGTACATGATCGAGGATATGTAGTTAGTACTAAACATTGATATTAATGAACATTGCAGATAGGCATATTATAAACACATGTGGTTTTGCATACGATTAGGGAATGTGGATACGTAGTTTGCATATCATAGTTTCAAATTTACTTTGTACAATTTGTATATAAATCAGTCTTAAAAATGTCAGATATTACTTAAAATAGTCATATTAATCACTATAACTACATATTGACTTTTCAAAAGGAAAGATCTTTTTGAATGGTTACTTAAACTCCAAAACTGACATGAGCACATTTAACTACATGGAGGAGCAATCTCAATGAGGACAAATCTTCTCAAAGCAAACAAGGAGAGATGTTTGTGAACTGTTTTTGAAATCTCTTCAAAGACGGATTTTGTCCGGGAAGGGATGAATATATCATTTCATAAACTATGGATATATATTTAACAAAGTAACGCCATTACTGCCATGGTTGAAACTTAATTAAAAAATAGAAAGAAAAAACTGCAATTGTTATATGACCCTTATTATAATCACCACAAAAATAACATCATAAGCAGAAATTATTAGTCTGTTACATAAATTATGCATCAAATTAATAGTGAAGGTTCATCCAAACTTTGGTTTTTACTACCTGCGGTTAACACGTCCACCTCGACCACGTTGCCTAATCTTTTTTGGGAACGCATGTCTCATATGTTCATAGTTCTTGCACAAACTGCATTTTTTGTTGGTCTTAGATCATTTGTTGCTTTCTGACTGCACACCTTTGGTCCTGACCTTGATCGGATCTCTTATAGTACTATTACAACCGCTCAAACCCGCACATACCTCTTTTTGTTGATTCAAAATATCCTCTAATACCGGCTCTAATTTAATGAGCTCACTTCTTAGAAACTAAGTGCCCTGCTTTGTCTTTGATGCTATGTATGATACCTTGGTACCCAAATTACTTAAATCTTCGTGTCTACATATATAAGAAAAATAATTATAAAGTCAAGTCGGACTATACTTACTAACATAATTGACAATAGTAAAAAAAAACCAACTATAAAATAATGGAAGTATGCATGTGGTTCAAGCTTCTAAGCCAATTGGAAGAAAAAAACAAAACTCATTTTGGGAGATCTTATAGTGGTAGTAATGTAATAGATCTTATATGACTAAAAAAATATTAGTCAGTTCTATTCTGGACATTGAAATAAACTAAGTATAGCTATTTAGGTACTTGATAATTTTAGAGCTTCATTAGGTATATGGTCCTCAACAACAGTAGACTGAATGTCAGCTTTTGCGAGTTTTGTCCATCGTTTCATCACCACAGACACATGTATCTCTTCCATATTTTCGTACTTCATAATATTAAATGCATGACAACATGGAATACCCTCACATTCGTAAAGTTTGCAAGAACATACTATTTGAGAAGTATTTTCCAAGTGGTGGTAAACTGTTGTGCACAGATTCTCTTCATGTTTGTTATATCTAGATGTGACGTACACACGGCTTGTAGGGAATCACATAATTCTTGTTGTATATAAACCTCCAGAATGATCTATCTCCTCGCGTACTAAGTAAAATACGCTATCAGTGTAAAGTGTAGATGCATGTGCTTCCAACTGTTTCAGTTGAGTGGTAACTTCATGGCTGGAGTTATTTGATAAGAAATCTTCATGAAGTACATTATTTCTAAGTCGCCCCAATCATGTATCAAGTAATGGGACTAGTTCAAACAATTTCACTCCACTCCTCAGATATTCCTTCACACAATTGTTCATACCTTCACACCGTTGGGTACTACGCAGTCGAGCAAAAAACATCCCACTGATAAATGCTTCAGCCCATTTATGTCATTTTTCATACATCATCTTCATCCAAAGTTTATCACCAGTACCATATTTATTCACCATATCACTCAATCGCTGCTCAAAACCATATGGAGTTGTTTCATCAAACATGCATATTTGAAACTATTTGTAGATTTCAGGAATATGCAAGTTTGTCCGAGCATTCTTTGCAATATGCCATGTACATAAGCGATGAGGGCAATCTGAAAGTACTTCTTCAATCGCCTTGCACATTGAATTATCCCCGTCTGTTAGCACATCGATTGGTTTTTTGCCCTTCATTGACTCAAAAAATGCCTCCAAAACCCATTTATATGTCTCAGTCTTTTCATTAGTTAATAACATAAACCATAAATTGTAGTCATTAAATGGTTGTTTGAACTAGCAGACAGTACTAAGGGCTTTCCATAGACATTGGTTTTATATGTGCTATCAAAGACTAACACAACTCTAAAACAAGAACAATTTATAAAGCAAGTCGAGTCTCTCCATAACAAGTTGGCTAACCTGTTATTCTCATATGTGTTATACTTGTAAAAACGAAATCTCATTTATGGTTGCTTTTCCTTCTAAATATGACATTGCAACTTTTGCATCCTTTTCAAGTATAAGCTTTCGGCGTCTTGAGTTCAACTTATTGTACAAACCTTTGATTGTGAAACCGACTTTTGGATGGCCTCCCGCTCTATCAACCATGTATTGGAATGTATGACATACTCTAATAGGTACTCTTTGCATAGAAGTAGCCAATGATAAATCACCTTCTGGGACAAATCTATGTGACTTGAGAAAATGTGACTCATGTGGTCGTGCAAGACAATGAGAATGCTCTGTTTTGAAATCAACCACGACATCTAAGTATCTTATCTTAAACAAACATTGACATTGGCATCTTGTCAGCTTTCTGGGCGTACGTACCTTGTTATTATTATTCACTCGTCTTTTTCCTTGTGCAGAACAAACCCATTTCCTAATAGTCACTCTCCCAATTCTAGTACTGATTCTCTTGTCATCTTTTCTGACATCAAACCCCATTGCTTTTGCATATGCATAGTAAAACGTATGTGTAGCCTCAACTGTTTCAAACATCTCGCCTATAAGGTCTCCTGAAGATAACTGGTCGAATCTAATGTCATTATATTTGGAACTCACTAATGTCACTTTGGGTTTTTTGGGAACTAACTTGAGGCTGAAGTTCGTTTACTAAGTCTTCACTTGACATCTGAAAATGATATAATAAAATACATTCCATCAAATAAATGTGAGTGTGTTATGACTTTGAACATTTAAGATCAATAATGAAATGTCACTTCTACAATGCAACAATTAGTACCTCAAAACAATACATTCTATAGGCCTTTTGTATATTATAAATTAAACTCTTTTGTGTCATATAAGCCAATACAATCATGAATAGATATATAGACTCATAGATACCCCCAAAACAATTTATACCATATATTCCTTTGACACCCCAAAACAAAGCACACAAGCTACATCCACCATTGTTGAGGAAAAAGATGATACAAATTTCCTTCAATTATGTTTATACTATAATTGTGCCATATCCTTGATATTCATACTTCAGTTGTTATAGGTTATAGTAATAGAGTTCATTCTCTAACTAGCTATATCTGATGACTTATTTTTCTCCTCCAATGCATGTCATTTTGTTGGGAATTAATGTTCTTGATATAGCTATATTCATGCAATATATTCACAAACATGAAGTCAAATACAAAGATCATGAAGTGCATAGCCCATTCCTCTTCTCTGACCAACTGATAGCAGGCTAACAACTATCTACCCCAAGTCCTGGATTAGTATATCATATATGTAAACATGAGGAAAGATGCTTCCTTCTGTCTCCAAATCAACAATTTATAAAATTCAACTTCTTAGGTTTCTCAGAGATCAAAGGGTATTGGGGACAATGTAATAAAAGAACATTTTCTTTTTTCCTACTAATGTAAAATAGACATGAAATCAAGCACAAAGAACCCGGCCAACAACCATTAACCTAGCTACAATCGTGAGAGAATGCTATTTAAAAATCAAAGCCTCTAACACCCAAACACCCAGTACATATGCTGCAATTTCCAATCTCTACCACTCATATCTATAAAATCCATAAAGAAATTCTTCTCAAAATTTATCAAAATCCAAATCAAAGAAAATAAAAATGAATACCCTGAATCAAATCACCAAAGACCTAGTTTTGCATTTGGAATTCGAAATTAGGAGTGGTGGTACCTAAAGCTTATCAAACTTTAATCAATCAATTCAACCACTGCTGAATTTTTGTTTCTTTCTCCAACAATCAAAAGTCGTCGACGGTATCATTTGTCGTTCGGGTTCTGAATCCGATGGGGGAGGGAAAGATGGAGGTTGGGATGGTACTGAGACGGGGTGGAGGAGGTGAGCCAAAGTCAAGGCCGATCTCAGATACAATTTCGGAGAAGAGCGATTGTATTATGTTTTCTTTTTTATGGGTGAGTAACCGGGTCATTAGGTCACAACTCTTCCAATATTTATGACTGTTAGATATATTAGCAATCCAATTGACAAAAATATTTTAAAAAGCCACAGTATCATATACCCACCAGTATTGTAGAAAATTCCTGAATAACGATCAAGACCACCTAGCCTGCATGTATACTAGCTACCGTGTGCTCTCCCCATCTCCATTGAGTTGAAATGTCCTCCACTTAATTAGTTGGTACGTACGTACGTAATTGGAAATGGTAAACACATGCATATATATATATATATATATATATATATATATATATAGGCCGGATCAAGAGCGGACGTCTGTATGGTGCAAATTCGCCCGTTCCGGCAACCGGTGACGCGCAACTACAGCACGGATGGTGTCGACCGTGCTCCCACTTCCGGCGCTCCTGTTTGTGTCGACGGGAGCTCTATCGCCGGCTCACGGCGGCCGAAATCTACAAATCGCCGATGTCCGTACTCGATCCTCTTCCTATATATATATATATATATATATATATAATTTAGTTGCATATATGATTTATCTCTGTACTCAAGGTACTCGGAATAAATTATGAAAAGGACAACAGTGAAGACTGAAGTACGTCGATAGTCGATAGAGGTCATAGATTCATAGAGCTTCCATTTTTACCTCACAAACTGGTTAAACTTTTCCACCAAGAAGATATTACTCGCGAGCAGTAAGAGGTGAATGTCATAGGATTTCCTTGATTTCATTTTTGACTATGCATTAGCAGAAGATGGGGCTCCTCCTTCCGGCCTGGAGCGAAAATTCGGGCTTAGCAATATATTGACGGCCTGCTTTGCCAAATGATAAGGCCGGTGTCCAATCAATATCCTTTAGTTTCCACTTCTTTGGCAGTATAATCAAGAAGACATGTAACATGTTACACAAGAAGAGCAGACCAACCTTGCATCAAATCGATCCATGGTGTATTTCAACCTTGCATCAAATCGATTCTTCGACTCTTCAAGTTATATGTTAACGATACATGTATTTTGCATTGATGATCTAGTATACATACAAGTACACTGTGAGAGCAAGACAATATTGATACCCAGCAATAAAAATGAAGTAAATACATCGAGTAAAGATAGATTAAGTGTGAGTAATTGTTGCGGTGAAATGATTATGACAATGAATGTAACAATGAATGAGGTGGTTGATTGAGACTTAAATGACAATCATAATTCAATTAATGGATCATAAAAGCTATTTAGTGACAATGGAAGAGCTCCACTACATAAAGGAGGGGATAGACAAGAGGTAGGAGATCTGATTCTAATTACTTGAATTGAGAACATCTAAGATAAACACTGACTTTGACATTAGAGGGTTTTCTGCAGGTACACCCCTCCTTGCCAAAAGACGATTGTCCAAGTCAAGTGAAGAGCAAGACAAACGACAATCCACGTCATTTTCCTCCCACTAATATTTAGTTTGGTGAGTCAAAGGCCCTTAAGGAATTTTTCATCACCAACAATTGGCGCCGTCTATGGGAACCTGCTTCTCCCTAAAAAGCGATGTCGGGGGCTGATCAAGATGGATTCATGTTTCAATTGCTCAGCTTGAGAGGTAGTTAAGGCATCAATGATATTGGTGAATTTAATCTACCTCTCCCTGACGAAACTCAAAGCATGAGACAAGAATTGGAGCAACCCGAAAGGAGAAACAAGACCGAGAAGAACGACGACAAAATAAAGTTGATTGTATTCTACACATGGTTAGCGAATTGTCAGATGACGAAGCAGAAGCACGTCAATTAGATAGCATGACGAACGTCGAGATCAACCATAGAGTCACTAGCGAAATCCTACATTAAGGTACGGTTGGAACGCATCATGGAGGAAAAATTAGCGGGAAGGAGACGCATCGATCCAAGATAGCACGGAGAGAAGAGTGGCGCTAGAAGATGATCAAGGAATGCAAATGTAAGAAAAAAGATGAAGGTGCGTAACAAGATTACTAAAAGCATGTTCAAACCCAGACAATGGTTTAAAAAAAAAGAATAGAGAAGGGGTGGATAATTATTCTTGACGCATTACGAATATTGTCATATTGATCTTAAAACAGAGATAAATTTCAACAATAAAGTTGTGACGTGATCGCAATTATCAATACGGTAATAATGCGTTTAATGGCTATTTATAACGTACTCTAGTATTACTTGTTTTAAGTGCAACAATATGGTTGCAACAAAATTTGAATAAATTTATGTTTATGTGATACACATTTCCTTTCAAACGGTGTAAGTATCTTCTATGATTTTAACCTAAAAATGGAGGAGGTAACGAATCCTTAATTTCAATGGTAAAAGTATGGAAACCCTACTCTGTATAGGTAGGGGTTGAGAAAACTTTACTTTTAAGGATAAAGTGTGTGGAAACCCTACTGTGAATGGTATGGGATTGAGAAAATTTTACTTTCATTGGTAAAATATGTGGAAACTCTATTCTGAATGGGTAGGGGATTGAGGAAACTTTACTTTCACTGGTAAAGTGTGTGGAAACCCTACTGTGAATGGTAGGGGATTGATATGACGTTACTTTTCAATGGTAAAGTGTATGTAAACTTTACTCTCAATGGAAGGAGGAAATGATTCTTTTCCTTTTCAAACGTTATAAACGGCGCATGTTACAACGTTATGAACGATTGAAATATGTGGCACGTTCTAAACGGTTCATGTGGTAACGTTATGAACGAAACAGTGAATGCGAAAATGGTTCAAGCTTAAACAGGTGGCTCGGGGGAAATTCCGAAGGTAACGTAGTTAGAATCATGGCGTTCATACTATTTTTGTGAATGTTGATAGAGAGAGATAAGGGGACAAACGAGAGTTAAAAAAAAAAGATAATCAAAACAATCGAAGTCTTGTTTAAACGAGAGAGGAAACAAAGAAAAAAACGAGAAAGTATTTTAAGAGAGGAAAAAAGAGATAACGGGTAAAGGAGATGAATGCAAAATACTTCGCGAGGAAAGACAAATGCAAGGAGACGAAACACCTCTTCACGAGAGACGACGAAAGGGAGGAGAGGAAGCGCCACCATCTCAGGAAAGACGATCGCAAGGGGATGAAGTACCTTCTTCTCGCATAAAAAGACATATGTGATGGAGACGATGCAACTCATTCTTGTAGAGATTAACGTTAGCAAGTAGATGGCTCATCTCATCCTCATAAGAAAAAAAGAATAAGAAGAAGAAGAAGAAGAAGAAGAAAAAGAAATGATCGTCTAAAAAAAGAGACGTTCTTCTAAAAACAGAGATAATCGTTTAAAAAAAAATACGTTCGTCTAAAAAAAAGAGACGATCGTCTAAAAAAAAGAGATGGTCGTACAAAAAGAGACGTTTGTCTAAAAAAACAGAGAGGATCGTTTAAAAAAACTGAGACGTTCTCCTTAAAAACTAAAACAGAGCGTTTGTTTAAAAAAGAAGATCATCTAAAAAAAGGACTTTCGTCTACATAAAAGAGAGATGATCGTCTAAAAAAAAGCCTTCGTCTAAAGAAAAGACAATCATCTAAACTGTCTAAACCACCTATAAAAAAGAACGTTTTCGGAGAGATGGAGAGGTGAAGATCGCTCAGCTTAATTTATAAATGTTCAAACCATTCGCAAATATAAGATGATCATATGTTTTGCAAACAATGTTCTTTCGCGAAAAGGGAGATAGTGAATTTAACAAAAAATATTACATGCCTCCTCTTGGCAAGAAAAGATGATCGTATTTAGACCAAGTGTTTCCACGCGCCTCTTCATAAGAATAAAAGGAACGTGAGGAGACGATGTATCTCCTCGTAGTGAAAAGACAATGAGACTACACGCTACTTCCTTGAGCAGAAAGTTATGAGTGCTTCTTCTTCACGTAGAAAGGCAAAGATGAGACTCTTCCCCGTTGAGAGAGACTATCGCGAGGAAGCGATGCACCACCTAGGAGGAACACACGAACGTGGAGAAGGACATGCATAATCCATTGAGGGATAAGAGGAATTTAATCAAGCACAGGCGCATGGCCGACACAAGGAACATGGCAAATCAAGGAGAGCATGCGTCTACGTGAGAACTAGAACGTGGAAAAGTGCAAATATAAAGTGTGCATGTCACTTTGGAAATTTCCCTTTGGACAAGTGTCCGAAAGAGAAATTAGAGGGCATTATGGGAGCAAGAAAATATTAGTACCCAACAATAAAAATGAAGTAAATACATCAAGTAAAGATAGATTAAGTGTGAGTAATTGTTGCGGTGAAATGATTATGACAATAAAAGAGGTGGTTGATTGAGACTTGAATGACAATCATAATTCAGTCGGTTGTAACGACTAATGAATGCTCGGTGTGAAACCGACACATTAAGGAGATATGAATGTTGTAACCAACGGTAGAATGAATGTGCATTGATGGAAAACAAACATAAGTGCACATGAATGTCTCAATTAATGGTGATCATAAAAGCTATTTAGTGACAAAGGAAGAGCTCCACTATATAAAAGAGGGGATATATAAGAGGTAGGAGATCTTATTCTAATTGCTTGAATTGAGAACATCTAAGATAAACACTGACTTTGGCATAAGAGGGTTTTCTGCAGGTACCCCCCCCCCTCCTTATCAAAAGACGATTGTCCAAATTGAGCGAAGAGCAAGACAAACGATGATCCACGTCAGTTCCTTCCCAAGAATATTTAGTTTAGTAAGTCAAAGGCCCTTGAGGAATTTTTCATCACCATCATACACCAACATTGCATCAAGTTGATTCATATATAAGAGGACGTCCGTACAGCCCTTAAAGTGCGGACGTTTCAGTTTTTTTCGACGATCACGCGCCAGTGACGAAGATTCTACTGGTGTACGGAGTCCAAGCCTCTACTTGGATCCGTCGCCGACTAGTTTTTATTCTATTTCGACGAACTAGTAATTTCAAGTGAGACAGTTGCTCATAAACTTCAAACTTGCTCTCCTTGGGCCATCATCTTCATGGTAACGATGTCTAGGATGCATCTGCAGTTGCTCCAGTAATAAAAACGTCGTCGCTGGCGTGTGATCATGGAAAAAACTGAGATGTCCGCACTTTAGGGGCTGTGCAGACGTCCGTCTTGGATCAGGCCTATATATATATAATATTATATATATATGGCCCTTATACTGTGGAATCCTTCTTTTTTTTTTGTTTAAAATGAATAGGTCACTTGATCAACTTCTCGATTATATTTTCACATCTCCACCGTTCAATTTGTAGAGTCTAATAAATAGATCACCTCTGTACAATTTCAGCCAAAATGAAGGTGTTTAAGGCATTCAAAACTGGAATTTAAACTTATAAACATGAACGGTTCCGATTTGACAGATTTGTTGTATCCATTGTTTTCACTAAATTTGATATCTTAACGATCACCATTTTGGCTGAAATTTTACAGAGGTGATCTACACATTAGACTCTAAAAGTTGAACGGTGGAGATGTGAAAATGTAATCGAAAAGTTGGTGAATGAGCTATGCCTTTAAAATACCCAAAAAATAGATCCCTTAATAGAAGGGTCATGTATATATATATAAACTTCCCAATCATAATGCTTGTGACATATTAAAATTTATAATCATAGACGTAGTTTCTTTTTCCTAAGTTACTTCATTCTCCGTCATTATTATTATTAATAATAAGCTTAAGTGCTTAACCTTCCTCTAGACAGGGACACGAGGAAAGAAGGCACCCCTTCACAAATGGGAGACAAACTAATCCCATATGCTATTCTTCTGACTTGTATGGAAAATTGAACAATCAATGTATGCACATGAATCTCAGTATCAGAAAATGTAAGCACATGAATCATAAGCTTCCCTCCAGGAAAGGAAGTAACACCAATCCCCCCAAAAGTGATCAAACTGCTTGCGTGCATCAGGTGCATGGTTGGTTAGCTGTCTTCCCCCTTCACATGAATCGAACACGCCAATTTCTATCCCTAACCAAACTTTCATTCATTGGTGATCAAAGTTTTGACTTAGTTTAGTTCTAAGCGATCCCTTCCGTTATCCTCACACTAACGTGTTGTGTATGTGATATGTTCATAATGTGCTATGTTTTTATGCCTCTTAATTGTGATAATCATGTCTAGTTCTTCTTATTTTTAGTTATTTTACTTAGTTTAATGTTTTATAGGTGTGAAGAGCAAATTTGAGGAGAAAGTATCAGAACAAGAGGAAGTACATTGAAGAGTAATTTATAATGCTGAAACAGTAGCAGTCTCTACAAAACTGCCAACTTTGAGGATTGAACTGTACTGATCCAGGAGGAACCAGAGAACGTGTCTTATATCAAAAGAAAGCCCTGTATATCTACCTTACGTAGACTTTTATAGTTCATGATAATTTAAGTACGAGCAGCTCAGTTTACATGCGAATTTGTTATCTGTTACATTAACTCGAGTTTTGAAGGCTTGAATGACTTGGCAAAGTTCCAAGATAATTAAGACATCATTGTGGACTGTCTAATAGTCCAATCCATACTATCTTGGAGGTTGACCCGTGTTGCAATACCTTACTGGAGTCTATCTTCTCAAAGCCTAAA
This sequence comes from Argentina anserina, assembly GCF_933775445.1. Lineage (NCBI taxonomy): Eukaryota > Viridiplantae > Streptophyta > Magnoliopsida > Rosales > Rosaceae > Argentina > Argentina anserina. The sequence goes on from NC_065875.1 coordinate 21,787,891, forward strand.
GTAAGAAGGAAATGATGCATATACATAGTCAAATCTTCAAGGCACAAAGGGGAACCATTCGATACCAACAGGGACCAAGGGCTACTGCCATCACATCATTCCTCCATCTTCATTCAATTAGTGTGTTTATGTTTTTGATTATATTAGCTATATTTTCGAGTAACATGAGTAGCTAAACTCCTTTTTAGGGCTAGAATGAGGTCCTAGCATGATTGTCTACATGTTTTGATATTCAATTGATGGATTGCTAGTTTTTAAAGATAAATTCTTAATCTCTGCATGATTTTTTGCTTATGTTAAAGTTTTATAGATTCGCAACCTTTAGGTTTTGCATCTAGCTATCAAAAGAAGAATATGAGGCGTATCTGCAATATAATTCTATTTAGCTTTTTGAGATTAAGTATTGTGAATTATATTATTGTCGTAACTGGAGTAGTGGTTTGCATGATTCCCTTGTTTTCTAAACTTAATGAATCTTATGTGTTAAATTTATGTCGTACCTAGATAGACTGCATGTTAGGATATACGACTTTTGTATCATACACTTGAGGAAAAAATTGGTCTAGGTGTCGTACCTAAACTTAGATACATGAATTGTTATCTTTAGAATCAAAAGAATCCATTAGTTGTGTCAAATAGTATATAAGATTGTTTGTGGTTGATTACGACACCCTAGGCTCATCATCATCATCATATACTTATTTGTAATCTTTAGACTTATCGTGTTATCGATTGTTGACTTTATTTTCTAGTTATTTTCTTCTTATATTAAAGTCTTTCGAAATCCCAAAATCATAAGAACAATTTTATTTCGAGTCATTTTGTAAGCCTCATCATTTAGCCTGCGGATTCGAAAATCCCGCGGAGGCCCACAAGTCCGATGGGCTTTTACCCGACCCGGCCTGCGAAAAAACCCGCTTCCGTGGGTAGATGGCCGGGCTTAGTTTAGAAGTGTTAAACCCGACCCGGCCCGTGAGCTTGGCCCGCCAAAAGCTCGCAAAGCCTAGGCCGCCAAAATCCCTCAAGCCCGGCCTGTAAAAACCCGCCAAATAATAAAATATTATACATACATATTCAATTAGTTTTATAATAAAACTATCGCATTATAAAGCAACTATATGAAGGAAACTTATTGGGATTAATCGACATCAGCCGATATGATCGGTATATATATCTAGTGACCCTGTAAAAATTTCATCTAATTTGGACCTCGTTTGACCATCGGAATTTCCGGTAAACCAAAAACACTGCTAATATGCCCTAAGGGAGAACCCATTACCAAGATGCGAATGCCGAAATCTGTTTACATATTTGAAATCACCTAATTTTTGTCACCGATCATGAATGGTCGCAACGAGGAAACTCATTTGGCAAAGCCCCGGTCAATGAGGGTTTTAATATGTTAAAACACCTTTTTTTTTGTTAATCATAAGTACGAACGGTCAAACCATGTCCAAAATAGACGAAATTTTTATGGGATCCATAAATATATGTATCGATCACATATGCTGGTGTCGCTCGACCATATTTCGAACTGGAGTTGTCAATCACCAAAGTGTCCACTAATGTATCATAACCTTTATATTAGGTTTAAAATAAAACGATCGCATTATGAAGCAACTATATGAAAGAAACTTCTCGAGATCGATCTACACCAGCTGATGTGATCGGTATATATATTTAGAGATCTTATAAAAATTTCATCTAATTCAGACCTCGTTTAACTATCGGAGTTTACGGTAAACCAAAATCACCACTATTATGCCCTAAGGGAGGACCAATTACCAAGATGCGAATGCCGAAAGTTGTTTACATATTTGAAATCATCTAATTTTTGTTACCGATCGTGTGTGGTCGCAACGAGAAAACCATTTGGTAAAGCCCCGGTTAATGGGGTTTTAAATATGTCAAAATGCCTCTTTAACGCCTCTTTTCTGGTTGACCCTAGGTACGGACTGTCAAACCATGTCTAAAATGGACGAAATTTTTACGAGATCCCTAAATATATATACCGATCACATCTGCTGGTGTCGATCGACCATATTTCGAACTGGAGTTGTCGATTACCAAAGTGTCCACTAATGTATCATAACTTTTATATTAGATTTAGAATAAAACTATAGCATTATGAATCAACTATATGAAAAGAAACTTCTCGAGATCGATCAAGACTAGCTAATGTGATCGGTATATATATTTAGTGATCATGTAAAAATTTCATCCAATTCAGACCTCGTTTAACCGTCGAAAATTATGGTAAACTAAAATCACCACTAATATGTCATAAGGGATGACCCATTACCAAGATGCGAATGGTGAAAGTTGTTTATATATTTGAAATCACCTAATTTGTGTCACCAATCGTGTGTTGTTGCAATTAGGAAACCCATTTGGCAAAGCATTGGTCAATATGAGTTTTAATATGTCAAAACGCATCTTTTTTGATACGGACGGTCAAACCATGTCCAAAACGGATGAATTTTTTACAAGATCCCTAAATATATATACCGATCACATCTGTTTGTGTCGATTGACCATATTTCGAACTGGAGTTGTCAATCGCCGAAGTGTCCACTAATGTATCATAACCTTTATATTAGGTTTAGAATAAAACGATTGCATTTTAAAACAACTATATGAAGGAAACTTATCGGGATCGATCGACACCAGCCGATGTGATCGGTATATATATTTAGTGATCCTGTAAAAATTTCATCTAATTCAGACCTCGTTTGACCGTCAGAATTTCCGGTAAACCAAAAACACCACTAATATGCCCTAAGGGATGATCCATTACCAAGATACGAATGCCGAAAGCTGTTTACATATTTGAAAATCACCTAATTTTTATCACCGATCGTGCGTGGTCACAACGAGGAAACTCAGTTGGTAAAGTCCCGATCAATGGAGTTTTAATATGTCAAAACGCATTTTTTTTGTTGACCATAGGTACGGACGGTCAAACCATATTCAAAACGGACGAAATTTTGACAGGGTTCCTAAATATATATATATCGATCACATCTACTGGTATCGATCGATAATATTTCGAAACTAGAATTTATTTGTGATTTTTTTTTATGTTTTCTAATATTTTTTTTATTATTACAAACCCTAAAATAATAGTATAATATTTTTTTCTAATACAAGCCGGCAAGGCCTGGCCCGCAAAAGCCCGCAAGGCTCGCTTTAAGTGGGCGGGTTTGGATCTTTATATTTGTGAAAATAACCAGCCTGACCCGGTCCATCACTTTTTTAAATATACTTAGGCACGGCCCGTTAACGAGTCATATCGTTTTGTTTGTTGTAGTTACTGTGTGTTTCTTGTTTTGTGTTTTTTTTAATCGTGAATAATTTATTTTTTCATACTTTGAATTACACTGATATCCATGTAGAAAAGACAACCTCTCTCTTCCATATATTATATTACATCCACTATGTATACTTGTGGGAATTACATCACATGCCATTTTCCTTTTCTTTTTTTACTGAAAGTGACTGATTTGTTTTCGATGTCCGACTTGTTATTTTTGGACCTGATTATTGCCAAAATCTAAACTAATCGAGAAACAGAGAAAGGAGAAAAGTAGTGCATGGTAGATTGGTAGAGATTGATGACCGACTTGGTCCTTAGAATAATGGATTCCAGCGAAGAGAAGATATTGTATTGTATAATATCTGTCCCTCATAATAAATATCTTAGTAATCTTGTATCCATCAATGAGCGCAGGGACTGAATCTAAGAGAGTAATGCTGTGCATTTTTCAGTATTGAGAAATGGCAATTCTTGCAACTTGACAATAGATAGCGATAGTAAGATACAATAAATTATCTTACGCTGAAGGCTGAATCTGCCTAGCCTCAATAATATGGTCTAAATTCTACAACCCCATGAGAGACACGAGTTAGTGCATTCGACGGTTCTACCTGTATGATGAAATTATGACAAGTAAAATCAATGTTCTACAGGGATGGAGCCGGGATTTTAAAATAATTTGGGCTAAATTTTCATTTAATAAAATTTTAATGATATACATTTTGTGTCATTTATGGGATCACAAACGAAAATGTATATAGTTGGCTTAATTGTGAAATATGAAAATTTTGAGAGTTTAGGATTGGGGTAAGCACCATGAATTGAGTTAAAATGGCTTGATTTACTCTTGAATAAAACATAAACTTTCCAAATCTTTCTTTGTCCAAGATAAGATGCTCATGATATATATATGGTTAATTATATATGTCATTGACTACTAATCTTTCTACACGCGCATAGAAAGATATATGAGAAAACTGCTTATGCACCGTGCGTCGTTTATTCACCAGTATATAAGTAATCTTTATATCAGTCATCTAAAGCATAAATGTTGGCATAAGCTTATGTCCAGCCATAATCAGTGTGACTGTTAACACACTAAGGCTAAAAAATAACCCAATCCCGCAGTATCAGTAGAAAACCAGCCACATTAGCCCTGTAACGAGCCGCCTCGCGGCTCGAACCGACTACGAATGTGTCCTCACGCGCATCTCAAATAGAGCTCAAGAAAACACTTTAACTGGACTTAGTCCCACATCGGAGGATGAGTGAATAATCTACCTCAACTCAACCATAAAAGGTCAAACTCTTGACCTCATAAGGTAGGCAAATTGATCCACCTATTGTTACTCTGCATAAATTACTACCTACCTGACTTAAACATCGGAGAGTTGAAGACCACGTTGCCGTGGTCTCGACTCTAACGAGTTGTGCTACTTGTGACAGGAACGAGAACAAGGAGCACGACATATTCAGTAAACGGATAATGGAGCGTATTGCCATAGCGCAGTACACTACATTACCAATAAATAAACTCGAAATTAAGCCTCACTCCTCTGATTAATTACTTATAATGCACACTCACTTCAATTGAAAAAAAAAACTGAAAAGTCTTATCGAAATTGCAAACTCCATGTGACGTACGTATATGTTCAACATTCAATCTAATTCTAAAGAAGAACTATGATTAGGGATGGGGAAAGAGAAAAATAGAGAAGTTGATTAAAGATCAGTGGTTTAATACATTCTAAATTTCTAATGGTTTAGATTCGCAACAGAGACTGTGAAAGAGAGAGATTAGGTTTCTTTCATCATCTAGTGAACAACATAAGGATTTCATACCTGAATTTAATTTTCCTCTAGCAACTCTTTCTGTTGTCTTTCTGGATTGCGTTCTTCTACTAGGAAACCATGTTTACCTGCTCCAAAATTACCAGAGCGCAAAAGTCCTTTTATGATTGTGCATCTGACTATTTGCATATATTGTGGAAGTTTATTTGGAACAGTTATCTCATCCTTAGCCAATTTTCTTTCTTCTTTTTTTTTCTTTTTTTTTTCATATTTACTATATTACCCATGCAATATGATAAAACATATATTTGAATAAGGGCAATACGGGTATTAGGTGCAAGACAGTTCCATAAGGACTGTTTGCTTAATTAATACCGATGACAATTTGATTCGGCTAAAAATCATTGTGAATATGTGAGGTTTTAAAGATAATTAAGCATATTCAATGAAGGGCGTGTTCTTTCAAAAAAAAAAATGAAGAGCGTGTAACGAACTCAAAATTTTTACTGGGCTGTAATTGCAAGGTATAGGATAATCGAGTGGTTTAATTAGACAAAACTCAAAAAGTCACATGTGCTACAACCATTGGTGGAGGAAGTATATGACGCCGGGGGGGGGGGGTGGGAAAGCCGTCCCTGAGTATATAATTTTGGTGCGTTTGGACACAAGCCCTCCCAGTGATTACAATGTTTTACCCATATATGTTGTAATGCCCTCCCAGTGATTACAATGTTTTACCCATATATGTTGTAATTCATGTTTAACCAAAGTGAAAAATTGAACAACCCAATATCTATTTCTAAGAAAATTACAAACTAAAACCACGGATACAACTCATACAAATCATATAACCATATAATAAGAAATCAAAAAGAAAACATTTTGTGCAACATGAGGTGTCCATAAGTAGCCAAACAACCCAATATCTATTGTGAAGCTTCTTGTGGATTCCAACTAATAAATAATTAAAAGGCCCACTTTCCCTCAAGTGCAATTGTTTCACGCCCTCCTTCAGTATTCCAAAAACTTCTTTGTGTGCCTGTTTCTCAATTCAACCCTCAAACATCAATCTTTCCATATCAACAAGACAACAAGTCCTTCCAGTTGGGGCAAAAAAGCATTAGACTTATCAATATGTATATCTACTCATTGCAACAACCACATTTAAAATGACTTTCTCTGCAAAATCAAATGCTTAATCAAATGGGAGATCTAGTAGTTGAACAGTAGCTTAATAGTGTACATTGTGAAAAATACGTTCAATGTCATTGACAATAATTCAATGATTTCAAAATGTAGCCCTTCGTCGAGGACAACTACGGATTACTTGACCAATATTTTTTTATGAATTTTGGTTATCTTTTGCGTTGGAAATATTTTGTGTGTGGTATATGGATTAATAAGAATTCATTGGGATATATTGATTTAAATTGAGTTGGAGCATTTTCAATGTTATAAATCTATATGGCGTATGTATCAATTTGTTAAGGAATTTTTGTGAGAACAAAAAAGTGTACCACAATCAAATTTTTTTTCTCCCTCTGCCACTGGCTACAACAAGAAATAAAATATCGGTAATTACGGAAATATCGAGAGTCTAAAAAATAGAAATTTCGACGGAAATTTCGGGGAAATATCGATTCTCAAAAATAATTGAGAAAATTAATGGAAATTTGAATAAAAACATGGAAATTTTGAATAGAATTTTAAGTGATGTTACTTTAATCAATTATCTACTATATTTCATAAGAAAATATCATATAACTATTAGTCTATAATGAGTTACAGTAATTTAAGGTGAAACAGTCGTCCAGAATTATGAAAAATTGACACTTTAAAGTTTAAACATCTAAATTTTTTATGATTGAGAACCCAAAGAAAGACTAGGTCATCACATCTTATATACATATGAATATGATACATTGAGCATGAAATTACATGGGCGATTTATATCAACGTAGAAGATATGTGAGATATAAAATTTTAAATTATTAGGCCTTTGTACAAAATTTTAATTATTAGAACCTTATACCACATAGAGAATATGATATAAATATTAATTTATAGTTATAGTGAGTTGTATTATAAGTTAACATGATACGGTACATACTTAACTATTGAGAATTAACAATATTTTACTTTATGACCAATAAGACATGAAAAATAGGATAATGATCATGAAATGTGTAACTAAGAATGTAGTGACATTGAATTTAATTATATATAAACTATATTAAAAGGTACAAAAAAATTTAAATTTATTGCAAATATCGGAAAATATCGAGGAAATATCAAAAATATCAGGAAATATCGGTAGTGAAATTGAATTGAATTTAAATTTATTAGAAATATCGAAAATATCGGGAAATATAGGAAAATTTCAAAAAATTCGGACAAAATTAATTTGGTATGACAAATATATATTCTTACTCGAAAAAATAAAATTATCGGCGAAATATCGACGATAATTTTGATTTTTTAGTATATGAAGATCCGTCACTGATGTTCTACTTATCTAAATGCCAGCTAATTCTTCAAGTATATGTACATTCTTGTAGAGTAACCGCTTGAGAAAGAGAAATGAACTCACATTAGACTAGTTATTAGGGGTGGGCACGAGACGGGACATAGCTCATCCCACGTCCCGTCACACTCTTTTGAATCGGGACGGGATCGGGAAGGAACGAGGATTTTTAAGAATGCATCACATTCGGGATTAATCCCGGTTGGGACGGGACGAGACAAATCTCACCTTCATATGAAGTTAAATAAAAACCTATATTTTTACTTTTTTATTAACAAAGTAACATTCAATAATGAAATTTTAACAAAAAAACATATTATGTTCACAATATTATAATTTACCATTATTATTTGAGTTGATATAATTTTGGAGTTATTAAGAACATAAATTAGTTTCATTTTGATACAAATATATAATAATTTTTAAGTTTTTATTAAAGGTGGGACGGGACGGGACAAAGCGGGATATAAATTATTCGTCCCACGTCCCATCCCACTGTTATGAAACGGGACGGGATCGGGACAAACATTTTTAGACCTCCGTCTCGTTCCGTCCCTATAAATTTCGGGACGGGATCAAAATTTCCGTTTTTTATGCCCATCCGTACTAGTTACTGTGATAATTGATAAAGAACAACCTTCTTCAAGTAGTTTCCCTACCAGCTGAAAGTAGCGAACGTATTTGATGATTTTGCCTCAGAATGCAATATGGTTATTTCTTTTTTAACCATAATATCGAGGTAATTGCAGTCATTTTCGCTTCGTGTACATACGAGGAGCTCAAAGGAACCAAGCGATCCAAATATCAGAGGGGAGAAAAGGGAGACCATTATTGAAAATACGTCTCACAATGAAGAGCAAACGAAACATTTTGCAATTAAATATCCAGTGTAATGAGAGAACCGTACACCTCTCTGGTTTTCCGGTGAGGTCAGGAGACTCAGGACGACCGCAGACATCTCTTTCAGGCCGGGGTCAGCAGCTCCTCAAGTCGCACGTGAGAATCTCTCCAATTTGGAAATCACAGCCACGCGTCGTCACCTTGACGGAGATAAAAAACGCCATGTCACTCGCTTAGACTCGCTCTCTGATTTCCAGAACTGGTGGGAAAACGCATGTGATTCATGATCTCCCGAAACTGCCTCACTCACTGAGACTCTCTCTCTCTCTCTCTCTCTCTCTCTCTCTCTCTCTCACAACATTCATCTTTTCTCTCTCATAGAATCTCATCGGATATTCATCAGAATCCAGAGCTCCAATCACACAATTCCCAGGTACTTCTTTTCCTGCAGTTTCCGGATCCAACTGGTTTAACTGTCTAGAGCTTTTGTCTCTGCAACTCAACCGTTTACAGTCTCTTCCTCGTTTTCTCTTTGTTTTTCAATTCTGCCGAGAGTTTCAGAGAAAAAAAAACGAAACTTTGATTCCTATCTGCGTAAAGGATGCGCCTTTATTCAGCGTAACAGATGTAATTGGATATCACTTTCACCTGTTACAATCCTGTTGTTGTTTACTTTTGATTTTCAATCTTACCCAGCAAGAAAATGTACCCAACAAGGGAGAGAACGAAGCTTTGATTTCGGATGATTATACTAAAGCAACTTCCTTTTTCTTTTTATGTTGCTCAGCTTTTTGGTGACTTAAGCAAATACATAATTAGTATGGACTAATTTACTCAGTTACTTGATATAGAATGATTCTTGATCCTGTTTCTAGCTGACTATGATTCTTTTCTTTTTCATGGAGTCTTACTTTGTTTCAATTCTATATGGTATCTTCAGAACTACTACTGTAAAAGTGTATCGAATAATATGAGCAACTCGGTGAGCCATAATTTGCTCCAGCAGAATCTGCTTCAGAGCAAAATCAATTCTTCAGGCATTCCTGCCAACACCTTGTTACGGCCCAAGTGTGTACACCAAGTGCAGCCGCCGCGCAAGTCTTCTATATCCAAGAAGTTTTGTGGCAACAGTTTGCAGAAGACTAAGCTCGCCATGGGGTCTCGTCCGCCTGCTACATTTGTTCCTTGTGCTGTGCTAACCACGGATCAGCATTCTGATGTAATGTGTTCACATAGCTTGAAATGTCTTTTCATGGTGTTGTTGTTGGTATGGAGTATGGACCATGTCTTAATGCTGATTAAGTCTTTCCTTGTTGCAGCAGCTTGCCGGGAAATACAACCTTGATGGCAACATTGAATTGCAGGTACATGTAGTGGAAATGTTGGACACTTACTGATCCGAGCCAATGTTACTGCTTAGAAAATGGATTTATTGAATTTAACATTACCAAATATATGATACAAGAGTCTATGTTAAGTTGTTTACAGAAGCTGTATATATATGAGCAGGTTTATGTAGATGCTTCCTCTCCAGGATCTGCCACTAAAGTAGATATTCAGGTTTCATATGGTGGTGATTCTTTGGTTCTGCATTGGGGTGGATTACAAGATAGAAAAGAGTGAGTTAATCTGCATTTACTTCATTCAATGAGTACTACACTCGAGATATCAACCTTGCAATTTGATCAGTCTACTTTTGTTTGGTCATTTGCGTTTTCAGTAACTGGGTGCTTCCTTCTCGTCGCCCAGATGGAACCATAGTATATAAGAACACAGCTCTTAGAACTCCTTTTGCAAAAGTAAGTTCTTAAAGTAGCACAGATGTGCCTTACCATATGTCTCTCATTTGATTTGATTCTGCTGCTAATTTAAAGATTTTTTGTTTATCCATTTTGTCTCTAGTCTGGTTCCAATTCCTTACTTAAAATTGAGATTGATGATCCTGCAATACAAGCTATAGAGTTTCTCATAGTTGATGAAAGCCAGAACAGATGGTAATCTATTTATTGGGTTTTTTTTTTACCTTGAATATTTTCTATGAGGAAACAATATAGGTTTTATTTTCTTTATATATTCTCTCTTCACAGGCTTAAGAACAATGGTGGCAACTTTCATGTTAAGTTACCTTTGAAAGAAAAGTCGATATCCAATGTTTCAGTTCCTGAAGATTTAGTGCAAATTCAAGCCTATCTAAGGTGGGAGCGAAAGGGTAAACAGATGTATACACCAAAGCAAGAGAAGGCATGTGAACTATACTCTATACAAATTCCCAACTGTCGTTTCTTTTACATTTCCAATTATAGTGTATCTCCTTTTCTTACTGTGGGGAGAAAGAAACACTAGCAGAAGAGAATGCATAATGCATGTGAAAAGCTACAATGTTTGCCTTCATTCTTACTCATTTCCAACTGCAATTTTTTTTATTTCATGTTTTGCTGGGACAAAGAAATTCATTTCTATTAGAGAGTTTCTTATAGTGTTAGAAACCCATTATTGTCCTTCTTCTTGTTAAATTTTCTTTGCGGCCTGCCAGACTAAAAGAAGTCTTTGTTACCAGTCCTCTTTGAGTTCCAGATGGAACTTTTCCAGAGATGATTACTCATAAGAGCTCTATTTTCATGCTGTCAAAAGTCTGGGCAACGGAAATTGACTAGGCTTAAGAGAATAAAAGAAAGTTAGGTTGATTTATAGACTTGTATGTTTTTTTTTCTTGGAAAAAAAAAGCAGAGAAAGATTTGTATGTTTCTTTTGCTTACTGTCGAGTGTTAATGAATATATCTTGTCATATAGGTTGAGTACGAAGCAGCACGAACTGAGCTATTGGAGGAAGTAGCCAGGGGTGCATCCGTACAAGAGCTCCATGCAAGGCTGACTAAGAAAGATTCTGATAACAGTCATGAATCATCTCAAGCCAGTAACAAAGAGGTTTCCAAGGCCGCAAAGAAACAAGAGAGTAAACAAGTTTACAGAAACAGAAGAATTAGTCGGAAGCAACGAGACTTAATGAAGATTCTCAACAAACATGCTACTAAACCTGTTGATGAAGCTAAACTCAGAAGTGAAGAATCAGCGCAACCAAAAGCTTTGAAACCAGTTGAGCTTTTTGCCCAGGAAAAAGAAGAACAAGATGGTGCTTCCATTCTGAACAAAAAAATCTACAGGCTTGGTGATAAGGATCTGCTGGTGAGGGATTCCTTCTTATTTTGTCAGTCTACAATACGATCTTGTAGGATCAAACTAATTTTTTGCATCCTGAAATGTTCACAAGGTACTTGTGACTAAGATCGCTGACAAGACAAAGGTTCATCTGGCCACAGACATCAGAGAGCCAATTAACCTTCATTGGGCTCTCTCTGTAAACAGGGCTGGAGAGTGGTTGGTAATTTTTTGGACCTATTAACTGAAAAGCGTACATGACTGCTAAATATTTGACCAATTATCATTTCTTACATTTATATGTCTCTTCGGTAGTTCTATTAACATGTATTGATTGTTAAGAACACAACATTAACAAGTAAACTATATTGCAATTTCAGGAACCACCTCCAAATGTACTGCCCCAGGGTTCAGTTTCTCTAAACGGGGCTGTTGAAACACAATTTGTATCTGGTTCTGTTGATTCTACTTATGAGGTATGCCCAGGGGAACATGCATGTTTTGTTGGCTTGGAACTTAATCTGGCCTATATTTCCAAATCCCTCAGACAATAGTCTTGATATTCACAATCATTGTACAGGTTCAATCTATAGAAATAGAAGTGCAAGAGGAAAGTTTCAAAGGAATGCCCTTTGTCCTTTGTTCTTCTGGAAACTGGATTAAGAACCAAGGGTCAGATTTCTATGCTGACTTTAGTGCTGCAGTCAAGAAAATTCAGAAGGTTGCTCCTTTTCGTTGGTCATAATATGTGTATCTTAGACTTCGGATTCAATTACCTTAAAAAAATTCTGTCACTGAATTTCTCCCTTTGAAGGATGCTGGTGAGGGAAACGGTACTGCAAAGGCTTTATTGGATAATATAGCAGATCTGGAGAGTAAGGCGCAAAAATCCTTTATGCATAGGTCTGTATTCTGTTGGGAATCAGACAACCAAAACCTTTGATGATGAGCTATATTTTGTTCCACTTTATGCGATTCTGCTGTATTTGTACCCAAATATTTCAGGGTTGTTATAATGAGTTCTATATAATTAACTAGAAAGTTTAGAGCTTGAAAAATGGTTTCGGTTGCTTTACTTGGGTATTTTAAACGGTTTGGTCATGACGATCAAAACTGGAACTACATTTCAAACAAAAGACGTTTTATTCCTTGATATAAGTCCAACATATTTCATCTGATTCTTTATAATTCATTTGTTCTTTTCATTTCAGGTTTAACATTGCAGCAGACTTGATAAGCCAAGCCAAAGATGCTGGTGAATTAGGTCTTGCAGGTATTCTGGTGTGGATGAGGTTTATGGCTACAAGGCAGCTCATTTGGAATAAAAATTACAACGTCAAACCACGGTAAAGTTCTTTTCATTTCAAGAATAGGATTCTTTAAAATATTGATATCTTTTTGGCTTCTGGACACTAAAATATGTGGATATTTTCTTAAATGTCCCATGTAGCATCACTTACAATTTCCACGCACCATATCACTCATATCAGCTTATTTAACCCATTAATAATTCTTACTCTTACTCCTTAAATGCAGTGAGATTAGTAGAGCACAAGACAGACTCACAGGCTTGCTCCAGAACATTTACACAAGCCATCCACAGTATCGAGAGCTTCTACGGATGATGTTGTCAGCTGTAGGACGAGGAGGAGAAGGAGATGTGGGACAGCGAATTCGAGATGAGATCCTTGTCATCCAGGTGGAGAGACTTCATTGATATATTGGCCATTCTTTAAGAGGTTTTTAATCAACTCCCCTCATGTATGGGCATGTTCAGAGTTGCTCATATAAGAATTTTGTTGGTGACAGGGAAACTGTGATTGTAAGGGTGCAATGATGGAGGAATGGCATCAAAAGTTGCATAATAACACTAGCCCAGATGACGTTGTTATATGTCAGGTACTGGACTCATGAGCTGGTGAAGATCTATTTAATGTCTTCCTTTGTTTGAAGTTTTCTCACATAAATGTCACTGCAGGCACTAATTGATTACGTCAAAAGTGACTTTGATATTGGTGCTTACTGGAAAACTTTGAATGATAATGGAATTACAAAAGAACGTCTTCTAAGCTATGACCGGGCAATCCATAATGAACCAAGTTTCAGGGCAGATCAGAAAGACCGTCTTCTGCATGATCTGGGGAACTACATGAGAACGTTAAAGGTTGTGATCCCTAAACCTCCAATTTTAAGTTTTATATTTGACCTGGTTTTCTTCTTTATATGCATATCGGCATCATATTTTCGCACATGAGTTATTTCAATGAGCAGGAAGATTTGTTGGGTTGTGAATCTCATGATATTGTGTGTTCATTCATGCTGTTTTTTTTCTTATACTAAATGATGGGTTGTGACAAATGCATGTCATCATAGGATTCATGATACATTTTTCCATTTTTATTATGAGAAGGGATATATCCAAGTTCAGATACTTAAAATGTGGACATGCTTTGACTCCTATTGCTTCCTTCGTATTATGTTACTACTTGTTTGCGTGATAAATTGTACACATAAATGTTGCATTGCAGGCAGTTCACTCAGGTGCAGATCTTGAATCAGCCATCACAAATTGTTTGGGTTATAGTGCTGAGGTAGTTTGTTAACTAATTGCAATAGCTCAACACATTGACAATGTGTTTTTAGCATTTGATTGGACTTTAATTCTCTATAGGGTCAAGGCTTCATGGTTGGAGTACAAATAAATCCTGTATCTGGCTTGCCCTCTGAAGTTCCAGTAAGATTCTTAACTTCATAATTTGTAGTTGTTCAGTTCTAAAAGTTCTTGATGCTTTAATTGTATTGAGATAAGTTGGATAATTATTAGGAAGTTTCACACTGACATTTTTTTTTTCAAACAGGGGCTGCTGCAATTTGTAATGGAACATGTTGAGGACAAGAATGTGGAAGTTCTTCTTGAGGTTTTGCAAAATTTTGTAATTTGACATTATATTCCAAACTTTCTCTTGCGCTTCCCATCTGATTGTGAATGCTCTTTTGAACTTTCATGTAGGGTTTGCTTGAGGCTCGTCAGGAGTTGTGGCCATTACTCTCTAAGCCTAATGATCGCCTGAAGGATCTCTTATTTTTGGACATTGCCCTTGATTCTACTGTGAGAACTGCCATTGAGAGAGGATATGAAGAATTGAACAATGCTGGGCCAGAGGTATCTTTTTGTTTATGCTCTCTACACCTTTCTTCCTAGCTTTCTTCTTCTCCATAGATGCGTCAGTTTTGAGTCTAATTTGAATAGCTGCAATGACATACTCCCAACTTAAAAACACATTATCTTGATCATCTGATTTATGTGTTATGCAGAAAATAATGTACTTCATCTCAATGGTTCTAGAAAATCTGGCATTATCATCTGATGATAATGAGGACCTCCTCTACTGTTTGAAGGTAAGTCAACCACTACATATTTATCCTGGTAGAGATGAGGTGTAACATGTCTCAGAAGTTAAACATGGTCAGAGTTTTTGTTGACTGACTTCTTTCATTGTTCATGAAGGGATGGAATCATGCTTTACACATGTTAAAGAATAATACCGATCACTGGGCGTTATATGCGAAATCAATTCTGGACAGAACCCGCTTGGCACTTGCAAACAAAGCAGAGTCATATCACCGTATATTACAGCCATCAGCAGAGTACCTTGGATCAAAGCTTGGAGTGGACGAATGGGCCGTATGCTTTTTAGCCATTTTCTTCACTTGTGCCTTCACTTCAAAATTTTCACGTGTTGTATGAGATAGATTCCTTGTTTCTGTCCTCATGATTTCTTCTTGCAGTTGAGCATATTCACTGAAGAAGTTATCCGTGCTGGATCAGCTGCCTGTTTATCAGCACTCATCAATCGACTTGATCCGGTTCTTCGAAAGACTGCTAATTTGGGAAGGTTGATTGCATTGCCATTTCTTAGCCAATCATATCATTTTTATCTTGATATCAATTAGTTAGAGAATTTGGAATGGCAAATAAAGAGAAGACAATGATGTTTTAGAGCTAAGAAGTTCAACATGTCCAATGTCTGCATCAATCTCTTAAATGCTATGAGCCTAGGATATGTGTTTAATGTTACTCTGGTTGGTCTGGACAGTTGGCAGGTTATCAGCCCAGTTGAAGTGGTTGGTTATGTTGTAGTTGTGGACGAGTTGCTCACTGTCCAGAATAAAGTATACGATAAGCCAACAATTTTGGTGGCAAGAAGTGTGAGAGGCGAGGAAGAAATTCCAGATGGCACAGTTGCTGTGCTAACACCTGATATGCCAGACGTCCTATCTCATGTATCTGTCCGAGCAAGAAATAGCAAGGTCATTTGTTCAATAATTATAGTTTATTTCCTCTATAATTGATGTGCTTGGTGAAATAACAAACTATCATTTACAGGTTTGTTTTGCCACATGTTTTGACTCCGATATTCTAGCTGACCTCCAAGCTTGTGAAGGGAAATTATTGTGTGTAAAGCCAACTTCTGTTGATGTAGTTTATAGGTATTAGCCTCTGTTTTTTTATGTTGAAAGATGTTCAAATGTTTGATGAGGGTGAGCTGGTAACAATTTATCTGCATATATAACTGCAGTGAGGTTAATGAGAGTGAGCTAGGAGATGCAAGTTCAACTAATTTAATTGAAGACATCCCAGCTCTGACATTAGTGAAAAAACAGTTTACGGGTAGATATGCGATATCGTCTGATGAGTTCACAAGTGAAATGGTAAGGCTTAAAAAGGTTTTATCATACTGCCAGCAAAAGAAAAAAATATATTTGCCTTAAAAACAGGCTTCTTAAATTCTGACAGATATCTATAACATATATTGTCATATGGCAGGTGGGAGCTAAATCACGTAACATTTCTTATATAAAAGGAAAACTTCCCTCTTGGGTTGGAATTCCTACATCTATTGCCTTACCATTTGGAGTTTTCGAAAAAGTTCTCTCTGAAGATTCAAATAAGGTTGTTCACCCTAAACTTTGGTATAAATTTTCTGCATATATATAGCTCATGCAGCTGTCATTTTCTACTAATACGTTTACCAGAAACAGTCTGAAATATTGATTTAAATTGTTTGGATTTGTGTTTTTAATAGTTAACCTGTCATTTTCTACTATTACCTATTTACCTTAAATTGTCATTTTTTTAGTTGACCAAAAAAAAAACTGTCATTTTAACTATGTTAACAATAGAAATTTAATTTTCATAATAACGTTACCAATGTGATTGCTTCTTTTTAGTGCTAATGTTCAAATTTACTATGGAAGTCCTCCAAATATGTAAAAAGACAAATGTACTTTCTAATAAATATATATATGAAATCAAGTTGAATCTTAATAAGGTGGAACTTTATTAATCTTAAATATTTGAGTGTAGTAGATACAATAGAAATGCAGCTATTCGCAGTGCAGCTTCACTGTTGTATCTTTGCCACATGCTCAATTGTTAAAGCATTTGTAGTTTAAAATTATTGAATTAAATGCACCAATGTCTTGATTAAGCTGAAACTCCTGAAAGAGCTGCGTTTTACTAGTCAATTGAAAAAACAAAAGAACTTAGGGAATTTGCCTTATGACTGGAAACTGTACTACAAATGGCTCTGGTTCTGTGCCTGTGATCATTCTTATCTACTCGTTCTACAGTATCATAAGGGGACAACAGAGATTTCATTTAATCTGCATGTACATGCATAATGTAGGCATGCTCTCTTCATGGATCTATTTGCTAATTAAAACCCATGTTCTATTTGTAATTTATTGTGTATCCAGGGTGTCATAGCCTGACTTAATCTGTGTGTGCACTTGTGTGCACATGGTTATTTATTTTATAGGCTGTTGCTGACAAGTTGGAAATTCTGAAGAAAAAGTTAAAAGGAGATTTTGGTTCGCTAGGGGAGATTCGAGAGACAGTTTTACAGTTGACAGCCCCACCCCCATTGGTATGAATTTATTATTATTATTATTTTTCCATTGAAGGCTTTACTGTTGAAATTTGATTTCATAACAGATGATACCTTACAAATGCATCAATTTTTAGTTCATAGCCTGCACTACTGCAATTGCATGTTCTTATGGAAATGTGTTTTTTAATCATTCATTTTCCAACATAAATTGTTACTTCCCGTCCCAAAAAAAAAACATCATTTGTTACTAAAGCAGACAAAATAATGACTTCTCTAACTTGGGCTTCAATCAAGAACTAAAGATTTGTATTGGTTTTATAAAATTCTTAACTTTTTCAAATGAAAGTTTGGAAGTTCAGTCGTTGTTTTTATTGAATCATTATTGTCTTCAGTCATTCCTTTTCTTGATATCATATATAACCAGTAGTTGTACCTGTATGTAAAAGAACCCTAGAGCTCAGCACGCAGAACGAGCAATTTAAGTGAAATCTGATGTTGTGAGTTATTTTCAGGTGCAAGAGCTGAAGAGTAAGATGCAAAGTTCAGGCATGCCTTGGCCTGGTGATGAGGGTGAACAGAGATGGGAACAAGCATGGCTGGCTATAAAAAAGGTAAGAGCATTTTGCTGCATGTGCCCATTTGAAGTTACATAGATCTAGGAATCATGTGTTCTTAAATCCTTCAATGCTTGAATTCCATGTCTCAAATCAAACTTTTTACATTCTAAGAATCTTTAACGTTCCTACTGTACTCTTTTTAATTGATTGTATATTCTCTTTGTTTCCTATTGATGCTTCAGTGCAGTATGAATTTTTTGGCTTTCGTTACATGGCTAAAGCTTTCTGAAACCAGTAGAACTCACAAACATCAGGACTTGATTTCATGGCTCAAGATGCATATCAATTTAATGCTGATCAATTTGTTTATCTTAAAGTTTTCTGATACACTGGGACATGCTCAACTCTTATAATACAGGTCTGGGCTTCGAAATGGAATGAGAGAGCATACTTCAGCACAAGAAGAGTAAAATTAGAGCATGATTATCTTTGCATGGCTGTCCTTGTTCAAGAAATAATAAACGCCGACTATGCATTTGTTATTCACACAACCAACCCATCTTCAGGAGACTCATCAGAAATATATGCTGAGGTACTTAAATATAGATATAAGATATAATTTCTATTTAAAGAGCCTTTGATTTGGGTTGTTTGGCTGTAATAGGTTGTCAAAGGACTTGGAGAAACCTTAGTCGGAGCTTATCCTGGACGTGCTTTAAGTTTTATTAGCAAGAAAAATGCTCTGGACTCTCCTCAGGTAATGCATTTCAATGTCCATTTGCCAACATAAGAGTGACGGACCATGTTTGTAATGGATTGCATTGATAACTCCCACATTAGTAGCTATCAAATTACCTAAGATGGTCATTGGCTTTCACAGGCGATATGATCAGTGAACTGCAAATATCTACACTATTATCTGCATTTACACGTGGATTTTTTCATCCACACTCCTTTCACCTTTAAGTAATTAAAATTTTGCTTTTAGTAACATGTGTTGGGGAGTGTGGACTGTAAAATGGGCAGTGCACATACGAGTGCCCTCTCCAATTTATTTATAGTTTATCAGTGATAAAACTTTCTTTACCGCAGAATAAATTGCTACTATTGTTTGCACTCATGAATATGTGGATATTTTCAGCTGTTAGGTTACCCTAGCAAACCGATTGGCCTCTTTATCAGACGGTCCATAATCTTCCGTTCTGATTCCAATGGTGAAGATCTTGAAGGTTATGCTGGTGCAGGCCTTTATGACAGGTAACTTACTATACAGCTGATCCAGGTGATATGCCTCAATCAATAAATGATATACGATCGCCATAAACTCTCTTTTATATTATAATCATCTAATCTAGTGTTGTTTTATGGTCATGAATCATGATAGTGTGCCTATGGACGCGGAAGAGGAAGTCGTGCTCGACTATTCATCTGACCCACTCGTTACTGATGCAAACTTCCAAAAAACTATTCTGTCAAGCATTGCTCGTGCAGGAAGTGCAATTGAGGAGCTATATGGTTCGGCACAAGATATTGAAGGTGTGATCAGAGATGGAAAACTGTATGTTGTCCAGACAAGACCCCAGATGTGATTTTTCTTTTTATTCTCGGATTCTTTTATAGGATTTTCAGTATAGACTATCCTCTTTTATAATAAGGAGAAGAGGAGAAACAAATAATAAGGACCTGTGAGAAACTTGCATCCATTTGTATTTTACAAGGTGGTCCAGTTTACATGAAGCAATGAGCAATATGTCCATTGATTTGACTAGGACCCCGTAACTCTAGGACGTTATTTTACCATTATGCATTCCTCAGCAGTTGATAGTAAACCCCGAAAGATCCATCCAAACTTCATTCAAGCGCCCAGAAAGGTGATACGAAGCATTGTACTGAGCGACTGCATAAGCATTCTTTTCTTTCAGGATTCCTGGTTTTCCACTCAAGTGTTTTTTTAGGCTGCTCATAAGAGTTTCAAGTTCTTCATTAATGTCATCATCCTTAGCGAACCCTGGAAACTTTCTGACTGCTATGCAGTGGCTTCTCCGCTTATCTAACTGCAAGTTCAGTTCAGTGAAAGGCTGCGGTGGTGTTCTTTCGAATTTGGCAGGCAGATACAACCTTACATAGTACTCAGGTCCATGAACAGATGGCACAATGCTTGTTAACACCGGAGCCGTGATGGTAATCTGAGACGAGTTCAGGTTGTCACCATGAATGTACTGATACAACCTGTGAAAAGCAGAAGTGAGAAGAAAACATGGAATCAACTAACGAAAGAAAACGTAAAACGGAGTTTGAGAACCTGTGAAAGCCATCTTTAGTGGCTTTTTCGAATGAAGTTGTTTCTCGGACTTGAGCTGACATCCATGCGGATTCTCTATAGAGCCTGACCTCAAAATCCGATTCTGAAAGCACCACTGTGTACTGAGGCGACTCAACAGCTTCACCAGAGAGTTCAACTATACAACCACAGAGGTAGCATATTGCTATGGTCATCATGAGTAGCCTCTCCATTATTTGATAATTAGTGGTATGTCCCATGAACGGACCTCTGCGTCTATAAGTAGCCGGCCAAGGCAAATCTTATTTTGTGATCAACTAGTACGCGACTGAAGTCAGTGGCTTCAGTTCCACCACCATTTTCTTTAATCTATTTCCCACTTATGCACGACTTGAACCAAAAATATTCCTCATACCACTATAGATTAGAGCCAATACCAAATATATTTGTATGGAAATCATAAGTGCGCCATATATGAGAGCAGTGGAAGCGTGCGTACATTTGAATTTGAAAACAAAAGCAACATTTATATTCTTTTAGAAAGACACTATTGAACAAAAGCTTGAAAATCGACTATAGAAGGAGACTACCATACCTAAGTCTTTGTTTAGATGGGTTAGTGATAATTGATGAAGATGAGGAATACCATCCAAGAACCAAAGCTGAGGCTTATGTTGACGGTTCAGAGGTAGAAGTTCATAAACTACACGCGGCTAACAGTAAATATACTCCAATCTTCACGTCAACTAAGCTGATATTGATGCTTCCGAATGTACGTGAGATGATGGCATCTTACTGTTCATGTCATATAAGGCTTTAAACCTTCTACCCATTACTTCTTTAACTGTGCGTGAAGCCTAACATGTTGAAAGTTTTGATGCCTTCACTACAAGTTGATCGCGGTATAAGCTAGAAATCTATGCACGCAATTTGTCATGTTTCTCTATCTCAAGTTCTCAACATTGTTTAGTTATGATATGATGTTTACAACAACAAGTTGATGGAAAATCGAAGAGTAACAAGAATCAACTAGGGAAAGTCCCATTAGAAAGTGCAAGGGGCACCGCAGATGACTTCCTTAGTCTAGTTCCGTGCTGTTCTCATTAATAAAAAGAAGAATGGCAGGAAGAGCGGTTAAGCTTCGTCAAAACCTTTTAAGGGGCGTGAGGTCATTTCATTAGGTGAGTTTTCTCTTAGTATAAAAGCAAAATTCATTAAACAATTAAACCGTTTTCTTTTCGATTAAACAAAACCGTTTGACGTATTGGTGTTCTGCAAATTCTGGCATATTCTAAAATTCATGTTTTACACAATTAAGTTCAAGAGACATGTGATGGAGTTTTAACGTAACACATGGAATTTGTAAGATAATTAACCCCATGAGGCCATGACACGAACGATCTGAACGAACATGCCATTTGGCAATTGCCAAACCATTTTGCAATAAGCATCTTCGCTAGTAGCATTTGCTGAGTCTTTGATGCAACTTTAAATCCTTTAATACTTAGGTCATACAATTGGCTTCATTTGAAGAAATTGATAGTAATTAATCGAATGTACTTTAAAAAAAATCTCAAACCGCAAAGAAGTGCACGTCCTGATTTGAAGAATTCTCATAACCCTGCATGTTAATTTGATAATGATCAGGATCAAACTTCCTGCATGTGCCGGTGAATCGAACATATATAGGATTGATCATCATCCTTGTGTTCTCTCCTTAGCGAGCAATGCGACGAGACTCTTAAAGACTATGCACTTGGTTGGAGTGACATAATGATGATGTACGTATTAGAGAGACCTAGATGCCAATGTCCGCATGATGAAGATGATTGCCAAATTAAGCATGCAAAATAGTAGTGGGTAGAGAATTATATTAAACACACATTATTCTCTTACAAATCCCACCTCCTAAGTTAATTAAATTAATCATGGTTTTATTCAGCTCTATTCAGCTCATTAATGGCTGTGTTTCTTTGTTGTATTAAGTAGTATTAAGCTCTAGGATTAACTTGAAGCATTCTTATCTATGATTATATCTCGAAAGCTAGCTAGGTCATGACCATGCATACTTGTTAGACAAAATCATTGCTCAACAACACTGTTCCACTCTTTGGTTAGCTTTATATATCTTCGTTTTTCCCACTTTCAAAGTCCCCTTTAAAACTTGTAGAATTCATAATTAAATAACATGCACACAGACCCACTTAGGTATGAGTATCATTGTATAGTATGTATTGTTCTATTGTATTCTACTATATATATACGTATAGTACAATAATACAATAAACATTCAAAGGATCAAAGATACAGAGATCTGCTCACTTCAAAAGAAGTCACGAACGCTCTCATAAGAGTGTTAGTTATCGGTTTCAATATATCGTTCTGAATCTAACAACCACCACCGTTCTTTCTCATGATCGAGTATATTCCATCTTTTCTTTTATGCTCGTATCAGTTCAAAAATAGACCGCTAATTCTTTGCTTGGTTCCTAGGAGGATGGACAAAGATGTTCTTGAAAGGCTTATACGCGCGTACAATACGTATGAAATTGGATGGGGCAAATGCAAGGCATCATTTACATAGAGTTCCAAATCCATTCTTAGGTATTGTAGCTATGTTGGTTCCCAGTCCCAGAATTCCATAATTAGCATGCTCGTTTTCTAGTGGGATCGGATAATTATGCAAAGGTAGTAAATCTTCTGTTGGAGCCCCTTTTAGACTTTGAATTCAACCCCGGCCATTCCACATTCAGAATGAAAGATATAATGTTTTACTATAAACATATAAGCGGCTCACATAAAATAGGTCAAGGAATTACAACTGTGTCATCATGATGATCACAACTAGCTATATGCTATATTCCTTTGTGAGTTTAAGCTTTAATTACAAGCACACAGCAGCTAGGGCAGCCTCCTAGTTCTGTCCGCGAAATGTGGCAATGAACCTAAACCTCTTATTATGTTTCACAATTCCATGCCGCTCATTCTGTTAAAGGTCCTTAATCCAGGAATCGAGACTCGAAAAGCTCACCTTTGATTTCTTGTGGGGTTCTCAATCGGCATGTACACCCTGGTCGATTCACCATAGTAGTCATGTTGTCTCTATTTATTCCCACTTATAGTGATTCCTTCCGTGTTTTTCCATGGTTTTCAGGAAATGAATTTTGGTCAATTCCTGTAAACTTTTGGCCGATGATACTTCTTTTTTTCTTTGTTTTCTACATTGAATGATTGAATCCCATTTATGCAGAAGTTACATATCACACAAAAACTATAGGTAAAGACTAAGGAGTCTCATCATTTGATATATCTGATGAAAAACGACCACTGTACGTACGAGTGAAAATATATATTCGAGGTCTAATGTCTGAACTTCATATACAGTATATCTTCATATCACAATTCTTGGAATTAAATCTCTATTTTGACAATTACCATAAGCAGGTCTGAATTAGTGAATGGATTATGTTTTTAGTACATTTTCAGTTAGTTTTTCGTACATAAAGCTGAAAGCCTGAAATGGTGCTGGTATATGCAGCTTCAAAAAATTATTCAGACATTCGATCAGCATTTGAATTCTGGAGAGATCGAATTAATCTTTATGCTGATATTAAGTTTGACATATGTATCAATGTACATGTGCAAGCTTATTTTTGGAGGTTTAAGGACGTACTATTGCTGGCAGCACTTGATCGAATCATATCAATTAGCATTGAGATGGAGCTATTTTGCTATCAAGTAGTAGATGCATGCCATACACGATGTTGAAAAGATGAGAGATTAACATCGTAAGTAGACCTGGAAGTGACCCTCGTGATCATGTCATATGTTGAACTGGCATGGATCGATTTTCTAGAGTCAATGCAACAAATTATACAGCATTTCTGACCCTGAGACGTCAAAAAGGTTAACTTTGGCTCCTATTCTGAGAGATATATGCAAAAATCATGACCCTACCTTGCTGTTGTTTATGTGAAAACCTAAAACGACATTCCTTTTCCTTTTTCCAGATGACTCCTATACACATGCATGTATAATATAACTATACAGCCACTTATATCATGGCTCGAAGGCATCATTATATCACTGTATCAAAATATCCCAGATTGAAAACTGAGTCTAAATTAGATAAACATATGAATATAAATATATATATATAAGGCTTTTCAGGTGCGGATATCTGAATCAGGTGTCCCGTTTCTGACGACGGCAGACCGCAACGGCACGACGCACCAGCACAGACGCATTACCCACCTCCTGGCGATCTTGTTTGTGTCGGCCGGAGCTTTATCGGCGACCCACGGAGGCCGGAATCGCGAAATCATTGGAATCTGCCCAGAAACTTAATTTTTGCACATTTCGTCCGCTGTGGGTCACTGATGGAGCTCCGACCGGCACAGACAAGATCGCCGAGAGGTGGGTAGTGCACATGTGGTGGTGTGCCGCGCCATTGCGGCCTGTCGTCGCCAAACTCGAACCGGTTCTACTGCCCGTCATTAAACCTTTCTTGTCGGCCGTCACTGCAACCCTCCAGATAGGCCTCCTTTGACCGTTGCAGCGCCTCCGCCCTCTCCTTCTTGAGCTCCTCCACATGATCTTTATCCGCCGCCTGCCGGCGCAGAGCGAAGTCGGCTTCTTTCGCCGCTAGCTTCTTGGTCAGGTTCTCGGTCCACTCTGCATCAAGCTTCTCCTTCCACTCCTTCTTTCGGGCCTCCAAGGCCGCGGCCGCCTGATTCCAGGCCTTCTCCTTCTCCTTCAAGGCCACGAGCTCCTTCTCCCTCTCCACCAGTTGCTATTCCAGCTCGAGAACCATGGTATCGCTCTCCGCGAGAGAATTCTTGCTCTTCTGGAGCTTGCCCCGCAACTCCCCAACCACCATACTGGCCTCGGCCAGTCGGGCGTCGTCGACCACCTGCTTGTCTTCTAACTCCTTCTCCTTGAATGACTCGCTCGTCCTCGGGCGCCTTCGCCTGGAACAAGGCCTCCAAGTAGTCTCGAGCGTCGTGCACCTCGTCCGCCACCTGTAGGTAATTTTAATTAGATCATCACCTCCAACACATCAGAATCATAACTGAGACAACGCTTACCCGCGTGAGCCGCTTCTCCACCTCGTGGAAGTCGAGCCATGCATCATCGATGTGCCGGATCATTGGCCCCTGACACCTATGCCTCATGTGCCCCGCCATCCTCTTCAAATGGGGCGCTAACTCTCCGACCTCGGCCAGGACCCCGGCCCTTGGCGCTTGCTCCGTTACGCAGCAGGCCCCCTCCGGTGGCATGTGAAAAAGCGTTTTTCCTCACGATAATCTCCGCCGGGATGTGGTACACCTCTCGGATGCCCTCCAACTCCTCAACCGTCGCAACGCGACCATGCGGGTCCACATTCTTGTCCCCCAGCCACCATCTGCGGTATTCGCCACTGGTCCCCGCTTCTTGGGCTGCTTTCCCCGCCATTTCAATGCTCTATAACAAAAGACCGTGTGGGTTACTAGATGACCACACATCGCTCATATAAGGCACGCCCCCCAATTCAGACTTTCCCCACCTCACAGCCCGCTTCAGTGTGTTGGTAGCTGGCGAATTTGAGCGCAAATCCTCAGATCCGCAACTCCCAACAACTCCGACCGACTTTCCCATTTTCTACAACTCCCAAATCACCACATATCAACCCCATGCTCCCAAACCCAAAAAAAAAAAAAGTAAAGAAACGAGAGTGATACCTTTGGTAGTTATGGACGAGCGGACGTAATGATTCTCGTGGTTGTAAACGCTGAGATACCTACTCTTTTCCGATCACAATCGCCGGGAATTCTTCTATTGCTCTCTACTTCTACTCTAACACTTTTTTACAAATGAGACCCAACGACTCCACCCCTCTATATATAGCCGCTAGAGATGATCTCGACCGTCGACAAAAAATACCCCCAGCCCTCAGATCATCGCCACGTGCCCCACTACTGTAAAACCGCCTCGGTTGCTCTCCCCACACGCCCCACTCGTGCGTATTTATCTACAACCCATCGATCCTCCCCATATGCCATCATTGCCGCTGACGTCACCGTCGCTTCACGTCCTGGAGGGACCCACGTTTGTCCCCTGTATTGATTGTCCAAGCCCCCGGGACGAGTTGGCCACTCGTGCAGGGGGGCTTCGGCCATTGCAGCGGGGGACATTCCTTGAATTAGGACTGTGGGGACTCGCCACATAACTCCGGAATGAAAAAAAATATCCAACCCTGGCTGATCTCCAGATCCATGAATGCTCTGAGCGTGTTAGTTAACCCGCGAGCCTAACCCCGATATCCTAGGTCACTCAAGGTCTAGTGATGCTCCAATGTTAGTTAACCCACATGCTTAACTGCGTTTGTTAATTAACTCTTGTATAACATTGAGGTCCTGGCCACTCTCTAAGCCTTAGGCCACACTCCAGGTCGACGATGCTCGCGCACTTGGTTAACCCATTCGTCTTATGCAAAGGTCCTTGACCAGAGCCATGTGTGCCCTATACGGTCGGCACCCGACCGAGTGGTCGGTACCTAACCTAACAGTTATAACCTGACCCTGGCATATCTAGGTCACGCCAGATCAACAGACGCCCTTAACACACTAGCTAACCCATGTGCCTAGCCCCGAGGTTCTAGATCACTCTCCATGGCCACATATAGGCCGGTCCAGGTCCCGAGCAATTTGAATTCAGATATTTGCACTAGAGATGAAGATATGAAACTCCCCACCCAAGGAATCTCCTCGATTGGGGACTTGGGGACTTATTAACGCCACCCCATGAATGGGGTGATCTACGGCTTAATCTCCTCTTACCCCGGTCACCGGACCGGTTGGCGGAGACTTGGAAAACCAGCAGGCAGACATGCCGATTCGGCAACCCCTCTGCTTGCTCGGGTATCGCCACTAACGCCGCCCACGGTGGTTCGCCTCCAGAGATAAATACAACGTACTGGCATATATTCCCACATCGAGGGAATGACCAAACACATTCCCAAGTGCACCTATAAATAGGCTGCTAGTGACACCTAAAAGATGTAACGTATTCCTAAGTCCTTAACTCCCGAACTTATTCCGCTCCGGATATTAACTTAAGCTTCGGAGGGTCGAAGGCTGGCGCACCGCTGGTCCTTTGACTTTTGATTTGTTGTGTGCAGGTCCCATTTAGCTGACACATCGGAATACAATGATACGAGAAGCTCGGTGCCCCGAATTTAGCTCTCGTAACAATCACCATCAGCTTAATCAGCAATTCAGACACGAGGGTTTAATATTTTGACTAATATCAATTAGTTTCCTTTAATTTGTATGGTGAGTGGCAACGAGAATGAGACCGGTGGGCCATTTCCTAGTTCTATATACATCAAGTTTTCAATATATAGGATTTTTCTAAGCTAAGGAGGTCTGCACCAATGGTTTTGGTGCGAATATCCATTTTTCTACAACTTTTCAATCGAATTTTCTTATTTCCACCTTTTAGTATCTAGATAATATTGTGTATATCATATCTGCAAAATTTCAGCCAATTTGGTGATCGTTAAGACCCTTAAAATTGAAAAACAAATGGACTGACTGAATTCTGTCAAACATGAATCGTTCATATTTTTAACATAAAAATGCATTTTTGAGAGCCTTAACGATCACCAAATTGGCTGAAAATTTGCAAAGATGATCTACACAATATTATTTAGATACTAAATGGTGGAGATGAGGAAATTTGATCGAAAAATGATGAAAAAATTGAAATCCGCACCAAAATATTGGCGCGGACCTCCGTAGCCAAGAAGGGCTTTATATATATTAATTAGGTATATAAGGGCTTCTTATAAAAAAAAGCTATTTTGATATATGTACTTATACAAAATTCAAGCAAGGTTTAAAAATTATAAGAAAGTCATTTAAAAAAAATACTTAAGTCGTTGGCCCAAAGTTTCACAAAAATTACAAAAGATGCCACTGGATCTTCTCTCTCTCTCTCTCTCTCTCTCTCTCTCTCTCTCTCTCTCTCTCTCTCTCTCTCTCTCTCTCTCTCTCTCTCTCTAATCGATCTCCCAATTGAATAACCAAGTTCAAGTTTGCATTTTTAGTTGATTTTAGTATTTGACCGCTAGCAATAACACCGACCGGAAAAATGAGGGTTGTATGGGCTTACGTCATCTTCAGTTCATGCGTAGCGGCGGCGATGGGTCTTCATCGATCTAGTATGTAGTAGCGCGCTGGGCTGGGTCGTCATCGAAGCTGGCGGTGGCGGTAGCTCAAAAGGTTGTCTCGGCTCAAAAGCTTGGGTCTGCAACTTCACCGTGCATGTTGTCTGCAACTTCGTCGACTTCGGCACTGCCAGTAAGAATCTAAAGCACAAAGACGTGCCATAGGACCGTGGGATTCATATTGGGGTAGGAGCTTGCGGCGAGAAAGGAAAGGAGGTTGATGGAATTGAAGTTGTATGAGGCTTTGAGTAGTCGGAGGTTGATGACATGGGTGCCCAAAGCAGTTTTTGGGCGCCAATAACAATTTCTTCTTCTTCGACTTTTTGTTGTGGGAATAATCACATAAAACAGTGATAGGTAGTGTGATATGAGTTGTGATAGAGGGCGTGACAGTTAGTGTGATAGATAGTGTGACAGATGTTGTGACAGAGGGTGTGATAGGTAGTGTGACAAGGGTTATGACTGATAATTTGACATGAGGTGTGACAGCATGTGTGACAGAGGGTGTGATAGGTAGTGTGACATCGGATGTAACAGTGTGACATGTAGTATGACTGGGGGTGTGACAGTTAGTGTGATAGGTAGTGTGACAGCGGGTGTGACATTGGGTGTGACAACGGGTGTGACATTGGGTGTGACAACGGGTGTGATAGGTAGTGTGACAATATGTGTGACATGTAGTGTGATAGTAGATATGATACTAGTTGTGACAACATGTGTGACAGTAGTTGTGAGAGGTAGTGTGACAACAAGTGTGACAATAGTTGTGATAGGTAGTGTGACATCAGGTGTGACATCGATTGTGATAAGTAGTGTGACAACATGTGTGACAACGACTGTGATAGGTAGTGTGACAGCATGTGTGACAACGATTGTGGTAGGTAGTGCAGTAGCATGTGTGACAGTGGCTGTGATAGGTAGTGTGACAGCATGTGTGACAGCGACTGTGATAGGTAGTGTGACAGCGAGTGTGACATGCCAAGAGAAAATGTCTAAATATGTGAAATTATGTTAAAATTCAAAGCAAATTGGTATTAGTATACTCAGAATGAAGATAATAACTAGAAGTATGGAACTTTGAACTTTGGTTTTGCCGGAATTGCTTAGAGCATCGCTATTAACGACGGAAACCTTTTGTGAGGGTTGCTACACCTTGTACGATTGGCAGTTCGAAGTGAGTAGTGTATCAAATAAAACAGGGGAGATATTTTTCCAATGGTACCAACCACTCTCAAATTTATCACCGGACGATAAAGTTATGGCCAAAATTAAAAGAAGAAAAATATGAATAAGAAATGGTAAGAGTGTCTGAAAAATATTTTAAAAGTGACTATTTTCTAATTTTGTTTTGATCTTTTTTATTATTTTTTAATTTATGATTAATTAAGATGATTTTTATAATTGAAAAGTAAGTGGGGATATTTTTTTAATATATATTTAAAAATAGTACTATTTATAATTTGTCATATTAAGAGGGCGACCGGTTAAGTAGGGGCGAAGGACTGGTATAAAGGTATAGCTGGGAGAAGCGGCGAGCATCATCATTACCAGAGCCCTAAAAAGAGAGCCTAACTAGGGATTTCTGGAGGAAGCTACCCCAGCCTTGGTCCTTATTCCTTCATTTATCTCCCGTAATGTTACAATTGTTTCAATTGTTTCAATTTTATCTACACATTATATATATATATATTTTTTTTTTTAGAATATGTTATCTAACTTTACTGCAACGTATACCTCATTGTTCCATCTATTATGTATAAGCCGGTTACTGGCTCTCCGCGCCGGTTACATTCTCCCCCCAAAAAAGGAGGAATTATCAAAGATGGTATTGATTAGGACCAAATAATCAAGTGCACGATTAATTGAACAATCTGATTCATCGATCGATAGATGCATAAAACAGATAGAATTCCAAGTCCATGCTGATCGATTAGTACTGTAGTTGACGTCGTTACTAATTAATTCGTGACTTCGACCTAGGCTGTTATGCATGGCCGGCCTGCATATCAGAATCTATTATTAATTCCCACAGCTAAGTTAATTTAAATTATATTCTAGTTAAACAAAGAAATATATGCATGGTTGATTCAGGACTAGATTGATCTGATCACGACAAGATGCTTACGAACTTGCTGATATCTTCTCTCATACTAGAACATATATACCATCTCTGGGAATTGAATTTTGATCAGTGGAAGTTGGGGGGTCTTTGTTGCTCATTTGTTTCTTGTGGCTTTGTATTCCAGCAATAGTATTTTTGGATAATAAGCTAGAAAATGAAGGTCGAGCTAGCTGGAACGTGGGATCCTTCCATTTAAAGGTGATATATAATTAGCAAGAACTTATATATATATATATATAAGTAACACCCCACGTCTCTATCATTTAGTTGAGTGACTTAAGTCAACTATCTAGTTAACATTAATTATATTGTCCATGACTTAAAGAAACGATTTGATAATTGTTACAGTAATCTACTACAACCTAATTACAGAACTGATCAATTGTTTAATTATAATGCAGATGGAAGCTAAGCCAGTAAACAATAGGAAGTGACGAGTAAGATTAGGAATAACGCATATATATCTCTGTTTAAGGAAGAACGAAGGGGAAAATGAAATTTAATTAGACAATAACTCGTATCTACAATCGACATCAATAATTGCTAGCTAGATTATATATATACAACCATTGATTAATAATGAAATAAACTCAATTGGACATTGCAAAGTTGTATAAATCGAAGCACCGACAAATAGATATTAATCATAATATGAACTTGCGGTTGCGGATGAGAATCAAGGGTTTAATTCGTACAAGCTGTACAACTAAATCAAGATTGAGCCCCTAAACGCTAAATCGCTAATTACGTAATTTGAAGCATAATAATACATAATTAATCAGGTTAATTGCATGGGATTTGTACATTCACAATAAGCATGCAGAATCGCTGCACAAGACCAAGTACGCATGCCGACTGCCACCGCCACCTCAGCATTCCCAACACAATGTCACCATGACGTACGCCATTCTCTCCTACCTTCTCTCAAATCGACGTCGACACCTTCAAAAAGCCAAAGCACGGCTAGCTAGCTACTTACATTAGATTGTGAAAATCACCTTGATTGATATTGCACTATCTCATTTATCTTTTCCCCTAATTATCCAACCTAATATAATATACTAATTCTCAATTTTTCAAATACTTAAAATTTAAAAACTCTAATATAGAGATATTGATTAGGAATGCGTTAACATCTACAATGTATTATTTGTCAAAATGAATGGTATACGATTCTTTATTACGATATGATAAATTAATTCTCATTTATTAAATACACTGAAATTTTATAAGTTCTAAAAATTAATATAGAAATACGGCCAGTCGGAATAGAAACTCATTAGCATCTACAATTACTTGTTCAAAATGAAGAACTCAAAAACTACTTAATTAGATAATGAAAAATTAGAGTAAATTAGGAACTTAATAGGAGTAATATAGTAACAGAACTACAGAAGTGGCACAAAGAACATCTAGGGAAGTGAGAAAGGAAAACCCCCAAAAGCAGAGGACTTTGGAAAACCAGACTCAAGTGAAATTCCCACATCTCTCTCTTTCTCTCATATCCACAGAGCAAGAAGTAAAGAATAACAGAAATATATCAGTAGCATTTTCCCCTATAAAATTAGCAAAAAAGCTAAAGTTTCAGTCATTGTATTGGAGACTGGAAACACTACCCTCTCTCTCTCTCACTTCTTTTTCTTTTTTTTTCTTTCTTTTTCATTTTCTCCAAAAAAGAAGAAGTATGAAGCATGATTTTATCACTGCCCAGTACCCAGCATATATAACTCTACTCCCACATTGCCAAAACTTTAACTAAACATAACCTCCTATTTCCCATTTGTATCTCTCTCTTTTATTTTAATCAGGGTCGTGCTCGGAAGCTCAAATTCTCAGAACATAAACCCCAAGAAGCCTCTTAGAATAGAATAGAAGCTAACTTTCTCTTATTCTGGGGCTCAAAATTCTTGAGAATGGCGAGGGAGTGAGAGTTGGTGTTTCTTAGAATGGTCGTCATGTGTTGGAAGAGCAATAGATTGTGTTATTTTGATGACACAAGAAGACAACTTCATCATCGACGTAAACAACAAAGGGATTCAACACAAGAAACAGGACAAGAAGTTTTCACAGCCATGGCTTCTAGCAGCTGGTCTAAGATTTCCTCCCCAATCATTTCTCTTCTTGTTTGCTTCCTTCTTGTTTCTTCTTCAATGTGTTCGGTAGCCCACGCCTCCGAAATGGCTAATCAGACTTTTAATCCGGAGCAGCAGTTAAAGAAGTTGAAGAACATGAAGGCTCGTCTCAGAAGAATCAACAAGCCTGCCTTCAAGACATTTCAGGCATATTTTTTACCTTCACTTCCTCTGTTTTTCCTCTGTTTCTGTCTCTGTATTTATCTGTTTCTGGCTCTGTTCCTGCTCTTCTGTTCTTGAATTGTGCTCCTTTGTTTGTTGATGAGTGCAGAGTCCAGATGGTGATCTCATAGATTGTGTTCACTCTCATCTGCAACCAGCTTTTGATCATCCTCGATTAAAGGGACAGAAGCCATTGGTATGTAACCCGGAGCTCTCTCCAAAATTGTTAATCCGAGCTCAGAAGTGATGGAAGACTGAACTTCTCTTTGTACTTCTAATCTGCAGGATCCACCGGAGAGACCAAAAGGGCTTAATCCCACTAGCATGATCCATGAAAATTTTCAGCTGTGGAGCTTATCAGGCAACATATGCCCCGATGGAACAATTCCGATTCGAAGAACAAGAGAGCAAGACGTGCTCAGAGCTAGCTCGGTTCAAAGATACGGAAGAAAATCAGTAAGGCATGTTCGAAGAGATTCATCAAGCAATGGCCACGAGGTTAGTAAATAGTAATTGTTAGAATACTAGGATGAATGTACAAAACATGTAGCAGAGAAAATCCCAGAATTTGTTGGAAAGGTCGCAATCATGTTATACAGTTCAGTCAATTTAGACCTTATTATTGAAATGAGAATGGAAGAGTGTCGGAACAGAAACCTGCTTTACTAATGTTCATTGTGTAGTCATCTTCGTTCTTTTATAGCCATGGGAACAAAGTCAGTGATTTTTACTGCTTTTGTTGTCCACCACTTTGTTTTTGTATTTTTCTGGTTTGAAACTTTGAAATTGAGACACAAATAACAAATTAATTTAATTACAAAACAAACAAAAACAAATACAAGTAGCATGAATTTCCATACATGATGCAGACTTTCATGGTTCTTCTACTAATTTAATTCTGGGTTTTTATTTTCATTTGGTTACAGCATGCAGTTGGGTATGTGAGTGGAGATCAATACTATGGAGCAAAAGCAAGCATCAATGTCTGGGCACCAAAGGTTTTGAATCAATATGAATTCAGTTTATCTCAAATGTGGGTCATTTCTGGTTCGTTTGGCAACGACTTGAACACCATTGAAGCTGGCTGGCAGGTATCATTGAAGTTAGCTTGTAAAATTTCTCTATTCCATTCTTCATTAAGGACCATTCAAATAATGTAAGCCCATGAAAGCTACACTCTAACGCGTAATTCCATGGTTGCCGAGATGCACCAGAAATCGCGATTTCACATTTAAAGCAGTAGTAATCACTAATCACAGCTCAACCACCTTGCTCTGATTTTCTTTAGCGTATAGTAGCCATGTAAGCTAATATCATTTAATTTTTCTGCAGGTTAGCCCAGAGCTATATGGGGACAACTATCCTAGATTCTTTACTTACTGGACTGTAAGTCTTTGAAGAATAATTTCTCGTTTTCATACTGTTAATATTAATCACCGGACCAAACGTAATGTTTTCGAAATGTTGTAAATTTCCAGACAGATGCATATCAAGCAACTGGGTGCTACAATCTGCTGTGTTCGGGTTTTGTTCAGACGAATACTCGAATCGCCATTGGAGCTGCAATTTCCCCAACTTCTGGTTACAATGGTGGACAGTTTGATATCAGCTTATTGATTTGGAAGGTAAATAACTAACCCTTAATTAACCTTTATTCTTTCTGCTATATTTAGACTCCAATTAGCTAGCTAGGACATTGCCACATTGGCCTATGGTTGATTCTGCAACAAGCCAAAACCAAATGCTAACAACACACAAAACCCAGAAAGGAAAACACATATATGAATGTGCGTTGAAGCATAGATTTTCAGATTTTCACTATACAAGCGTGCAGGAGAGCATTGGAAAATTTCCCAAAAGATGAGAAATGGGCTGTAATTCCCTTGTGCTTTCAGATTCCTTTCTTTATTAGAGATAAAGCTTTTTGGCTATACCTCTACCACTAAACACCATTCAAGTTGGCCGGTGGTTTAGTGGTACTTAACAATGTTTCTCGTTACGCTACAGTCATTATAATTAATTATGTCTCATGAAATTAAAGTTAATCCATACATTGTTACAATTACGTGATAGTGTCGAGTTAATGGAGTTATAGAACAAGTTAGTTTTAAGATTACATGTCTACTCGAAACAAAACTTAAGTAATCATAATCGTCTAGTCTTGACTGAACTGTTCTGTTAGTCAACATTGCTGCTGAACATAAACAACCTACTGATCAATGTTACTGATGAGTAATGATTTTCAAAGGTGAGTGAGAGTAAAGAGGACATAAAGTGAAAGTGTATTGTTTTGTAGGATCCAAAGCATGGAAATTGGTGGCTGGAATTTGGGAATGGGGTTCTAGTAGGATACTGGCCATCATTCTTGTTCACTCATCTTCAGAACCACGCAAGCATGGTACAATTTGGTGGAGAAGTTGTAAA
Organism: Argentina anserina; assembly: GCF_933775445.1. Lineage (NCBI taxonomy): Eukaryota > Viridiplantae > Streptophyta > Magnoliopsida > Rosales > Rosaceae > Argentina > Argentina anserina. The sequence continues at coordinate 21,823,299 of NC_065875.1, forward strand.
CTCAAGACCTTCTGGATCTCACACTGCAACACAAATGGGAAGTGGCCATTTTGCAGGAGAAGGTTTTGGCAAAGCTTCTTACTTTAGAAACTTGCAAGTTGTGGATTGGGACAACAGCCTAATCCCATTATCAAACCTCAAAGTGTTAGCAGATCATCCAAATTGCTATGACATCCAAGGAGGGATTAACAATTTTTGGGGAAATTACTTTTACTATGGTGGTCCTGGAAGAAATGTGAGGTGTCCCTAAGGGAAAAGAAAAGGTATAGAGCTAGGGTTTTATATTCATTTTTTTTACATAATATTAAATTTTCTCGTTTTCATTTTCTTCTCTTGGGTTGATTTGGGTTTCTCTTGGAAATCCATTAGCAATTGAGTTTGGGGTATTCTTGTATTTGTTTTCCTTCCCTTTTTTTCTCCCAACTAACAGGTGATCCATTAATCACACCACCCTTAGGGACTCATGTAAATTTGGAGGAAAACAAAAGGTAATAGTGATTATTCTATGGCTTGTGATTTTCATTTCCCCTCTTCATACTTTCTTGCAAAATAGTGAAAATACAAATCATAATTGTTGCAAAATAAGGTGGAAAATGCCTCTGAAGTTTGAAGCCTTAAAATTATATTGTGACTCTGGTATATATAATGATATATCATTAGGCTTTTCTTGCCTTTGAAGACAGCACTGTTTCACACACACAGAAAAGCAATAAACAAACCCCATTTGAGTATTCATCTAGCTAGCACCCCAAAGAAAGATAAATTATTCAATCATAATGACTATCTACATGAATATGATAGTAACAGCTCACACTTTGCGTTACCACATGAACTTGTCGAAATGGCCTCCTCTTGATGCATAATTTGGGTTATAGTCTTTTTCTTAAAGTTTACTTTAGCTCTTAATTGTCATGATTAAACTTCATGCAGTAGGGAAAAAAAGCGTCGACAGTATCATATTGCCCAGATTCGTTTACAATGAGAATCAATCGATCTCTTGAACTCATTCTTTCTTATACCCCAGACCAATGTTGGTGGTAAACGAAGGGAAATATCCTCTGTAATCTATAAGTGGAGTGTCCATTTTTCCTTGTACTCTAGAAAAGTGAAGCTCACCAAGTCACCATATATAGAAGCCAAAGTCGGTGGTTAAGAGTTGAAGACAAACAAAGTGAAGACGTGGAATATGATCAATTAGGTATTTGAGAAAATCGCATGATATATATATCACATGGGATATGGTATTCCATATTTGCAGTAGTGGATCGAGTATTGACTTTGGAATTGAATGACGACTGCATTCCATCATACTCGTGAGTGCAAATATGTAAGGTCAATCGATCGCGATGATATGCATGGCCCAAGTACGAATGCCTCCTGGCTCCTGCTCTTCCGCAAACATCTTAATCCGATCACCGACTATACAGCAGGTGGCTCAGCTCAAGGGCTTTCAATTCCAACATCATCTGAAATCACGTATCATGATTCAGAACTCTATCGAAATTAAATGGGTGATCGAACCCGCACGTACTATATATGAAATTAAGAACATTAATTAAGTTGACAAAGACATCTTTCAGTCTTTTCTGGTATATATATACAAGCTAGTTAGCTAAGCTCACTTCAGAAAGGTTATTTTCCTGTGTGCATGCAGTTAACTGAAGATTATGGAAATGGGCCGGGGCGATCTTCACGTCTAGATTCCTAAAAAGGGTGAAACCATCTCAGCATACATTCCTTCATCTTACAAGGTGAAGAGCTAGCTGATCACCTTCTTCGATAGGTCATCATTTCCCTACAGTAACACTTCAGCTGGCCACTACTGTTAGTCTGTAACTTAGATCGAGATGTATAGCCTTCATCAGGAACAGTCTAAGCTACAGTTCAAAGAGCTGTTCGTAAACCAAAGACATGTCTCGCAACTAGGGGTGGGTATAAAAAGCCTAAATTCCGATCCCGTCCTGAAATTTATAGGAACGGGATGTGATTCAAGTTTAAAAACGTATGTCATGTCTCGATCCGGTCTCGTTTCGTAATAGTGGGATGAGACGTAGGATGAATAGTTTATATCCCGCTTTGTTCCGTCACATCTCACTTCAAATTTCATTTGAATTTAACCATCAAATATTTCATCATCATCATACATTTATAATTTATGAGAACACCTTAGATGCATTTAATAAGGAAATGACTAACTTCAAAGAATGAATCTTGAACATTGACTCATTTTCTAAAGATAAACAAGTCCCGGTTAATTTTCTCATTAATATATGGTTCGAGTTATATGATATAAATAAAGACGATTTGTATATTGCAAATTTCTATAAACTTAGCAATCAGAACCTATATAATCTTATAAACAATATATAATTACATATGTTTCTCTTTTATGATAACACTAGAATTTTTATGTATAATATCTATAACGCTATAATTCGAATGATTAATTTAATTTTATAATAATTAAACTCATGATATCGAAGTAGATGATGAAAACAATTTGGAATAATCTATATGTTTCTTCTATTACAATTTTATTTATTAAATTAAGTATTTATTATTTAAAGTCTGAGAATGTGGGATAGGCCCGGTCTCATCCCAATCCCGTCCCGATTCTGACGGGATTGATCTCGGGTGGGACGAACTTTTAAAAATACAAATCTCGTCCCAAATATAATTAGTGGGACGGGACGCGAGATTAGTCTCATCTCGTCTCATGCTCACCCCTACTCGCAACCTTGTTGCAATATCTTAGGGTTTACTTTGGGCCTAAAGTCAAGTTTCACAACAACATTGGTGTTGGTCTACGCCCAATATTGTTCATACAGTAACAGGTTCAAGTGGTTTCTTGCGAAATAAGTCACGCAACTCGATCATCGATCATCTGCAATAATAGGTTTAGGACTTCGGGCTATGTAGGAATCCTCAAAAACACATAAGAGCGTGACATTGATGACGACAAACTCAGTTGAACCAAAGCAAAGACCTGAAGAAGAAGAAAGATATGAACTCTGTTGGGAACTTGGGAAAAGTTGAACCCAGTATGAACTTTGGAAAATAAGAAAACTCTGGAACAAAGGAGATCAATCATGAATTACGTCACGGACGAGTGGTGATAGACAATTCTCTATCGAAACTAGAAGCTTCCAATTCCATATATGATGGATTTGATTTTCCACCTTCTCAGATCTGCTCTGTGGCTTGACGTGGCACAAAGCATCCGACGACGTCGTTTTCCGCTTACCCAATTATTCCATTTTCGTGTAATCTCTCGTCCACATAATCCAAATCTTCCATTTCAGACTTATTGCTTGAATGAATGAAATGAAAACAACAAAAATTAATCTTAGTTCATTAAGGACATGTGAAGAACGATCGCGAAAAATTTGACTTTTCGGCGGCATGTTTAAAAATTAAAATGCAGTCATGAGCTTTACTCTATGAAAAAGAAATAACAAACAGACAATTTAAACTAATGAATAAAACTTTAAAATATTATTAGATATACTTGTAAAAGATGCTAAATATTCAATACAAAGTTAACGTAATTACAAAAAGACATTTCAATGATTTCATTGAAAATCTCTTACATTCTATATCTCTTTGCCTTCTTAGAGCATCTCCAACCGAGGAGTCAAATCCACGGTGGAGGCTCCAACGGTATTAATTTGCTATAATAGAGCCTTCCAGTAGAATAGCCAATGCTGATAAGGATTTGACATATTGATCAGGTTAGTCAAATTTGTCATTACCAAAAGTTAATGTCAATTTGTTTTATCATTTGTTTCTCTCTCTTTTTCCTTCCCGGCTTCTCGTCTCTCTTCTTCTTCTTCTTCTTCTTCTTCTTCTTCTTCTTCTTCTGTTTTAGTAAATTCAACTGATCTACTCTTGGTCATCACTATCACCAAAAAATTCTAGTCAATTCAACTGATCTACTCTTGGTCATCACTATCACCAAAAAATTCAAATGATCTACTTCTCTTCTACAAACTCAACTTCTCCTCTTTTATCTTTCAACAACAAAACTCATGAATAAATCAAAGTTCTACAAAACCCCAGAAGTTCCAAGCTTTACTCAAAAACAACCAAAACGAACCCACCCTTGATTTTCCTCCTTATTCTGATCCAATTTCTAGAAGGAAGATCTCATAATTGAACCCATCTTCAAATCACCTATCCTCTACAGAGACTCATTCACCAAACAAGAAAAACGTGCATATTTGAGTTCATATGGTTTTTAGCTTTGGACAATCAATTCCCATTGCTTCAATTTGAAAATGAAGAAGATAGATCGATAAAGAATGAAAGAGAACATAAGAAACAGAAGGACGAAATGAAGAAGAAGATGAAACAACAATTCGGCAAATAAATGAAAAGAAATCATTCTATATCAATTGTGAATGAAAATGGAATATAATAAGGTTTGGAATTTGACAATTCGGTTGGAGCATGAATTTGTTAAAACTGACTAGTCCACGTCATGTGTCAAATTTAAAGTTGACAATTTTTTTTTGACAATTTTTTTTTGCCAAACCACTGGAGATGCTCTTAGCAGAAAAATCATCAATAAGTTTATCATAATTGAATTTCCCAAGATAATCATTTTTAATTGAAATCAAAACAAGAGAAGAGAACAAAAGACTTATGAAAAGAAGAAGATGAACTAAGGAAGCAATAAAAAAAATTATGTTGTATGTTATTGGCGTCCACTAGTCAACTACTTTAAATATAGTTCTTTATTCAATTGGACAATTAATCCATAAAAGAAACTGAGAGATTACCCATTTTTTTATTTTGCATGGTCAAACTTGATAGAAGAGAGACCTCATATATTGCACTTCTTAGTACTAGCCTTCCTGCACGCGCATGCGTTTATAGGGTTATCTATGACTTTGGATATGTCATTCACTCTTAATACTAACTACAAAAATAACAGATTTCTCTTAAATGCGATCGTGTGTGGAAGAGCCACACTCTTGAGTATAAATAAACTACGCCAGCGGAGGTTATTAAATCATGTTTCTTACTATGTTCAGTCACTAAGAAATAATCATAGAATGCAACTGGTATGCTTTCTACATAATCGACATGAAGGGCGATATATATGCAGAGGCTTACAGTAGGGCAAGGAAAAGGAAGCGCTGATAACATTTCCTGCACACGTAGAATCCAACAAACATAGTCAATCAACTTCTCCTAGCCATTATCAGAATCTGGTCTAACTATCATATATATTAGTCATGAAAGGACAAAAGTAAATGAATAATCCCATGTAGAGAAATAATCTCAATCAATTTGTTAGCAAACCTTATAATTCAAAGAAAATGTCCAGTTAAGCTCAATGGTTCCTCTAAATTATTGTCATCATAGAAGGGACCTGCTGCAGTTGTTGTGGTTCGCAAAGGAAGGATTGTACTGAGAAAGAATAAAAGTAAATGAATAGAAACCCTTCAATTGCAAAACCACATCACAATTGGTACTAACCCAGAACAACAATGATGTCTGGAAACAATAAGAAATAAGAATTAAGTTCTCACCCAAAATGTTTTGTCGGCCTAGGCTCCTTCTCCTTCCTTTTTGGCCTCGCATTGCCGCCTTCTAACTCATACGATGACGTCGGCAGGTCACGGTGGGTCCAATCCTCCTCCTCGTCGATGAAGTCGCCGAAATCCTTGTGATGCTGGCAGCAATCGCGTCGTACTCGTCGTCGTCGACACGTCGTAGATCGACTTTTACTTCTTATCTTGATCTGGAACCCGTCGTCAGCGTTTTCTGAGTGGCGGCCACCTTGCCGGCGAGTCCGTAGATGCTCCAAGGCGCTAACCCGTGCGTCCGCCTTGACTTCGCCGCCTCCCAGTCCTGGTCCGATCGGCCATGGCTTTCTCTATCCTCTGGATTTGAAAGTGTTTCTCTCTCTATGGGATGGATCAAGAGAAGCGTATGATGATGATTCAATCCTAAAGAGGTGATCATCTTTCGCTCAGTCTATAGAACGCGGGAGTTGTAGTTTTTGACGTAAGATAATCAGTTTTTGATAAGAGGAGAGAACGTGCAACGTTAGTATATTACTTTTTGTCCTTCATTTTATGCATTTATGTATGTGGAGTTTTATTTGAAGAATATAAATTTTAGGTATTTTCGGCAATTTAAAGATTTAACCATATCTATTTTCTTCTGACTTTATTAATAGTATATTATTTAATTTTTATTCAATAAAAAAAATTTTGCGGCCCTAAAAATTTTGAGCTGTCGGTCGAGCTCCTGGCACGTGTGCAGAGACTCTCAGAACGATGGGTGAATAACAGTAATTAAAGGGAATCAAGGGAGAGGGGTTGGTGGATAATCCTACTTAACAAAGGTGGCGTATCTAATTGTAGTCAAAATGTCACCCATTTTGAACAAACAAAAGACAGCGCGAAATGGCTCACCGTCCACCAAACAAGAGAGTTTTCTATTCCTTGTTTCATTTCAACTTGTAGTGTTTTATTCTCTGTGGCTGAGAGAGCACACCGCTGCCCGCACGTTTCTTTCTTTTTCTTTATTTCCATTTTTTGGAAAATGGTTTTGAGTTTTATTCACACCTAACAATGAATTGCATGTGCAATAAACCACTTGGTATGAGATGGAAAATGATCAATCCTTCCCCACCACGGTTTTGCTCTTGCGTGTAAGCCACATTTCATTATTGCCTTGATAAATCAATACATCATTTCATTAATTCAAGACAAAAATTGTATTATTATTTCATGCTATACAACGAGTGAGGGGTTCTCTTAGAGCATCCGCACCGGCGAGCAAATGTGCCGGCGTGCTCGAGCAGGAGGAGGGACCAGTCGGAGGAGCTCGAGCAGGAGAAGGGGAGGCTCGCACCGGTGAGCAGGAGGAGGCGAGCTGCTCGCCCAGTCAACCCAGCCGCGGTGCTCGTCCGATCGCTCGAGCATATTTTGCTCCGACGTTTGCTCGTTCGTCTGGCGGAGCCCACCGCCCGTGGGTGACGTCAGGCATGGGCAAATTTTGATTGGCTGACACGTGTCTCTTTGATTGGCCAACGGTCCAATACATATGGGCCTTCTATTTTGAATCAGAAATTTCGATCCAACGGCCAGAATTAATTGGCAACGGCTACTATTTGATCATAACGGAAATAAACCCAAAAAATTGTAAAAAAATCCCAAAAATTTCAAAATTCTCCCAAAAAATTGCCTATAAATACTACTTCAATTTGTTATGAACTCACACCAATTTGTGCACAACAAATTTCACATCTTCCTACATCTCCTCTCTCATTTCGTTTAGCATTTTTTTCCAAAACAATGGGCACCCATTGGCTTCCTTCCGAATATTTACAAATGTGCATTTCTTTTGTCCGTCATAGCATTGATGAATATGACGGTAACAAACAAAAGAAGGACAAATTGTGGGAGACAATTCATGGCGATTATATGCAAAATTGGGTGCTAGCACCGGGTGAGAAACCTCTGAAGGAGCCGAGAACCCGAATCGCGCTCGCTTCTCACTATAATAAGTTCAAGCTACTCTTGCAAAAATGGGGCGAATGTTTGGCGGCATCACGAGGGGTGAATTTCAGAGTGAAGTTCCAATTTTGGAACACTTTTCGGTCAAATTTTTTCAGCATAAGCGATTCAATATTTAGGTATGCTATTCAAGATCATCTCTACAAAATTTCATCTAATTCGGACATCGTTAAGGTATTGAAATTAGATTAAATCAATGAATGAATTAAAACTGTTCAACGTGAACCGTTCGTGTAAATCTCAATTTTGAAAGCTCAAATCATTATCAAATTGGATGAAACTTTATAGAGATGATCTTGAATAACATATCTAAATATTGAATCTCTTATGGTGAAAACATTTGACCGAAAAGTGTGCCAAAATTGGAACTTCACTCTGGATAGGGACTATATATATATATATATATATATATATATATATGAACCTAGTGTGGGAAGATCGATCGCTCTGACTATTGTATTAAGATTCTCAACTTGCATCAACACATGCTAATTTGATTCAAATATCTGCTATCATTACAACAAACCCTCGTCTCTAGCGTTCAATTCCTAAAACTAAATGATTTGAAATTACTCAATTTGAATGGCATATTTTTGTGTCTTCGTGAGAGTTGGTCTTGGTCTGATTTTACTTCGATATTTATATAAAATGTAGTTTAAAAAATGACTGAATCGGTGTGATATATTAATGATTTTGGGCCTGAGCACTCTTATAAATCATAAGTCCGTAATAGTGACGGGATTGACGTACTGCTAACTTGCCAAAGTAACCGAGTAACTGAGTTTACCTCACCCGCAATTTAACACAAAATACAAAATAATTAAAGAAAAATATAAAAAAGTTATCCAAAAATCCGAATCTTTGGAATTTTTCCAGCCTATAGCCAAACCAGGGGTCCCCACCGGAGGGTTTATAATTTCTGGAAGCGTACTTTCCAAGGGGCACGTTGCACCAATCGCAGCCAGCGTTTTTTTACCTCTCTTCCGTTTCGCAGTTTTTTTTACCTATTCTGGCTTCTTCTTCTCCTTCTCCTTCTCTATTCTTCTCTCGCTCGTATGAACAGAGAGCGAGCCAAACAAGAGAGAAGGAGAAGTCTTATTTTTGGGGAGTAGCCTTGTTTGTGTGAGAGAGAATATAGTTGGGCAACGAGAAATTTGTGGGGTTGGAACATAAACAAACCCATTTCCCCTAGAACACCCCGCATTCGTCTATCTCTTTTCTTCTCTTCTGATTCTTGTTCCTCTCTTCGGTTTGAGAAAGACAAAACAGGCCCGCGGAGTTTCAGAGAGGCAGCTTGTTGTCCCCTTCTCTTTGAAGGAGGGGGTTTCAAGTGTTTAGTGTTTCAATATAAAGAGGCCTTCTTTTGCGTTTTGGTGAAGAACGATAAACAAAAGAAGGCTCTGAAGGCTCCGGTGTGGCGGTAAGATGATCAGGTTATGGATTGCCGCACTTCAGTTATCGGAGCTTTTCGTGAGCACCATGGTTCATGTGCTTTACGGGTTTTACATATTCAGCTCCGCCGTCGCCGGCGACCTCTCGCTGGCATTGAATGAGCTCTTGTTTAGGCCCAGCGCTAATGCTGAGTTGGTGCCGAGTGAGACATCGGCGACGGTGGCTACGGCCAATGGGACTCTGCCTCCTATTGTTCTGGTTCATGGGATTTTTGGCTTTGGCAAAGGGGTATGTTTGTCATCATTGTTTCGATGTAATTAGTTCTGTAGTTTTGGATTGTTTCGATTGGTTTGTGTAAATGGGGATTCGATTTTGCAGAGGTTAGGAGGTTTGTCGTATTTCGCTGGAGCTGAGAAGAAAGACGAGAGGGTTCTGGTGCCGGATTTGGGATCTCTGACCAGCGTTTACGACAGGTTTGTGACTTCCTCCTTAAAAATTGGTTCATTGTCCACAATCGTTGTTGTTATATGTTTTGTTGATATTTGGGGTGTTGGTGGGATTTATGGGTTTTCTTGGTGGTTTATAGGGCTCGTGAGTTGTTCTACTATTTGAAAGGTGGGCGGGTCGATTATGGTGAAGAACACAGCAAAGCTTGTGGGCATTCCCAGTTTGGCCGTCTATATGAACAGGGTCGGATTCTCTTTTTCATCATGTTTCAGTGTTTTGTTGTGTTGTTTGATGAAAAAGCTAGAAATGAAATTGGGGCTCAAGGTTTAGGTTGTGGTTGAATTGCAGGGCACTACCCTGAATGGGATGATGATCATCCTATTCACTTTGTAGGCCATTCCGCCGGAGCTCAGGTCGTCCGTGTTCTGCAGCAAATGCTTGCTGATAAGGTGAGGACAAATCTGCAGAACCAAATTTGTGTGGAAAGAGTGAAAGGAACTGTGCAATTGTTTACATTGGATTAGGAATTAATTGTTTCGTTGATTTTGTTTTCAGGCTTTTGAGGGCTATAAGAATACTAATGAGAATTGGGTATTGAGCATCACATCATTGTCTGGAGCGTTCAATGGGACTACAAGAACTTACTTGGATGGAATGCAGTGAGTTTCATTTCTTCAGCTTATTCTTTTTCCTGTAGTTGAATCCTTCAACTTTGTTTTTCTCAAGTCTCAAGTCTGACCGATGAAATGCTTAAAAGAAAAAAAAAAAAAAAAGGATAAAATTTCTGACTACAGAAAAAAATAGAAACTTCTTTGTGACCTCAGATGTACTGTCTTTTTCCATAGTAACCCTTTGCACAGATTCAAGAGAAAGAGTAGAATCAAAGCAACAAAAATTGAAATAAAACCTGTAACTTGCTGATCGCTCTCAAGAGGCACTTACACCTGAAATATTCATTAGAGTGATCTTTTGGATTTCCTAATGGGGGAGTTTATCATGTCCTAGAAGTAAAACCAGTCATATGCTACAAATGATAGTAAATTTATCATTTACTAAATGAGTGCTAAAACACTAAATGTGGTTTTCATGCTTCATTAGGTCTGAGGATGGCAAAACTTTGAAGCCTATATGTCTGCTGCAACTATGTCGCATAGGAGTGATTATTTATGACTGGCTAGACATTTCCTGGCTGAAGGAATACTACAACTTTGGGTTTGATCACTACAATATCACATGGAAGAAAGTCGGTGTTTGGGGTCTCATTGATTGCCTCTTGGGAAATTCGGGACCATTCGCATCTGGTGATTGGATCCTCCCTGACCTTACAATTCAAGGTTCCATTAGACTCAACAGCCATCTACAGTCTTTTCCAAATACATACTACTTCAGCTATGCCACAAAGCGTACTAAGAAGGTATGGGGTGTCACACTTCCTTCTACCATATTTGGAATCCACCCCCTGCTTTTCATCAGAGTACTGCAGATGAGCCAATGGTGTCATCCTCCTGATGCCTCTCCCCCGTATAAGGGATACAAGTATGTTTTCAACTGCACATTATGCTATGGTTTGTTATGCATCAATGTAAAGAGCATTTTGTGACTCAATCCTTGTGTAATTTAATGTGCAGAGATGAGGATTGGCAAGAAAATGATGGGGCGCTCAATCTCATCTCCATGACTCATCCTCGTCTCCCTGTTGAGCACCCAAGCCGTTTTGTGAAAGATGATTCAGAGTGTCAACCCTTGCAACCAGGCATCTGGTTAGTATTGCTTCTTATTTGAGCATCATTTCCTATCTTCTTATAAATGAAAATGAAATGATAAATGTTGCTAGGAACATTAATCATGATGGGTTTGCTAAATGCAGGTACTACAAGATTGTGGAAGCTGATCACATATTCTTCATTGTAAATCGGGAGAGAGCTGGTGTTCAGTTTGATCTGATATATGACAGCATTTTTGAAAGGTGCAGAAAGCATGTATATAGGAAAACCCCACCAACATTACCCAACCAAACTCAACATTAGTTCAGCAGCCATTGCTCTCACTCATAACTAGTCTAGAAGCACAAAGCAAGTACTAGTGAATTGTACCCTTTCTTTTTCCGTCTTCATGTAAATATCCATTTTCTATCTTATTCTTTCCCCTGTAGTCCATCCTGCGGGTACATGTTGTCTAGCTTGTAGGTGATGTAGTGAGAGATGTTAGAGATTTAGCTTATACATCAGATTTCTTTGATCTTTCCAACGTTAAATGATGTATTTTCGAGACAGTCATTTTCACATAAGCATAAGTATCAAATTCCTTGGTTATGAAATCGAACCTCAACTTGTGATTTTCATGTATGAATTGGGAAAAGATGGCGCACCTTGATTAAAATTACTCAACTTGGCACTGTTTTCGTGATTTCTATATCTGAATTCATTGGTAGGTTAGTTCCATAGTTGGATCACTGGTTACACACTTACACCGTTACATGCAACTTAACAATGTACAGTATATTGAAAAAAAAAACGATGGACTTCGATCCACGATTGGAATTCTGAGTGGTTACTATGAAATGATAGCAAAATAATACAGATAATATGAGGGACGAACTACTGAATTCTCCTCTCTATTACACCAACACTAATTCAGTTTATACAGTAGAAGAGAATAACCAAATGAAAACATGGATTCATCTTGATTATAAAGCAATGCCTGTCAAGTACGATCTGCATTAGTTGTTCTCAAATCTGATTGCAACGAAATCTGATCGCAATGAATATTCCATGTAGATTGTAGAACATAACAGACGCTGAATGCCTGAATCTTATGTACAAGATGGTATTTTCCTTATTATGGGCTTAGGTACGAACTTAAGTCGGGCTCCAAACTGGGTTTTGGTTAGGCCTTCTGGCCTTGGACGGAACCGAAAGGTTCACTTAATTTTTTTTTTGAGCCTCTGATCATGTTGCCAAGTTTGTGCCTGAGTTTGTGGTACCAATTGACCCAAAAAAAAAAAAGAGTTTGTGGTACCTTGTTCACTTGTTCTGTTGTTCATTACATGATCATATTATCTTCGACATGCTTTAAGGAATCTTATGTAAATGAGATCGGCTGATGTTTTCTCATCGATAAGAATTAGAGAGCGTTATATAATTATTGATAGTGTTTCACATTTAACTCGACACATTTAGATAAATCTCGTCTTTAAATAAAAACACAGTTGCATAACAAGAGTAATGTAAATAAGACACCGATCAGTCACAGTTGGGATGATCTCATGGAGCATAAGTCGGTTTAACGAAGGGGTGGAATAGTTGGACTTCTATGAGCTCCTTTGGTTCTCCTCACTTTCAGGTTTGCAGTCGATTAAAAGTTTGGAACCATGCCTATTACCAAACAACAAATTTCGTAAACTATATACATTCTAGAGTACTCCACTGTGCTCTAATTCGATCGACACAAATAGGGTCATCATGTTAATGTGAAGCTCGTTCAATGAACAAGAGCACAATCTCTATTACAGCTACAATTATGAATACTTTGAGTACATTACTCAATGTGATTCAAAGTGCAGTGGAATTAATGATGCAGATCAAAGGATTATCGAGCATGAATCATGCTCAATCACGTTGTAACTATGATCAGTTAGCACATGAATCATCACTCGTGGCATATGGGGACATCCGTTTTAAACAGTGACAAGCATGGCTCGTGGACCAACTGTACTGATACTGTCTCAACTTAGTCACTTTACATGTGTTGAGTTTTAATCACAAAAGGCCTCGATACAATTGAGTATTATTCACTCACTTATAATCTCTATTTTATTTGTCATTTCTTAGATGTGGGATATCTCATCTCCAACACGCCCCCTCACGTGCAACCTAATTTTTAGGTCTGCATGTGACAGATTAACATCCCACATACTGGGACGAAATAAACTAAGGTCCAGTAACCAACGACACTTAGTGACTATCCAATCGGAAACCCTCCGATGACATGATAATGACACCCATCTTGGGACCATGACAAAGTGGCACCCAACTCGGGCCTACGACAGATTGGAGGCGCGACTGGAGAGTGATCCGCTCTGATACCATGTTAAACAGTGACAAGCGTGGTTCGTAGACCAACTGTACCGATACTGTCCTAACTTAGTCACCTCACATGTGTTGGGTTTTAATCACAAAATGTCTCGATACAATTGGGTATTATCCACCCACTTATAATTTCTATTTTATTTGTCACTTCTTAGATGTGCGATTTATTCTCTCCAACAATCCGATGTCGATGTAACACAAATATGTCGGAACCAGACATGTTTCTTGAACCAAATTTACGTTTAATTGAAAATTTAGGAGACTTGCTCCAAAAGTGTACATATTTTGATTATTTTCCATGATTAATCCACGTAGTTAATTTGCTGTCTCTTAAAGACCAACAAAGCTCCCAGATGAACGATTTCATGTAGCCTGCAGGTCTTACAGACCGATGATATAAACATAAGGTGACTTGTGTCAAGAAAATTAATGTAAGATCGGCCGACCAAGTATATATCTAAGCATGAGCACCATGGCAAAACAAATTAAGAGTCGATCATTGGAAGGTTTATAACCCATGGAAGACCGAATATATAGATAATATATCCCATGTTTTGAAAAAATCAAACCAGTAGATCGGAATGTTAACAACTTAAGCTCCGGTCCTCCGGATCTACAATTGCCAGAACTCTTTGTGCAAACTTCCGACTATGATGTAAGAACATGTAGACTAACCCGGGAACCACGGCCTTTATCTAACACTGCAACTCTGCTATCATTATAATATTTGAAGTATATATGAAGATTTCATCCTAGCTCAGTACGTTTTTCTTTGATGTGACAGTAAATGCTAAACACTTTTTTTCTCAAAAATAAAATAAAATGCTAAACACTTTATTCTTTCAGGGTTAATTTGGTCAATTTATTTGATGATTCGAAGTTCTCCGACAAATGTTTGCTTCCAGCTTAAATGCTTGTACCAGCTTTATTGCTTGTAATGATATTTCTCGATCAGACGACCTGTTATGTTTCATTTTTTTTTTCACGAAGGAAATAGCCTTGCTCAATAGCCCGTAGCCACAATGCATCAGTGGTCAGATTGAGTCCGAAATTAATTTCGTAACCAATTTTGTTTTGTAGGGAGGGTATAGTTTGGACACCTCCAAGTTTGTTATTTTAATATATTGCAAAGATCGGAGGTTACTTTTAAATTAGATATCAGAGTTTACAAGATCAAAAATAAGTGTCGCAGACGCTTTCTTTGGGAGTTGGGACACAATGATCTCGCCTAACGGTATCAGTTATTGAATAACCAAGATTAGTCGATCTATCAGCAACGAAATTCGCCTCTCTAAACACAAAGATTGGAGGCTGTTGCAAAGTTGACCAGATTGTTGTGTCTCCAAACACAACAACGCATTAATGAAACAGATTAAGAAAAATAATAAGCAGAAAAAAATCTACCCATGTTGTACATCTCAATGATCTCATTATACACCGAATTCATGTATGATAAAATTGTTCATTGATAGATTCATACCAGATTTGCTATTATTAGATACTGCCAGATTTGCTGCCAATTGTTAAATGTATAGTTACCGGCTTTGACATATTATTATCCTATTATGGTCAGAACTCCTTCTTTATTATGGAATAAAACCAACCATAGAAGCAACCAAAACAAGTAAGTTTGATGCACCCCTCCACACACTCGACTGCTATATAATAGAGAAGCATGAACGAGGAGAAGTAACATTGAGAGCCTTTTCAATTCAAAATCATCAGCCTATTCGTGTTCTTAGAGAAAGAGACAAAATGTGCGGCACTGATCAAAACCCTAATTCTGCAAGCGCTAACAAAACGCCAACAGCTAATGGCAATGGCTTTAGAGGGTCTAGCGTTTCACCAGACACTGTCCTGAATCTCGAACAGTACGTCGTTCTTTTTCTTTCATCGTTCACTATGCATGTATTTTGTTCTTTTGGAAAGCTGTCATTAGGTTCAGATTCATCGAGCATTAGATACACATCTCATCGATTTCTATTGTCTCATGCTGAATGCAATGAGAGCCGATTTGTGGACAATGAAAGAGAACAAGTTTCACGATTATTATCACACAACATGGGGCATGTGATTCAACATTGTAGGATGATGTTTAATATATGATATTTTTGACGGCAGGGGCGACCCAACAGTGTTCGAACCATACTGGAAAAAGATGGGAGACAAGTGTTCTCTGGTGATATCCGGCGGCCAATGGATGAGCTATGTCAGCGATTTCACCAACGTCTGCTTTTTTCTGGAGCCACAATTTGAGGATGCGGTTAGAAGACTTCACCGGACGGTTGGGAATGCGGTGGTGGACGGTCGTCATATTGTGGTGGGCACAGGCTCCACACAGCTTTACCAGGCGGCACTGTATGCTCTCACTTCTCCTGGTGGGGCTGAGCCGATCAGTGTCGTGTCTGCCGCTCCTTACTACTCGGTAAGCCTCATTGACCCCTTCCTTAATCGATCGTCAATATATATTTAGATAAGTACGTTCTTGAATAATTATATCCTACATCTATATATTTTTCCATATTAAAGTCAACTGACCAATAAAAGCAAGGGAGGGCCTCTGGAACCCTAATCTGTTTTTTTTTCCTGAATTTTTTCTAATTCTGTCGTATTACGAATACTGTATATATTTATTCAATTATATACCAAGGTTTGTCACCCTATATAAATGCACCAACTAAGCACAGCTCAAAACTTTTATTGGAATTGGATTTATTCATATCGAAATTCAATCCTTGGTGGGGTGACATTACGAGAAGACTGTCAATGGAACATGCAGATGTTTGCATGGAAGGAGAGACAAAGCGGCAAATATGTCTTCTGGGAAACACAATCTTGCTTCGTAACATGCGGCAAATTCTAACCTGTGTTTCGAGTACGTCCTTAGCCATTTTGAATATAGTAACATGGGCATGTCTGGCTAGTTTGCTTGACAATTAACCAGCTAGCTGTTAGGTCAAGGTCAACCTTAATTAGATTCTCCTAGCAATTGTTTTCTGTTTAATTTTCATGGATCCATTCCCTTGTGTTGATTCAAACTAGCTTGCTGACTATTCTTGCTTCCATTGCAGTCATATCCAGATGAGACAGACTATCTCCGTTCAGGGCTTTACAGATGGGCAGGTGATGCATATGCCTTTGATAAGAAGGAACATGGAGACTACATTGAGGTGGTGAACACTCCAAACAACCCAGATGGAACTAATCGAAAAGCCGTGGTGAGAAACAGACCAGATGATCAAGTTAAAGGGAAGCTTATTCATGACCTTGCCTACTACTGGCCTCAATACACTCCTATTACTGCTCCTGTCGATGAAGACATTATGTATTTCACATTTTCCAAAAGCACGGGACATGCTGGTTCCCGCATTGGGTAAGTTTGTTGTTCTTTGGTCTGCTAGAGGTTAAACCCTTTTAGTTTATGTTGTACGTTAAGCGTTAAATAATGGTACTCTTATGAATAAATGTGACTTCAACTTTGTTGTTGCGTTCTTTCAGATGGGCAATTGTGAAGGACAAAGAGATTGCTAAGAAGATGGCTAAATTTGTAGAGCTGAGTTCGCTTGGTGTGTCCAAGGATTCTCAGCATCGAGCTGCAAAGATAATGGGCGTGATTTGTGATGGCTATCAGAACTGCAAGGCCAAAAACCCTGAGCTCTTCTTTGAGCAATGCCAGAACCTCATGACTCAAAGGTGGAAGAGGCTGAGAGAAGTGGTCAATCGCAATGAAATTTTCAGTCTGCCAAAGTATCAGGAAGAGTACTGCCTCTTTTCTGGTGGACTCTATGAACCACAACCAGGTTAGGATGGCATATTTATATGACTTTGTAAGCAGCAAATTGATATTAAAGATACTAATGCATTACTTGGTTCACTTTGATCTGTAAATGCAGCGTTCGCCTGGTTGAAGTGCAAGGAAGACATAGACGCGGAGAAGTTTATAAGAGGATGCATCAAAGTGCAAGGAAGAACTGGGAGAAAGTTTGGGACTGATCAAAAATATTTAAGGATCAGCATGCTGAGCAAGGATGAGGTGTTCGACCAGTTCTTGGAGAGATTGTCAACTATTAAGGCCATTAGTAATGGGTATTAATCTCAAGCGTTATTCTACAGTAACCCTGAGATGATAAGATCATAAGAGTAATATGTATGGACGTATGGTGCATGATCTTGAGCAAGGATTAGGTTTTTTAATGGTTCTTGAAGAGATTATCAACTCTTTCTAGTGCCATTAGTTATGGCCATTACCACAGTATTTTTTTCTACCTATTCATAATATAAAGTCTAAACTTTATTTCCGCGTGTTTTATATGCTTCTTTTAATCAAAATGTCAACCATATATATTCAGTAAGCAAATCAAGATAGCACACCCCTAAAGGCCAACAAAAAGAGTTATCTCTTAACTCTAAAGTCTAGACAAAACTAGCTAATATGACCACGACTTACATACTTTTTCAGCACTATTTATAACACTTTAAATAGCAAGCCTAAACCAATATATATAAAAATTAAAAGGTACCAATCACACCAAGTTCGGCAGAAATAGGTTGCCCCATCTCTATTGTATTTCTTCGCATGGATGAATCTCCACATGCTGCACTTTAACCACTGTCCCATCAAGGTCCAGTAATTCTTTCCTGAGTACAAGCCCCACCACCAAACTCCAAGGAGTCCAGAAGAGCCCACTAGAATTCTAGTCAAATCCAGATCTACTCAGCCCCAAAAGGACCGACCAAAAACCAAAGAAGTGCACTGGTGCCATTGCCTGCCTCAAGCGTCATAAGGCCTCAAGTTGCCTAAATGATGCCTCACTTCTCCAACATCACCATCAAGATCTTTTCCCATCCCGAAAAAAAGATCGAAACTTATCGAGCCCCGACCAAAGCAGACCACCATCACCAACGTCCCAGATAATGCCATGAGAGCCACCAAGACAAGCCGGAGGCATCTTTTTCCGGAGAACCTTGCCAATGATGTGAGGAACAAATCCTCTCCACCGCCACAGTTCCACATCACTAACACCAAAACTCCCACACGGGTCCGAATCTCGTAGAGTCCCATTGTCAAGGCCAACCTGACCAGAAACACTGCGGCCAGAGGACGAACCACCGTGGTCAAAGGAAGAAACAAAGTGGCCAGAGAAGCCACCGCTTAAAAAACTTTTCTACGACCAACTAGGTAGAAATGCCGGTTTTGGTGACCCAAGGACCGCACGCGTCGATCTAGAAGACCTAACGAAGGTGCTATCACGGACATAGGTACCAGCAGGAGAATAGGATTGATCGGCCATGGCAATCAATCAGAGATGTGGTCGTACTCGCATAAACCCTAGCGGCTAGGGCTGAGAGAATACGTTAAAAACTGCTGCAATTATATGCACTTAATTAAATCCTAAACAAAAGACAAAATATTATTTGTGTGTGTTTTACATGCTTCATCAACTTTAATAGGATATGTTTACATAATCACATACACATTAAACGTTCTTCACGAAGTGAGGTTCAAGGTAGAGCACCTTAATGACTTCCCCATTATTTCCGGTTTTCTCTCTAAACTGATGAGCAAATTTATATCTTTACTTTTTACACGGTAAATTCCTTTAGTTCGTTTAAAGTTCAACCTCGACTACCGGAACTTGTTCATCGGTTCATCGCGGTAATGATCACGTAGATTCACGTGATCAAAGTCATGAAGCTGTTACCAATCAAAGACCCAAAGTGATGTTTGGGCTCTGTCAACAGTGTTTTGGAGGAAACAGTCGCATCACAAAACCAAGTTTAATCCCAACAATTTGGAAGAGCCCCGATCTAATTTAATATATGCCCAGACTGAGAGGGTGAAGCAACTCTAGAAGATGAGAATTTTCGTAGAAACATCTCCAACAATATCTCTAAATCCAAATAATTTCTATTATAAATGAAAAATATCAATTTTTAACTCAAATAATCATGCAAACCATCTTCTATAATAGAGTAAGTGTGAAGAAAGAGAAATAAAATCTCTAAATTTGTAGAATTTATATAATTTTAAAAACAATTTATAAATTTTATTTCTTACAAAAACAAAAAATTCACCCTCCATTCCTACAAAATAACCAAAGAAAAAAATCTTTATCTCATTTCTATGTCTTGATATAAATTATAGCATTACTGGATTTAATTTGATTTGCATATAATTACACAGATTTACATTTAATTTTCTACAATAGAATAGAGGAATTGGAGTTGAGGTCTTTTTTTTGTTTGTTAGAGATTTGGTGTTTTCATCATTTATAATATAGAGAATTTAAGAGGAATTGTTGGAGATGTTCTAAATTTATCAAAGTCTCAATTGACTCTCAAAGAAAAAATAAAGAAAAAGAAAACAAAAGGGATAACCAACATA
Organism: Argentina anserina; assembly: GCF_933775445.1. NCBI lineage: Eukaryota > Viridiplantae > Streptophyta > Magnoliopsida > Rosales > Rosaceae > Argentina > Argentina anserina. The sequence continues at coordinate 21,843,146 of NC_065875.1, forward strand.
TGTAGCTCGTTCAAAATATTTAGTATATGTATGAACACATCCATCCAGAAGAAAAATTATGAATTTGGTAAAACTTGAACACAAAATAATCTTGATTGATGAAGTCGTACAGGAGTATCTAGTCAATATTATTGACATCTTTGGGAAAAAGAAAATGATGTAGACTAATGATGACTACTAAAAAAATAGTGAGCAGAAACAAACAAGAATTTAAGCAAACAAAATCCATAATAACATGGCTCGGTTCTTAATTCCATATATAGAAAAACCCTATCTTCTGGTAACCATAACTCACAACACTGGTGGACAAACATTCACACTGCATGGACAAAATCAAAGAGAAAACTCAATGTTTACTGATCCCAGGCAACTGGCTATCCAATTAAGGTCTTTAACTTATCCAGCAGTCTTACTTTAAAACCATTCAATATCATACATGAATATTCTTGATCCGAAAACATCAACCACTTGCAGATTTCATATAAGCCTTAATTCATACTCGCCTGCCATGGTTATGTATCTCACCCATGGAAGAGCTTGGTATCCACTCTTTTCAATAATCTTCAGGTAACGAACCTACAAAACCCAGCACTTACATAAATTAAAACTACTTTGGTTTTGATTCTCCGTGTTTCAACATAATCATGGCAGTGTTATTAGAAGACAATTTTTTTTCTTAATAAGTAGCTTGTCTACTCTATGGCTGCTTACTATATCAACTTGACATCCTAATATTGCACAGCACACTTAAGTTGTCTCTGTTGCATACTAACAGCCGGTTGAGAATACTTTGAATCAAACAAACCTTAAACCACCACCTTGAAATTTTATCCTCTTTTCTGCCTAGGAGTCCTTAGCAAAAATGGTGGTCTAATAGAGATCTAGACGTTCTAAATGTAGCAAAGCAATCATGTCCTTAGAAGAGTACCTGTATTCCGGAAACAGTAAAATAAGGTATCTCAAACTTCACACGTATAGGAGCTTTTCTTTCAGGAGTAGATTCTTCAGCAGTTACACTTGGAAGGTGAAACTCTGCTCTCAACAGATACTCCTATAACATTCCAATTAAGAGCCGGATTATTGAAAAACTGAAGTATGCCGCACAAGAAACAATAGCTACAACTCCTGAAGTGAATGCGGAGATATATAAATAATTCTGTTACCTTGCCACCAGGAAAAGATCGTATCTTCCATATTAGTGCATCATTTTCAGGTGCATATGTTGCAGATCCTAATGATGTCCGAATATTTGGGTTAGTGGCATCCGTTTGCACAGGTACCTCAATCTCAACATTCGTTGCAGTGCTGTGCATTTAGATTTTCATAAGTACTATGGAATCTCAGACATTAGGGTTCCAATAGCACAGAGCAATTGACTTGACAAAAGGCACAATTAATGCAGCAATAAGTTATTGCCAATAACTAGACCCCAAACCCTCCCAAATCCAGATAATAAATGAAAAAAAATTTACCTGCGCTCCTTGAACTGGCTACGAGCTTTTACCAGGATCTCAATGCGACTTTTTGAATGCCTTTCAATTTGAGCTTCAACCCAAATTAGAGGCTTAACCTGAAAGAGATACAATGAAACTCCTTAGAATTAGAAATCCATAGAAAACTGCCAAAACAAAAAGGAAACCAAGAAAAGTGCTGTAACAGAGCATGAGGTTACCTGCGTACTCAGTCTATAAGTCATGAGATCAAAAGCTCCATCAGGTGGAACAAAGGATATTGTCCTATCATTTTCAAACCGGGCCAAACGCACACACCTAAGCAGATTTTAATATTTAGTGTGAGGTTGTAGGAATTTTGGTCGGGTAACCTCTCAAACAGAAATAAAAGTAGCACAAACATTAAAACGACATACTGATGAAATTTGATGTCTTCCAAATCAATGGCCTTTCCCTTTGTTGTTCTCCCTTGTGCCTCCAATAACACTCTATCATTTAAGCCCAGTTTACATTCAGGCATACCACTGCAGCAAGAATAAGTATATACACCCAAGTCATTATATGAGAACACAAGATACTTGAGCATGCAATTATAATTAGCAAAGACTACTATATATTATTATTTTAAATAATAGACACTGCAACAGTAATTACACCAAAGTTATCAGATGTGAAGACTGAAGACTATATACTCACATTAAGGTCTACACGATATATTAGGGAAAAGAAAAAGGAATGGTTAGCATTTAGCAGAGACATTTAGCAGAGACTACATGCACCAATAAATGGCTTTTTGGCCAGGAAAAGTAATAAACAGGAAAGTGATCAAAAGCATATGTGTACCTTAAGCCTGGAATAAGAAAATTACGAAAGAGTACATTTGTGCATAACCAGTGCTAGAACATCACAGTGAATTGATGCTACATGCTAGGAAGTCCCAAAATACCAAAGGAATTCAACATTTACATGTGCAGAGGGGACAAGCATTTTAAAATTGTTACAGCCACACGTCAAATTGAGAAAATCTGCAGCTATTCAATTAAAGGCAGTCCTCGATAAAAGAGTAAGTAAAAAAATCCAATGGGTAATTAGAAAATTTTATTAATCTGAATTGCCCTTTACTGTCAAATTTTTGTACAGATTTATACAAAGACCTCCACATTTTCTCTCCTGACGTCCGTGTGTGTATATATATATATATATATATATATATAGAATGCATGATATAATTCATTTTACTTGAGGTAAAATAAGGAAAATTCTGGGTTTTAAAATTACGTGGGAGGTCTATCAATGGATTTGGAGGTTACAACAGACTTCTTTATCTATAATAAACCAAGGGTTTACTAACCGGCTTTTACAACAACAACTGATTGTTTATTTCAGAGAGCAGCATTTACCAGGATTTAAGATTTAATCACTGTCCTCTAAACATGAGTTTCACCTCAAAATGGATTTGTGCACTAGCATACGGCAAACAAACTATAAGATCCTGAAATATTATCTCACACTAAATATTTATGTTTACAAAGAATCCAGTAAGAAACTAAGAACATAATCTACCAATATGTCCATTTACACAAATAGGAATTAGACTACTAAACACACTGGTTAAAAAAACTAAATAGAATACACATATTTGCTAGATAAAACATCAAAGCGAAAACACACCTCAAATAAGTCCTCATCTTTAAAGCTCCAACAACATCAGACCTAATGATTTGTCCATTGCTGTTGACGAGTATGTTAACACTCTCCACCACATCAAGAAAAACCTGCAATAATCAACAAAAACACCAAAAGAAAGTCATCCACTGTCTATTTCTACAAAGAAAGATAAATTTCTTCCTTTTTCCAGTGTAAGCACCTCATTTTTCTTGTAACGTATTCCTTCACTGCGCCAAGACACTGCATTTGTTACGGCCATTGGGGGCCTCTGATTAACTTCCATCCTGTAAGCATCCGTCTTAATAAATTCACTCAGAATCTTCGCCTCAGTAAACTGGGGGTATCCAAAGTCCATCATTTCATCAAGCAACTCATACTACAAGAAATGACACGGAAAAAAAAAAACACATCAAACCACAAAAACATCCGAGAATCAAAACTGAGCAAAACAAACACCACAAACATCTCCTCACCACAACGACAAAGTTATCCCTAAGTGACTCCTCCTCTAACTCTTCGAAATAATGCTTGAACACCTGCCAATCACATCACCAATTTACGCAAAGTTCATACCCTAAACCAAAATGACAATGCAGGCACGAAGCTCATATTTTAAGAATGGATCATACATCAACAATGCGGTGCAAAAAGAAGAGAATGCTGGCAGCATTGCAGTTCTGCCTCGATGCCGCCATCAGGTACACATTGTTATGCTGCAGAAACATGTAGCTCACGCCATTATCGTGCACTACCGGATCGTGTGACTCTGCATCAGCCTGAACCAACCAGAGATTGCCATCCAGAATTCCAGATCAATATAAACCACAATTACCAATCCACTAATTAATCACAGCTAACTCTGAGATTCTAATCACAATTAGCAAAAGCAAAGCAGCTGAAGAATTTGTGAAATTGAGAAAGTGAGAAGGAAGAAGAGGACCTCTTTGTCGATGAGCTTAGTGAAGAAGCGCTCGGCCTGGACGGCGGAGACGTCGCCGCGATAGTCGCGCCAGATGAGAACGCGGCCTTTGATGTCTAGGAGGAACAGCGCCGAGACTGCCCCTGCCATTAGGTTTCCGGCGAGGCGGCTCAGATCGGGAAAACACAGTGGATGCGATCTGTGATTTCTGGATTGGTAGTAAGCTTCAGCAAGAAGAAAGAAGAAGAAGAGCTCAGGTTTAGATCTGTGATTTCTACGACGTCGTTTCTGCCATGAAAGGTTCAGTCTTTCACCGTGAACCGGCTCCCTCCTCCGTCCTCGGTCTGAGTTTTGGGAATGAAGGTGAACATTTTTGCTTCTTTCAGACGTTAGAAGCCAGCGAGTGCTGCGAGTCAGTCTATGTTGCGACGTCGTTTTGGGTTAGTTAGTTAATAAAGACTTGACACTGTGAATGATAATTACCACCCAAGAATTCCATTTCTTGATATTAATTGGAAAATGGAATTTGTGATACTACAATGTGGCAACAAGGCATATACATTTGTGATTTGTCCAAGGGTTCAATTCTCAAATGAATCTCGCAATAAATATTCAAATTTCATTGTTAATGTGTGTAATATTTAAATCTAATCAAGCCGTTTTTTTTTAATTATCAGTATTCACTATATATTTTTCTTTTTATTTGCACTCAAATAATTAGATCATTATCACCTTAATGACTAACAAGAGTAGATAAAGTCTATAACGATGTAGTTGATTATTCACAAGGAAGTCCAAAAAATATGTGCGTACTAATGTACTATATAGGAGTTTCTATGTACTACGAAATACAGATGTGACCAAAATTCCAGAAGTTGCGAAACTGCAGTGATCATTGAGCATGCGAACATGCTGTGTAAAGTATTAGGTCCTTTTGATCATCATCTTCCATTAAATAGGCCACTGAAAACCTGACTGTTACCGCCAAGCTGAGCTTCCCATTCAATTGAAGCCGTCGCAATTTGAGAGAGGAGCACTACAATCTCTCTCATCTCTGGCCTCCCCACCGCTTCTTCACTCAAACACCACTCTGATATTTCTGCCATCTGCAACACTCATCAATTTCACATCTATATCAGAAACTGATATCCCAAAGGTAATCAACAATACCCTTTTTGATCTACTCTATAGAACTGTATGTCTGTATATAAGATTGAAGATAATCCCTGAACTGCAAATGGATGTGTGTTTGTATGTCCCTGAAATTAGATACCTTGTATATCTCTTGTATGGGATAGCTGTCCTGGAGATTAGGGTCTATGACAGCTTCCAAAGCTGATACTGGGTCACCATCTTGGAACACCTTCTTTATCTGTCGATGTGAAAGATATCAAATTTTGATTTGCAGTGAGTGAGCAACCAAGTACAAAGATAGATACTTTGATTACATTTATGCATCTATGTTCATGTTCACTTATGCATTGATTGGCATTTTTACCTCAGGGGTTGGGGTGTTTGAGGTTTGAAAGTTTGGCATTTGGGGATTAGGGTTTTCTTTGATTCAGGATTTAAGATATTGGGTTTATGGGGGTGGGTTTTTGGAGTCTGGGACATTGTAGCTTAGATTTCTGTGCTGTTGAAGACTTAGTTAAAACTTACAACTGTGATCAAAGATTTCAGTTTTGCAGGCTCCCAGTTGTCACGGAACAGCGCACGCTGCCCTGTAATCAGTTCTGCAACTACCACTCCAAATGCAAATACATCAGTCTTGTGAGTCACCTGGAGCTCCTGCACTGATCTTTCACAGTAATGAAAGGTAAGCCGCATATACTTGGAAAAATTAATATTTTCTCTAGTGTCATTTGCTAGTAGTATAAAGTAATAAACCAAAGATATTAATCTTACTCTGGGGGGAGATATCCCGGTGTTCCAACCAGTCGTGTGGCTATAATATCCTCTTCATTGGTTCTTCCAACAAGCTTTGCCAAACCAAAATCTGCTACCTATGGATATGCAATTAAAATTAACTAAAGAACTAACCATGTATGGTAACAAGTTGCAGATAAGATGGTTTCAGTAAAGCATATTGTCTTCAAATAAGTTATTGAATATAGATAACTTAGTCAAAGCCTACAATAGCGATGGACTAGATCATGTTTAATAAGTCATGGATTTGGTACCTTTGCTCTGAGACCCTCATCAAGTAGTATGTTACTTGACTTTATATCACGGTGCACATATCGGGCTTTTGTGTGGTCATGAATGTATTCAATACCTTTTGCAGTATCCAGTGCAATTTGTGTTCTTGCAGTCCAGGAGAGAGGCCGATGACCTGATTTAATGAGATTGTAGTGTCTTTCAACAATGCATTGTATGAAATTCCTTGTGTTAAGCAATGTATTTCTGTACATGTGTATCCGTGATTTGAGTACCTTTAAGCAATGGATCATGAAGATGTTCACTCAGTGATCCATTCTGAACATACTCATACACCAGGTAGAGGTGGTCTTCTCCACTGGCATACCCCAAAAGCTCCACCTATAACAACAATTTTACGAATGAATGTACAAAAGTCTACCATATCGGAGAACATTTATTTAGAATTGGTGTCTCACCACATTAATGTGATGGATCTTGCATAAGACCTTCAGCTCTGCAAAGAATTCTTTGCACTTATTAGATCTCATTTTCTTTATGGCGACCTCCTGAAAGTTGAAAGAAGGGTGTTATCTTCTGAAACTTGGTGTAGGAAGATACAGATAGCCTAGTTTTATGGCTCTGTTGGGTAGAACTATAGAAAATTTGTGGGGTTTAGCCATACCTTTTCCCCTAGTACTCCGAAGTATACTTTACCATATCCACCCTCTCCAATGATCTTATGTTCATCGAAATAACTAGTAGCCTCTTCAATCTCCTCAAGAGGAAATACTACCGGTCCATCTGACTCAAAAACTGCCGCATCTGTAAATTAACAATGTAGTTTACTACAATGAGCAAGTTGTCCATGTTTATGTTTTCAGGCTTTTTGTGATTCAACATGCATAAAGTAGTATATTTCAGTGAGTAATTTGAAGTTATATCTGACCTTCCATGTATTGCTGATGAAGTAACTGATTACGCAATGAAAAAGATTTATTGGCTGACAGAGTTTTGGAAACAACTTTTGGATCTTCAATATTTTCTTTGGCAGCAGCTTTTCTCCTAAACAGTAGGAGGACAAATATGCTTAGTGAAAGCAATGTCACACCTGATAGTATGCCAACCACAATTTCCCACTTGTGTCTGTTTCCTGGTGATGAAAACAAGGTATGGTCAAGCTCTTACAGAAAATTACCTGTGAATTTTTGAAATCCTGTATCTGATGCTTTTCTATTGTCAAAATACAGCTCTGATTATTGGTATATAGGCATTTAACTACAAAATTGTTGGGTCCATGTAACTCAATAATCTCTAGGATGTTGATCTCAAACTATATGTAGTATATAAAGATCAGCAACCGAGAGAATAAAAAAGCATTACTAGATTGTAGTTATCTCATTCTTGTAGATTGGCTCTTGATGATTCAGATAGTCATTTTATAAAAATTGCTGACCAACAAATTCATGATACACCAGCATGCAACAAACATCTCTATATTGAGCTGAACATAAAGCAAATGTAAATCTCTCTATCTTCTAAACTGTGGATAGACTCCAGACAATATCAAATAAGTATGAGTCAATTGATCTGAAATAGAGCTCACCTGGCTTTTTTAGTCCATTCTTTTCCGAGGGCACAAACAGCACCCAACCAAGAACAATGAATGACGGGTTCACAAGCAGTTTCTTGTTCATAGTTTCTATATTTTCTATCTTGGCAGACAGCAGATTGTCAATATCTGTCAGTGTATCTTTCTCTTGAACTGTGTATGTTACCACAATCTGAGAATCAGTATCTACACACCCACAAGGAAGATGAATGGGAAAATCAGCTCCTATAACAAAGTTCTTCTGTTCTTCTATGACAGATAAAGCTTGTCCACTGTAGACTTTATCGGAAACATCATAAAAAGTGTCTGACAATTTCACTTGGTAGATTGCATCATAGAAATAACCAGTAGTGCCAGATATGTTTTTGCAAGAACAAGGTACACTTATGAGATAATCTTCTCTGTTGCTATACTTTATTGGTTTGAGTTGAGATGGATTGACAGAGTAATAAGATGCAATTTCTTCTTTCGGAAAACCTCTGTTGATGTGGTATAGTGAGGCATTACATGTAGCGATTGTCGCAGAGCATTGGAAAGGAACTATGACAGAAGTTGTGGGCGATACAGCAAGCGAAGGAGCTTGAGGATACAGACTAAAAATTAGGGTGACAATCAGACAATGAAGGAGATAAACCGATGCCATGGTTGTTCAATATGGAACCTCTCCCTATGCAGGAAAGAAAGAACAGAAATATAGGAGACTCTCAAACCATACCCTTCTTAATTTGTCATTAGCCTTTTGTTTTTCATTCAACACTAATGGAGACAATTGGTTGCAACGTCATTTCTTTTGATTTGTTAACTGCTTGGTTTTCTCACAGGTTTATAATAGAGTTGAATTCATGTATACAGTTCTATGTAGATGAGTTTATGAGAACTACACCTTTTGTAAGCATCGACGATTACTTAATATACAATTTACTGGTCATTGTCATATATTTGTCTGACTCTATCAGAGGCTTTTCATGGTATCAGGACTGCCAGATCATTTCATTCAAGTGATTCAACTATAGTGTTCATAACTGGTTACTAGTTTATATATTTGCACACCAGCTGTTCATTGAAAATATGTAGAAAATATGAAATATATAAACAGATTACTGGTTTTACATGTAGTTGCAGAAATGAATATGATTCTTGTATGAGTTTTTATTCTTTCACAATTTTACTACTGCATTACAGCTAATGGTCTAAATAGCGGTTATCGGTATCGTATCGGTTTTGTAAAATAAAGATATAACGGAGATATATCGAGATATATCGAATTATATCAGATTTATCGTTTTTGTTAATTTTTAATTTAAATTTAATATATTTATAAACATATATTTCAAAATATTCAAAATATACTAAATAATATTAACTACTACGTACTAATTGAACAAAAATAGGTGCACAAAACATAGATTGAGATATTGATTATGCATTCATGCATTATAAATTCTCTCATTATCAGAATCAAAGTCAAACTCATCTTCTCCATTATCTTCATCCTCATCTTTTAAGATAAAATCATCTTCTGCCTATTTACGTTGAAATTCCTCAAAACGACATCATCTCCTTAAAAAAAATCACCGAAAAAAAAGTCCACCAAAAAAAAGTCAAATGAAAAAAAAAGTTCACCGAAATATCGGGTCAAACTCGATATATCGCATGTTGACCCGATATTTTGAGTTGACCGATATATTGAGGCGATATGACATTTATCCTATCGGTTTTTAAATATTGCCGATATTTAGAACACTGATTATAGCCAATATGAAATGATAATTGACATGGCGTAGGCATACCTCATGCACATATATGAGAGCGTTGTATTGACCGTTTTGTACAGCATGTTTGGATGTTTCGAGCTTGTTTCTTTAATTAGTCCTTGAATGGATGGCCGGCTGTCTCTTTGGTCTGCTACCGAATAACATTTTTTCTTTCTTCTAAATCAGATATATCCAAATTTTGCTTTCATTCATCATTGAGATTCACACCTTCAAGAAATATGCCTTTAACAGCTCTGCTAAGGGCCCTCACGCTCCTGTTATTCTCTAGTACTAAAAACTATTTTTATTGGGAGCTAGGTAGAAGAATTTTGCATATGTTCTTCTCTGCATGAATAGAATGCTCCTCAAACTCTTCTGCCAAGAAATAATCTTTGGAAGCAATTAGTGTAATACCGACCTCCATCTTTGTTTAAGTGAAATAAAGAGGAAAAATTAGCGGTGTAATACCGACCGGCAGATAACATCTAACCGGACACAACATCATAAACTCAGGCCGAAAAGTGGTGTCTGAACACTGAAACGTTATGGTCTGTGATTTCCTTTCCGGCCAAGAAGCGGAGTTGAGAGTAGTCAGAGTACGAGTCAAAGGTACTATACTCCATGACTTTGGGATAAAGCCGGCTAAGACATGGCCTATAGAAGATAGCAATTTACTGTCAACATTAGAATTGCATAGGAAAGCTACTTGCTTGGAGCATACTCCGGTTTACTTCTCAGGTCTCTGAAGCTTTGATTCTACAATGCCTAGTTATTGGAATCTAGTGTGACATCCAGTTATATAGACGAAAATCTGCTGTACTCAAGTAAGCATGTTAATCCAAAAATAACTAGCTACCACTCTTGGATGAGATTTTTAGTTGTTAATTTGTTACAAATGATACCGGAGCACATCCCTATATGTAAGAGTCCAGTAGAGATAAATCGCTCGTTTCACATAGGATCAGACTCATCGGAGAAGCTAGCTCGTCCGGCCGCTACTGGCCACCCCATCCTTAGTTCGCCTGCTGGATTTTATGAAGTATTCATGTACTAACTTATTCATCAACTTTAACTTGTACTGCTTATGAAATTGATGACGATATTCTTGATTCTTCAAAAAAAAAAACTAATTTATTACCATCCTCATCTCCAAACAAAAACTTATCCATTACTATCCTGAGTACTCATCCATATCTAATTACTTCCGGACTGGCCAACTTATCCATTACTTTCCTCTTCGATCTCTAACACAAGTGGCAGTGTCGCCAAAGACCTCAATAGTGAGCAGTATTTGGTATTTCATTAACAGTCTACCTATCTAGCTTGCTAAATTGTACATGATCTAGTATGCAACTGTTCTTAAAATATTTTTGTACGACATAGTTTAATACCAACTGAAAAGGGATTCTCAAACTCAAAAAAAAAAAATATATTAAGAGATCCAAGTTTAGAACGTACAATTATTATCTGTTTCATCTTTAGGCTCATGGCTAACCTCACTACTACCAGGAATCTCCAAACTTGAGTTCCAAAATAGAACAGTAGCTTTACAAATTTAGAAAACCCCATCGTTTTTCTATTTTTGAATGGAAGAGACTAGACCACAAACTAGTAAGAAAGAAAAAATGGATCTGGCAGCCAAATTCGGCTGTTGCATTCTTTTCTGTGAAGACGCAGTCAAGCAATTTGTGATGGTATATAAGGAAGTCTACACATGATTCAAGTGGGTATCATAGGAAGAAAAGCAGGTGACCTCAATCAAAATACATCGATCCCAGTACTATTGACATAGCTCAGAGATGGGTTGGCGCCAATATAGCACACCTATCCTCACCTTCACCTTGTTCACCATCCTCATCATCCTTCCCTCCGAGGCCCAGCCGAAGCCGAAACCACAGCAACCGGGGCCTCAACCGCAGCAGCCGAAACCCCAACAACCGGGACCCCTGCCGCAGCAACCGAAACCCCAGCAACCGGGACCCTTACCACAGCAGCCGGCAGCCGTATTGCAGCAGCCGGGGCCTCAGCAACCAGGTCCGCAGCAGGATGATGGCTTAACTCTAGGGTTTTACGCAAAGACTTGCCCCAAGGTTGAGAACATTGTCGCTGATACTGTGAAACGTGCTCAGCAGAAAGATCCCAAGCTTCCTGCTGCCTTCATCCGCCTCTTGTTCCATGATTGTTGGATCAAGGTGAGAACATTACATGTATCTGGAAAGTTCGTACTATATACGTACGTTCAATAGCATGCGATGCGTTATAAAACGTATGTACTCATTCTTATTGAGATCATGAGATGTTAGTTATAATTAGGGTTTCATGTGTACGTGCAACAGGGTTGTGATGCCTCAATCCTATTGGATTCCTCACTGAATGGTAAGGGGGCTACAGAGAAAATGAATGATGCCAATGGTTTAACAATAAGAGGTCTTGAGGTTATTGATGAGATCAAGACCCAGCTCGAGAAGGAATGCCCAAAAACTGTGACATGCGCTGACATAATTGCATTTGCTGCTCGGGAAGCCGTTATACTTGCCGGCTTACCACGTTATGATGTCGTTGCCGGTCGCTATGACAGTCCGTATTCACGTGCACCTGATGCCGATAATCTCCCTGTTCCTAAGGATAAACTTGATGACATTATACACGAGTTTGCTGTGAGAAAATTATCATTAGAAGATCTGGTTGTCTTGTCTGGTGCACACTCCATCGGACGATCACAATGTACCAGATTTTCAGAAAGACTATACACGTTTAAGCCAGGTGTGCCCAGAGACCCTGACATGGACCCAGCCTTTGCTGATGAGCTAGCCAAAAAGTGCCCGGCACAGGTGCCTAAGGGGAAAGAAATAGAATTCATGGTGGACTTTGATCCCACATCACCTCTGAAACTCGACGTTCAGTACTATTTGAACCTGCAGAAAAAGAAGGGCTTGCTTGCAACGGATCAGGTGCTGGCCACTGATCCCCGCACCTCAGGGATTGTGAACAAAATGGCTGCTGATCCTCAAGGTTGGGGAAAGAAGTTTATCGATGCCATGGCCAGGTTGGGGAGAGTAAATACTCTCAAAAAAGATGAAGGACAGATAAGGGTAAACTGTCGGGCGCCCATTGGATAAGAGTCATAACTCATAAGACTATAGCTTGATGTAATTTGATTTTTCGCAGAAACATTTGAACGTACTTTTTACATTGACATTTACCCAAGTTTTTCGTTTCTCACATTGATGGTCCAAGACCTTGCTCTACCTTATAAGATGTAAATTGTAAATTTTCCTTAAATTGCCGACTTCTTGTAGTTCATTCACTTCATTGTCAGAAAACATGAAAAATTAGGATGTCACACTGCAAATTAATAATGCTCAAAAGTACAGTATTACATTAAGCCGCAAGGCATGATGTGGCGATTGGTAGTCGTTACCTCTCTCTAGCTATGTCCGCAAAAGGCAACTATATTGATACTTTGCTCATTTGTTTATTTTGTTATATTACCAATTCCAAACTTGAGTTTTAAAACAGAATAATACCCGAACAAGCTCTACGTTAGGAAGAAGATTACCAACTTTTGGAAACCAAAAACGGAAGAAACAGATTTGGCAATTGGTCAATAGGATAACGAATTTCACAGTTCCTTTCTGTTATATGAAGATCATTACCACCTCCAAAACCAAAAGCTTAAGAACTTCCAATAACCACGCGGTTTGTTATATATGAGCATATAAAAGAATCCCGCACAATGTCTAAGTTGTAACATTTCAAGAAGAAGACGAGCAGTAGTCACTGATCAATATAACCAAAAATTAATCGACCCAGATATGGGTCGTCGCCTAATTGCCGTAGCTATCCTCATCTTCACCTTGTTCACCATCTGCAACCTTCTCGCCGAAGGCAAGGGAGAAGGCCAAGGAAACGGCTTACATGTCGGGTTTTATGCTTCTAGTTGCCCTAAGGTTGAAGACATTGTTGCTGAGGTTGTGGCTCGTTTTCATGAGCAAGAACCCAAGCTCCCTCCTGCCCTCCTCCGCCTATTCTTCCATGATTGCTTTGTTAAGGTAAGAATAATTCCCTAAGAAATATTCATGCATCTGTTTTAATTATGCTGTCTAAATGAGGTTTAACAATTAATGTACGAAACAGGGTTGTGATGCCTCGATCCTATTGGACGCAACACCATCTGGTGAGCCTGTAGAGAAAGAATCACCAGCCAATGGTGAAACACTCGGAGGTCTTGAGGTTATTGATGCGATCAAGGCCAGGGTCGAGCAAGAGTGCCCGCAAACTGTATCTTGCGCTGACTTATTAGCATTTGCTGCTCGGGAAGCCGTTCATCTCGCCGGCCTACCCCGTCATGAAGTCCCAGCCGGTCGCCGCGACAGTAAGACTTCGCGTGCCACTGATGTCAATTTCAACCTCGCTGCACCTGAAACTACTCTGGATGAAATTATACACATCTTCGCCATAAGAAACTTGTCATTAGAAGATATGGTTGTCTTATTCGGTGCACACTCCATTGGTGAAGCACAATGCACCCAAGTTACAGACAGACTATACAAATATAGCAAAGATAGTCCCCGAGACCCTTCCCTGGACCCAACCTATGCTGATGAGTTGGCCGGAAAGTGCCCCGCACCGGAAGCAAGGCCTGCGGAGCAAGCATTACGGACCATGGTGGAGTTTGATCCGACAACACCACTTGACCTCGACAATCAGTATTATGTTAACCTGTTGAGAGGGAGAGGCTTGCTTCAATCGGATCAAGTACTCACTACTGATGCCCGCACTGGAGCAATTGTGTACAGAATGGCTGCTAGCCCTGAAACTTGGAGCAAAATGTTTCTCAAGGCCATGATCAAGATGGGGAGAATAAATGTTCTCACCGAAAATGAAGGAGAGATAAGGACAAACTGCCGGGCATATCTCTAAAGAATACGAGTCATTTGTTCCTGGGCAAAGCTTATACTAGCTACCATATATTATATTTTCTATTACGATTGAACAAAATGGTACCATTAACTGACAGAGCTATTAAACGCCAGGAGTCTGCTTGGCTATGATACCCTAATATAAGGATTTAACTATAACATGTACGAAATAAGAGAGATGGGGAACAATTCAGGATGAACAAGTTATGGGACGTAGGTTGCTAAACTAGCTCATGGCTGTGAGGTTGGAACAATAGGAATGCTGTTGACTGCCATAGATAATTCAGGTACAGATAACTACAGCCTCAAATCTGCCCCCATTTCGCTCATAACTATCTCGACTTGGTTCAATATATCTGGAGAGAAGAAAGAAAGAAGTAGAAACAAATTAGCATTATAAGCAGTAGTGGAACTTGAACTACTTTTACCATGTACATTAGCGGCTTCTGAACCTAATGTTCTTCAAGTTGTTACTGTTAAATTTTATCCGTACCATATACACTTACATCACATCAAAGATAGGTTAGAATCAAGACTTGGCAACAATTAAACTTGAACATGAATTTTGAAGGTGTGCATGCCGTGAGATATCAAACAGTAAATTACCTTGAAAGGAAGTGTCCTCCATACATCTCTGCAGCGCAACAATGGTTAGAAAATCAGCATTGCTGACAAAATGTCAATAACTCTTGTGATGTTAAACAGTTGCAGTGTTTACCAAAGCATATATTGAACAATTTTATGTACTCTCAAACAATGATAACAATACATTACTGACCAAGACTACACCCTAAGCCTTCAAAGAAAGCAGAGAAAAAGGTACCGCAATTAAGGCCTTCATATCGACTTTCTTTGATGCAGTTGACTGGACTGGAGCTACATCGAATTAAGGAACATGGGTCATGGCATGGAATCAGAAAACAGATTTCTGAGACAAAAAAGTTAACAAATGTCTTGAATAAATAAATCTACCTTGTTCAACCACAGGTTGACAGTTGGACACTAATGAGCTGAAACTAGGAGGAAAGGCAGCAAAGTTGCTCTGAAAGTTCTGAATAGGTGACATTTGCTGAGTCTGTCTGTGTTGAACTGCTTCAGTATTCCATCTTGGTGACAATTGAGGTGTATAATCATTCATCAAGCTTGGTGACGTTTGAGGAGTATGAGCCTTCATTAAGCTTGGTGAGATTTGAGGAGAATGAGTGTGACCAGGAGTCATGACAACCAAGTCCTTGGAAGTTCTGAAACACATAAACGAACAATTTTATTACTTCTCATTGCCATTGAAATCCCTGCAAGGGGGAATCAAGTATCTAAGGAGATAGGAAGTAATGGGTTTACCCGTGCAAAGGTCTATTAGAAGACATGAACTCAGAATGTGATGAAATTTCAGATCCATAGTCAGTAGTAAGAGGTTGAATATCCCTCCCTTCCTTGAGAATCTCCTGAAGAACAAAAACAATTAACCATAAGACCCCCCGTTGCATAGCAAAGGACAAAGTCTTGCACCACAGTATGAACGAAATCTATATCATGGTTTGACATTCTAGATTGTTGGCAGTAAATCACCTTCATAAGTTTCATGAACTTCTCTGCTTCATTAGCTGACAAAAACCGAAACGCAAATTTCTGAATCTGCAAAGGTACAACCAAAGACATTGTGAGCAAATATTGTCTCATGTAGCCCAAAGTGACTGTTACTGCCTCTTACATTCACCACACATATTACAGCTTAAAACTAACTCATAGAGCAGCTTACCTGGCCCAAAGAATCTCTGTAGCTGGCCAAAACGGATCTACTCCCCCTGGCAGGAAATCCAGACATGCATGCAACTTGAGGCCAGGCAAAGAGTAGCTTCGACACATAGTGCTCCTCCTGAAATATGTTAACAATAAAAATTCAAAGGACTTTAAAAAGCAGAATGAAACTTCCTATGAAATGTTGAACAATGGGGCGAAAAATTGAAACCAGAGCTCAGTTACCGCACAACACAGCATGGTATTCATTCTTCACACAAGTGAGAGTCTGAAACTCACTAAAAAAAAAAAGCCATCACAACAAGGCCTCGAAAGTACGAGTATCTTGTATCCAGATTGGGAATAATCATGACATTCCAACCACTATCTTTGCCAATACACAAAATTACAATAAAATTATGAATTGAAGCCAATACAGCTTCTGAGTTGCGACATTAATTTAAGCCTTTGGCCGTGAAGTATTAAATGGAAGTCCACACAGATTTAATACTTCACGGCCAAAGGCTTAAATTAATGTCGCAACCCACAACTATGGAGCTGATCATTCTCGCCGAAACGACGTCACACTGTCTCAAAGTAATCTCTCGCAAAAGCTTTCTACATCATGTCACGCACCTCGCCGTTAAATTTCAAAGAATATCTAATCTCCGGTGCCGTTTGGTCACCGTGAAATTGTACATTTACGGAAAACTATACTTAATAATTTCATTTCATGCTAATTCAAGTCCGATTTCGCATGGATTTCTCAGCAAACGAACGGAATCAATAGTCGGAAACCACATAGCTTTTGAAGTCTTTAACCACAACAACAATTCTATAAGGCAAAGGAGAAGGTTCTAGAGGAGTGACCTGGATCTTTCCGCTGCAGCAGACAGTGAGGATGACGTCGGAGCTGGCGTGATCGGAGATGAGCTGAAGCATGGCGGCGGAGGTGGCAGAGATCCAGGTACCACCGGGGCGTCGATTCCTGACCTTCATAGGCAGAGGGACGAGATCCGGACACGTGGAGGTGAGCGGAGGGTAGCCGAAGAAGCGAGAGAAGTCGACCTCCCAGCGCTCTCGGACGGAGCACAGAGACGATGACGTCACCTGAGGATTGCTAGGTAGCAGAGCTAGAGTGCCCGCCATTTTTGTTTTGTTTTCAGGGTTTGCGCTTTCTCTGGAATTTTTGGAGAAAACGAAAATGGGATTGAAATGGTGGGGAAAATTCGCTTAAAAAGCGACTGAGAGAGTGAGAGCTGCGGATCGCATGACTAGACCGGGCCGCCACGTCCCCTGCACTTTCTATAAAGTAATAAAACCATGGTCCATCATGATCGCGTGACAAATCTTGGTTGATGTAAAATGGTAAGAATTACGATTAGAAAAAAAAGTAAGAATTACTGCATGGTAAAAAGTATTTGAGCAGTGTAATTCTTGTGCGAGAGGCTTGATTTGGGCGGTCAGAAATGAAACCTTCATATTTTGGATGGTGTAAAACAAATTGGTGCTCATAATTCATAGAGAGAGGAAAAGTGTGAAGCTTGGCTTACTGATTTGGGACTTAGAACTAAATGACCTACCAAAACCATAGTCATGAAATATTAAAAATACATGACAACGCGAAAATTACAATTGCTTGCTATATATAAAGTAGTCTCTGTATTCTCTATTTGCATTTTATTGCAGTTTTCCATTGTTGTATTGGTGCTCTGGTTTGTAATATCATTCACGTTGCTAATTCATTTGTCTCACATTGCTTCACTTTCGTCAAGAGCAGCATTGGCAATGTAGGCGCGGTGGTGCAAGTGAAAGCAGTGGGGATGGGGGACATGTGTCATAGGGGAAGTCAAAACCATGCCGTCCTTACGGTGTGGAACCAGTATGTATGAGTCTATTAGTACTGTAAAATGCTCATATGATCACGATCACCAACAGTTTACTCTTTATCGTGTTTTTGAGTTTAAGTTATACTTACATAATATTAGGGCGGTTATGATACAAAATTTAATTCCAACCACATAATATTAGGGCGGTTATGATACAAAATTTAATTCCAACCAATTCATATACCAATCGTGTCAAATATATTGGTATATCATCAAGTCGTACCATGGTACACAATACAGTATACCGTATCATACTTTAAAATATGGTTGGTAGGTGGTATAAATTTTTTGTGTACCATGTTATGCCATACCAACCAAAATATGAGCTTTATGAAAAAACTCCAATATATGCATTTATGGTGAGTTGAACTTGCTCTTTCTCTATGCAAGTTGGAGTCAACTACCACTAGGTTATCATTACAATTACAACAACTAATGCAAAACAATATATATATTAATAAAAACTATATATATCCATAAATGTTTCAACCGTAAATTTAGTGAAAAAGAAGTCTCAATCGTAGATTTTTGTTAAATTTATTATTTTTGGACTTCGACATATTTAGTTTATGACTTTGTATTTGGTAATTTGGTTGAAGTTGTATACAATTTTGTATTTGTGTTGTTATTTGTTATTACTTATTTGAATTGAACCTTTAAATTTTCAAGCCATAAACATGTTGGTAAAAGCTCATTACCAACCGTACAAATTAATTGGTATACCAACTTGATTGGTTGGTAAAAATAGTGGAATTTTATATGTTGGTTAGTATGCAGTATTAAGAAAATGATATTGGTATACCTACCAATCCACCCCTATATAATATAAAGGGTGATATAGTTATTTAATTATAGTGATAAAATAATGATTGTACCACTGTAGCTTGATTCAGTTCATTATATACGTGTAATAGTATTGTTTATCAAAAATTTAAAATTATTAAGACATTCATAATTAAATAAGTATTTGAACGGCTCAAATTTGATTATTTAAATTTAGATTCGTTCATCAATTTCATGTATTTAACATTCTAATTATCATAGATTTAATTGAAAGTTTAGATTTGAATAAAAACTTATAGAATATATATACTTAAATAAATTTAAAATCTAAATGAGGGTATAAAAATGCTCGAAGCATCACCGCATCACGTTGGCACCAGTACTGCTGCGAGCTTCCCAGAGCACCAGCCCAGAAGTCTCTCCTCAACAACTACACTATAGAGAAATCGAATCCACCATCACCTCTTCGATTTCTTCACAACAATGAAATCTCTTCTCTATCCCCTCCCTCTTCCTCTCACCTCCTTCTCTTCCTCCACCTCCACCTCCACCGTTAAATCTCGCCACCTCACTCCATCTTTCCTCAAACTCCCCGCCAATCACGCCGACTCTCCCGCCCTCAAAACCCCCACTCTAACCGTCCGAGCCGCACTCGACTCCGTCACCGTTAACGGAATCTCATTCCCTGATACCAGAAACCCAACCGTTTCATCTTCGTACCGGAGCTCTAGTCTCTCGAAGCCGAATCCGACGGTGCTGGAGGCTCAGACTAGAGTCTGCACCGGGCCTACTCAGACTAAACCTCTCGGCGAGGACCAGGCCTTGAAGGTGCTTGACACGATTCTCCGATCCGCCACCGGGGAGCTGAAAGACGATGAGGAGCCAGTCTCACGCGCGCAGCTCGGCGCGTTCTTCGCCGCCATGACGATCCGAGCCAACTGCTTCCCGGAGGCGACGCAGTGGAGCGAAGGCGAGACGCGAGCGATGAACAAGTACTGGCCGCTTCTGGTCCGGGCGCTCCCGCCGGACGTGGTGTTCGTCGCCGACCCCGAGGGGTCGTTGATGGGGATTGGGAGCTCGATCGGGCCGCAATTCGTCGGGAACGGGACGAGTGAGATGAGATTGGTCGGCGCTCTCAGGGAGGTCTTGGCCGGCGGCCACCTAGGGTTTGAAGAAGTGCAGGGGTGTTTGAGAGACGTTCTGCCGTTGAAGTCGACGGAGGATGGGACGGCCACCGGAGTAAGTGAGTCATTGCTTTCGGCATTGTTAATAGGTCAGCGTATGAACAGAGAAACCGACCGTGAATTAAAAGCTTACTGCCTTGCATTTGATGATGAACTTGGTAATAGCTCTAGTTTAATTGCATTTGCTTTAGTTTTTTTTTTACTGTTTTTTTTTACTTTCATGTGGATGATTTTTGTTGTGTATTGAACTATTGATTGATTAGGTGAAACTCCGATTGCTGATGTGAAATCACTGACTCACTATGGTGAACCTTATGATGGGAATACTAGGTTCTTTCGTAGCACATTGTTTGTTGCTGCAGTTAGGTCCTGTTATGCTGAATCTTCCCTGCTTCATGGTGCTGAATGGATGCCACCCAAGGTAAGGTTTTGGCTGTTCGAACATTATTGATGATGGAAATCGGTGAGCTCTGGTTGATCAGGTTTATGTTTTTCAGGGAGGTGTTACTGAAGAACAAATGCTCAAGTTCATGGGAGCAGATACGAGCTTAACCCCGTCACAGGCAAAAGTACTTCTAGAGGTCTCCTTTATTCCCAGATACTATTTTCTACACTTTCTCAGTTCCTTTTTGTTTTGCTATGTTTACATTCTCTGAACTTCTTATTTCAGGATGAAGGAGTTGGGTTTGCCTATATAAGTCATCGTGAAGCCCGCCCATCTCTGTGTGAATCTCAGTCTTTTGCCAATTTGTGAATTAGTTAGGAATGTAATATAATCTGGGTGAAACTGATAACAAAACTCACATACATTTGCAGATATTCATTGGTAAAGTTAAGGGAGCATATCAAGAAACGGCCCCCACTGGCAACATCTGAAAAGGTTCAGCAATTCGTGAAGGTATCAAATAAACGTCTAAATTCCATTTTGGAGAGAGAGAGAGGAGCTGTGATATATCTCATAAATAATAGAATTTCTCTGGAGAACTTTTCGTCTATTGGTGTTTTAATTACTAGTAGGGTAATTAATTTACCATAATAACAAGATTGTCATCCCTTCTCATGGTGTCTAAAAGAGCAAATACCAATAGTTAGCATGTAAGTTTGGTTCCACTATACATAATGTGAATATGTATCTATGTGTTGACAGGCCCGGGGGAAGGAAGCAATTGTCACTGGATTTTATCATGAAGGTTATGAAGATCCACTCTTAATGCTTATGAAAAGAAGAGGTGTTCATTCTGGCTTGGTTGTGAAGGTTGGAACTTTGCCAATTGTGACCTTAATCTTATATTCTTATGAAATGCAAAATATTAAATTGAAATATATATACATCAAAACTTCTAAAAGAATTTCAGAAATTTTTCTGATTCAAAGAAACTAAATTTTGATTTATTGTTGATGCAGGGTGAGGAAGGGGCCCTCTCAATGACAACAAGATTGCGGGCAGCAACTTCATCAAAAGGGATTCCTGTAAACTACTGTTCAGGGTTCCGTTCACTTAGCATGGCGTCTGCTTGTGAAATCGATGGTTTGTCTCTATACTATCTCACTCCTTTGTTCACTCAAGTAGATGTAGATTCAAGTTTCCAGATCTATAGGGGTTTATGAAGCAATTTTCTGTCATGAAAACTGAAGTTGGTAACTTTGGTTTTTAGGGGTTTCACGTGAGAGTTTTAAGCTGGAGGTTAATGCCGTTGACTATGGTTTCGAATCCACTGATACCCCAAGAACTGACAGATCGGTAAGGAACTTGAAGTTCTTAGTTATCCCTTTTGCTCCCTCTTCTCTGTGTGTGAGGTTGTGTATTCTTGTGGCCCATGAATATGATGCTCATATTTTTTCATCACATGTATTCCTTTTGTTCAATTTAGGTCTTGAAGAATATAGAGTTGGGTTTAAATGCTCTTCATGGTCAAAAGGGACCGGCTTATGATCGAATAGTCTTGAATGCTGGAATGGTTGATCACTTGCTCGGATGTGATGGTGCAGAAGACATATCTGTGGCCCTGGATAGAGCCAGAGAGGCTATTGACAGTGGCAAGGCCCTAGAAAGGCTCTGGAATTACATAAAGGCATCCAAACAAGTGAGACACCGGCATGTCCTGTGTGTTTAATAGATGAGTAGATGAGATAAAGGAATAGAGGAGGGATATGGTTTAGCATATCTCCAAATACAGGTGTAGCATACAGATCATACGTTTGTTCCTCATATTTCTACAGTAGGTGGCATCAAAGCGTTATTGGTTTTTGTAAGTATCTCCTCCAGGATATCAATGAAATATCAGTTTTGGATTCAATACATATCACATTGGAGAAAGTCTCTTATCGAATTATGATGGACTCGTAAGGACAGTATGCATACCAAGTCGGAGAAAGTCACCTGAGATCTCGAATTCCCAATACAAGAGTATGGTCAAGAAGCAGTGACAATAGTGCAAATTCCATTTGCAAAATCCAGATGACTAATATGAAATTTGATGTAAACCTTTCCATTGATCATTAATGTTTTTAAGTCATTCATACAGATCAAGTATAGTTCTATTTCATCTTTTTAAGTCTGCTTTTTTATATACAGATGTATAGGTTTGGTTAATGTTCAAAACTTATATGGTTGGATGTTCAGAACTCAACACCAAAGCAATAGGCGACTGTATTCAGTCATTTATTAACTCCCAGTAATTAAAACCGACACTTAGTGTCATAAAAGTGCAACAGTTTGTACAGCGAAGGACAAAAAAAAAAGTGTTACTTGCACAACAGTTTTCAAGTGCCGCAGATAGTTGGCATCATTTTGGTCATCTAATTGCTGCAAGTGAAAAATTCTCAGCCGCATAACTACTCAGCCGCATGCGTTCTCTAGTTAATGACTCCAAAATTCATCGAACACTAAAAAACAGGAAGGAGTTGGGGGTGGTAAAGGACATTTATCCACTGGTTGTTTCACCTACTTTTGCAAAGTAGTTGCTATGGAACCGGCAAGGCTAAGAACTTCGAATGGTGGATTGTACATCACATCTCTCACTGTTGTGGGACATGAATCTGTAATCCAGAAGTATGTGAGGCCCTGCTCAGGGTTCCCTGCTTGCAACAAGAAAAATAGCACACATTGACAAAATGATCAAAATAGCTACTTTGAGAGTTAAAACCAAATTCGCACCAAAACTACTGATCTAAACTTCAGTGAGATTATATAAGGAGCAAAGTAAAGATTGTAATACCTCCTTTATCACTTCCGAAGCGTTCCCATGATCTATTAGGGAAAATCCCGTGTGTTACATAAGCGCTTATCTTTGCTGCTCCATGGGCGGCTAATACTTTCTAAAACAATACAAGGTAATAAAGCATCTCAGATGACCTTATTAAAAAGTGGACTGATTTTTTTCATCAGAAAATGAACCTAAAGCAGGAGTATGTGTCAACTAGCAAGAAGGAGCAAATGTGTAACATCCATTTTAGTCTGAAGTTCCAACCTTATTGACCATACTGATTCTTTTTCCTGAACTGAATTGTTCAGTTTCTTATGTCCAAAGTTACAGGATGAATGATTAGGCATTAGGCAGCCAATTAGGCAAACTAATTATTTTCCCACCTTTTCATCTTCTTTTCAGAATTATGAACACAAGGAAGCACGCAAGAAGTTCATTTCAGGATAGGGATTACCTGACATTCAATCAGTGTGCCACCAGACTGAACCAAATCATCAACAATCACAACATGCCGTCCTTTAGGATCTCCTTCTTTAATACGCACAATCCGTTGGTCACCTTCTCGAACTTTAGCACAAACGATCTGCATTTCAAAAGATGACAGGTTAAGTATTTAACATATAAGGGAGCCCTTGTGCAGTAGGTGTACAACTACAAACAGTTGGCTAATGAATACGGCAGTAAAAGACTTTTGATTGCGTCTTAAGATGAGATCAAAGGACAGAATGTGACTAGTGTATCTTGCAAAGAGAAACTTACTGGCATAGATTTCTTTAACAAAACAAATTCAGATACCAAAACAATCAGACCCTTCAAAGTCCAAACAATCAGACAAGAAGTAACAGATCCTCAATGATATACAAAAAGTGAAAACACATACCGTTGGGAAGTGCTGCAGCTGCTTATTAAATCGCTTCCATGCACCATCATCAGGAAAACAAATGGATATCTGAACAATGGAAAACCAGCACATCATGTTAAGGATAAAACATCTTCCAAAATTTGTTCTTCTTATAAAACATCCAGACTCCAAAACTCAACAAATCAGGAAGGAAAAGAAAAGGAAAAACCACATTGTCGGAATCACGGAGCTGTTGAAGTCTAGCTTTAAGCAACGGGATACCACTCTCAAAGCACGGCAATATATTATCACCAAAGTAAAACCTTTCCTACATATGCACAAAACAATAGCAACAATCCAGTCACATTTTCATCGAAAAAAATTATCAACTAAAGTTATCAACAATGCATTTCTAAAGTACAGAAACCTGCAAGGCATGGATATCATAGATAACCAAACTAGTAGGCCCTCCCATCGAAATCGGAATATTCGACAATGCCCTGGCCAGTGTGAAAGCAGTGGCCACATCTCCCTCATCCTCCATACGCTCCGACGTCCCCGTCGGAAAAAACGGAAGCACAAGCGTGAACGAGGCTATGAACAGCTTAGGCAACGCGTAGATCACAGACAGCTGCTCGAAAATCACCGACGGCGAGTTGAACGACGCCAGGAACGCCACGTGTTGGCCGCGAATCGCATGAGCATTGGGTATGAAAATGTTAGGAAATCCATCAGCAAATTTCCTGATTAAGGAAAATCAAACACCAACATTTAACGAGTAATTGATTTGAATTGCGAAATGCAGGGGTTTAGAGAATGAGAGATGAACCTCCAGGTGATGCTCCGGAGCTCAATTCCGTCGGACTCGGCGGCGACTTTCTGAGCGAGCTCTTTGGTCTCGGCGCAGTAGAAGAGGCAGACTCGCTTGGCCGTCTTGACGGCCGATTCGGAAGCCATTGGGACCGTAAGATGCTCCGGCGGGAAGAAATGGACCTTGGGGTCCGGCTCGGCGGTCCAATTGTTGGTGCTGGTGATGTCGCACCTGATGCTGTTGGCGTACTGGTTCTTCTTCCTCGGTGGTTTGAGGATGACGAAAGCGGTGGAGGAGGAGGATTTGAGCGAGGGTGGGAGGTTAGGGTTTAGGTAGGAGGAAGAAGAAGGAAGAGCTCGAGTGGCCGCCATGTGGCGGTCACAGCGTACGTGGTGGCTTCTTCAAGACTCCAAAGGCTGCTTTGCTATCCTTGCTAGGCGCTCTCTCTCATGCCATTTCGGTTAGTTTTACCCGTACATGAACCTTTTGAAACTCCAAAACTGCCCGTTCCCTACTCTTAAACGCAGCCGTTTTGGCCATAGAGTTTTGGTTTTTCTATTTTGGTTCTTTGATGATTTTTGAACTATTGTCATATGAGTCGAAACAAACTGATACTTCTAGTGTTACAACTAGTCTCGATATTCTCTTGGATTTTTATAAGTTTGAAACTATTATATGAGTTGAAACGAAACTGCTACTTCTAGAGTTACAACGTACTACTGTAGTATCGAGATTCTTTTGATCTTTGATAATTTTGGAACTATTTTTATATATATGAGTCGAAACAAACGGCTACTTCTAGAGTTACAACTCGTATCGAGATTCTTCTATATACTTGAAATTTGTTTAATTACAATATGTTTCAACATCGAGATTCTCGAAATAGATTTAGTTATACAACTGAGCCATATTGATTTATGATGTTGCAAGGGCTGGTTTTTATTGATGGTATGAGTTAACACTAGTGGCGGAGCAATAAAATCCAATTTACTAGTGTACAAAATCTCAATTGTTACAAAAGTTTGTAAATTTTAATTATTAATGATTACATCTTCTTTAATTGTAAAATTCCACGGAATATATAGTCTAATATTTAATGTGAAAGTAAGGCAAAAAAAAAAACAAGTTGGTGTTCTTGTGACTAGGAAAAAACTTTAGAGTAGCTCACCACTATACCAAGGAGGCGGCTATTCTGGTATCAAGTGAAACCAACGGTCTAAATATCGTTTATCGGTATCGTATCGGTCGAGAGGTAAAACGATATATCGAAGATATATCGGTTTTATCGGATTTGCTTATTTCAATAAAATTTATAAAACTATACTTCAATATGTACCAAATAAACTAAAAACGATACTAAGTAAACTAATAAAAATAAATACTTGATTTTGTGACAATTAAAGTACACGAACGACATCTAATAATAAAAATAGGTATTTAAGAATGATTATTTAGACTTGAAATTCATCATATATATTTAAAATATATATAAATTAAAAATATATATGAAAAATGAAGAAAAATATATATAAGTTTTTCAAAAAAAAAGGAAATAAATATTAAAAAATTAAATAAAAAAATCAAAATTTAACCGATATTTTACCGTTGACCATTATTTATGCGTTGACCGATAAATTTTAACCAATATGCCTTTATTGTATTAGATTCAAAATATCGGCCGATATATCCGATATTTCGAAAACTTACGGAAACCATGTGTATTTTAACCTTGCTGGTGCACGAGTAGGAGTCTAGTAGGGGTCTAACGTGGCTTGAGCAAATAAGATACAATATATCTAGAGATTGTGAAGTACTTCTCAAAAAGAACTTTATTAGCTGATAAACTGTGGTATTCGAATCATTACATCATGACCTCAGTAAAAGGCTCAAAAAATGAGTTTTTCTAATCCTGAAGAACTAATAATAAAGAGAAAATTAAAAATATACCCAATATTGGAGACCCAGTTTTATATCAAATCCACACTCAAATGTTTTTTCAATCTAAATCCAAATTCTTTTTCTACAACCCTATTTTGCCATTTTGATCATTTTAGTTTCCTTAATTGTAGCATCTATTTATTGTACATGTTTAATTCAATCTTACCATTGATTTTTCACTACTTTAAATTGCTGAAAGATTTAATTTCAAATTTTTTTAAGAAAAAATTCTTTATATAGCTCATATGAGAGTTTCAGAATACAAACACTACTCCAGTTTTTATAGATCGTGCGAGAGAACTCAAAGGTTGTTGTGTACTTGTATCATTTGTCATTTTTTTCAATCTTTTAAATCTATCAATAAGGTACGTATGTTATTCATTATATATATATATGTTTTCTCAAATCTTTTCTTTTCGTATCATTGTACCATGAATATTTTTCGTGTGATGAATCTTTTGTTCTAGGTTTCAACCTTCATATTTTTTCACCCTATGTTGTTACCTAATAGATAGAAACATGCATATTAATATAAATATTCAACCTATCGAAGAAATCTTTAAAATTAGAGAATCTCTAATAACCAGGTTGATGTAAAAATTACCTAATAGATAGATACATGCATATTAGTATAAATTTCAAATTCAACCTATAAAAGATATATTTGGAATGATAAAATACCTAACAAAAGGTTGATGTAAAAATTCCTATAAGAGATGTTAGTTTTAAAGATAAATACCTAATTTTTAGGTTGTAATTAAAAATAAAAACCTACTAAATAGGAATTAAAAAAACTTATCTCTACCTCAAACTAAGATTGTAAATAAATGATTGAAATGAACTAAATTACCTATGAAATTTTAAATTTTAAATTATTCAACAAAAAGAAAAAAGGAAAGTTCAAATCACCATAAAGTGATTTTGATTTTGAATTGATTTAAATTTAAAAAACTTATGAATTCTAGATATGTCAAAAAGAAAATGCTTCATTATTTCTAAATTTGTGATGAGTAAAAGAAAATCTATAATTAAGGTAGTTAATGAGAGCACAATTTATTGATTGACTAATCACTAATTTTTATCAGATTTTAATAGTAACATTTTGTAATTTAGATTTAAACGAATGGTTATAATTCAGTGTATAATGAAAAAAATAAGTGGGTTTCTTTTAAAAGAACTTCTAAAAATTGGGTATACATTAAAATACTCCATTAATAAAACATATCAACAAGCTTAAGAAATTTAAACCAGATCAAATTGCATTTTTCGGCTCGACTTGATGAAAGATTAACGTGCAATTGGAAATCATCGCACCCTGTAACTTCTTAATGATATCATCAATTTGATTGGGAAATCAATATACGTTCATCCGCCGCAACTTCGGAGCATGTTTGAGGATATACCTCACCAATTCGAAAGCTAATCCATTATGCACCAAAATTTTTACTTTCTTGAGGTGTATCACGAAAGCAAGGTTTTGTAGTTTCCAGAACTCCATATCAAATCCTTCAAATCCACCAAGATTCAATGAAGATTGACATGCATACGGGCCAGAAAGTAATCGCAAATACTTCAAACTAGGTGTTCTTCGGAGAAGAGAGATCAGCCCAGAGACATGACGATTTCTTAAATAACATGCCACATCCAAGTAACGAACTTGCTTAAATGAGGTAAACATGAAACCATCTCTTGATAGAGTCGTGAGAATACGCTGATCGATACTTAACCCAGCGCATGCTACAAAGAACATCAACCAAGGTAGCAAACTCAGTTACTCGACCAGGGCTACTGAGGGTTGAGAACTTTAGGCACCTCATTTCTCCAAATTTTTGGTGACTCGAAAAAGTCCCATCTAGTTCGAGAAATCTAGCATTTGGAGTTGAAATGTGCGGTGAATTGTTGCTTGGAGTATAATCCAACTTGATTATTATCTTTTCAAGTCTGTTACCGCAGATGCTATGATTCCAAATCAGCCTCATACTGAAAAATCTGAACTGTTTTCAACGACGGGCTTTCGATTACTATATTCTTCGACCCATGAGTGCTTACAACAACCAAGGTCTCAAGGTGTTTGCACGAACTGGAAACCCACTTCCAGAAGCTCTCATCTGTATCAAAAACACTTGACAGATGCAACGTTGTAAGATTAGACATGGAAGGGAAAGACGATACTTCATCAATCACGCATTTCAAGTCCACATAGAGATACCTCATACATCCACAGCCAAAAACAGCATCAAATGGGAACGAAAACAAAGTTGTAGAATCAGGTGGTGATTTTACTACAACATAAAGCTCTTCAACGTCATACCTCACAGCACTGTTAATCCAGCCACTCAATCGCAATGACAACTCTAATTCCTCGTCGTCATGATTATCATTGCGATTGTCATCCAGTCGCAAATCTGACAGTTTCTTCTCGACATCATCATCAGTGCCATTTCCTAGATTGAACCGAAATTTCTCTATCCTATTTTCGGCGTGCTGAATCATGAAATTGTTGAAAGAATCCAACATCTTTCCTACATTATCATCGCTTCTAAATCCATCAAACTTGGCGAACGGAGCTGAGAGTTTTAGATCTTTGCATCTTTTGGACACACAACCAAAACAAGTGAGGTCTTTGAAGGAGAGGCGATGGAGAATCTCATACCCAACGTCATCAGGAAGATTACTAAGTCTATCAGCTTCACAGGAATCACAACTAATTATTGAAACAAAAACGAACTAACCTCCTCTGATATAGCCGGCTATGTTTCATGCATGTTTTTCACCCTCTTGAAGCTGCATGTAGGCTATTTATACAGCGCGGGGCCGCTTCTACAAAAAAAAAGTTTTTATTTACTATTATACCCTTTCTTTGGTTGCTGACACACGGAAAGAATCGTGCTCTTGCCCGCACTGGATCACTGTGAGTTCTTTCACGTTTGTTTGCCTTATGCCCCACTCGGGTGTGGAAAAGCCCACAAAGCATGACTTACAGTCCGAAGCGAGCAATGGCGGAGCTCCGCCACACCATCTCCTTCGGCCCGCGCGCCACTTCCTCTCCGATGAAGCGCGACGAAGACTCCTCCCCCTTGGTTGCCGACGCTCAGCCGCACCAGGACGACGACGACGGCCGCGGTCGCCCTCCTTACAAAGATCGCGACCGTCCGTTCTGGTCTCATCTCCAATCCCTCTGCCCCTTCCTCGGCGACGACGCCAAGAACTCGAAGATCTCAATCTTCGTCCTCATCGTAGTCGCGCTCCTCGGTTTGCTCTCCATTTTCGCAATCGTGAAAAGAGTGGTAATCGATTCTTCTTCTTCTTCTTGAAATTTCATAGCTTAGGATTTGGATTCGGTGTTTGACTTTGCTTTGTTGTGTGTTGACTTGTAGAATGCTCCTTACTTGTGTAAAAAGGATGGCATTACTCTCCACTGTCCTCATGTAAGTGTTTTGATTCTGCTAATTTCGAATGCGTGTAATGAAGTGGAAATGTTGAGTGGTTTTGGTTACTGTTTTAGGTCAAGGAAGCGCCGTCGCTGTGGGAGAATCCATATTCGGCAACCACATCCTGGAAGCCCTGTGCCGAGCGTCGCGCCGGTGGGATTTCAGGTGAGCTGAGCTGAGCTAGCTAGTTTTTCTTGCTCAAAATTACAATGTGCACTAGATCTATGATGGTTCTTTAATATTGTTCGAGTGTGTAATGCTGGTTATGTGCAGATCTTCCGCCGGAAAATGAAACGACTGGCTACATATTTATTCATGCAGAGGGTGGTCTAAATCAGCAGAGGATTGCTGTAAGTGAAACTTGTTTACTTGGACGTTGATAAGAAAGCTTACGCTCTTTCATTTTTCGCTTTTCGCAGTGTTAAGATGAAGTAGATATAAGTTAGATACTTGGTAACTGTGCCTCTAAGCCGACAGAGTAGCCTGTTAGTTTATTGATGGTTAAGGATGATTAGTTGGAAGTAAATAGGTTTGACCGTCAGTCATTTACAGCCTGAATGTTAATATGATTTTCAGCTTATGTTCTGCTGGATGGCTTGGATAGATGTGGGGATAGATAATCACTCTGTCTCTTTTATCAGCTTTTCTCACTTTCTGTGCTGTAATCTCATTTGTTTGCTCCTCCCTCTGTGATGAGGAGAGGTCCCTTGGTCTTTGCTTTTAACGTTGTAGCTTGTCTGACCTCTCTTACTCACAAACCGTTCACTAGTTATATTTTCAATTTTGCATTGCATTGATTATTTTTGATCTAGAAGGATATGGGGAAAGCATCTAACTTCCTTAGGAGTAGGATAAGGGTGGAAATGTGTTCTAGTCTGGTTGGTTATTTGCATATTGGTATGAGTCCTGTTATTGGATTTTATAAATTATCTCTGGATGATTCTGCTTTATTGTTGAGTGTAAACTTGTAGGCCATGTCTTGCAACGTTTGACCATTGTGCAAATCCTTTGATGCAGATCTGCAATGCGGTAGGTGTGGCCAAAATAATGAATGCCACCCTTATTTTGCCAGTATTGAAGCAAGACCAGATTTGGAAAGACACAACGTGAGTTGACTGTCTTTTTCTTATTAATTACTGGGATGGGTGTGCTAAAACAGTGTTTACAGAATAAAACAACACGAGGGCATCATTATTGATAGTGTCTCTGTTACTAATCTTGAAAAATTGTAATGATCCGCCTCTAAAGTTTTGCCCTTTCTGGTTAGAAGACTTTTGCCGAGATGGATCAAGAAAGGATTATGTTGCCTACATTTATTTTTAATTGTTTATGGTGTACTGTTTTGGAATTCATTAAAATTTCATGATATTTGCAGGAAATTTGAAGATATCTTTGATGTTGACCATTTCATTGATTACCTGAAGGATGATGTACGAATTGTTCGTGACATTCCAGAATGGTTTACTGACAGAACTGAGCTCTTCTCTAGTATAAGGTTAATTACTTTGATCTCTCTCTAATGGCGTGACAGCCTTTTACTAAAAATGGAGAAGACGTGTAGTAATGAAAGGTGTATTCTTTACATTGTACTTCTCCATAGTAATACTCATCCTAAGCAACACCACTATGAATCTCAGTAAACCAACCCATACTGTGATACTGACAGTACTTATTACCTCTTCTAGAATATCTTTTTGTGTATGTAATTTATTGCTGCTGCAACTGACATTTATCTGTGAAATGTTTTTCTTTTAGGCGAACAGTTAAGAACATTCCAAAATATGCACCAGCGCAATTTTATATCGACAATGTTCTGCCTCGTATCAAGGAGAAGAAGATAATGGCCCTGAAGCCTTTTGTTGATAGACTCGGGTTAGTCACGAATTTTATACAAGTGTGGCTGACCTGAACTATAGTTATGTGTTACTTTTAGAAAAAAAAATTACATGCTACTTTTCTATTATGAATTTTGATTATTGATTGGTTAAAGCTGTTATATTTCCTTCAGATATAAGTTATTAGGTAATAACCTAACTATATTTAAACCTTACAATTTCATTCCACTTTTGTTTCAGGTATGACAATGTTCCTCAAGAAATCAACAGGCTGAGGTGCAGGGTGAACTATCATGCTCTTAAGTTCCTTCCTGAGATAGAGCAGATGGCTGATTTATTGGCATCAAGGATGAGAAACCGCACTGGAAGTTCCAATCCTTATATGTATGTACATTTCCACTTAATAGGAAAAGCTGCTCAAACCCATTGTAGGATCTCACTAACAGCTTTCCATTCGGCAGGGCCCTGCATCTTAGGTTTGAGAAGGGGATGGTAGGTCTATCCTTTTGTGATTTTGTGGGGACAAGGGAAGAGAAAGCTTTAATGGCAAAGTACAGAGAAAAAGAATGGCCGAGACGATATAAGGTACGTAGCATATGCAGTTGGCTGACCTTTTGGCATCAGTTGGAAGCTTAAAGTACTTCGTTTCCATTTTTTAAAACTCGTCTTGATGATTTCGGTATGCAGAATGGTACCCATCTCTGGCAATTAGCCCTTCAGAAGCGGAAGGAAGGGAGATGTCCCCTTGAGCCCGAGGAAGTAGCTGTCATTCTTCGAGCAATGGGGTATCCTAAAGAAACACAAATTTATGTTGCTTCAGGGCAGGTCTATGGTGGCCACAACCGAATGGCTCCACTGAGAAACATGTTTCCGAATCTGGTATGTACGTTTAAGGAAGCTTTACTAGGTGATCTTTTCTTCTGTAGACACAGTTCATGGCTTTTGAAGAAACTATATCTTTTGAAGTGCTGTTTCCACTGTTTTGAAAGTGACTTGTCAATATTGAAATCTTTGCTGAAAAATGTAGCTGGGTTTGTTTTGGATCACCACATAAGCCTATGGAAGTTGAAAATTAGCTGATAAACATAATCGTTCATAATAGGTAACCAAGGAGGAGTTGGCAACCAAACAAGAGTTGGATCACTTCAGGAAGCATGTGACTAGCTTGGCAGCACTTGATTTCCTGGTCTGCTTGAAGTCTGATGTATTTGTAATGACCCATGGAGGAAACTTTGCCAAGCTGATCATTGGAGCGCGCAGGTACATGGGTCACCGGCTCAAATCCATAAAACCAGACAAGGGGCTGATGTCTAAATCCTTTGGAGATCCTTACATGGGGTGGGCAACCTTTGCCGAGGAGGTGGTGATCACCCATGAAACACGGACTGGATTACCAGAAGAAACCTTCCCTAACTATGACTTGTGGGAGAATCCTCTAACTCCTTGCATGTGCAAAGCTTGAAGAACAAAGTATTAAATGGAAAAAAAAAGTCAAAAAATCCACACTGATTATTAGAAGCACCTCCCCCAAGAGCTCGGATAGACGGATACCATGGATACCATATTATGAGATGAAATGTGTCCTGGACAATTACGGAGGAAAGATTAGGGTATACAAAGCATTTTGGTCCGTGTTGAGAAATTCAGATAGCTTCAATGTATCATCATAAGTTCATAACTGTGTAAATTATTGGAGGAATGTGAAAGGTGTCTGCATCAGTCCTTTGTTGAATCATCCAAAGAAGGATAAAGCCTACACAGAAGACAATGTATAAACCAACATTGAACATTGTAGACTCATCTTCAAGTTCGATTTTTCGATTGTAAGAATCAGTCCACTTCCGCATAGCACAGCCGGCGCTGGCAGGCTGTGTTTATTGCCAATGCGTGAAGGAATCGGCATCACAAACCAAGCTTATTACTGCCTCAATAGAATGAGATAAATCAGATAATGATGTTTCTATGACAGAGAGATTACACGATTGCTGGCACAGAAAAGGAAATGCATCAAGAGTTGAAGACAGACCCAGTACTCGATAACAAATCCAAATTTCCCTTCTGCATATATTTTTCCTGGCGATAACGAATCAGACTTTCGTTTCTGTATAAGTAGTTATATCATAAATAAGTAATAAACTTGGTCATTCTCAATTATTACATATTTTAAATTCGGATAGGACCAAATAAAATAGACAAGCTGAGCCAGTAACTTGTCAGCATCGGAGTTTGCCTCCATTTAACTGCCCTCGTCTGATACTTTGGTTTCTCTCAACCCTCTTCTGTTCTTGGTTTCTTCTCCTCAAATCAGATTCCCAACACTCCCACTGAGCTCAGCTCAGTGTTCAGTCATGAAGATAATCTTGGTCTTCAGCTCTCTTTGCTTGTTCCTCGGTTTACACAGCCAGAGGTAATCTATTCACTTGTATCCTTTCAATAGTCATCTTCATCTTGCTCAGTTTTTAGTGCTTTGATCGATGATCACTGAGCCTTTCTGTTCATGATCACGATGAGAATCTACTTCAAAATTGTCAACTCCATTTGTTTATTGTATAATGTGCATCTGGGTGATATATTGCTGTCTAAATATTTTATCTTTTGGAATTTTGAGCTCAAATTGTTGTCCTTGTGATACCCAGTTTCCAAAACTTTGTTTCCAGATTCCATGGAACTGGGAATCAATGCTCTGTGTTGGAAACATTAAATGTTTTTCTTTATTTGTACTTATTTTTATACCATTTTTAATGAATTCACACATTAGTACTGTATCATTGTTTGTGTTGATGCATTTAAATGAATGATTCCATGATGCAACATATGTTTGTTGAATGGTGTTGTTAATCTAGGGTATCATCACAAGGACATGCTAGCACCCCACCCAGAGGTTGGAATTCCTATGACTCCTTCTGTTGGACTATTTCCGAAGAAGAGTACTTGGAAAGTGTTGATGTCATAGCTAAGCAGCTACGTCCATATGGATATGAGGTGCTCATTCAATTCTTGTGAATTACATTTGCTTTTGTTTTGCTTCATTTGTCTAAAGTATGAGTGTTATAACTTCTGATGTAATTTTTTCTTCTTCAATGTAGTATGCTGTTGTGGATTACCTGTGGTATAGGAAAAAGGTTCCAGGTGCCTATGTTGATTCTCTTGGATTTGATGTAATCGATAAATGGGGGAGGCCTATACCTGACCCAGGTAGGTGGCCTTCGTCCAGAGGTGGGAATGGGTTCACTGAAGTGGCATCAAAAGTACATCAGTTGGGTTTGAAGTTCGGGATTCATCTTATGAGAGGAATTAGTACACAGGCAGTAAACGCGAATACCCCTATCTTGGATGTCACCAAGGTATTGCTCCCTAATTCTACAAAGGAAGCCTTCAATTTATGAATCTATGATCCCACTTTGTATTGTCATTATATTTTGCATTAGTTTCGAGTTACATCTTTCATTGTAGCCATTATGTGTGATGAGGAAACTGAAAGCACACACTATGAATACTGCATGTCATATGGAGCATAAGTAATCCAACAAGAGGATTTTAAGACTAGTTATAAGAATTGATCTAACTGCTCCGAGTAATTTTTATTCAGAACGACGTTGTAATATTTATTTTGTTATCTTATCAGGGGACTGCTTATAAAGAAGCTGGAAGAATATGGACTGCAAAAGACATAGCAATTCAAGCACGGCGTTGTGCCTGGATGCAAAATGGTTTCATGAGTGTCAATACTACATTGGGTGCTGGGAAGGCCTTCTTAAAATCTCTTTATCTACAGTATGACGAGTGGGGTGTTGATTTTGGTGAGTAGGTTGTCATGAGTGGAAACTATTGTGCTTGGTACAATATTGTCGTTGCTTCTGTTATTTTTCATCACCTAACATTTAATTGATATTTTTCTCCTTACATGGTTGCTAAGACCATACTGTATATGTGAACCTTGTTAGTGATTTGCTTCTTCCTTCTCCCTCTTGCAGTGAAAAATGACTGTGTGTTTGGTGAAGACTTTGATGTTGGTGAAATAACCGTTGTGTCGGAGGTATGGTACCCCATCTCTCACACACTCTCCCACAAACATCCTAATGATCCTATAACCTCCACACTATTATGGTGGATAGTGATGCTTAAGATTGATAAATAATGCATGTTTTTCTCCCAGGTTCTAAAGCAACTTAACCATCCTGTGGTGTATTCTCTCTCACCTGGAACCCAAGCATCACCTGCTCTGGCCAAAGGTATAACTGGTATAGTCAATATGTATCGTATAACAGGGGATGATTGGGACACATGGGACGATGTTGGAGCTCATTTTGATGTTACCAGGTGAACAGCATGTGGTTTTCAGTCAAGGCTTAAATTCACACAATTCATTTATCTTTCATGTTTAGTAACCTGTGATCATCACACTGTACATTGGAATATCAGGGATTTTGCTGCTGCAAATTTGATAGGAGCAGACGGCTTGCTGGGAAAATCATGGCCCGACTTAGACATGCTTCCCCTGGGATGGCTCACTGATCCAGGTAATAGAACTCAAAAGTTATTCCTTTCTTTAGTAATGGATGTCCTTTCAGAATCTTCAAATAGATGAAGGATATTAGTTTATTTATGCCGTGCGCCAGTCAATAAATAAATAAGACTAAGGTTTCATCGTATGGCTTTATATGGGTTATAATGCAAGGTTGTTCAGTTGTTCACCTTAGTTTGAACTGTTTCAATTGGGGATTTACTTCTAATGGATGAGAACCATAACCTCTCTTTGATTTATGTACTATTAGGTTCAAATGATGGCCCACATAGACAATCAAAACTCACTTTAGATGAGCAAAGAACTCAGGTATTTACTATAGGAGGACAATCAAGTCTTGTAAGTCCTTACAATTGGCTGTGGAATCTGAGTCTCTAACCAAGTGTCATTATTTTCACAGATGACTTTGTGGTCTATTGCCAAATCTCCTCTGATGTATGGAGGAGATGTGAGAAAGCTTGATGATGCCACAATTAGTCTCCTCACAAATCCTACCTTGCTGGAGATTAATTCCTTTAGCTCCAACAATAAGGAGGTGTGCACCACCATTTTCTCAAGAACCCCAAGATATACAAAATTCTTACTAATGGTAACAACAGGAAGCTCATTGTGTTGCATATACAGTTTCCATTGATTTCAGGTAGTTCGAGTAAAGGTGACATCAAGAATGCTGATCTGGGTAACACCTGGAAATCAAGAAGACAATTAAAAAGTTTGCAGACTTCAGATTCACAGGTTCTTCATCTCACTAGCTGTGCAGATGAGAAAGCAATTGGGTGGTCCACTAAAGCTCTAGACCAAGATCTTGAACACATCTGCTGGAAAGAACACTCGAGAAAGAAATATCAGACACCTTTTTGCTTAAACAAGAGAGAATCTCTTTTGGCAATGTAAGACTGCTTCATCTATCCTTCATCCAATTGTCTTGCATTATAGTAACCTTCTCTGTTACAAGTTGATGGTTCTTATTAAAATGCTTATATAGGAAAGAGGACATAATGTACAAACAGCAATACCAGGGGAAGGTCAATTTGTTAGCTAGTGACAGGGAGGACATGTGCTTGCATGGTTCTCCAAAACGGAAGCTTACTTCAAACGAGCTAAAGACAAGCTTCTTTTCACCTTGCGAATGGGATGCAAATCAGGTAACTCGAGTCCTGATCCATATATATATACAAATGTGATATCTCTCGACTCTTGCACACACGGCTGACTGCTGAGGGTTAAATGCTTTGTATATATTAGCTTCTTGAACTTAAATTAGCTCAAATGGAACCTGATATACTTAATATTAACAGATGTGGGAGTTGAACCCCAATGGAACCTTGGCAAATAGCTATTCTGGCTTGTGTGCGACAGTAAATTCGGTTAAAGGTAGTGATTATTTTTGGAAACTGAGCGTCTTTATCTATGTGATTTTGTAGTGAACTTGAAGCTTGTTTTTTTTTTCTTTTGGCCAATTGAAGCTTGTTGTTTATATGATGGTTCTAACTTGCAAGTTTCATCCTCTGTTCAGGTAAAGCCAATCCTGTTGGAGTTCGTTCTTGGATAGCCACCGGAAGACAAGGTAGTCATTTTCTAAACTTGATTCAACAAAGATTCTTAGCCAGTAGGAGTCCACTACCGGATCCACCTGGACTTTCACGTGCACATATCTCAGTTGGAAAATCTAACTGAATCTCTTTCTGGAACTACAGGAGAAATATATGTAGCTTTCTTCAATCTGAACTCAGCAAAAACTACCATAACTGCAAATAAATCAAACTTGGCAAAAGCACTTCCGGGCTCGAGAGTAAGTGCAGGTTCCTGCAGAGCCAAAGAAGTATGGAGCGGACAAGACTTGGGGATCATAGACAAGGCCATATCATTTGGTGTTGAATCTCATGGAACTGCCCTAATTGTCCTATCTTGTAGTTAGTGACGATAAACCTGATAGGGGTTTAGGGAGATATATGGATGAGAAATGAAATAAAAAAGAAAATTTGTTTTAGCTTTACCAAATTGTTATCCTAGTGTTCATTTCACATGTCTTGCATACTATTCACATCTCTCGATATTATCACAACAATTGAAGAGGCTCCTGTTTGAATTGAGAATTCCCCATTATTTAGAACCCAGTAAGTTGCAAATAGAATCATGACCGGCCAAAGTGGTGCCAAAGTTTTAATCTTAAGTGTCATGGATTACAAGAGCAAGTGGATTAACAAAGAGGATTTAAAGAAATAAAGAGGCTTTTCCACCCACAATTTGATCTATTTGTCCTTAGTGGTTTGGCTACGTAAGCGCTTACTTGAACTAATACTGTATGATATGATCTGTATTAAGTTCACTACATACCAATTTCGTTTTGGTTTAAAATAAGTGAATTCTTGCCTCTTTCATGAGTGATAGGACCGGCGGCTGGAGGCGTAAGGCTATGAATCTAATAGAAAACCCCAAAGTATAATAACTTCTTTATATGAATATGTGATGAAAAATTTACAACTTTTAAGCTATCATCATATATCACGATCGAACACAACAGATATTTAGAACTATTAAAAAAAACAGATATTTAGAAACAGATATTTGAGTAACCATAGACATTTTGTAAGGTTTACTGCCGTGCAAAAGCATGAGTTTATAACAGATGAAATGCGAATGTATATAGCTAATGAATTTTGTCACCACTGCATGTCCATTTCTTTCCTCTAATATTTTCTAAATCTGCAAAAGTCTAGTGTCTGTCTTCAGTCCACAGTGCCAAGCAATTTTGGTTACTCCAATCCAAAAATCTATGAATTGCGTACTCAATGTAAATACACTATTCAAACAAAGACGGTACTTCCATCGCTTTAAACTTGGTCTTGTTTGATACAAGTTCTTTGTCCACACGAAAATACCATTCAAGCTGGTTATATCTTTCACCCAAAAAAAATTGCGGCGAGGAACAAACTACATATTCATCCACATAACTAGAGTATTTTCATACTCTAGTTATGTGCATCGCATGACGATGCCTGATGCTACCATGCAATGCGTTTACATTTCGTCTTCATGATTTGATATCTCTACGGATCAAAACCACGGCTTCAGATAATTCTTCAATATATGATTTTCTTTTTGGCGCCTCCAACTATGCTCATACGTGGCACTCTCTGTTTGCTATTAATACTCCCATTGAAATCTTCAGCTCTGCAAAAGCTTAGCAGATCGAGAGACTAAACAGACGGTGCGCGCTTCAAGGATCCATCTCCAATTTTCTTGCTCTGTCTTCCCCTTCCCTCTTCCTTCTCTTCCTCAACTAACTAACTAACTTTGCTCCTCTCTCTAGCTCTCAACATCTCCTCCCCCCTCTCCATTTCACACAGCCATGAACTCCACCACCACCCAATTTGCATTATCACCAACACTCCTCCCTAATTTCTCTCCCCCCTCCTCCTTCACTCACTCCTTAAACCCTAAAACCAAACCGAACCTCAAATCCAAACCAATCAAATGCGTCCGCAACAGCGGTGGGGCTTTCAGTTCTAACTCTCCTCATTGCAAACCTAGTACTATTCAAAACCCTTGCGCCATGACGTCGTCTTGCTTTATGGAGGCTCCAGCGCCACCGTGTTTCACGGAGCCTCGACCGCCGCCGGTCGTTGCGGACAAAGTGAAACGACTGGTTTTGGAATTTAAGGCCTTGCCGGAGCCGATAGATCGGGTGAAGAGGCTGTTACACTACGCGGCGAACCTGCCGCCGTGTAGTGAGTTGGCTAGGGCGCCGGAGAACCGGGTCCCGGGGTGCACGACGCAGGTGTGGCTGGCGGCAGAGGTGGACGAGCTGGGGCGGATGAGGTTCTGTGCGGATAGCGACTCGGAGATATCGAAAGGGTTCTGCTCGTGTTTGATATGGATGCTCGACGGCGCAGAGCCGAGGGAGGTGTTGGAAATAAGAGGGAAAGATTTGGAGGACGTGAACGTGGGACTGTACGGCAAGGCCAATTCCAGAGTGAACACGTGGCACAACGTGTTGTTGGCGATGCAGAGGAAGACTCGGGATTTGGTTTCGGCGGAGGAGTGATCGGAGCGGCCGTCTGCCTTCTCTGGTTGTGAATGAGGTTAGCAGTTTTACTCTCTCTCTCTCTCTCTCTCTCTCTCTCTCTCTCTGTGACTCGATCTGTGTGTCATGTTAGCAACCTAATTAATCAACCTTTCAAAAGCTTGGAAATTGATGAATGTGGCCTTGATTTTTATATGTGCCACTGGTTTTGGAGCTAAATGGTCTAAGATGGGGATGGCTGAGTTTGGCTCCAGTGTTATGGGGAAGATTTGAGTGCTGTGTTTGTGATATAAAAATAGGAGAAAGGTGAAGTGGAACTAGTTCGGTAGAACAATGCACAGGAAAGTAGATATTATTGTGATCGAAATTGATGTTGTAGAAGAAAAGTGATATATATACTACTGATCGATCTAAAAGAGAAATAAGAGCTCTGATCGATTTCTTTCTTTGCATAATCGATCTATTCCTGCAAATGGTTTTGTGCGAGTATATGTTCTACTTCTTCTGGCCTCTGAAACTACTATATATATGTTTGCAGATAGTCACCTATATACAGAAATTAATATCGATGCTCGGGTGTGTAGGATAACAATGTGCCTTTAACTCTATTGATCAATGTACAGGTCACCAGGACAGTAAAAGGGTTAATTGATTCGGTTGCCAGTATCAATAGTTGTTGAACGTGACAAACATTGATTTGGCCGGTTAGGTCACCGATCGCGATATATGATGCCAGATGAACGTTCAGTGCGTGATTAGCTGGGTTTACCAAGAGTGAAGGATGCTCCGGCATCATTATTTGTGTATTTGAGAGTTGAGACGCTCTAGGCTTCATGCTTCTTTTTGGTCATGAATCCAGTTCCCGTCTTAGACTAGTCCTTCTGGCTTTGAATTGGCTTGGTGCCGTCCTTGGTCAGCAAACAATTGTTCTTCAACACTAATTAGTACAGATATTGATAGAATGTCTTTGACGCCCTAGCTATTTACGATTTTCTTTTAGATTATGTGATTAAGCTCTGCAATGTACAGAGGGGATGTGATAAGTTCGTCGATATGACAGATTCAATTTGCTCTTCAGGCGAAAATTGCGCTAAGCATAGAAGTTCCTTGTTTAGTAAGAACATATGTGGACTTTTGGACAGTAATAAGATCTGATCATGATGCTTATGAGTTATAAGATGGGCATCAGCTCGATCATGTCCCTTATTTCATTTTATAGATTATGCCAGTATAGCTTTTTCTTCTTTTATCAAGAGAGCTGCAATATTTCTGTACTGGAAATTGATTGAAACATAACCCTGCTTCCCCTGCCCGTAGAAAAATCAATTCCTAGGGAAATCATTCGGGGTCATTTTCTTCTTATGAATACCTGTAATAGACTCAAACAAGCTAGATATGGTCTCCCTTGCTCCCCATAATTTCAATTTTCAGAGCCATCAAGTATATTGGACTGAATTATAGATTGCTCTCCATGCTGCTTTGTCCAGTGGATCTGTGACTACCGAGGCCCTAGGCCTTGATCTAATCATGTATAGTTCTTTAGCCCATATCGATCATTAAACTACTACATTAACTGTCTTTAAATATTTAAAATTACTTGGCCCAAACACATTTACACCTGAATTGTCAATTGGTCCCTGACTCCTAGTAGCGGGATGAAATCTAAAATTACCAAGTTTTATATTCAATGACAATATGGTGAGGAAATTATTTATATCATAATTTTTGGGTTTCGAGTGAGCATTATCTTTGACGACATACTAAAATAGTTAAACATATGAAGTTGTCAATGTCACCCTCTTTACTAATTGGTATTTGATATGATAAATAAGTTGGTTAGTTGAGATTGTATTTTGGGGTTTTGATTATGTATTATCCTCTTATATTTTGTGTTTTTTTAATGGTTATTGCTTATGACTTACAAGCTACATTTTTGGATTTACTTAAAAAATATCGAATAAGAGAAGAACATGTATTCCACTTGTGCGAATTGTGTTATAAGTGAATATTGGATA
Source organism: Argentina anserina (assembly GCF_933775445.1). Classification (NCBI taxonomy): domain Eukaryota; kingdom Viridiplantae; phylum Streptophyta; class Magnoliopsida; order Rosales; family Rosaceae; genus Argentina; species Argentina anserina. The sequence continues at coordinate 21,885,830 of NC_065875.1, forward strand.
TTAGAAGAGCATATATTCTGATGTGTATTGTGCCATTTGTGCGAATTGCGTGATTCATGACTATATCAATTCACTAAATCGATAACTAGAAAAAAAACATCATAACCATTGACCATGATGTATCAATAACCATTTACCATAAGCATATCGATTAGAATGAATCGAGCTTGATTGAGTTGAACCATGTGGTTGATTCTTGTAAGACAATCTCAATAATTTCTCAATTTCTCTTTTTAAATTACAAAAGATGACGGAGTGAGTGTGAGTGGTCTAAATATGACGGCCCACATACAATGTTTTCCACAAGCTAAAATTCAAATAAAAAAAACCTCTTATTATCAAACAAAGTTCAATTGTTACACCGTATCAACCTCATTAAATTTATTTTCTCATTTTGTTTTACTTAAGGAAGAACAAATTTTTCACCTAAAGAAATTAAGAAAAATAAGTTCAACCTACAGAAAACAGTTCCAGCAGATTTCAATGAAAGAAAGCAGGTGGCATAAACCTAAAAAATGAAAGAAAACGAAGAAAACGAGGGTAAATGCATTAACCAATCAGAAAATGGCTGTCCCGAGTGTACTCTACAATGACACAACAAAATGAAGAACGAGGGCATCACAACCGTCAACAACCGAGAAGTCAAAAAAGCATCAGGTTCCCCAATGTGGGCCCAAAGGTCCTCATGATCAACGGTCCACAAGTGAAGCATCGGGGTTGAAAGGGAGTGGGACACGCGCACAGAGAGGTTTCTCTTAGCCACGAAGTCACGAACTCCCCTTTCCCCTCTTATTTTCGGAGCCCCGACCCGTTTTAATATTTGAATATTCTCAATTTATAAAAGTCCGTATCGTTTTTTTTTGTTTCGCTGTTCAAATTTTTCTGGTCCATTTTGCAGTGGTTGTTCTCACACACAAACACACAGATCTCGCAAACCGTCGAACATGTCCAAACCCTGGGGTGTTATCGGCGCCTGGGCCGCCGAGGCCGAGCGCGCTGAGGCTGAGGAGCTCGCGGCAGCCCAAGCCGCCGAGTCCCAGAGCTTCCCGAGCCTCAAGGAAGCCGTCACCGCCAAGCCCAAGAAGAAGAAGACCACCCTCTCCCTCTCCGAATTCACCCTCGGCTCCGCTTACTCCTCCGCCGCCCCCACCTCCGGCTCCACCCGCCTCACCCCCGACGAGATGCTCCGCCTCCCCACCGGCCCCAAGGAGCGCACCCCCGAGGAAATGCAGTACGGCAGCCGCGGCTTCTCCTCCTACGGCCGCCCCGGCCCCAATCCGGGTCGGGGAAGGGACCGCGACGACTCCGACGGGTCCTGGGGCGGAGGTGGTGGCGGCGGCAGAAGACCCTACGGCGGATTCGACGACGACCGGAGGGGCCCGCCTTCTAGGGCTTCAGATTTGGATTTGCCGTCTAGGGCTGACGAGGTCGACAATTGGGCCTCCGCTAAGAAGCCTCTTCAGTCTTTCGATTCGGGTCGGCAGAACCGCTACGGCGGTGGCGGAGGAGGCGCGATCGGCGGAGGGTTCTCTAGGGCTGACGAAGTTGATAACTGGGGCGCTGGGAAAAGGCCTGTCCAGCAGCCAGCTAGATCATCCACATTCGGGTCCGGGTTTCGCGATTCGGGCCCTGAACCCGATCGCTGGGCTAGAGGCGTACCTGTTAGTGGTGGTGAGAGAGAGCGGCCTAGGTTGGTTTTGGATCCCCGGAAAGACGTAAATGACCCTGCAGTTCAGGTGGTGAAGAGCAATAAGCCGAGCCCTTTCGGCGCGGCGAGGCCGAGAGAGGAGATTCTAGCTGAGAAGGGATTGGATTGGAAGAAGCTGGACTCAGATATTGAGGCCAAGAAGACGAGTAGGCCGTCCAGTGGGCATTCGAGCCGGCCCACGAGTGCTCAGTCGAGCCGGTCTGAGGGTGTGGGGGTGCATGGGACTGACAATGTGGTGAAGCCGAGGCCGAAAGTGAACCCGTTTGGGGATGCCAAGCCGAGGGAAGTGTTGCTGGAGGAGCAAGGTAAGGATTGGAGGAAGATTGATCAGCAGTTTGAGCATCGCGTGATTGACAGGTATGTTGTGCTTGTATATTTGTTCATTTGCATTCCTTATGTATATCTTGTGCAATGATATTAATGTTGTATAGTGGTATGAGATTAAGAAGAAATAATGTGTAGTGTATTAGTGGACCTGATCTGTGTAGTTTTGGGCTTAAGTGAACTGTAAATGAACCCTTTAGTGAAACTTGAGTTGCTTTCTAAAACTGGAAAAGCTCTCACGAAGCTGTTATTAGCTTAACGTATGCGATATTCTGTTAATACAAATTTTGACTTATCATGCCGTTTAATTGTCAGCAATAATATTTTTCTTTTCCCTTTCCTCAAGTAGTGTTTCCAATCCTGCTTATATATTTACTGAGTTTAGTTGTTACTTAGTGTTGTATTAAAGGTTTACAATAGGCTGTTGTAATAGTTATTAGGGGGAGGATATTGGACCAGTTTGAATTTATGTATATCAGATTCTGCTGGACTTCAAATGTACGGGCATAATTATTGTGCACTGAGATGTTAACTTATAACTTGGTGTTGGAGTTGATTCCACTAGCCTGTGCCTAGCCAACACTGAGACGGAAGACCTAGAGGCGATTTATCTCAACTTGGGAAGAATGTACATGATGAAATACTTGTCCTAGGGATCTCAACCTCCTATGACATTTTGGCCATTGCATATTATTAAGTGACATTTCCCTTAATATGCTTACTTGAAAAAAAAAAAACAAAAAAACTAGTTATTATACCCCTCCCACTCTTCGTGACATATACACATAGATTGTTTGTGGTGTTTTCTTTGTCTTGCCATTTGTGGTGACTGATATCACAGAGCACTGTGCAAAGAAATGTCAAGGGGAATATCCTCTGTTTTCTTGTAACAAATGTGATTTCATGATTAGGAATTATCAGGATGTTGGTTTGTGTAGCTTGGTGTCCTTTCTATGTCAAGATTTTATATTATAATAAGATGCTTGTTTTTTGAATTATTCAGAGCTCTGAGCTTTTATAAGTATTCCCTTTTCGTTCTTAAATGGTAACATAGGAGATTTACGTAGTGTGAAAAGAATACTCGACTTAGTAAGGTCAACTTGCATCATGATCTGGGAATTGGTTTCCGAGGTAAACATAATTGCCAATAATTTCTTGGGTACTAGAGATGTCACTTAGATTGACTGGTAGGCAATTTGCACCTGGATTTGAGATCAACTTTATGTGCCAACAATCACACTTTACATCATGGTCAAGTACATTAATGCATTAAAATCCTGGGAGTAAGTGAACTAGCAAGTTATTTCCTTTTAGGCTGCTGCATTTTACTTTTAATTTGTCTTTTCTTCGTTTTTGTTTGGAGGTTTGCGTGCTCATATGTGACCTTTGGTTTATGGAAGTTTATGTTCTTGAGCTCTTACGGAAAAATCTTTCAGGATTGAAACTGAGGAGGAAAAAGATTTAAAGGAAGAAATAGAAGGTTTAAAGAAGGAGCTTCAATCAACAAATAACGTGAACAATGAAACTGTGCAAGATTCTAGTGCCACCCAGCCAAGTTTACATGATATAGTACGTCAAAAGGAAAGGGATTTAGAGTTGCTGATCCGTGATTTAGATGATAAAGTCCGATTTGGGCAGAAAGCTATTGACAGGCCTGGGTCTGGAGCAGGAAGGCCTGGGTCTGGAGCAGGCAGGGCTGGCAGCTTTCTTGACAGAACTCCTTTTCAGTCTGGATCGTATGAAGATTCTAGAAATATGGAATATATGGATAGACCACGTTCACATGGCAAAGGAGATGCATGGGGAAGGCCGTCTGATGACAGAAGGGGATTCCAAGGTAACAGGGAAAGGGGATTTCAAGGTAATCGAGAAGGGGCATACCAGAGTAGCAGGGAAGGAGGATACCAGGGTGGCAGGGAAGGAGGATTTCTAGGGAACAGAGACTTCCACAGGTCAGGATTCCTTAGTATGTGTGTGGTTAGCCTTTTAGGAGCTTGATTGTGGATGTCTCAAATGGGACATGATATTTGAACCTTGTTATTTTGCAGGTCAAGTTCAAGAGAGAGATGGTGAACAACGAAACTGTGCCTAATGGATTCATTGAATTTATCTTCTACCTTTGACAAGCAGAATCAAATAATTTTGGCGTCTCTCTTTTTGTTTTCTTCATTTTGCTCCGGAAAATGGAGCAAGCATTATTGATTACTGGCACCGGGAGAAAGTCTTGCGTTGATCTATTGTTACTGCTCGAACCCATGTAAAATTGCGATTTTCCCTACCTTTTTATTTGTCTGTTCTATATCAGGGAGCCTGTATTGATCTTAGGATCCAATTTTACTAAACACTGGGACTTGCTAGACTATTTCTGTGACTATAAACTCTGTCTTATACATATTATTTGATTCTTACTGTTCTGGAAAATCTTGCACTCATTCTCATTTTCGTTTTCATTCTCTTCCTTTGTTGCCTACTGGCTTAACTTTTGCAGTACAGAAAGATAAACAGGTTGCAGTTCTCATATTTCAACACTTCGCCAACGTGTCTAGTGCACCAAGCCCTGGTAATTGTTTGTATGCGTTCAATTTTACCCAAAACCAATTTAATCACTTCTGTTTATACGGATTCGTTATTTGAAGCTGTTACCTACAAGGGCATTTAAGTTGAACAGAACTGTTCTTTGTCCTAGGTAACGCACAAGGGCATTCAAGTTCAAGGAAGCTATGATTAATACAAAAAAAAAAGACAATTTCTTATAAAATGGAAAGTGAAGCCTAACGCTCTGTAAGGAAACTGCTCTGTATGTCAGTAACGATTACGACACTGGTATTTGGTACACAGTATATATGATGTCGGAGATTGACCAACTCAACGAGGCAAGCATTGACTTAAAACAAATGAAACCTGAATATTGTAATGACGATGAGATCACCTTGGCTTTTTTGCTTTTTATTGTTTACGTTTACATCTACTACCAGGTGACCTTAAGCCCAAGACTCTCTCTTCAGATTTTATGAACATTCCATGTCAGTTTCTTCAACCTCTTGATCAAGCTAACTTCTCAGCCTCAGATCTGTAAAAAATTGTACGAACTGATTCTGTGATTCTCAGAATTGTACTGCACATACATATATTTCTTGTTTGCTGAAAGATCTGATATATATGGACCCTGTGAGAAGGCAACGGGGATTGAAGAGGAGTGTTGAAGCAGTAACAGTTGGAGTTGTTTTAGTTGGTCTGGTTTTAGCTTTTCTGGGCCTTAGACCCCAAAAGATTCAATCAAGTGGTTGTCACATTCCGGCAATCTATAACTTTGGCGATTCAAATTCCGACACAGGAGGTCTATCAGCTGTGTTTCATCAGCTTCCTTCTCCCTATGGCAATACATTCTTTGGCAAACCTTCGGGAAGATTCTCCGATGGGCGTCTCATGATCGATTTCATAGGTTTGTAACTTTGTATGTCAACTTTGCTTATATGACTATTGCAGTTGCAAGTAGTTTATAAAAATCTTGGATGCTTTTCTTTCTCTCCTGTGAATTTTCATATAGTGACTGATGTATGTAATGATCCTTAGTGTCTTATAAGCATGATTGTTTTCATTTAGCTATAAAGACAATGTATTTCATGGCCTATTTAAAGTTATAACTCAGAATCCTACGTAAATAGGTCTAAGCTTGTGTTGCTATAACCTTTGCAGTATGTTTTCATTGTGTTTCTTGTATCAAGGATAATTGGGGATCTAAATATTCTATTTGGCAATCTTGCAGCTCAGAAGTTAGGTTTGCCGTATTTGAGTGCGTATCTTGATTCTTTTGGAGCAAACTTCCATCATGGAGTAAATTTTGCAACTGGAGGATCTACAATTATGCCAATAGATGGAAGATTGTTTGAAGGAATATTTAGTCCCATTTCTCTGAACATACAGTTTTCACAGTTTGTGCAGCTTAAATCTCGTGTAAATGAGGTTCTAAGTCAAGGTTAGAGACATTTTCTGAAAATGATCCTGTTGTGATAGGGAGTTGGGGGAGTTACCTCAATATGTTGCACTCAATTGTGGTTGATTTTCAGATAAAAACTCATATGTCAGCGCCACCATCCCAACACCAGAGGACTTCTCGAAGGCATTGTACACCATAGACATAGGACAAAACGATATTCATGCTGGACTAAGGTGGAAAACGTTAGAACAAGTCCTGGAATCCATTTCAGACATGACTGCCAAGTTAGCTTTGACAATAGAGGTAAAAGTTTCATGAGCATATAGTGTTATTTCAGGATTGCCTCTTTGGGGTATACATTGTAGTTTATCTTAGTATTAAAATAAAGAAAGAAGTTCTAAGTACTAGATTCTTTTCAAAGTCATTTGTCACATGAATTCACCAAATATGTACCGTTAAATAATGCAGTTCAGTCAGAAGAGAGCCTAGCTATATTTCTGTTTTAACTTTGATGTACTCAATAAATTATGTTCTTAAACAGCATAATGAGATTGTATTTTTGCAGCAACTATACCAGCAAGGCAGTAGAATATTTTGGATCCATAACACAGGTCCACTCGGCTGCTTGCCTTTGTGTCTTGCACATTCGCAGCCAGGAGACAGTGACCTGGATCAGAATGGCTGTTTGAAGACTTACAATGAGGTGGCCCAAGAATTTAACAGACTGCTCAAAGAGAGAGTGCTTGATCTTAGAGCCAAGCTATCGGATGCAGTTCTTATTTATATCGATATCTATACAGCAAAATACACACTCATTAGTGAAGCAGAGAAGTATGGTAAGCTTCTTCCTCTTTATGCCTAGAACAAATTGAAAGTAGCATTTCTGTATGTCATTCTTTGGCATGTCCAAACCTCTCTTGTTTGGACATATATTTCAGGTTTTAGTGATCCTCTAGGCCAATGCTGCGGAGGCCAAGGTGATTCTCCTTTCCATTGTGGGGTTAATACTACTACTAGTGCCAATGGCACTCAAGTATTTGGTGGCTCCTGTAGCAATCCTTCAAAGTACATTAACTGGGATAGTGTGCACTATACAGATGCTGCAAACGAATGGATAGCCAAACGAGTACTAGACGGCTCATTCTCAGACCCTCCAGTTTCAATCACTGAAGTGTGTCGAAAACCTCCACAACTTTGATTCCTCCTGTGTTGTATTTTGGCATCAGATTTATGTTGTACATGGATTAATGCACATGCATGAATAAACGACCATTTCTGACTTCTGAGTTCTTTTTTCCCATAAAAAAATAGTGACTAAAATCGACTTCACTGGGGATCGAACCCAGAATCTCTGGTTTCGTAGACCAGCGCCTTATCCATTGGGCCATGAAGTCATGTTGCTGGTTTGCATCCACTTTTTATTTTTCAACACTTGCCTTCTTCTTGTCAAAGGAAACCTAAAGATTCCCTCATGAAAAAAGCTGGACTGCTTTGTGTCAAAACGCTAAAAGTGGCTCAAGAAATTTCAAAAGGTGCCAAATTTGGTCACAAAAGTTGTTCTAACAGTCTAACAAAAAAAAAAAGTTGTTCTAGCAGCAATTTCAAGTGAAAAAAAGCTGCGGAGAGATTAGTTCCACCAATTTGAGTTTTTTTCACCAACAGTCCCTCAACTCTGGTGTACCTACCAATGTGATACCTCAACTCTTAATCGTACCAATGTGATACCCAGACTCTAGTATTGCTATCATTGAAGTACTTCCGTTAGTTTTTTTTAACTTTTTCGTTATCTTAGTGACGTGGCAGGTACGTCAGGCCCACAAAGAGGGTTAAAAGACAAAATTAACCTCATCTGAGAGGAGCAATGTTTTTCCCGCCCTTTACCTTGAGAAAGACACCCAACAATTCCAATTTTGGCGCCAATTTTCCCTCTCTACTCCTTAATTTGTGTCTCTTATCTAAACTAAAGAACTACCGCCAACCAGTCGACCACAATCTGATAAAACCTAGATCAATCTCATTTTCTATTTTTACCCTAGCACTTGTTAAACTAACAAAATAAATATAGAAATTTATATGGAACATCTCATTTCCACAATCTCATAAGAATATAAAAACACATAACTTAACGAAATTCAAATACATGTTTAAGTACCATTAGTTGCCACATTTTATGTTGATCTGTCATGATTTTTGCTTGTAAGAACTAATGGTACATGTAGTTGAATTTCGTTAAGTTATGTGTTTCTATATTCTTATGAGATTGTGGAAATGAGATGTTCCATATAAATTTCTATATTTATTCTGTTAGTTTAACAAGTGCTAGGGTAAAAATAGAAAATGAGATTGATCTAGGTTTTATCAGATTGTGGTCGACTGGTTGGCGGTAGTTCTTTAGTTTAGATAAGAGACACAAATTAAGGAGTATGGAGGGAAAATTGGCGCCAAAATTAGAATTGTTGGGTGTCTTTCTCAAGGTAAAGGGCGGGAAAAACATTGCTCCTCTCAGATAAGGTTAATTTTGTCTTTTAACCCTCTTTGTGGGCCTGACGTACCTGCCACGTCACTAAGATAACGGAAAAGTTAAAAAAAACTAACGGAAGTACTTCAATGATAGCAATACTAGAGTCTGGGTATCACATTGGTACGATTAAGAGTTGAGGTATCACATTGGTAGGTACACCAGAATTGAGGGACTGTTGGTGAAAAAAACTCTACCAATTTAAAGAGTTGAGTTACAAATTATTAATTACCTGATGTAGCAGAGCTTAACCCTATCCCAGCCCATCATACACCTCACCCTTGGTTGGTGCAGTTCTCATCTATAAAAGTAGTGTACTATCACTCCCTTTTGTCAGTTCTCACTAGTCGGTAGTGTGCATCAGTGCATCACTGCCTCAGCTCTCTTCTTCATTATCTCTACCTCTCTGAAATATGGAATCACATTCTTCAGCAATCCTAGTAGTCCTCGCTCTTCTGGTGTCACTGTCTCCGGTGAGCTTGGCCCCAGCTTCATGTGACTTCCCAGCTATATTCAACTTCGGCGACTCAAACTCCGACACCGGTGGCTTGTCTGCAGTCTTCGGCCAGGCACGTTCACCTGAGGGCATGACCTTCTTCCACGCCCCGGCTGGCCGCTACTGTGACGGCCGCCTCCTTATTGACTTCATAGGTACCTCATTCTACGAGACTTTACCAATAATTTCTCTTCTAAAATCCACCGACATGATCATATACAACTATGTACGTCTTTATCTTTCTCATTATTTCCGTTTTAACTATACATTTCCAAGACGAGTTGTTGCAGACTTGCAGCCTTGAAATAAACTAAGACGTCTGCACTCTCAGCTGCTGGTCCTACTTTGTTACAGTTACATTTTTTTCTTGATAGCTAACACACGTTTTATATAATTGAAGCTGATCTGGAAGCTCCCAAATGCCAAAATTATTGATAATTATGATAAGTAATCACATGCATAATGCATTAAGCAAAAATAACAAATCATAGTGTTTAGTAATTAAGGGTTTTGATTGATTGAATGCTCTGTTTCAGCTGAGAGCCTCGGACTACCATTTCTTAGCGCATATCTCGACTCCGTGGGAAGCAACTTCACTCACGGAGCCAACTTCGCGACGGCCGGATCGACCATCCGGCCTCAGAACACGACTCTTCAGCAGAGTGGGTTTAGTCCCATCTCCGTGAACGTTCAGTACAACGAGTTCTATGATTTTCGTCCTAGGTCTCAAGTGGCTCGTGCTCGAGGTCATAACACTTTTTACTTCCCTAGTTCTATTTATTTGGACTTTCGAGTGAATTACTACAATATATGATTATTACTTTTCTTAGTTGAATCTGAAGCAGAGGATTATTACTTGTTATTCAAATGTAGGTGGTGTTTTTGCACAGCTGATGCCTAAAGCTGAAGATTTCTCTCGTGCATTGTACACCTTTGATATTGGTCAGAACGACTTGACAGCCGCTTTGTTCTTGAACATGTCCGTCGCCCAAGTTAAAGCAATTGTTCCTGATGTGCTCGATCAGTTCAAACAAGTCGTCAAGGTAATTCAGTAGCACTAATGTTAGAATATCATGATGAATATGCAAGTGCTTCCTAATAAGTGCTACGCTTTTGATAGTTCTGAAAGCAATGTTAAGCTTTAGAAGTATTCACTAATTTCTGGTATGTGTGAGTAGTGGGTACACAGTCAAGGAGGTAGAAACTTTTGGATACACAATACCGGACCGGTGGGTTGTCTGCCGTATGTACTGGACCGCCTACCGGTCTTAGTCTCGGAGATGGACCGTTACGGTTGCGCCACTCCTTTTAATGAACTAGCTCAGTTATTCAACCGTGGATTGAAGCACGCTGTGGTCCAGTTAAGGAAAGAGCTACATTCCTCTGCAATCACTTATGTTGATGTTTACAAGGCCAAGTTCAACCTTATTAGCCAACCACAAAAGCATGGCAAGTCCTTGGACCCCGGCACTTTCAATTTTTGGATGAACCAGCACTTAGTGAATGAACTTGTTTATCTTATATGAACATTATAATGCAGGAATTGAAGAGCCGATAAAAGCATGTTGTGGCCACGGTGGGAAGTACAATTTCAATATTCATCTTGGATGTGGAGGAAGAAAGAAGGTTCATGGCAAAGAAACATTAGTGGCGAAGGCATGTAAAGACCCATCGGTTCACGTAAATTGGGATGGGGTGCATTACTCCGAAGCTTCTAACAAGAAGATCTTCGATCAGATTGTAGATGGTTCACTTTCGGACCCTCCGGTCCCTTTGAAAATGGCTTGCCACAAGCACCATTGAATCGCATAACCGCATGCGCGACTATTTTTCAGTATCGTTCCAATTTTATCAGATGTCTTATTCCCAAAAGTATCAATCGGGTGTATCCAAACAAAAAGAATCAAATGGGACACTCTTTCCATTGTTCAAATTAATAATTTTATTACATGCAAAGCGCAATCTCCTTTGTTTATGTTTGAACGCTTGAAATCAGGAGGATCAGTCATGTATTCTAGTTATGAAAGAGGCAGGTCCATGCAACAATCGAGCAACAATCATAGGAAAAGGATAAGAAAGACCCAAGTGGACACTGCTCTCTTTTTTCTATCTTCTCTAAACAATTCACGATCCCATTGATCTTGACCTCTCTCTCTCTCTCTCTCTCTCTCTCCGACACACACAACTGTTAGACATATGGAAATTCAGTTTCAAAGACATGTCATCTTTGGGGCTGTGATTTGGGCAACAACGCTTCTGAGTCCTAGCACTTGTTCAAAACCATGTTATTTTCCGGCCATATTCAACTTCGGAGACTCAAACTCAGACACCGGAGGCCTGTCCGCGGCGTTCGGGCAAGCCCCTTACCCCAATGGAGAGACATATTTTCGAACACCTTCCGGGCGTTATTCCGATGGTCGTCTTATAATTGATTTCATAGGTATTTCTCCAACACCAGTTTCTTACATCTTCTTGTTTAATTCTGTTCAATTTGGGGTTTTTACTAGCATCAAATCTGGAACTGTTATACATGTGAGTGAAGTAACTGCCATTTTATGAAGGGTTTGGATCAGTTCAACTTGATCTGGTCGTGTATGTATAAAGTTGAAAAACAGGACCAGTTGTTCTGCTTTTGCATATGCATTATTTAACAGCAATGCCAATGCCAGACATGTATGCCAAAAAAATTGGGTTCTTTCTTATCCTATACTTACTAGGAACACACTACAATGCCACTCGTGACCTGAGGCATTGTAACTTTGAACTATTTTGCTACAGAATCATAGGTTTATTCTAGGGTGAATTCTTCTAACTTTAGATCTATTTACATGACTAACATGAGCAAAAAAAAAAACTTACTGAAGTATATGCATCTTATTGCTCTCGTTGTTTTGAAGCTGAAAGCTTGAGACTACCTCATCTGAGTGCATTTTTAGACTCGGTTGGATCAAACTTCAGCCACGGAGCGAATTTTGCGACTGCAGGATCAACCATTAGACCCCCAAACATGACCATCCAATATGGACCTAGTCCTGTTTCCTTAGATGTGCAGTCTGTCGAGTTCTCAGACTTCCATAGAAGATCGCAAATTTATCGCAAAAAAGGTTACTCATTTTCACTTCTACATCTGTTCTAGAATAAACTGTTGCATTCTAACTGTTGTTGATGAAGTTGGGATTGTTTGTAAACTGGTGTAGGGGAGATTTTTGAGAAAATGCTTCCCAGAGAAGAGTTCTTTTCTCAAGCACTATATACATTTGACATTGGCCAAAACGATCTCACTGCTGGTTACAAGCTTAACATGACAATTGAACAAATCAAGGCCTATGTTCCAGATGTGCTAGTCCAGTTCTCAAATGTCATCAAGGTTCGTTTTTTCTTTTCTTTTGGTTTTACATCAAGGGAACCTAAAGAATGAATGATCTTGAATCAATGGATGTTGCATATAGACATCACTGATCACTCCATAAGCTTGACATGTTGTTATGTGATACAGAATGTGTATAATCAAGGAGGAAGGACATTTTGGATCCACAACACAGGCCCAGTGGGCTGCTTACCCTATATTCTGGATCGCTTCTTTGTAAACCCGGCCGAATATAACAAGTACGGATGTGCAAGTCCGTTCAATGATGTCGCCCAATTCTTCAACCAAAGATTAAAGGAAGCTGTGGTTCAGCTTGAGAAAGAACTTCCCATGGCTGCAATCACCTATGTAGATATCTACTCAGTGAAGTACACCCTCATTACTCGTGCCAAGAAATATGGTACTAGTAATTCACATTCCTTAATCACGTAATGAGTTTTCTATATATTTTGAATTTAAGATGAATTTGTATGTGTAAATTCACAAATGAAGTCATGAATTTGAATGAACTTGTAGGATTCGAGAAGCCGCTTGTAGCGTGTTGTGGTCATGGTGGGAAATACAATTACAACCTACATGAGAAGTGTGGGGCGAAGAAGACTATCAACGGCAAAGAGGTTGTAATTGCTAACTCATGCAATGATCCAACGACTAAGATTAATTGGGACGGGACGCATTTCACCGAGGCCGCCAACAAATGGATTTTCCGACAAATTGTTAACGGAGCTTTTTCCGATCCACCAAACCCTTTGGATATGGCTTGTCAAAGAAGAAACATAAAGAATCGTGTTTAGACAGTGGATATGAGTTCGAGTTGTTTCTTCTTGGTTTTCAAATATTATGCAGAGTTGTTTTACAATTCATAGTATGTGATCTTCTGATGCCACAAAACATGATCCTAGTGCTCATTAAAAACATTATTACACCAAACTCCACACATTCGTTTGGTACTTCTACTTTTCATGTTGGATAAGTGATCGCAAACATGTGTGTGTGAAAATACTTCAACATGATCAGAGATAATAAAATGCTAAAGCAACATTACGGTATAGAAATTAATTTGCAAGCAACTGTTAACATTTGAAATAAGATGTTGGCGGATACTAAAATCACATCATCTTCATCGATGTATCTCTACGCATCTAAGATCAATTTGAAAGTGTAAATTTGAAACATTAGAGGACAATTCATTATAAGCATCAACACGTCTACTGAAGTCAAGAACATATAATTATAGAAAGACAACTATATATATAATTAGAACTTGATGTATATATTTATATAACTACTAGAACAAAATCTTCTATACGCCTCTTTCGAATGCAATCTTTCGATGAGCAAGAACCGACTTGCTGGTGACGAGAAGAGTACAGAGACCAGGTATTTATAGTGAAAGCATCATAATATACAAAACCCTCTCGTAGAAGGTGTTAATATCTCACATAGCTGAAATAACTATGTTTCGTTTGAGTCATGTTCTTTAGTTATTCTCACTATATTCATACAGTAAATGCATAACAATAACTATTGTACTATATATTTAGTAATAATAACTTGTAATTGTTCAACTTCAGTCTACACAATTTCCTCAAATATGCTCATCGCAAGTGTGCAATGATTCCAAATGAGTTGATAACATTTTCTCTCTGTGAAGTTGCCTGTTACTCGTACTTACAAACACTTCTCTACAGTACTATCTAAAACATGCATTACAACTAAACTGGATGCTCTAAACTTGGTCTGAACTCAACTACTCAAGTACATTACAGATATAAGATTGATCAGAAAAAATACATGTATACCATCACCTTCCAACTGTGGAAAAATATTATCGAAGGGAAGCTCATGAATCAAATACAAGGAGTTTAATCAGAGAAGCCAAAGTTGCTAGCATAGATGCTGATGGTCATGTGATTTTGCTATTCTCTTGACTGGGTTTGCATCTCTTCTCAAGCAGTAGTCTATGCTCGACGGAACCAAAGGAGCTTGTGATTTTCCATAAGAGTTCCAACACAGAGCGTGCTGAAATCTCTGATACACTGCTGAAGGCTTGAGCTGAATATCAATAAGATCAATATCTATGCATGGAACGTCGCTGCTGCAAGCAAGATGTACAGGCTGCACTGAAAAAGTGCCAATTATTTGGTCATATTTCACACCTGAGATTGCTACCGCTCCTGTTTGGTTCTTGCAAGACTTCTTGTCACAGTAGTACTGGTCTATCATCATAGGAACCTTCACATTCAAAACTTGGATATTGGAAAACGATACGTTCTTCACAGACCCAATGCCTCCCTGCGGAAGGGTTTAATCAGAAAAATGAGCTGGCGGTTAAGGTGTTTATATATTTGTAAATTTGGTGGTTAGTACCTGCCAAGTTTTGATCCTGACTCCTGAAAGAGTGTTCTGAAATGAAATGTCATTGACAATTATATCTGAGACACAAGCAACACTTCTGTCTTTTCCTAGTCCTCCTAGACTGTGAAATGAGAAGAAAATTTGTAGAGTTTCAGAATCAGAGATAACATGAAATATATACCAAGAATTAGAAATACCATGATCGTTTCAAAATTTAGTATTCTATGTGAATGTACCTTATGCCATGGCCAGGGCCACAACTGATATGGTGAACATGAACGTTGGAGCAACCAGTTTGTATGGATATACAGTCATCTCCTGTTAGAAAGAGAAACAACTTTAGAGTTTAATAATCTGGATTCTAAGAGTTGCAATGTAAGTTTGGCAAATTGTATTTGTTTTTTCTCTGCTTACTTTACAGAAGTTATGTTTCAATGATACTTTACTGTCAAAAAGAGTTTCAGATATATGTTTCTGTAATCTTTACAGGTCCAAGTGCGCAACACAATATATAGGCACTCTCTATAGTTTAACTGGCACTGACAACTTTAAAGGTGAAAGTTACTGCCTGATCGATTCTTACCACAACCAATAGTAGAATGATGAATTTCGACGTTTTGGGTGTTCTGCAAGTGAATTCCATCAGTATTTGGGCTATTTTCTGGTGAAGATATGGTAATGTTGTCAACTTTGATCCCGCTAGAGCTGTCAAATTTCAAATGGCACTGAGGGCTGTTTATGATTCTAATATCTCGTACCGTCACATCATAGCTTGAAAAGAATCTTAAAGCCTGCATTTAAATGTGTACAAGTGAGCAAATTATCATAAAATCATTAAGTTGAAAGTAATATTTTGTATTTTTTTGGAACTAGGTAAAATAAAGAAGATTTACAGTCGGTTTGGATTTAGGGATATGCTTATTGGACTTCTTCTGCAAGTAATAGACTTTAGAGGAAGAGGAACTACTAGTCCACCAGTCAGAGCCCTGGCCATCAACAACGCCGGTGCCCTGAATGGTGAAGTTATGAACCCATTTGAAGTTTATCCACTGGAACAGACTGGACTTTGACCATAAACCAACTTTTGGAGGAGCCATTAGAGTTCCATCTATCTGTTTAGTACAAACTCACATTAATACTCAGTTAATTGTTAATTCAGCAACAGAGTTAAAGAGATGAATGTAAATTAACCTGAAGAACAAGGTCAGGCATACAAGGGCCTTGAAGAGTTACTGGCTTGATGAGGAACTTGAGTCCTGAAGGGATTTCTACAGTAGCCCCATTCACTTTGCAGGCAGCTTTCCATGCCGCTATGAGCGCCTGGTTTCATCTCAAGACTATTTAGAAGATATTCTACCAGAAAACACACAAAGATGAATGCAAATTAACACATACAAGTATCCGTTCTTTTACCTTAGAATCGTCGGAGACACCATCGCCCTTGGCTCCAAATGACAAGACAGAAAAGGAACCATATTGAGGAACTGGAGTTGGAGAAGGACAAGGCAAATGTGAATCATGAGTGTTATTACCACCTTTTTGATGTTTATGAGGTTTGCTCTTCTTAGTTTGGTGCTTTCTCGCCTCAACTGAAGTTATGGAAAATGTGACAAGAACAAACAAGAAAAATAGTAGTAGAGTAGATGAAATTATGCTTCTCTTCATCTGCATTATGTGCTTCTGCTTAAAGTCGAGAACTGCACGTTCTTGTTTTCGAGTTTCAGGACGCTAGAAGTAGTCTGCCTCTTGAAGCAGAATGGAAGTTAAGGCAGTTATAAACTTATAAACAGTTTATATAGGGGTCACTGGCCTTGCTTGGATTCTAATTAATAGTTGATACTGATCATAAATAAATAGAAATACCCTTCATTTCTAGTAGTACTTTCTAGACTGCTAGCTTTTTCTTCAATGAGCATGCCTTTAAATCCGTTTAACTCTAACTGATCATGGCACTTCTTGGCCGGCTGCCTGGAATATACACTGTACTACACTAGCAATGAGATGCTCGCTCACTTTTTAATTTTTATACAATATGAAGAAATCCGAAATATATTCATAATATCAATATCTGAGCTCTGAGTCACACCAAATTACCTCTACCAAGATTATACAATGATTTTGAACTGTATAAGCCATTTCTGTCTGTCTCTGAATGACTAGCTATTCTCATGTAACATCAGAGCTTAGTCCGATCTTCATGCAGCATTAAGCATTGTGCTTTCCCATTCACCATACCTTCTTAATTGATATAAATAGTAATCATGAACATGTGCAAATTAACCAATGCCTTCGATCATCTGTTTAGCTATAAGCTAGGTGCATATAAACCATCGATGATCGATGAGGTAGTCTGTTCCCTAGCCTCCATCTAAGTTAATCGTGACAAACCATTATTTTCTGTAGTGGAAGCTGGATGAGGAACAATTATGCTTGAGTGAATATATAGGATATTGGATAACATTCTTCAGCCTTAATGACCTGGTATCATAGTATATATGAAAGTGCTGCAATCTAAATGTTCAGTGATCTGGATTCCTGCACTAATTCTCGTCTTGTATGCGAAAGATGACAATTATTATTTTGGCTTCACCGATTAAAGACAAACATATATCATTATTGAAGAACAACATTGCCATTTCAAGTCGATTAGGAGTTCTTCTACCATTTAATAAGGGGTGGCACTATAACCTAACTTGTATAATAAAATCAGTGTCATCACGAAGTGCATGTTTTACTTTCCAGTAGAAGTTTGATGTAAATTGAGAAGGATAGTAGTTGGTGGTCCTAGGTTTTGAGTTAAAAACTGCAAGCAGACAAATGAGAGTTGGTGACTCGAGAACTGACCAATTCCTGCTGCGAGTGTCCTATATAATAGTTACAATGTTAGAAACCAACTTAGCCGGAGAAGAATAATGCTGCACAGGAATGGCAAAAAGGTTGAACAAGAAGACTACTGATGCAGTAGAGAAAGTGGTGAATCTCTCTGTTCTTTTTGTTTGGAGCATGAACAAAAGGAGTGGCAGGTATTTTAGTTACAAGTTGGAGAAGCCATTAGAAAATTACTCCCGGTTCGGTGGTGCTTTTATTTTAGTACAGCCGGCCGGCCTGGAGCTCCTTTTTTCTGGTGAAAAGAGAGAAGAGACCATGGTGGTTCACACGTTCAGGCAAAGCTAGGTTAAGCAAGTGTGATTATTGGAAAAGGGAAAAAGGAAGCAAAAAATGATTCGGGGTTTTCTAGTTCTTGTTTGTCTGTGTCTTCTTGTTCTCGCACGCCGAGGGCCACAGGTGTGTGGGTCACTGGTCGGTGCCATTATGCAGCGCAGCATCATCTTCATCAAGTTCTGCCCTTCTGCATGAACAAGTCAGTCATGAGTTCATGAATCATGAACCTATGGTTACGAACTTACGGGTGTGCCAATGTTATGCTGTAGAGATGCAGGTACTTTCAATATAACACACCAAGTGACACAACTATATATGAGAAAATCTAGCACCGAAAGTGTAGTGTTATGTATTGTTGGAAAATAGGGTGTCATCTTGCAATAAGGTGTTGGAGTGAATTAAATTTGCCCTCCCTAAGACTCTAAACACAATTATTAAAAATTTACTATGAGATTTCCAAACTTTTATACAAAAATAAAAATTCCCACCGTTGTTTTTGTTGTAGAGATATTCGTAATTTCGTTACTAATTAATTTAAAATCTATAACAAGTTTGATATATTATAATATGATTTTGAATCAGAACTAAATGTAAATTTAAATCTTAAATTAAAGCTCCACTAACAGTCTAGCATTAAGCAGCAGATTGGAGATTACAATTATTGTAATAGCAGTCAATCAATTAAATATGTTTAGTACGAGATGGACTCACAACATCACGGTGCTTACACTTTTTGGTACAGGAACATTGTTTATTACAGGTGATCAATAATGTTCTACTAGCAAGCTGATATATATATATATACAGGCCTTCTTGGCTGCGGAGGTCCATATCAAGATTTTGGTGCGGATTTCCATCTTTTTATCACTTTTTAATTGACTTTTCTCATCTCCACCGTCTAGTATGTAGATAATATTGTGTAGATCATCTATGCAAAATTTCAGCCAATTTGGTAATCGTTAAGGCACTCAAAATTGTGTTTTTATGTTAAAAATATGAACGGTAACGGTTCGACAGAATTCGGTCCGTCCATTTGTTATTCGATTTTGAGGGCCTTAACGATTACCAAATTGGCTGAAATTTTGCACAGATGATCTACACAATATTATCTAGATACTAGACGGTAGAGATGAGAAAATTCGATCAAAAAGTGGTAAAAAGATGGAAATCCGCACCAAAATCATTGGTGCAGACCTCCTTAGCTGAAAAAATCCGTATATATATATATATATATATATAAAGTTTTTCACATAAGGAGGTCTTTATCTTAGCTTAAGGTATGAATTTTCATTTTTGACCAACTTCTCAATCGAGTTTTCACATCTTCACCGTCCAATATCTAGATTATAACGTATAGATCATCTCTACAAAATTTCAGCCGATTTCATGACCGTTAAGGTATCGAACTACTCAAAACAATGGACATATTGAATTTGCCGAACCTGAACCATTCATATTTTGAGTAGAAAATCGAAGTTATAAGTAACTTAACGGTTATGGAATCGGTTGAAATTTTGTGGAGATGATCTATACGTTATTACCTAGATATTTGACGGTGGAGATGTGAAAACTAGATCGAAAAATTGGTCAAAAATAAAAATACGTACCTTAAGCTAAGATAAATACCTCCTTACTTTAAAAGCTCTGATATATAAAGACCTCCTTATGTCAAATTAGATGAAATTTTGTAGAGATAATCCTGAATAACATACATAAATATAGAATTGCTTATAGTGTGTATATATATATATATACAGTCCTTATCCAGAGTGAAGTTCCAATTTTGACACATTTTTCGATCAAATTTTTTCACCATAAGCGATTCAATATTTAGGTATGCTATTCAAGATCATCTCTACAAAATTTCATCTAATTTGACAATGGTTTGAGTTTTCAAAATTGATATTTACACGAACGGTTCACGTTGAACATTTTTAATTCATTCATTGATTTAATCTAATTTCAATACATTAACGATGTCCGAATTAGAAGAAATTTTATAGAGATGATCTTAAATAGCATACCTAAATATTGAATCGCTTATGGTGAAAAAAATTGACCAAAAAATGTGCTAAAATTGGAACTTCACTCTCAATAGGAACTATATATATATATATACGGATTTTCTCAAATGCGGAGGTCCGCACCAATGGTTTTGGTGCGGATTTCCATTTTTTTACCACGTTTTGATCGAATTTTCTCATCTTCACCGTCTAGTATCTAGATAATATTGTGTAGATCATCTCTGCAAAATTGCAGCCAATTTGGTGATCATTAAGGCTCTCAAAATCGAATAACAAATGGACGGACCGAATTTTGTCGAACATGAACCGTTCATATTGTTAACCGAAAAACGCAATTTTGAGGGCCTTAACGATTACCAAATTTGCTAAAATTGTGCAGAGATGATCTACACAATATTATCTAGATACTAAACGGTGGAGATGAAAAAATTCGATCAAAAAATGGTAAAAAGATGGAAATCCGCACCAAAATCTTGGTGCGGACCTCCGCACCAAAATCTTGGTGCGGACCTCCGCAGCCAAGAAGGGCTATATATATATATATATATATATATATATATATATATATATATATATATATATATATATATATATATCTCTCTCTCTCTATCTGCACGTCACAAAAATGTATTAATTGTTCCTCCCTACGAGCTTCCAGTGCACTTGGGCTAATGGGCCTTGTATTGGTGGCATTGTCCCTGCTCATAGTGCTCAGCCTAGTCTCACTGCAAGCGCACAAGTACCCACGACATGTCGTACATTCCACACACCACGGCGAGTCGCCGCGTGACAGTTAACAGTAGTAAAGCCCCCACATGGCTCCTCCCCACCATTTTTCCCGGTCAAACAAATCAGCAAGCTCTACTTACTGTTTTCCTGATCATTCTTTACACGCTCACACCTTCCGTCTCCGTCACGGCGTCACTCCCAGCCGTTGACGCTTTACTTTGACTTTCTCTGCAAAACTAAGTATCTAACCCATCCCATCGATCATCATCAATAAATCTTTGCCCTTATCACACTACTATATTAATTACCTGCAGGGTACGTAACCGAGTCAACCCAAGTACCCAACCACCATTCGTCCATCCGGCCCTGTTCTCACCACCACCACCACCATCATCATCTAAGCTATGCTAGTAATTAATCATATCCAGCAACCCATAATTACCTACAGAGATTGAACCAATCAAGCCTTTAGAAGCTTGACTGCAACTTCAGAATGTTCAACTGCTCCCCTGTTCTTCTCGTTTTGTCTCTGTTTCTGGTCCTCATCAACTCCGCTATCGCTGATCCACGAGCCACTGAGGCAGCTCTGATATGCACAAACGACACCGCTTTGATCATACAGAGACAGTCCTTCATAGCCAACTTCCTGGCAGCCCTAGACACGCTGACACCTCTCATTTCCCGCCAAAAATACGCTGCCGTCGTCAACGGCACCGGGAACACCACCGTCTACGCTTTCGGCGAGTGCATGAGAGATCTTTCCCAAATAGACTGCAACCTCTGCTTTGCTCAGTGCAAGACGCAGATTCTGAGGTGCCTTCCTTTTCAGAAGGCCACTCTTGGAGGTAGGCTTTTCTACGACGGGTGTTATCTCCGGTACGACAACTTTGATTTCTTTAACCACAGCTTGAGCGCCGAAGACAAGAGTGTCTGCGGGGCTGAAAGTTTTGGTGGGAATCAAAGAGTTTTCAAAGCTAATGCTTTGGAGTTGGTGAGGAATTTGAGCTTGGAAGCTGCGAAGAATGATGGGTTCTTTGTTGGGTCCATGGATCGGGAGAATGTGACGGTTTATGGGTTGGCTCAGTGTTGGGAATTAGTTAATGGATTTGCTTGTGAGAAGTGTTTGAGTGACGCGGTCGTTAGAATAGGGTCGTGTCCTCCTAAAGACGAAGGGAGGGTTTTGAATGCAGGCTGTTACTTGAGGTATTCGACCCAGAAGTTTTATTACAACAATACTAAGACGGATGATGGGGGAGGAGTTGGAGGTTGGTTGGTTCTAGATTTGATCTTGTTAGTCCTATTTTATGTTTCTGAATTTCTGGATGGTGATTTCATTGTGTAATTGTTGCAGGACGCCATGACTTGGCTATGATTTTGGCTGTAACATCTGCTGCATTGGCTCTTGTCCTAGCTGTTTCCGCCTTTGCTTTCTTGACAAGGAAGAAATCGTTGAAGAGGAGGAAAGGTACAAGGTCTTACCTTGAAATTAATTGTAGTATCATCTGTCTCTAAACATGGAACTTTGAAGTGATACCATTTCTTCTATTTTCAGAGAGAGAGCAATTCGGTGCTCTGTTGTCCATTGTGAACAAGTCCCGACTCAATTATTCATATGAAGTTCTGGAAAATGCCACCAATTACTTCCATGATTCTAACAAGCTTGGACAAGGAGGATCTGGTTCCGTTTACAAAGTAAGTTTACATTTCAGTGATATCTTTCCTACTCTTATATGATTCATTATGTGGAATTTTGATTAGGTGAATCATCCCATTGTCAATGCAGGGAGTTCTGTCAGATGGAAAGGTTGTTGCCATAAAGAGGTTGTTCTTCAATACAAGGCAATGGGTGGATCATTTCTTCAATGAAGTAAATCTGATCAGTGGAATCCATCACAGGAATCTTGTTAAGCTATTGGGATGCAGCATTACAGGCCCTGAAAGCCTTCTTGTTTATGAGTATGTCCCAAATCAAAGCCTTCATGATTATTTTAGTGGTAATAATCTCTTCCTATGTCATGTTTTTATTAAGACTATATTGGTTTACATCATCAGTCCATTAACTTATTATCAGTTTGACACTAATTTTTTCTTTAATTTATAGTGAAACATGATCTTGAACCACTAAGTTGGGAACTGAGGTATAAGATCATATTGGGGACAGCTGAGGGCTTGTCCTATCTTCATGAAGAATCCAAAGTGAGAATTATTCATAGGGATATAAAGTTGAGTAATATTCTGCTTGATGAGGACTTCATGCCAAAGATTGCAGACTTTGGACTTGCTAGATTGTTTCCTGATAATAAAACCCACGTTAGTACTGCCATTGCTGGCACATTGTAAGTTCCAACAACTGCTTCTGTTTTGTTTCATAGATGTCTTTGCTGTTATACAATGTAGAGAAAATGATGTAGTTGCTTCTTTAGAGGTTACATGGCTCCTGAGTATGTCACTCGTGGCAAGTTGACAGAGAAGGCAGACGTTTACAGTTTTGGTGTTCTTGTCATTGAAATCATAACTGGAAAGAGGGTCAATAGCTTTGCATCTAATTCTGTTCCGATCCTACAGACGGTAAGTGAAATATCATAGTCATGCTTCATTACAATTTTTTCTGACTACGTTCAGTTTAGCATACCTTAACCTTGATTATGCTTGATTATGGTTTCATATCATACAGGTTTGGGACCTGTATGGAACAGATCAGCTATGCAATGCAGTTGATCCAATTCTAGTGGGTAACTTCATAAATTCTGAAGCATCTCAATTGCTTCAAGTTGGACTACTTTGTGTACAAGCCTCTGCAGAGTTACGACCATCAATGTCATTAGTAGTGAAAATGCTCACTAATCAGAATCTTGAAATTCCTCAGCCTACACAACCACCATTTCTTAATACCGGTAGTGCAGAATACAGCAAACGTACTACTTCTGGGACTTCTAATTTGCATCTCGATTCTCGCACACATTCTGAAAGGAATAGTATGACACAAAGCTGGATTGAGCCTAGATGAGCTACATATAGGACCTGCATCAAAACAATCGTTTCTAAATTCTATCTCCCCAAACTCTTGAGGAAGAGATGGTTCAACTCAAGTAATGCACTTGCTGCAACAATCAGATGATGACTGATACAACCCTGCAGCTTTTGAGTTTGTTAAATTCTGGATTAGGATATATCAAATTTTCTGTAGACACTTTCGATAGGGCAGGAAAAATATGCCTACACCATGTATCTTTTATGTGAATATGTTTCAGTATATATTCTCAGAGTAAAATTTCATGTATATACTTTTGTCTTAATCAAATCAGCAATTAATTCAAGTAGGCGAATGATCAAAGAATTTGACTTTGTTGAAAGATACGTACACAGTTGCAGTCAGCAGTCAGCAAAAGCAATTGGTCGTTTTCTTATTGCAAATTGCAAAGAAATTTCAAGAGTATCATGTTAAGAATTGCGTGGCTTTCGTGTAAACGAAACTCAAATTAGCTCACAGTTGATTATAGCTGTAACGACCCCAAAATTTCGAGCTTAAAAACTCAAAATTCTAAAGTCGTTAAACACAGAATAATCTCAATAAAATCGAAATCATTTAAGTGCACATCGGATCATCACTGAGTTATCAATACAACTCAGAAAACCAATTATTACAACCCAAATTTATAATTTACATTACGTAAGTTGGAATGTAATAATCCTCACAATCTCTCGCAAAATAGTCACACAAAATCCTCACACAGGCTGGAGGTAAATCACTTCAAGTCCTCTGAGCGGTCCGTTAATTCCCGCTAATCTACACCTGCGGAGTCATCCACTACACCATCGAATTGGTGCACCGGGATTGTAAACACAAACCCGGTAAGCTTTACAGCTCGTATGAGTAAAATCAAAATATAATTCGCATATCAAAATATACGAAAGATCACAAAACAACAAATATAAATGCCCTCATGAGTCACTCGTCAGCCCATCTGGTTGACCCAAGAAATATGTAATAAAACGCTCATGAGGAAATTAAGTAACCCTTCTGGTTACCCAATGCATTTATAATACGGGTACCAAGAACGCTGGTACACATCTGTTACCCCTCTCGTAATACACCGTTGATATTGGATAGCCACCCGCTACCCAACATCCAAAATACACCGAGTACCCATGAGCAGATAACCACCCGTTACCTCGCATGCAGTACTAAGGCAGACAGACTAGAGCTCTAACTGTATCGTAACTTTCGCCCGGCCAAAGGCTAGGTTCCGACTTGCCTCACATGTACAATAATCTCACATCATATTGTACCACACATCACGTCCGAAGACAAATCACAATATTTCACATTTTCCGTGATAAAATCACATGTACAATAATCACTCATCATATTGTACGTTTTAAAACTTTCACAATATATCATAATAGAAATCATAACAGTATATTATATAGCAAACTATATATATTTGTATTTATTTACCATTTATACAATATATACATAGTCCACTATATCATATACATGTCATATTTCATAAACACCTGAAAAATTACGTACGATAATCTCACATCATATCGTACCATTAAAATCACACATGCACAATTTTTCTGTCACCGAAATGACTATTTTTAATGAATTAATAACAGTATGTAATTTAATGAACTATATATATATATATGTATTTATTACCATTATACTATATATATACGTAGTCCACTAAGTTATATACATGTTGTAATTCATTAAATAAACACACTTGCAAAAATGTTGAATCACCGCGAGGGTAGATTCGTAATTCAGTGAGATTTTACTCACCTTATTGACTTGAGCGTAATTCCTCAATTCGCGATGCTAATTCCTTTCCTCGATTTAACGATCACCTTAAAAGAATAAGAAAAGAATTTAGAATCGTTTCGTAAACCTTTAAATGCCAAAACAGTAATATACGGTACTGTTCAGCAATTTTGGTTATACGAAGTTACTGTTCACTGTTCACTATTCACGGTTACTGTACAATACTCCATTAATACGTATTTCTGTACGTATAAATATTATATACGTATTTCTGTACGTATAAATATTAAATACGTATTTCCTGTACGTATAAATATTAAATACGTATTATCTGTACGTATAAATATTAATACGTATTTCTGTACGTATAATATTAATACGTATTTCTGTACGTATAAATATTAATACGTATTTCTGTACGTATAAATATTATATACGTATTTCTGTACGTATAAATATTATATACGTATTTCTGTACGTATACGTACGATTTAAAGTAAATACAAATTCAGTAAATAAAATTTACTAAATTACCCTTTTTACAAAATTACTTTTTACAATTACTGAAAGTAATTTATAATTACATTTACCGTAGGTAAAACTTAATTACATTTACCGCAGTAAATAAAAATTACATTTACTTTTACCGTACACAGTAAATTACCAAAATACCCTTCTGTCAAAACTGTCCCACCTCCACATGTGGCGGCGCGTGTGGCACACGCGCCACCTCCGGCGGCCGCGCGTGGGGCCCACGCGCCGAGGCTAACCACGGCGCGTATCACGCCACCGCCGCCTCCAAAACCACCCTCTCCCTTCCCTCTATCCTCCTACGGTCCAAGGCAGCCCCTCCGCCACCTCAGACCTCCCCACGCGCCGCCTAAAGCGGCGGTGTCTCCAAATCGCCTCCACCCCGATTCTTCCCCAAATCTTCAACAATCAAATCCCAATCCATCCACACACATCACAACATCAATTTGAATGTATTCTTACCCAGATTAGTGCTCTAAACGCGTCAGGAATGGTAGATCGTCGACAAGCTCCTCGCTGGATCTTCAATAGTCGACCCGGCTTCTTGGCGGCGGAAACGAAGCACGGCGTGCTTGCGGGTGGCAGCTGAGGGTCGTGCGGTATCCTAGTGGGCGGCGGTGAACGTCTCCGCAGCTTGGAGGCAGCGAGCAAGGGGCGAGGCAGAGGGAGGCTCGGGGACGAGTGAAGCCTCTCGGCGGCGAGGCAGCGCCGCTAGCTCGGGTTGCTTGCGAGGTTGTAGGGTGCGGTGGTGCTAGCCACGATGGGCTGGGGGCGGCAGATCGGCGAGGGAATTCGAAGGGGGAGAAAGGAGGGTCGGGCCGAGAGAGAGAGAGAGAGAGAGAGAGAGAGAGCGGCGAACGAAAGGAGAGAGGGAGGGTTTCTGAATAAGGAAACCCTAATCCCCTAAATGTCTATTTATATTAGTTTCCAAATCGGAAACTAACTTCCGGCGTTAATAACTTTTACGTACGTCGTCCGATTAGAACGCGTCACATATCCACGAACTCGTAACGACGAGCTCTACAACTTTCATGAAGGAAGTTTTTGCAACCGAGCGACGGAATAAAAGTCGATAATTTAGTTCGGAAACGTAACGTTTTTCTTAATAAACGTTCCGAAAACGTTTCCGTTTTTTCGTTTCAAAACCTCGCAAACAATCACATTCGATAAAAATCAACTTCACGACTTAATAGAATTCAAAACAAATCACACATTGTTTTTGAAAATCTAGGGTTATTACAATCTATCCCCCTTAAAGGAATTTCGCCCCGAAATTCAAGCTCACTCAACAAATAACTGTGGATATCTGGTCATCATGTCTGACTCTAGCTCCCAAGATGCATCACCCTCATCATGGTGACTCCACAGCACCTTGACTAGCTCAACTTCTCTCCTCCGAAGCTTCTTTGTGGATCTATCCAGAATACGAACCGGCTCGACAACAAATGGTATTTTCCTTCACCTCAATGGTATTATGATCGATCACATATGCGACACATCAGGATCATACTTCCTCAACATGGAAATGTAGACGACATTGTGAACGTCCGACATGCTAGTAGGCAACGCTAGTTTTCCCACCTTCTCGAGAATCTCAAAGGCCCAACATACCTCGGCCAACTTTTCTTTCTTGTCAAATCTCACTACACCCAACTTTGGCCCAATAGATAGATGATCGACATGGTCTACCTTAAGTGTCTCATAGTGTACCATGTCGATGCTGGAATGGTAACTGTCGTTGTAGGCGAACTCAATCATTCTCAATGATTTCACAGCTACCTTAAAATCCAGCATACAAGCTCCCAACCTATCTTCCGTTACCTCAAACTTCCTCCATCAGACAATTTGTCACATGTCCTAACAATAATAGTCGCATGTGAGCTACTCCAAATATAATTATCCTCCCGAACATAATGATGTTTTCAGCATGGAGGCGTCGACGCCCTCTTTTGTCTAGTTCACCACTCTCTTGCGATTTGACATACTATCCTCACGTCAAGAGTTAGCTCCTACCACTGAGCGTGGTCAAAACTCTCAACATCTAACATGAGTCAAATCAATGATTAACACATGCCTACTACTTACATTACACATAGTGGTTTTCAAATAAACATGCTTTATCACGACAATAACTTCATGACTTCACCACAATGCATCGCTAGAATAACGAACCTACCATTCCTTCCAATCAACAAAATAATCTCATTTCAAGATCATCTTATTGTAACCATAAAAAGTTGTCGTGCATGATACTCACCCAAGTACCCTATTTGTATTGGTAACACGATAAGGAAATCTTAGCTCATCGAGTTCACAACCACCACAGCACACCACCTTGGATTAAGAATTACTCTCCAAAAATTTCACCAGAGAATCGACTAATATACGCACAAGGCAGTAGAGAACCTCTACCGCCACCACAAGAGCGACACATCACGCATCCCATCATACTCACCAAACTTACCGTCGAAAATTAATTACAACTTCTTGCTTCCATGAGTGGTATGCCACAATTTGGGGTTCAGACAAGAAGGTGATTATCTCACATCGGTGGAACGTGAAAATCAGGCGAACTTTACAGCGCGAAATCCAACACGACCACAACTGAGACATACTTTACCCCCTGGTTCATACATGCCTCAAATGCAAGACATATGGTCCACACAAATGCACCAGTGGCATCATCTAACATATTTATTTCCCCCACCGTCGTAGTACTAATAAATTCTGCAATTAATTCAACAACAGAAGTTGGTTATTGGGTCTATTGTCTCCTCAAAATCAACCCAAAAATGGTTGCTACACCACCACTCTAAACAGTTGTTTCTTTACTTTCATTAAGAACTCTCATGGCCGACACATTCGGCCAACATAACTTCTCTGCAAACATCAATATAATTGATTACTCTTTATCGTAGAATTATCCCTTGTTGAACACTTCAGTCAACTTCGCCTTATCCAACAATAATAATCTGATGCACAGAGGGAAGAAGAGCATCTAAGTCCCCCCATACTAACACCACTTGCACTTGAAAAGAAAATTTGATTCTCAACCATTTCTTTACCGGTTGGAAGGTGCTTGTCACGAAAAATTCGTCAAAACACCTATAAGCTAAGGTCATCTCATACCTTACCTTCAATAGAGTTACTTCACCGCCATTGCGTCTCATTTGGACCAGTGGCATTGTGAAGTTCCAATCCCTAACACCAAAATAAATAAATCCTGAAAGATCAGCGTTCTCATTTAAATGCTCATCTAGCGAATAATTAATTCATATCGCCACATTGAGATTTCTCCATCACCTTATATTTCTTGCTCAGCCAAGAACAATGCGTAACATCAATTGTCTATAGTTGAACCAAAACAAGTTTGGAATGTCACGTCGACAAAATGTGAATCTCAATTCAATAATTGTATTACCACTTTATGGACGTATCATACGCCCCACCACTCTGTTACCAATAGCGTTAGAGATGCTAGTCACTAAAATTTTCGTTAACCACCTCCAACCTATGGTCTACACATCTCTTACCTGAACATAATATCTCAACCTTGTTAGGCTTCAACTTAGACTAGTTGCATAACTAAAATCTAGTCCTTAACATTTAAACACTGAACATCCCTCAACATAGGGTCAACGCTCTCTATCAAGACTCCTCGACAGTTCTCTGCCCTGATAGGGAACTATATACTCAGACATGTTAGCATTCCAGTATCTGGATCGCATGTCAAACTCAGAGAGTATTGTAGCCTCTCTAAACCGATCGCACCAGTCAATTAAGTCTTTGAATTCATTTGTCTCATCCATACGTCGTCTTCGTTATAGGTGTTATAACACAGTATCTCCGGAAACGTCTCACTTTACTCAGACATCACAACTATGTCTGTGATAGCTACTTCATATCCACATACACAACATATGTTATGACTCAAGCTCTCATGGCATTATCCGACTCGAGTCAGCGACACGAAACTCTGGTTCCCTGGGTCTACGAAAGAACCCACCATGTCAAAACAATCAACCACCGCGTACTGCGGCCTCAACTAATCGATTCCTCAGATCACATCATAGTGTGGTCCGGAATCACTATCAAATAAGCAGAGAACTCTCTACTCCCAATCACAATAGGATAGCCTTTCATTGTCTCCAATTCGAGGAACACTCCAAATGCGAAGTGACACATAAAGAGTTTCTCATAGATGTAGGAGTCAATCCTACCATCTCTTCTACCGAACTATCACTAATAAGTGTCGATATCATCTTCTTCTCTCTCAGGGTACTCAATCATCTCAAAGTAGATTATGATGTCCTCGATCCAGTGGTCCACTACCATATGATCCAGGCCTCTATGAAATAAGACGTTGACAGACGATTAAAGTCCTTGATCAACTTAACACATGACTATCGTCGTCTCTAACGACAGTAGCACGGTCAACCTGTTCTGCCCGTGGAGCAGCCTCCTCGTAAAGGTTCTCCACATTGCGGACTCGGCCTGCAACCCTACCTCGGCCGCGACCTATCGTCCGTCCTCGACCCTGTCCACGACCATTTTCCAAATTCATCACCATTCAACAATTAACACTCAGTCATACATGTGAAGTCTCGAATTCGACAAAATAGATCCAACCAATATCAATCATAAAACTTCAGAAGAAGGTGAATCATCGGAGTATCGTCACAATACTCTCTACAGGACCAAACCATAAGGTATGGCTCCTAACACTCTCGCGTACCCGACAACATATCTATACCGAGGAGCATGTGATGGGAGCCCGCCTGCAGTCGGATCATCGCTCCTGGATGGTATTGATAATCGCCAAATACGCACTTAGGCTCTGATACCAACTGTAACGACCCCAAAATTTCGAGCTTAAAAACTCAAAATTCTAAAGTCGTTAAACACAGAATAATCTCAATAAAATCGAAATCATTTAAGTGCACATCGGATCATCACTGAGTTATCAATACAACTCAGAAAACCAATTATTACAACCCAAATTTATAATTTACATTACGTAAGTTGGAATGTAATAATCCTCACAATCTCTCGCAAAATAGTCACACAAAATCCTCACACAGGCTGGAGGTAAATCACTTCAAGTCCTCTGAGCGGTCCGTTAATTCCCGCTAATCTACACCTGCGGAGTCATCCACTACACCATCGAATTGGTGCACCGGGATTGTAAACACAAACCCGGTAAGCTTTACAGCTCGTATGAGTAAAATCAAAATATAATTCGCATATCAAAATATACGAAAGATCACAAAACAACAAATATAAATGCCCTCATGAGTCACTCGTCAGCCCATCTGGTTGACCCAAGAAATATGTAATAAAACGCTCATGAGGAAATTAAGTAACCCTTCTGGTTACCCAATGCATTTATAATACGGGTACCAAGAACGCTGGTACACATCTGTTACCCCTCTCGTAATACACCGTTGATATTGGATAGCCACCCGCTACCCAACATCCAAAATACACCGAGTACCCATGAGCAGATAACCACCCGTTACCTCGCATGCAGTACTAAGGCAGACAGACTAGAGCTCTAACTGTATCGTAACTTTCGCCCGGCCAAAGGCTAGGTTCCGACTTGCCTCACATGTACAATAATCTCACATCATATTGTACCACACATCACGTCCGAAGACAAATCACAATATTTCACATTTTCCGTGATAAAATCACATGTACAATAATCACTCATCATATTGTACGTTTTAAAACTTTCACAATATATCATAATAGAAATCATAACAGTATATTATATAGCAAACTATATATATTTGTATTTATTTACCATTTATACAATATATACATAGTCCACTATATCATATACATGTCATATTTCATAAACACCTGAAAAATTACGTACGATAATCTCACATCATATCGTACCATTAAAATCACACATGCACAATTTTTCTGTCACCGAAATGACTATTTTTAATGAATTAATAACAGTATGTAATTTAATGAACTATATATATATATATATGTATTTATTACCATTATACTATATATATACGTAGTCCACTAAGTTATATACATGTTGTAATTCATTAAATAAACACACTTGCAAAAATGTTGAATCACCGCGAGGGTAGATTCGTAATTCAGTGAGATTTTACTCACCTTATTGACTTGAGCGTAATTCCTCAATTCGCGATGCTAATTCCTTTCCTCGATTTAACGATCACCTTAAAAGAATAAGAAAAGAATTTAGAATCGTTTCGTAAACCTTTAAATGCCAAAACAGTAATATACGGTACTGTTCAGCAATTTTGGTTATACGAAGTTACTGTTCACTGTTCACTATTCACGGTTACTGTACAATACTCCATTAATACGTATTTCTGTACGTATAAATATTAAATACGTATTTCTGTACGTATAAATATTAAATACGTATTTCCTGTACGTATAAATATTAAATACGTATTATCTGTACGTATAAATATTAATACGTATTTCTGTACGTATAATATTAATACGTATTTCTGTACGTATAAATATTAATACGTATTTCTGTACGTATAAATATTATATACGTATTTCTGTACGTATAAATATTATATACGTATTTCTGTACGTATACGTACGATTTAAAGTAAATACAAATTCAGTAAATAAAATTTACTAAATTACCCTTTTTACAAAATTACTTTTTACAATTACTGAAAGTAATTTATAATTACATTTACCGTAGGTAAAACTTAATTACATTTACCGCAGTAAATAAAAATTACATTTACTTTTACCGTACACAGTAAATTACCAAAATACCCTTCTGTCAAAACTGTCCCACCTCCACATGTGGCGGCGCGTGTGGCACACGCGCCACCTCCGGCGGCCGCGCGTGGGGCCCACGCGCCGAGGCTAACCACGGCGCGTATCACGCCACCGCCGCCTCCAAAACCACCCTCTCCCTTCCCTCTATCCTCCTACGGTCCAAGGCAGCCCCTCCGCCACCTCAGACCTCCCCACGCGCCGCCTAAAGCGGCGGTGTCTCCAAATCGCCTCCACCCCGATTCTTCCCCAAATCTTCAACAATCAAATCCCAATCCATCCACACACATCACAACATCAATTTGAATGTATTCTTACCCAGATTAGTGCTCTAAACGCGTCAGGAATGGTAGATCGTCGACAAGCTCCTCGCTGGATCTTCAATAGTCGACCCGGCTTCTTGGCGGCGGAAACGAAGCACGGCGTGCTTGCGGGTGGCAGCTGAGGGTCGTGCGGTATCCTAGTGGGCGGCGGTGAAGGTCTCCGCAGCTTGGAGGCAGCGAGCAAGGGGCGAGGCAGAGGGAGGCTCGGGGACGAGTGAAGCCTCTCGGCGGCGAGGCAGCGCCGCTAGCTCGGGTTGCTTGCGAGGTTGTAGGGTGCGGTGGTGCTAGCCACGATGGGCTGGGGGCGGCAGATCGGCGAGGGAATTCGAAGGGGGAGAAAGGAGGGTCGGGCCGAGAGAGAGAGAGAGAGAGAGAGAGAGAGCGGCGAACGAAAGGAGAGAGGGAGGGTTTCTGAATAAGGAAACCCTAATCCCCTAAATGTCTATTTATATTAGTTTCCAAATCGGAAACTAACTTCCGGCGTTAATAACTTTTACGTACGTCGTCCGATTAGAACGCGTCACATATCCACGAACTCGTAACGACGAGCTCTACAACTTTCATGAAGGAAGTTTTTGCAACCGAGCGACGGAATAAAAGTCGATAATTTAGTTCGGAAACGTAACGTTTTTCTTAATAAACGTTCCGAAAACGTTTCCGTTTTTTCGTTTCAAAACCTCGCAAACAATCACATTCGGTAAAAATCAACTTCACGACTTAATAGAATTCAAAACAAATCACACATTGTTTTTGAAAATCTAGGGTTATTACAATAGCTGGTGGGATTCAACATTATCAAATGGCGGTGAAAATTTCTGCATAATAAAGCATTTCTTAAATCATACTTAACATGAACACAGATGGCCTATCAAATGAACGAGGAGCCATCACTGAGGATCTGGACTGTGCCCTGTATAATATACATGCACATATATTTTGTAGTATATAATTTTCCGCACTTGAATTAGGAAATGTTTTTAGTAACGTTTGATCTTATGAGGGTGAAACCAATACAGTACTACTTCACCTAATCCCTTATGAAGATCAGTCAATTGGCTAAGCTATACTAATTACTTGCATTGTTGCGTAGTAGTCACGGGTAGAACTTTCATAATCACAAGTTATCAAATTTCAAAGTCAATAACGCACCCAGTTTGTCATATGATGTTGGATTTCTGGTCGCCCCGTTGTTTCCAGTATCTTTCTTGTTCTTATCAGTGGTAGTTAGTCTTGCTTTGAAGTTGAACAAAGAGGAGACTAATCATATTTAGTACATTCCAAACAATGTCTCTTCCAATTTTCAATATCTGCTGCTTGTTTCGCTCTCGGTTTCTATAGCGATTAGTTGCTGGTTTCTTTTCACAACATCTACAGCGGATAAATGCAGAAGATAGCTTAAACTGCTTCACCTCGTGATCATATCAGCTCGATCATAGTCCCACCAAATCCAATGCAAAAACAAAACTCCGAAGGTAAGTGTTTCATACATTCAGATAGACCTTTGAGTTTCATATATGATAGCCGTGATTACGATAAATATATCCACCATCAAGGTCATAGTTATCGATGATATATGATGTTCTGGGATTGAACAGAATCTTACATAAATGAAAATAATTTATATATTTAGGCTAATTAGTCTGTTTCTCTGAAGTCTGTATTACAAGTCTGGCTAGCTACCCGACGTGGTTCATCCTCTAAGAGAGAGTAGATGCGGATCGAAGATCTTCGCGAGACGGCCCAAGCGAAGATCGGCACTCGAAGGCTTGAGGAGGTCTTCAACCTATATGTGGTTACAGAACTAGATTAGTCATGTAGAAGCTGCCTCTTTCGATTTCTTTTCCTTAATTTGATACCCTGCATCCTAACTTAGCTAGATACTTGACAAGTTGGTGATAATGGTGAGCAGGACCTCATGGTTTCGGTATTGAATGCTGGGGTCTCATATTGTTGGATCTTTATGGGGGGCTTGAATCATTTTTAGATCAATAGACTAAATTAACCGCACAGTGTGGAGTCTTCGTTTTCACATTCATAGTCGACGTCCTCTAGAACTCTAGATGCAGACCACTCGTACATGTAGATGTCCCCTTACTTCCAATCCCATACAACTCTTCGCATTTGTTTGCTGTACTAACAATATTATGCAATATGAACCCACATCAAAGCTCTGGTCTTTAACCATTTCTATGCATGCATAACCACAAAACCAGTTAGTCAACCCTTTGTGACTTTGGAATTTATACATTCCACCAACCACATGATCCAACTTCAAAGCCGGTGCCTACATATGAATGCTAACAATTTACCCTTTTTCCAATATTTGAGCAAAGCTATATGCTTCAAGATCAAAACTTGATTGGAGCAAAGAATGTCCAAGTGAATCCAAGAATGATGCTTTAACTTTATATTTGTATACTGAAAGTCTGAAACTGTGCAATTGCTGGTTTGGTTCTTCATATTCTCTCTGCCTACCCAATAATGTCCTCCTACACCTGTCCCCATAAACAATTTAGTTCAAGCATCACTAAAAATGTCTTATTCCTCGTCAAACAGCCTCATCATATAAATTGGAGATAGCTGACAAGTTAACCGAAGTCTCCATTCATCACCAGAAATGATGAACTCCATCAAGTTATTCATTGCTCTCATCAACACCCTGCTACTGCTGGAAATTTCTCTGGCAGATCCAAGAACACAAACAGTCCAAATAACCTGTGGCAACCAACTTGAGCATAACTCCAGCGTCTTTGTTCCAAATTTCGTTGCTACAATGGCAAAAATCAGTGAGCAAATGACAGCTTCTGGGTTTGGGGTGGCAGTCACTGGTTCAGGTCCTGACATTAACTACGGCCTGGCTCAATGCTATGGAGATCTTTCTCTACAAGACTGCACGCTGTGTTACGCTGAGGCTCGCACAGTGCTACCCAAATGCTACCCTTATAATGGTGGTAGGATATTCTTTGATGGTTGCTTCATGAGGTCCGAGAATTACAGCTTTTATGAGGAGTTTAAAGGGCCAAATGACACGGCTTTGTGTGGGAACACGACTAGAAAGAGTTCGTTGTTTCAAGCTTCGGCTAGGCAGGCTGTGATGAATATTGTTCAATCTGCGCCGAGCAACCGAGGGTATGCAAGGGCTCAGGTTGGTGTCAGTGGGAATTCGAATGAAACAGTTTATGTTCTGAGTGATTGTTGGAAGAGTTTGAATGAGAGTTCTTGCAAACAATGTTTGGAAAATGCTTCTGACTCAATATTGGGTTGCTTGCCTTGGTCTGAGGGGAGGGCATTAAACACTGGCTGCTTCATGAGGTATTCAGATACAGATTTTCTCAACGAGGAATTGGGAAGTGGAAGTTCTAGAGGTAAATGAATTACTAATCTGTTTTTTTTTTCTGAATGAATTGTAGTAATAAGTTTGGCTTGATCACACATTTGCATATATGAATTTTGCAGGTACCATAGTTGTGATAGTGGTCTCAGTTGTCAGTTCCCTGGTGGTTTTAGCAGTTGGAGGAGTTATTGGATTCTATATCTGGAAACACAGATACATACAAAAGAGAAGAAGAGGTAATTAGCATGTTCTTTTACAGTTGATTATGGATAAGGTTATCCCAAACCCCATCCTCATTCACTCATGAGTAACTAGTAGTATCCCTGATATGTTGTCGTAATGTATTGATCCTTGGCTTCTTTTTTTAGGTTCCAATGATGCTGAAAAGATGGCGAAAACCCTAAATGACAGTAGCTTAAACTTCAAGTACTCTACAATTGACAAGGCCACAGAATCTTTTGCAAATGATAACAAGCTCGGACAAGGAGGATTTGGAACAGTTTATAAGGTTAGATTTTCTCCATATGCCTCTCTTGCAGCGGAACAGATCATGGTATTGGGAATGCAGTAACTAAATGGATAATTTCATCTTTGCAGGGAGCTTTGCCTGATGGGAGAGAGATTGCAGTGAAGAGGCTTTTCTTTAACAATAGGCATAGAGCAGCAGATTTCTATAATGAAATCAACATTATAAGCAGCGTGGAACACAAAAATTTGGTTAGATTGTTGGGTTGCAGTTGCTCAGGACCTGAAAGCCTCCTTGTCTATGAATACCTAGCCAACAAGAGTCTTGACCGCTTCATTTTCGGTAATTTACTTCACTTTCATGTTTAAGCATGAGTTTGCGGGTCCTTTTCTATATGTTGGATCTTTAATCAACATCTTCACTTTCCCCAGATGATACAAAAGGTAAAACACTGAACTGGGAGAAGAGATATAAGATCATTACTGGAACAGCAGAAGGTTTAGTCCATCTTCATGACAACTCTAAAACACGGATTATCCACAGAGACATAAAAGCCAGCAACATCCTTTTGGATTCACGCCTTCGTGCTAAGATTGCAGATTTTGGGTTAGCTAGGTCTTTTGAGGAAGATAAGAGTCACATTAGCACAGCTATTGCAGGAACATTGTAAGTATGCTAACACATTTGGGATCTTAAAGTGAAGGTTGTAGGTTTAGTCTAATTCATATCTTTTATGGACACTTAGGGGGTATATGGCTCCAGAGTACCTAGCTCATGGCCAGTTGACAGAAAAGGCAGATGTCTACAGTTTTGGGGTACTGATAATGGAAATCATAACTGGGAGGCAGAATAACAGAAGCAAATCAGCAGAATACTCAGACGGCCTAGTTACAATTGTAAGAGTTTACAAATAATTTCTTACTAAGTAGTAGCTTATGTACTTTCATCCTCTTACTTTGTTGTTGATGTGCAATTCGGTCAAACAGACATGGAGGCATTTTCAAGCAGGGGCTGCGGAAAAAATATACGACCCAAATTTGATGTTGCAGAATGACAACAATGACAATGTTAAGAATGAAATATTGAGAGTAGTACAAATAGGACTGCTATGCACCCAAGAGATCCCTACATTACGACCATCAATGTCAAAGGCACTGGAGATGCTAACAAAGAAAGAGAATAACCTTCCTGCACCCAGCAATCCACCTTTCATAGATGAAAAGACCATGGAACTAAATGACACATACGACAACCCATGTTACCCCTTAAATGCAGATCGTTCTGGTTCTGTTGCTACTGTTTCACACAGTTCTTTCTACCCCAGGTGATGACAACAACAGTTGAAGTGTTTACACACAAACATCATTACAGCAGTGCTTACACCTTGCAAGCACTTCGCTCGGCTTCTAGCAGGCATTTTATAGAGATCAATATTTGTAATGAAGCCATATTTTTGATGCACTGCAAATGGCATTCGAGGATTTGTACATACATTGAGAATGGTTGACCTCTAATTTCCAAATATATTAAGATTTTTTCCTCATTTCTTCAAAGTAACAATGAACACTAGTAATTGTCTTAAATATTGGTACAACCAAAACAAGATAAGTGAAAAAAGAAGTTTGAAGCTCAAGAACTTTCTTATTTATGAAAACACATGCTTAATTGTAAACAGAACACAAAAAGATATCATGAATTTTAGCGGGTGGCTACTAAGTTTCCCATAAGGCCTCCACCAATCTCATAATATCTTGCATCAGAAAACCCTACATCTAAAGCAAGCTTCTCCAATTCCTCCCCTGCATTCACATGAATTTCTTAATCTAAGTACCTTTCCTCTACTCAACTACTGATAAAACAAGCCAAAATGCCAAGGGAAAAGAGAGCTTCAACTAAAAGAAACAATGTTGGATGCAGACGCCTGAAAGTCTGGTAAAAGTTCGCTGATAAAAGAAGACTGAGAAACTTACCTGTCAAAAATTCCCTGATTGATCTCTTTAAGTATTTGTAATCCTCTTCAAGGCCAAAACCAGAAGCCACAGGGACAACAACATTGTCAATAATCATTTCCTAGTGAATTAGAAACATGCAGCGCGTCTAAATCGTCAACTCAATATATATGATAAAACTTTTAATGAGCACAAAAAAGGTGACAGATTAATGTATCAAGTTAAAAGTACCTGAAATGAGGCAGTTACTGGATTGGCACTCTTATTAAAATCAAGAATGGACACTCTTGACCCTGTAAACCCCAAGGACTAATTAGGTAATGCAAACAACCAAAACCTTCAGTTCCATTGGAGTGAGAAATGGCTAGAAAAAAAAAACCTGTTTTCAAAACTCGAAAAATTTCCTGCATTGCCTTGTGTTTGTCTAATACATTGCGTAGCCCGTAACCCATAATTATAGCATCAAACCGATCATTAGGAAATGGCAAATCAAGTGCATCACTTTCAACCCACCTAGTATGCAAATGCAAAAACATTATCAATTATAGTCATTCAATTGATCTGAATAGAACTTCAAAGCTTACTGTGGCTGATTCACCACTAGAATTACCAGTGCTCACTCTATGTTCATGTAGCAGGCTTTGGACTTCAACTTTTGCCGGGAAGATGCAACTGATAACTGTTCCTTCGAAAAATCCAAACCAATCACCTGCCCAATAATACCATCATTAACTCCAGACCCAAACAAAGTTACCATCTTTAACAAATTAAACTCTGGTAAGTGGTAACTTAACAGTACATCACATATTCACATAACAAACCTTGCCATTGACCTCAACTTTCTCAGACAACAGAAACGCTATATCCCCACTTCCACAGCACAAATCCAATACACTATCACCCATCTTTGCACTATCAAACACAAAATTCAAGCACAAACAAAAAAAATTAACTCAGGTAAAGTTTAAAACTTGGAACAAAATGAACAAACTGAGATAAAGTTTAGAACTTTACCCACTCCATGACACAGCCATCCTTTTCCATATTCTGTGCTGACCCAAGCTCAGCAAGTCATTTAACTACAGTGCAAAACATGTTTTTAACAACGTTGATGTTTTCAAAGAACAACTAGAGGAAGGAAGAGGAGAGAAACCGTACGTTGTCGTAGACAGGAGCAATGCGGTTAAAGAGAGCCTGTCGTTCGCTGGAGTATTGGATCGGAGTGCTTCTGAACCGGAAATCGGGTAGAGATGGGCCGGTGGAGAATGGAAGGTTCAGCTGGAGCGAAGCCATTGCTGCTGTTCTCCAGCTTTGAAGCAGGAGCGCAAATTTGACGAACCAAAAGATAGACCCCCGTGATTTTCAAATAAAGAATTAATAGACCCGTGAGGCTATCGGGTCACGGTGACCCAGTGAAACGGAGAAATTATAATGCCCCAATGTGAGTGTGCACTTTTGGTAGCCCACTTTTAGATGTTTTCTAGAGCAAGGCCAATAATGTTTGCTGCATGTAACAAAAACTTTGGAGTCGATTTTGCTTTAGGAAGCCAGAGAAATCATCAATCGTCTTTTTATTTTTAGTTATTAAATCAACATCTTCTTACAAAAATTTATTTTAAAAAAAATGTTACAAAAAAAATCACCATATGAAAATTTAATTCGAAGGCTTGTTGATGCTTCATAGTATCTCACAATTGCACCGTACGGATATAGCTTTCATCGATACGGTGTTCGAAATTTCCACCATCAATTTTTACGCCTAGAATCTGTTCATGATATCCTCTATCACATTAATAATATAACAGTTACAAGTATATAATGATATGATATATAACGGCTGGTATGTCTAAGAGACATCGGTTATTATAATGCATTGGATACAAGTATTGTTAGAAGCTTCTGCCTGGCCGCATAAGCATTTCATTACTTTCCCCAGCGTCAGCCAGGGCTTGAAACTAGAATGACGCAGTAAGCGTTTCTTTATCTTGAACCTTAATCGGTGAAATAGCAGATTACAATAATTAGACCTTCTCCCCTTTTGGTGTAGAGGAAGGAGATCAATGTCGCCAAATAGTTTGCATTTTTAGATCATCACGTACACTAAATTAAGGTAGGACAAACTACTTGTAGCAATATAGATTATGATCATGATAATTCATGGGCAGAGGCATTTGAGAATACATAAATACAGCACCTCAATCATCTGCAAAAAATGCTCCAGAAAGGTTATCCATTGCGGCGAATTGCATGTTTTCGGATGGTCTCCAGTGTCGCTTGCGTTGATTGATGAACCAGTTGTTAATTTGCCTCTGATCGAGCCCCGTCGATTCCGCCAGTGCAATCTTATCAGCCTCCTGAACGCATGAATGAGAGGTTACAGGTTATGTTTATTATTACAATTGGTCATAGAAATTGAAATGTAAAGCAGCAGCTCATATATATCATAAAACAGATCGAGATGATTTAGTAGTACCGTCGGGTATGGCCATTTGTAGTGAACGCTCCACCAATGAAGTAAGGCTTGTCTTGCTTCCTTCGGAAGCTTTCCCTTCTTCTTTTTCTTGGAAAATTCCAGCTTCAAGGTGCCAATGTGACTGCCAAACTTACGTAAAAGTCTGTCTTTGAGATCTCGATCTTCTCCTCTTGCTTGAGCTTCCTGTACCTCCAATTCACCTCCGCTGAACTCCTCCTCTGATGACACAGCACCTTCATCTGCCCACATAAAATTAATTGACAAGTGACTAAAGATGATTGGTAAATTTTTCACTGAGAATATATCTAGCTAGGAACACGGGGATCGTACATACCCAATATACGATACAGTTTTCAACTCTGATACAGTTTTCAACTCTAATATAAACTCACGTCAGATCAAAGTTCAGGATCATCCACCAAACCCTCAATGTATTGAAATTATCATTCCTATGGGCTATGATCCATTAGGTCCCTAATCAAACAAGCAAGACTGAAAAACAAGCAAGACTGAACTCTTGAACATTTAGGACATCTCCAACTCATGGGCTATTATGCCACAATTTCCACATTGTGACACTCTATCTCCAACCCATGGTTCGGACTACTTCTAGCACTTTGAGACACACTAGCACACGTGAATCTCGTATCATAAACTATTTGTATTGTTGTTTTAATAAATAATTTCATAAATATATATCAGCATTGTTTAGTTAATCTACATATTTGATTATTTGAAAAAACAAAAACTATATTTTTCTTTATTGAAATAATATACAACACTAAACTCGAATTAAACTAGTATTTTTTAATGTAATACCTCCTTAAATACACAACACTAACGAAATAAAACTAAAAACATTTAATAGACCAACAAAAATCACTTATTAAAACTAATAACTAAATTACAAATGAAAGCAACAAATAATAATCATTTAAAATATAATAAATAATATCCAACTTTGTTTCCCGAAATAAGTATAATTAAAATACATGCAAATGACTATTATTCTTAGGGGTGGGTGCAGGTCGGGTCAAGTCGGGTTTGACCCAAACCCGTTTTCGACCCGCATCACTCAATTTGCAAAATTTTTGAATCGACAAAAGTTCGGGTCACCCGAATTATCGA
The DNA here is from genome assembly GCF_933775445.1 of Argentina anserina. Classification (NCBI taxonomy): domain Eukaryota; kingdom Viridiplantae; phylum Streptophyta; class Magnoliopsida; order Rosales; family Rosaceae; genus Argentina; species Argentina anserina. The sequence continues at coordinate 21,928,223 of NC_065875.1, forward strand.
TTCGGTGCGGGTCGGTGTCGGGGCAATCACCAGAGACGAGATTCTTCTTTCTGGGTTTGAAGATCTTGAGATTTCTGGGTTTACATCATTACATGAGAGGACTGAATGAGGGAGGCTGCAATTGAGTAATGGGTTTTGAAATTGGCAGAAGAAGTAGAGGTGGTTGTGGGTTGCATTGATTTAGGGTCTGATGATTGAAGACTTCTGGTTCTAGATGTGGGTGATGATGGACGAAAGTGACGAGGTTGGTTGTGGCTCTGATTATTGAGGAGGTGGGTGGTAGTGGTGGTGGTGGATGAAGGATGTGAGAAAAGACGAGAACATCATCCATTTTTTGATTGGTGTACACGATTTAAGGATTTATGTACAAAACCCATAAACTCATTGTCATAATTTGATGATAAATCTTAGATTATGGAGGTGATGAGGAAAGAGGCAGCGACAATGTTGATGGAGGATCATGTGAACAAGGTTAATTTTGAGTTGGATAAAGCTCAGCGGGTGAGGATCATGAATTAATTAATAAACCTGCCAAATGTTGAATTATGGTTATGATTTTGAGGAATTTTTGTGGAGGATTCAATTGCATGCTTCTCACACTTAGTGGGGCTCTTTTAGCATGAGCATTCAATTAATCATTTAATCAAGTCCTTAAAATTATGGGTTGGTGCTAGTTGCTTCGTTAGTTTCACATTATATTTCTATGGATCACCATCTTACTTCTCAACTTGTAAAATGGATAACGGGTGTGGTTTGTAATTGCATTACAGTATGGTTGTAAGGTGAATGTAATATTTTTGATATCACACTACTCGTCACACTACCAGCCACACTACCAGTCACACTAACTTTGTGTTGTGTCAGGTGGTGTGACAGGTGGTGTGATAGGTAGTGTGAGTGTGGTGTTATGTACGACAACATAAGTATCGATAGGTGAAGCATATTAGTTGATTTAAGAAGTTGAAGATCACATAGAATAATCAAAAATTCGTTATTTCTAGCAATTTCTTCTTCTTCTTCTTGTCAGAACATAGTCACAGAAAAATATTGCGATAAGGGTTGTGACAACGGGTGTGATAGGCGGAAGACACTTAGTGTGATAGAGGGTGTGACATGAGATGTGACAGTGGGTGTGATAGATAGAGTGACAGAGATTGTGATTGGTAGTGTGACAGGGGATGTGACAGGTAGTGTGACATGTAGTATGACAACGAGTGTGATAGTATAACATGGGGTGTGACAGCATGTGTGACAATGGGTGTGACATGCCGTGAAAAAAGGTCTAAATATGCGAAATGATGTTAAAAATAACAAATATTGGTATAAGTATGCTCAAAATGAAGAGAATAACTAGAATTGGAGCACTGATTTCGCCAAAATAACTTGGAGCACCACCATGGATGGCGGTAACCCCCTCCGAGGTTTTTTGCGCCTTATACGGTAGTCGGTTTGAAATGTGTAGGGTATCAAATGAAAGAGGGAAGAGAGAAATCGATCGTTAGACGGTAAAGTTATTACCGAAATTAGAAGAATAAGGAAAAATAAGAAGAATAGTAGTGTAAGAAAGAGCAAAAATATCCGGAATATATTTTAAAAGTGACTATTTTTTAAGTTGATTCCAAGCTTGTTGACTATTTGCTAATTTCTAATCAATTGAGATAACCTTTTTATGATTGAGAAGTGGTGATTTTTTTTTAATTTATAATGTGAAATAGTACTATTTTATAATTTGACTTATAATTTATGAAATTTAAATTAGTTAAATTGTCATGTAATTTTTTTATGAAATAAGATAAAAAGTAATCGTTCGTTATAAGATAATTTTAATTAATCTTAGTTTTCATAGTCTTTTGTCTATAATTATAAAAAAAATTATTAGAATAAAATTGTAATTAAATGATAGTATATAAATTAAAAAGTACAAAACATATTAAAAAAATATGAAATGGATACATTGTTGCACACTTCAGTTGCATACGGTTGATATCAAATCGATGAACAAGGTCAATTTAGTGTTCTATAACGTAGCCCAAGGACTGCAAATAGCCCTTTCACGCTATTTCTGGCACGTTTTTGTATCACATTAGTCCATGTGGATCCCGTCTTAAAAACTATTTTATACTGTAATTTGGTGAATAATTTAATTGTTTAGTTAATATATATTTCATTATTTAAAAAAGAAAATCGTATTTTTCTTTTTTTAATAATATAATACAACATTAAACTCGAATTAAACTTATATATTTTTAGTGTAATAATTATTTAAATATATAACAACACTACCAATATAAAATTAATAATTTTTAATTAACCAACAAACAATAATCACTAGCATTTTTTAATAATTTAATTATAATTTATGTAACTTAAATTAGTTTAATTTCATGTAATTTTAAATTTTTATGAAATAAAATTTCAAGTTTTAATTTTTCATAATACATTTATTAAATTCATCATTGATAAATATATTGTTATGATTAAATAATAATATAGAAATTAAAAGATATATAACCCATTAAAAATATTAAAGAGCACAATTAAATTGAAAACGTTTGATGTCAAAATGATAAATAGTAGTGATTTAGTGTAGTAGCTTAAATGGGATACAAATAGCGCTACGGGTCTGAGATGACCTTAAGAAAGCTCTAACAATAACTAATACACTAAGTAGTTCTCGGTGACTATCATTATCTTTACCTAGCGCCCCGTAGTTTCCTATCTGAAGTAACAACATTCAGTAAAGGTTAAAAGGTCTGTCTCATCTAATGAGCATATTCGATGATTGCGGATTCGCAGGCTTTGAAATTTCAATACACCCGGAAGAACTGTACACTTTTCAGGAGAGTGAGGAGACCCAGAACTCTTTAATGGAAAAAAAAGACACCAAAGTGCAGACCAGCAAAAGTAGTGGAGTGGTAGTATTGGTTAGGTCAGAGAGGGTGACTCAGACACTCAGAGTAGACAAGACTTGGTAGAGCCCATCAATCAAATCAAAACTGACACAAAGATAACCCCACAACCACCGCAATAAGCTAGCCGTAGTTTCTGGGGTTCAGATACGCAGTCCCACCACCCACCCCAGCACTAGGAGTATCTCCGATTAACTTCCTCGATCTTAAACCCTAATATCATATCAATCATAGAAGGAGAGTATTGGGGACCCGAGTGCACACGCAGGAAGGAGTAGTTAAGAGACACGTGTGATACAGTAATCAGAAACCCAGGCATGAAGAAGAAGAAGCCATGGAAGGACAAGCACAGCAAAGGCACCCAGGTGCATGGTGAAGACTGAAGACACGCAGCGGAAAACGCGGGAGTCCATGTGAATTTGTGTGTGGGAGAAAACTTCGACCACCCGCTCAACCCGGGCTTGGATTAGATTGGATTGAATTGGCTCTTTCGAAAGCTCTCTCTTCCAAAAGCTCTCTCTCTTATCTCCATCTCCAGCACTGTGTGCGTATGTGTATTTTCCACAAGTTCCCAATATGCCCCTGACGATCTCCATCACCATCATGCCCCAGTTTGGCAGCAATGACTTGAATAGAACCCTAGATTTCTTATGAACAAACATGATAGCAAAGACAGATGCATGTGCAGAACCTAAATGCCGTGCGTTCAAGGTATTCAAGCCAAACTAGATTCATATTCATAGAGCAGTACAAAGGTAGTGCATGCCCATATTTGGGATACAAAACAAGAAGGGAACACAGCCATAATACACTGATGCATGTACTATATTACAGACTGTTTCACAAGAAATGTGAGATGAAAAAATTTCTGTACCATCGCCCAACTGCTAGTTGCATAATGTGTATGGTAACTCATGATCATGCAAATGATACCATACGAAATGGAGAGCTATATTGGAATCATATAATCATATATGGTGTTTTTCCCTTCCCGAAAATAATATCTAAGATATATATATATATACATATACATGGAGGAATATATGAGACTTCAACCACACTACATTTCCTACATTAATTACTACTATCTAGTTATTGGAAGAGGGCTTGGCACTCCTGCAGCAAATCAGATGATCACATAAACCACCATAGCACGTGAATATATGCGAAATATTATCCCTAAACTACCATAACATATACACGTGGACGTGTCCTACGGTCGCATGTTATTGTTTTAAGAATGTTCTCTCCTCGCTCTTTCTCTATTTTAAAAACTAGGGTAAGTACATTAAGGAATTCAAGTTAGAAAAAGAGGATTAAGCAGAACCAACTGACACAGCAGTAAACACGAGGCTTAATTGAATACGAAAAACGCATCACTGGAAAGGTATTCTGTACTTCCATTGAAATAACAAATAATAGTACGTTGCCAACCATAACCAACCAGGATTACGATAAGCCTTTACCAGAGGGATAATGATATTCTATAATGATCCATCCCGGCCAGCTATAGCTGCTATTAGATTACATTACAGTTACAACCACCACTCCACGCCTACATATGCAAATGAAGCTTTTCTTTCAAACGAGATGCCTAAATTAACGGACCCTTTTGCTAAAAGAAGTAATGAAACAACAAAAGCAACTGTATATCATCATACCCTTCAAAAAACTGTATATTATCATCCACATGAGATTTTGCCGAGTTTATGTTTGGTGCGCGCTCAACTATTACATAGAAAATACAGCGGTAAAACATATAAACACGTGATTAGCAAGATTCGTAATGTTGAAAATAACTTCAGCTCTATTCTGGCTTAGATCGAAAAACAACTTTCAAGAAGATTTGAATGTAGCACTCTATATTATATTTCTGCAAAAAAGCCAGATACTAGCTACTCAGACAATTTCCTATGACATTTCAGAAACCACCATATGTACAACTCATGATGCACCTTGGAAATTGAAATTAATGAGAATCAATAAAGGATCGAGCCTACACATGATTGCCTTGTCATTACCAAACGTTAAAAAATCACAAGCAGTAAATAACTTCCAACAGCTATTCCTTCAATCAATATATCATCGAATATAAATCTAGCTTTTGAACTTGATCAGAGTAATGGTAACAATAGATGGCTTTGTGTGAAATACACTCCGAATACTAGAATCAGAAATGAAATAAATCTAGAATACACTCCGTATACTAAAATCAGTAATGCGTTAGAAATTAATAAGTTTGTGTTCTTAGGCTAAATAAGGTTAAAATGCTACAAAACATTCACCAACGCACCATGCAACTAAACATTGTGTGCTCGATTATATATTCATCAAACCAAATTAGAAAACTTTTGCGTATGTCTACCGTTGTTTAATATGGATGATAATTATTTACTTTCCCCGAAACATTTCTGTTGTTCAGATAGTTATACATGTCACCTTTAACTGAGTATCTTGGTCTAATAAAACCATTTCGAAATCTAATTCCTGCTCGCCACAGCTTCAACCACATCAGGTGATTCGGGCAATGCAATATGCAACTTTCATAATAGCCATTTAATAAAATGAGTGAACTTCTATGAAAGAGATCACATCCCTCAATCTATCATATACGTTCATACGTATATATGACTGATCAAAACAGGCAATGATGAACTATGTTTTCATGAACTCAAAAAGATTGGCCATACAGCCGACTTGAAAAGCACCAGATGAAGTATTTAAAGTAAATCTTGATAGATCATGGTTTATGCTTAGAAAGCATTAAGATGAAACATCCATCTTCCCTCACGAATTAATGATCCATCAGAACTTAATTTAAATAATACTGCTAATTACTATTTGAAATGTCACTGTATAGAACCAATCAAAACAACTATTTTACATATCTGCAGCAAATCTAGCTATCTCTGAAACGTCAAATCAGAATCTCTTATACAAAAGAAAAGTTTTACTTTCAATCTAGTTCTCCTTATGGCGTGCATTTACTATAATTAAAGATAAAAATAAAGGCAGAAGAACATTGCAAAGAACATGGTAGGTGGACAACTCAACTAAACGTACGTATTAGACTAGTAGTGTAGTACCAAGCTAGCCTGATCATATATCACGTCAAAAACAACTGAAAAACAGAACTCAAAACTGTAACAAAGTTCCTCAATTACTCCACGACCCAGATTACAAATTTTATATATATATAGCACACCGGAGAGAGAGAGAGAGAGAGAGAGAGAGAGATGAATAAGAATGCAGGCGATGGATAATATATATGTACTAGTGTACTACTCGATAAACCATATTTCTTCAGATTAATTCCGAGTAACGACTCAGAGAGCAATAAAGTTTGAAGATGTGTATGTATGTCAATGAAGGGTCTGCGTCATCAGTTTCTAGGGTTTTGTTCGCCTTTGTTTCATGTCTCACTATTGACAGGCCCCTATTATCATGAGAACTAGATAATTATTCCGCAGGTATGTTTTAAGTTTATTCTTATGTAAGTACCCTTCAGGAAGGTTAATCTTAGCCTTGGAAAAAATAAAAAACCAGCTGCTAACTGATAGCTAGTTGCAGCTTATCAATTCTTGTGCGGCCTGGTGGGGTATGATCGAGCCTTACCAAACGCTACTGTGTGTCTTCAACAAAGAGCAAAACTAACAGTTCCCGCCGTTCTCCGACTGATCGCGGCGGCCGATGACGTCACAAAAGAAAAGGAGAGAGAGAGAGAGAGAGAGCAGAGATACGAGAGAGCAGAGAGAGACTGACCGGAGAGAGTTCGAATGCAGAGATTGCTGAGTTGCGTTTCAATCTTGTTCAAGAAGGTGGTGGCTTCATCAAAAGGCCTTGAGAGATCTGATTTGTACTTGACCAGCATATCGCAGTAGGTTTCCTACCATCATAAAATATAAGGGACAATAAAGATGGAGAATTTAACCAGAAACAAATCTAGCAGAGACTAAGCGCCCAAAATCTAAAAAGTAAAGAGAGAGAGATAACTGAAGAGGGGGGGGGACCATACTAACTTACCATGAACTCGTCGAGCTCGGGATCGACTCCTAAACACGTGGGCATAGCTGCGTCTCTTTCCCGCTTACATAGGTCGTTTTCTCGGCGGATTTCCTCCAAGAAGCTCGCTATTTCCGGAGGCGCTCCCACCTACAACACACAAAGTTTTAGTCATCGATCAATCTCTACAAGTCGAGCAGTACTACTGACTCAGTGATCGAGTCCGCTTTTGATTATGAACCGATATAAAAGAAACAAAGTTGTTGAAATCAAACAAGGATGATTTGGTTTTTCACCTTCTGGCAATCGATATAGGCCTCAATGAGTCTAGGGTAGCTTGGATGGGAAGCAATTTTGGCTTTGATTGCACCAAACACGTCTTCCTCTGCGCGTCGAAACTCTGGCGCGGAGGATATGGCCGAGTACAAGTCGCCGACGTCGGATCCGAACATCATCGGCACCCGATGATCGCGGAAAGCTCCTGAGGAGAGCAGACTCTGGTAATCCATTGGTAGCATCAGATTCCCCGGGTTCATAAGGGCCTTGTCGGCGTAGTCCGTCGACTTATCCCCGTAGTCCACCGCGGATTGGAATCCATACATTTCCTCCATGAACAAGGTACACAAGGTTATCTTCACTCGGCTTCTTGGAAAATAATATGAGCCAACAATAAACAATACAACTGCCCGATGGCCGATGACGCTAGAAAACAAATTAACCCTATTGAAAATGATTGTTTTCTTTTATCCAATGAATTTATCAGAAGTTGAATTTTTAACTGAGATTACTGGAGTTGCAGGAGTAAGTACAGATCAAACTTAACGATTATACACATCCCTTTTTCTTCCACCCTTGTTTTTACTTGTCTTTCTTTTCTTTTTTTTCCTTTTTGTTTATAATTTCATTTTACAGCAAAACGGCATTTGAGATGAGAAACCTAGGCTAAATTGTATAGTCACAATAATGTTTTTTTCTTGGGTAAACACTCTATAATGTATATACTGCTGCATAACTAGGTATTTAGGTAAGTTGGAGCTTGCAAGTTGCAAGGTTTTAGGTCAAGAACTCGATTTCTCTCCTTAACCGCTTTTAGCTGATGCATGTGCTTTGATTATAAAACTACTGAGAGTCTTTTGTGGCAATTTGATATTCAGAAAGTAAAACGAATTAGTTTCATCATGATTTCATCGATCCCTCAACATTTTGTAATAATTATCATATAATTTTGTTGATTAATGTTGGAACCTTCATTCTCAAACCGATCTTCTAGATCGTCTAATTACGAGTCTACCGTATTACTGTTGTTGATCATTAGCTTAGCAATGCATGGTAATAAGTAATAACTAATGACGATGGCATGTGTTTTAATGTAGTCAATCGATTTTGTCAAACAATTTCCAGCGGTAGGTCAAGCATTGAGAGAGGCGGCCATCACTTGTGGGACTCTCGCACGTGAAGGACACGCAGTCCTTTTCAGTAAGGGAACCCACCAGATCGATATGCATGGCATCCTATCCTAGTTAATTTACAAACTAATTACTCCTGATATGGTAAAATTGAATAATCAAGGAGAATCCTTAAGATGAGAATATTGAAGAATTCTTATTAATTAGGTTAACTGGATCAGTCGCTGTGTATTTTCCCGGTAATTGAAAGAACAAAAAAAGTTAGCTATTTCATTTTGTACGTATAAAAGTTGATCGGCTCATTAGTGATGAAGTAAACATTGGCGTAAGAAAAAAAAAATTAAAACGACAAGATAAAGGTGACTGTGTCTCCTCAAAGTCCAACTAATAGAAGAGACCAATCTTTAAGGTAACTCAAAAAACGGTACTAAACTTTGTTTTCGATGTTAAAATATAACTTTTCATCTCAAACATCTTGTTTTAAGGAGTTTTCGTTTTCGTTTAATAGGATTTAGATCTAAAATAAGTCTTATATTTAGTGATTTTTCAAGACCAATACTTCAACAGTGCATGAGCCTGTATCAATTCAACTATATCATAACACTTTCATATAACACACATAATCATATTTTAATCAATAATTATGTATATAGCACCTCATATAACACATAATTATTGGAATAATAGTGCAATAAGAGGTGCTAAAATAAAAATAGCACCTCAAATAGAATTCATGGTTGGAGTTACCCTTATGGTCCGGGATAAATAGCACTATTGTCTACGCGTAAGAAATCAGATCAGAAGAGCAAATTTGATACGTTTTAGGTGTTTGTGTGTTTGTGTGTGCATACATCGTTAACGATTGCTACTGACTTGAATACGCAGTTGGCCCCAGAAGCAGGCGCATTTGACTAGTACTCTTAATTACAGACCTGTGTGGTGAGTTTTTCTTCATTATTGGAAAATACGGCAGTGGCATGGTGAGTTGCGTATCTAGCAACCTACGTATATTGGAGACTTGGACCTCTGTTTCCTTAATCTCATACGTTGATTCAACTAAATAGGATTTTAATTATTGTTCATTCTGACTTTTAATAATTCATATTTAAATATTATCGTATTGGTACTTTAAGTCTTTATTTCAACATAATTTTAGTTCATTATGTCAATTAACAGCGTTTTTGGTTTTATCTCCCACTAACTTTTAGGGGCATTTTCATCACTTCATTTTCCACTAATTTAAGTTTTCATTTCACTTCATTTTTGTCACCTAATTGTTATATAACTTTTGCATTAAAAATATTTAAATGTCTATGATAGAGCTTATGAGCATTTTTATTGTAATAATATGGTTATTAGTTAGTTGATGAACATATACAATATGAAATATATGCAAGTTTATTTTGTAATTGCGAACTTTAGCTTGTTTATAATAGTTGTGATAAACTTATCAATTTTGTTAGGAAAAAATGCCAATTTACACCCCAAACTTGGTCATAATTGTCAATTTGCTCCATGAACTTACATTTGAGTCAATTTACCTCTTAAACTTGGTAAAAATTGCCGATTTGCACCATATCCGTTAAATTTAATGTTTTCCATCAAATTTTAAGTCAGATGTCATGCATTTGAGGGACAATATTGTCATTATATATTTATTCATATTTAATAATGAAATAAATTAATAAAATTACTTAAGATTAACTCTTGTTATAATTTTTTTTTTCGAAACATGTTATTGATTGATATATTTATTATTTTACGTGATATAGTATGTTAAAAGATATTAGAACAATATAAATAAATACATTGAAAATTAAAAATAAATATGTGTTATGGGAGAATTACTATTTTACCATTATGTGTGTCTTAGCCTTATTAGGTTTTCTGTTAGAGATAGATTCGCATCTATGTAAATGATTAGGACTCCGTATCCTACGGGATTGTAGTTATGTAATGCCTATATATAGACCACATTATCAATAATTAAATGGTTACGTTTTGTTCCATTACGTCGTTATTATTCTCGTTTCGTTGCTCCTCTAACAATCTGTACATATATATATATATATACGCAACACACTATATTTGAATGAGTGTGTATGTTGAATATATAATTAGAATTAGAATTAAGTATGTAGAAAAAAGATGTAAATAAATATTTTGATTAAAAAATAATCATCCTTTTAAAGAATATTTGTATTTATTTTTAAGAAAAATATAAATAGAAAATGACAACATTACCCCTCATATGCATGACATTTGACGCAAAATTGGATGAAAACAGTTAAATTTAATGGATGTGGTGCAAATCGGCAATTTTCACCAAGTTTAAGAGGTAAATTGACTCAAATACAAATTTGGGGTGCAAATTGACAATTTTAACCAAATTTAGGGTATATTTTGACAATTTTGCCATTTTGTTATAAAATGATATATATAAATCGACTTGTTTTTTTTAAATAGAATTTGACTTTAGAAGGAAATGAAAGATGAAATTGGAGGAAAATACAGTGATGAAAATAACTCTGAAAATTAGTAAGAGATGAACTTACTAACGGTGTTAGACCGAATAAACTAAAATTAGAATAAGATAAAAATTTAAAATATCAATACGATAATTTCAAAATATAAAGTATATAATGAACAGTAAGTTGGTTACTTTGAAGTGAAATCACCCGATCTCGTACGATTGATATGAATATATTATGTAATTGCGTTACATGCTTGAATTAAAGTATTATACTGTCTAAAAGCTCATTATTAGCATCATCATGTTTGAAGCTAGCATCATCGTGGACCAAGCTCATTGGAAACAAACTGTTTGTTTTGCAACCTAGATATTATTTCATTTTTTATGTTTGATTTGATTGATTGATAGATAGATCATCTCGGAGAAGAAAAAGTGACAGGAATGGAGAACCAGCCTCCCCTCACAGACCCCTGAGAGTTCAGTAGTAAAGATAAAAATGAAAGAAACTTTCAGAGAATCCAATGGGCGACTTAGATTTTACACTAGTGAACCCTCAAGTATTCAACTCTCAACAACATCATCCTCTTTTATATCACCTAGATTGCTTGAATTCAGAATTCAGAATTAGCTAATAGCTGGTATGTAAGTAGGTCGATACGCACAGGGTTAAGTTATAGTATGATCTTACTGTCTAACAGGGTTAGATCAGCGGGAAACAATACAGTCTTCTTGCAATCATTGTTGCTCTTTTCTATTTGATCTTTAACCCCCAAAACAAGAGAAAATGTATGCATAAACCATCTCGTTATTACACATTCTACTTAACATATATATATATATATATATATATATATATATATACACTGTGCTTTTCAGGTAAGGATGTCCTTATCTCAGCTTAAGGTACGTATTTTCATTTTTGACCAACTTTTCGATCGAGTTTTCACATCTCCACCATCAAATATATAGGTAATAACGTATAGATCATCTCCACAAAATTTCAGCCGATTCCATAACCGTTAAGTTACTCATAACTTCGATTTTCTACTCAAAATATGAACGGTTTAGGTTTGGCAAATTCAATACATCCATTGGTTTTGATTCGTTCGATACCTTAACGGTCATGAAATCGGCTGCAATTTTGTGGAGATAATCTATACGTTATAACGTAGATATTGGACGGTTGAGATGTGAAAACTCGATCGAAAAGTTGGTAAAAAATGAAAATCCGTATCTTAAGCTAAGATAAAGACATCCTTATGTGAAAAGCCTTATATATATATATATATATATATATATATATATATAACTCAGAGTTTTATATATTGAATTTGCAAAAATCCAAAACTATACGACTAGTTCATAGCATGCGAACCTTTAAACAAGACGCGGTCGCTCTGATTTGTAGCCAAGACTCGAGCTCATTCCATGCTCTACGTAGAAGCAGGGGCGGATCCAAGGCATTGCCTGGTGAGGCTCAAGCCCACCCAAATTTTTTGGGGTTTAAAAAAAACTAGGTATATATCATTATTTTTGTGGTATTTATATTTGTTCTCAGCCAAATTTTTCCTAATTATACTCATTCTACACCTCTGGTCTTTGTTATTTCCCGCAACCCTAACATTCTTGACGCAGTTCACATCATGTTCGTTATTGAACGTGAAGAGAAAATGATATTCCCAGCGCCGTTTTGGTTCTATTATGTCTTATAGTTTCTTATTGATATATATATATATATATATATATATATATATATATATATATATATATGAATATATATATTGTAAAATAATTGTCTTCTTCTTAAATAATCAAAATTTCTTAAGTAAAAACTCTTTTAATTATCTTCCTTCTATCTATTGATTTTGAAATTGTAAATACGAGTTATTGAGGTTCAATCTAATCAATTTGAAAACAAAAAATTAGTGCGCTTTCTAATATCTTTAATTTTTATAATATTCTTCTATTTGTATTCACGCCTATTTTTAATTTAAAAACTCATTTAATATATACTGTTTACATGGTTGTAGCGGTAAAAAAATATTTTCCTTCGCCCAAACTTAAAGCCCACTTCATGTCCAAATCCTGGATACGACACTCCATAGGAGTTTATTCTTAACTATTTATAAGAACAATTTCAATCTATCCACGATAGATCTGAATTCTGAAACGTTGTAAAACTAAGAACTTGACATAAGAAATTGAATGACAAGTGTTAGTTATAACCGATCGAGCACCCTAAAACTTGGACTATGGAATGTAATCAAGTACGTGCCAGATAATTAATAAAATCACCCAAAAGTTGGAGAACCACAACCCTAAATCATCGATGCTTTTCAGAAACTTATCTCGATGATCCCACTGAGTCAAACGATAAAACGTGTTACTTGGTGATAGATTCATGCAGAATGTCAACTCATTTTCAATAGATGCCGGATATAACATGATAAAATCCACACCTTAATCCCATATTGTTTACTAATTGACTTTTGTTAACTGACTGATTTTGGCGAAGTACCTAGTCCCACGTTCAAAGCGGGCTATATATGTGCGTGGAACGATTTATCAAGCTAGATCGATTATATCAAAGCAGGAGAAATTATTATATATTACTGTCATATATCCACGTGACGTACCCTTTAATATTATTGGTCTATTTTTTACTGTGATTAGTTCTGATTGGTTCTTATATATAAATAAACTTTTGTCATTTTCACCGCGTGCATGTTAATTATACCATGGCGTAATATGATTCGTTAAGTACACCACATAGCAGTGTCACGTAGTGTGGCGGGTACACATAATAATTACTCATCAAAGTAGACCAAACGTTGGTGCTTGCATTTTATTAGGATTTGACATGTAACTTATAAAGTGATAATTTAGTTCTTTAATTCGGTAAAATAATTGATTGCTTTTTTAAAATCAAGTGAGATATTGTTTTGAAGAACATTTGAAGCACATCAAACTTCCAGGCCAAATGATATCATCGTATATTGTACTAATTAAAAACAATTGAAACCAAGATTTTCGTTTTCATTTTGGCCAGTACGATCAATTAAACAAGGATCGTCTATGGTACTGGGATGTATCTCGTAATTTCCTTTTCATTATTTTTTATTTTAATAAGTTAATAAATTGGAAACTTATTGAATTGGTTAACAAGTTACTCAATCAAAAGTTGACATGTGTAAATAAAATTTATTATATTAACAACACTTGCGTTGTTAATATGAAAATTTGTTCAAAACCATGTAACATGTATTCTCAAAGAATAAGTTACACTAACTATAACTTAAATTACAACTTAGGATCACACTTAATATGATTATTGTAATTGAGTAGTAAAGATGTAAAAATATAATAATTATAACCTTTTTATTACATAGAGAACTTGTTTATCAAATTGAAAACATATTTACATTATTAAGAACATGTATATATATCATTTAGTCTAATATTAGTTTTATCATTTTCATAACATAAACATCTTGAAATTGTAAAATAGTTGATGATATTGTAAATAATGTAGTTTTAGAAGTAATTACTACAACTACAACAAGTGTCATTGTTTTGACATCAATAGTTGTATATTGTGGTAAATCAGACAGTCATTATAGTAATTTAACATTAATGATAAAAATTTTTTTTTTTATCACATTGAAAACAAATTGTTGTCACAGCTGTAATATTGTCCACAAACTAGTACATTAGTTCAATTGAAGTAATTAATAAATTAGAAAAATTATCGATTTAACATCAACTGTTGTATTTGTTGTAAGAATCTTAGTTATTAAAGTAATCATTTCATTAATGATAAAAAATGATCTAAAATTTATATTGTCACAAAAAACTTGGTTGCTACACTTGTAAAATTGTCCTAAGAGTAATAAATTTGTTATAGGTGGAGTATATACCACAATTTCAACAATATTTACCACTTTAACATTGATGGTTGTTTTTTGGTAAATTGTGTAGTTACTAAAGTAGTCTTTTTATTAACGAGGAAAACATATAAATTTATAATTCTCATAACAAAATAATTGTCACACCTAAAAAGTTGTTCTTAAATTAGTAAATTAGTTATACTTTGAGTGCATACATTATTTTCAATAACATTACAGTTTTAACATCAATTTTTATGGTTGTGGTATAGTTTATAATTACTAAAATAATCGTTTTATAAATGATAAACATAAATTTTTTTTTTACTGATAACAAATTTGTTGTCATACTTGTTATACCATTCAAAAGCTAGCAAATTGATCATATGTATGGTAGATAATACAAATAGAATAAATATTACACTTTA
Organism: Argentina anserina; assembly: GCF_933775445.1. Lineage (NCBI taxonomy): Eukaryota > Viridiplantae > Streptophyta > Magnoliopsida > Rosales > Rosaceae > Argentina > Argentina anserina. The sequence goes on from NC_065875.1 coordinate 21,943,325, forward strand.
ATTTTTGTAATTTGCGGTAAATTACATTGATTATGTAACACTATGAACTTAGATTTACCGATCAATTGAACTGTAAAAAGTCTTATTGGGCAGCTCCAAAATGAAGTTCTTACGAGAAAGTTGTAGTTTATCAAACTTTTAGTATACTGTTAGAGATTTAGGTACAAAGTTGCGTTGTATCAAAATTAGAACCTTAGAGTTTGTATTCTACGTAAACGAGTAAGTATAGTTTAAAGTCAAGTAAGGGTTTGCCTTTGGTGGTTCAAGTCAGAATACGCTCAAATTTTATATGATCAAGGAATTCAATATCAATATATCATCAATTTTCATAAGCATATTGAATTTTCAGTGGTATAGAGCCGGAAAGTGAAAATATAGTCAAGGATGACTGAAAATAGGCTAGGTGCGTGAGTTAGGCCTGTAAAATGGGCTGGGATGGCCCGGTTTTAAGATATGAAAATCCACATACTTTTTCGACCCATGCATTTTTCAGCCCTAGGTATAAAATGGGCAGGGCATGCCCGACTCTATCAAAATATGTGAAGCCCAAACCCACCTTTTGGGTGGAAAAAAGTTTGGGCTTAAAAAAGCCCGCCCATAGCGTGGCCTACATTTGATCAGTGATTTTTAGATAATAAAATATTTTTATTTTAATTTGAAAATTTTGATTAAGATAGGAGTTGAATTCATAAACTCATTCTTATAAGAATAACACATTTGTCAACCAACATAATTTACTGGTTATATCAATCACTCATAGATTAATAATAAAATTTGACATCGAGAATGAATCGGGCTACGAGCCGGCCCTATAATATACTATATGGGCAGAACTTTGGATCGGTTTAGGACTTGAAAAGTGGTTCCAATACCCTACCCATTTCAAAACAGGCCGAGTAAAGCCCTCCTATTAAATTGGGCCGAGCCGACCCGTAGCTCAATTTTTTGGACTAAGTTTGGGTATGTATGTCGGCCATGTGCTTAATTTACAGGCCTAGCGTGAGTACGCCTAATGATATACTAAATATCATGGTAAAGTGACTTCATTATGATCGTCACACGTTGATGTAGCTAGTATGTACGTTGATATAGTTGTTATCAAAATTATTGTTTTCACCTATCAAACCCGATTGTTGACCAACGTTAATATAAGTTGGAAGAATTTTGATTTCCTAAACCGACGTGGTTAATCAAGATAGTATTTAAGAAAAAATACTAAGAAAATTAATAGGTTATTAAAATAGAAGCAATTAATTGGTCATTAAAAGGAAAAATAAATTAATGATTCAAATATGAAAATCAATTAACAGTTAAAAGGAAAAATTAGAAGAAAATCAAAATTAATTTAAATTTTCTAAAACGACGTAGTTAATTAGGAAAAAATTGAGTTATTAAAATTAAATAATTAATTTATTATTAAAAATATTATTGTGAGTCATCATGTCACTTATGTTATGACATTTATGACTGTTAGATATACTAACAATTTATTAGTTAAAAATACTGTAAAAATTCCCAATTAAAGAAGAATTCACGGTTGTTGGTGATTGAGATGAAGGCTGACCTGGGTTGACAAGGATCTCCATTAGTTTGATTTTTTGTAGTTGCATTCGTCCAGTATCATCATCATCCTCTAGTTTTTAATTGAATTAAGATGGAAGCTTTAGTTTTGTTAAGATTGAGTTCAAGAGATATATTATTATATTTTGATAGAAAAAGAATCTGCAGTTAAGCTCGGAGCATTTTGAGTCATACGATCGGGGCTTTGGAAACCAGCTGGGAACCGGCTTACTTCTGTCTGGTCAAAAGAAGGAAGGATTCTCTTACCTATTTTGGGCAAAAGTATTCTTTTTCTAAAGCCAATTTGGGAGACAAAACTGGAAGATGTTATCTTTATCTTAAAAATATACAAAGGAAAGCAGCCATTATCTTTGCTGGTAACCCCAAGATATATTATATTATTTTTCAGAGTATAATTCCTTTATTATATAGATACAATGCTCCTCTATGATCGGTGCTGCATGAATATCATGATATCATTGCTTCGAAGAAAATAAATTAAAGCTAGTTCATCATAGAAGGTTAGTGGCATTGCTGTTAAGCTCTCTAATAGGATTTACTGAAGTTATTATCATAATGATGGTCTTAGTCTCATCGTAGGCCATTCACGCTCGGCCTAATTGATTATGGGCCTTTGCTCGTGCTACTCAATATAGACCGCAGCCCAATTCTTATTTCCACTCGGTTGATGTTAATGATGAGGGTTTCGTAATCAGGCACAGGCAAAATAGGCTCACTTCATCTGCGATTAACGGGGTTTCATATTTTATTTGCATAAGCGAACCTTTTTATAGCACCATACCTTGCGATTCTGCAAATGGAAGAATGTGAAAAAGTTTTTTGTAATTTGTTAGCGTACATATGTTTAAATAGGTGACCAGAGTTTTCAATTCCTGAAGAACATACATACATTTACAGCTTTCATTTTCGAAGGGTGCTTCAATAATATAGTTTCGTTAAGGATTGGTTATGTTAATCACATCAAAAAGTTCACGAACTCCGGTTCATGTAATTGAGAGGAAAACAGAAAATGTAATACAATATTACTAGCGCACAAATGTGACAACAAAACACATTGTTCTGTAGCTGTAAGGCTGTAATGGATAAACATGCAGATCCTCCTAAGAGTCATGTCGAGATTGATCTACGTTCTTGACTTTTTGTCCATTCATGCATCTAGCCCGAATGGTGAGCTTTCTCTTCAGTCTTTTGTATGCATCAAGAGCTTTTAGCCTCTGGTGCAAATAGTTACCATATTTTTGGTAGTCTAGTCTTTCAGAACCCCATAAATGTTTGAGTTTTTTTCACCAACAGTCCCTCAACTCTGGTGTATCTACCAATGTGATATCTCAACTCTTAATCGTACCAATGTGATACCCAGACTCTAGTATTGCTATCATTGAAGTACTTCCGTTAGTTTTTTTAAACTTTTCCGTTATCTTGGTGACGTGGCAGGTACGTGAGGCCCACAAAGAGGGTTAAAAGACAAAATTAACCTCATCTGAGAGGAGCAATGTTTTTCCCGCCCTTGCCCTTTACCTTGAGAAAGACACCCAACAATTCCAATTTTGGCGCCAATTTTCACTCTCTACTCCTTAATTTGTGTCTAATATCTAAACTAAAGAACTACCGCCAACCAGTCGACCACAATCTGATAAAACCTAGATCAATCTCATTTTCTATTTTTACCCTAGCACTTGTTAAACTACCAGAATAAATATATAAATTTATATGGAACATCTCATTCCCACAATCTCATAAGAATATAAAAACACATAACTTAACGAAATTCAACTACATGTACCATTAGTTCTTACAAGCAAAAATCATGGCAGATCAACATAAAAGGTGGCAACTAATGGTACTTAAACATGTATTTGAATTTCGTTAAGTTATGTGTTTTTATATTCTTATGAGATTGTGGGAATGAGATGTTCCATATAAATTTATATATTTATTCTGGTAGTTTAACAAGTGCTAGGGTAAAAATAGAAAATGAGATTGATCTAGGTTTTATCAGATTGTGGTCGACTGGTTGGCGGTAGTTCTTTAGTTTAGATATTAGACACAAATTAAGGAGTAGAGAGTGAAAATTGGCGCCAAAATTGGAATTGTTGGGTGTCTTTCTCAAGGTAAAGGGCAAGGGCGGGAAAAACATTGCTCCTCTCAGATGAGGTTAATTTTGTCTTTTAACCCTCTTTGTGGGCCTCACGTACCTGCCACGTCACCAAGATAACGGAAAAGTTTAAAAAAAACTAACGGAAGTACTTCAATGATAGCAATACTAGAGTCTGGGTATCACATTGGTACGATTAAGAGTTGAGGTATCACATTGGTAGGTACACCAGAGTTGAGGGACTGTTGGTGAAAAAAACTCTAAATGTTTTAATCAGAATGATTGATTTAGAGAATCTGTAGTTCCTCTTCCGGTTCAATGTTATAATCCGAAACTACAGGGTTTTATATATGCATGCATGAGGATTGATCGAGGAGGCAAGCAGTATAAGAAATTAACTAGCGCGTACTAATCCTCTGGCTGTTTCCCAATTGTGGGCAACGTTGAAAACTATATAGCAGCATCACCATACTTTGATCACTTCGATGTACTTTGGTCCATCAAATCCAGCCTCAAGGTCTCAACTAGCAATATGTAGAACACTAATTAATCCCGTCCCCATTTGAATCAAAGCTACTATCTGAAAACTGTTAGAGAGAGATAGGCTGGAATGATGTATTTCATTGATACTAAATCACATACATGTAGTCACTGAACCATTTATCTCTGATATAATGACAATCAACTTCAATATATCTAGTTCGCTCATAAAAACTGGTCTTGCTGCAACATGTGCAGCTTTGTTGTCACAATATAACAATGCAGACCCTTGATGTGGAATTCTCAAGTCTCTAAGGAGATGTCTCAGCCAAATCAACTCATAACAAGTGCCAGTCATGGCACGATACTCTGCTTCAGCGGAAGAAAGAGACACAATCTTTTGGCGCTTTGATCTCCATGAATCCAATGAAGGACCAAGAAAAACACAATAACCAGTAGTAGACCTCCTGATGAGAGGACAACAACCCAATCAGAGTCACAAAAAGCTCGTAATATGAGATCACTATTTGCTGAAAAGAACAATCCTTGACCAGGTGCGTTTTTGAGATACCGAACAACGCATAGTGCTGCCTCCATATGAAGCTTGCGAGGCTGGTGCATAAATTTGCTTAACACATGCACTGAATATGTAATGTCTGGCCTTGAAATAGTAAGATATATCAACCTACCAACAACCTCCTATAACGGCCCGGATCCTTAAGCAAAACACTATCATGAAACAACTTTAGGTCTTTTTCTATAGGAGTATCAATAGGGGCTACCCCTAACAATCATGCATCCTAAATGATCTTTAAAGCATACTTATGTTGAGAAATAAAATTTTCATTCTCGGAAGAGGACACTTAAGTACCAAGAAAGTATTTTAAATCACCAAGATCCTTAAGGCGAAAATGGCTATGCAAGAATTTCTTAATTGAAGCAATGCTCAAGGGGTCATTTCCAGTGATCAAAATATCATCAACATATATCAAGAGAGCGGTGAAAGACTTGCCTTGTCTCCTTGTGAATAAAGAGTAATCTGCTCGAGATTAGACATAGCCGGCAGTGCGGATAGCTTCTGAAAACTTCGAGAAGCACTGTCGGGAAGCTTGCTTCAAACCATACAAAGACTTATGCAATTTACATACCATGTTATTCTCCCCTTGTCTCTGAAGCCCTGGCGGCAAACACGTGTAAATTTCTTCATGTAGATCACTGTACAGAAAAAGCATCATTAACATCAAGTTGGTGGAGGGACCACCCTCAAGCAGCTGCCAAGGCAAGGAAACACCGAACGATCTTGGTGGTAGGAGAAAAAGTATCATGATAATAAACACCTTCCAATTGGGTGAAACCATTTGCCACTAATCGAGATTTGTACCTCTCGATAGATCCATCAGACTTATGCTTAACTTTATAAATCATTAAATCCAGCGGCAACCAATGGGAGTTTTGCCGGCGGGGAGAGAGGTAATGGTCCAGGTTCCATTAGCTTCCAGAGCTTCAATCTTTGAAGCCATTGTATCTCGCCATTCTGGGACAGCCGCAGCCTCTGAATAACAACTAGGTTATGTAATAGCACTAACATTGGCAATGAAAGAACGATAACAGGCTTAAATCAGTGATAGGAAACATAATTGGCGAGTGGATATTGCGTACCTTTGGACGAACCCGACATGAGAGAAGAAGATTGGTCGAAGTAAACAAGTGAACATACATAATCGTTGAGTTTCGGTAGCGGTCCGGTCACGTAGTTAGAGCGACGGAGTGGAGCGGGCTCAGGCAGAGGATGCATCGTTGGAGGAGCAGGTTCAGGGCTGGGTGGTTGGGCTGCTACAAAGGGAGATGACATTGAAGTTGGATTGGGTAAGGGTGGTGGTGAGGGTGGAGAGGACCGACAGGAGGAGTCAGAATTAGTAGCAAGTGGTGGTGTAAGGTTCGGCGACGGTGAAGGTAGATCGAATTGAGGAGAGGTTGTGAGATCGGGTTCTTGAGATGGGAAAGGATTGGGTATGTCGTCAAAGGTGGAGTCAAGTATAGATGGATAATGGGTCAAAGGTGTTGGGCTAGGTTCATGGGTTGGTGGAGAAATGGGGTAGTTGGGCTGTTTGGAGGAATAAGGAAAAATATCTTCATAAAACCGAACTTCCCAACAACTAAAGATCTTTTTGGTTGACAAATCGTACAACTTAAAAACCTTTTGACCAACTAGATAACCAATGAAGATGGAAGGAATTGCTCGTTGATCAAATTTATGAGAGGGGTGAACATTTGTAGCATAGGCTAAACACCCAAAAACCCAAAGATGAGAAAAAAATGCGGTTTTGAGTAACGAAGCTCAAAGGGGGATTTAAAAGAGAGAATCGACGTAGGTAATCGATTGATGATGTGAACTGCAGTGAGAGCGCACTCCCCCCAAAATTGCCGAGGGAGGTGAGCTTGAAACTTTAAAGCACGAGCCACTTGAAGTATGTGGCAATGTTTGCGTTCCACAACTTCATTTTGTTGAGGCGTGTAAACACAAGAGTGGTGAAAAACGACACTATTTTTTCACAAATATCACAATGAATAATCTCAAAAGGTTTGGTAGAAGAAATATAACTAGTGTCAAAAGGCAAACAAGCCAAGGGACATATGTGGTAAATATTATTAGACTGAATAGAAATATTAAAAAAAGTCTTCGCAATGAAACTTAGATAAGAGGATGAAACATGTTCTAAACGATTGAGCCAAAGGTTGGTGGACGATTGAGCCAAAGGTTGGTGGAGGAGACAGAGAGATTGCAAGTTGAGTGTTTGATGGATGAGGAAGGTTTGGTCATGGATTTTTCCGTCGCTAATGTCACTAAATAGTACATCGTGTCACGCTGTTTACCCAAATCAATCATCCTCCTCGTAGCGAGATCTTGCAAAACACACCAATAAGAAAAAAAAAAGTCACTAAACAACTCAAACCTCTTGTCAATCAACTTACGGACATCAAATCAACCATAAACTTAGGCACAAATAACACATCATGCAAATAATAAACACCGTTTAGAGGCAATGGCCCTTTTGCAGCAATAGGTACTTTTTCTCCAATAGGTAACAAAACCAGCAGTAACAAACAATTATTATTTTTCTGCAATAATTGTGATTAAGCTATAGTATGATTAGGGATGGCAATGAGGGAGGGTAGGGTCAAGGGATTGAAAAACTATACCCATAACCAAGTTTGTTTGTATCCCCGTACCCGCCCCGATCCCCGTAATAGGACACTGGGTATTCCATGTACCCATACTCTTAGGAGATCAAGTTCTCATACCCGCCCCAATACCCATTAATAACAATTTATTTTAATATATATAAAAATTCCAGTAAAGTACACGAAATATAAAAGAATGAAATAAAAATCAAATATCATGATAAAATTATCTCCTTACGTCAAAAATTGTTGTACGTGAAAATAATCACAAAATATATTTTGATATTTTATTTATTTATTTGATTTATATACTAATTTATTATAATAAATATATAATCATTAATTATATTATAAATATAATATATTATTGGGTGGGCATGGGGATGTAGATTAAAATATCATCCCCGCCTCTTACCATTTTCCGCTATCCGTATAGTGGGGATCCCCGTATCCGTTACCCGATTTTCCCGAAACATTCTCCCATTAAGGTCGAATACCCGTGAGTATCTTGCCCGTTGGGTATTTTTGCCATCCCTAAATATGATCAGTAGCTCCGCTGTTGATTATCCAATTATGCAAAGTAATCTTAGACAAACCTGGCTTTGGTTTTGTTACCGCGTTAGCTTTTAGATGATAAATCACACTCTGTTCGACATGCCTGGTTTGCCCTTGAACAACCTCCATGAACTCCTTGAATTGGGCCTCAGATAAAGAGACCAAATGCTTTCCATCATTCCCATCGATCACTTCAGAAACCTAATTTGTTGAAGGTGCATGCTGAAACCTCCTGAATTACCATTAGAGCTCCGATTTGCTTTTGGATGGCATGGTGGATACCCAATCAATTCATAACAGGTTTGAACCCAATGACCTGGATTTCCAAAAAATAAGTACATTGAGGCCTTCCTCTACCAGATCCAAAACGCCGTTCATTGTGAGAGTGACGCCCATCTTGCGACACCATGTGAGAGAGATCTGGATTTGAACGATCGGATCTCTCAAATCTTCCTCCCCTTCTTGAATTTGTGAATTAATTGGTCTTATTGTCGCTGCTTCGCACTGCCATGGCTGCTCCAGAACTTGATTCAGCCGAGGTAGAAGAGAGACTGAGAAGTCACTGCTTCTCCTCTTGAGAAATTGATGCATAAGCTTGGTGGAATGTAGGAAGAAGATTCATCAAGGTTATTTGGCTACGAATAACACTATAAGTGTCATTCAAACCCAATAGAAATTGCATGAGTTTTTGTTGTTCTCCATGTGGCACCTCATAGTAAAACCAATTCATCCTAATAGCTTTTCAGTTTTGTGTAATAGGTTGAGATTGATTATTGTTCTTGCTTATGACAAGCAATGTCTCGCTAAATCTAAAAAAAATGAGAAGCATTGCTTTGAGAAAATCGATCAAACAAGTATTGCCATACCTCTTGAGCCGACGAGTAGTAAGTGAGACTCTCAGCGATGTTTGGAATAACAGTGTTGGTAATCTACTGTTGCACCAAATCGTTGACTCATGTCCATGTATTGTAACCATCTGCATCAATCTTTTCCGAAGGAGGCAAGATTGTGCCATTGATAAATTCAAGTTTGTTCTTGGAATTTAGAGTTCCGAGCATATCCTTTTTTTAACCATTGTAGTTGTTCCCATCCAAGACCTTAGTAATTATAGCAAGACCTAAATGATCAGAGGGATGAGTGTAATAGGGATTTGAGAAGTGAGATTTGGGTTTTGATGATTCTGAAGAATTGATGATAACTACTTTGTCAGAGTCAGGGATAGGAACCTGATCGTCACCAACCATGGCAAATGATGGAGAGGAAAGACTGCACAAGAGATTAAAATGCAGCAAGGAAGAGACAAGTCAGGATCAGACCTACTCTGGTAGCATGAAAAACTATTAGAGAGAGATAGGCTAGAATGATGTATTTCATTGATACCGAATCACATACATATACAAATTGACAGAGAGTCGTATTCCTACAGATCTGCTATGATTTAGGATACAGAGAATGACAGGATAAATACAACTAATAATACATCAATCATCTTTAATATGGAAGATATCAAAGATAACTTTCCTAACACTATCTTTTTGTTGGACACGTTGTTTTGCAACCCAAATTCTAAACAAAAAACTAAAATATCTGCTGAAAACATACAAAGATATGAAAAGAAGTTGAGCCGAAATCAGACCGAGCGTTGAAGGCCTGGTAGAATGGGCGCGCGGGCGGCGATGCATCATCGCCGTGAAGGTTGCACCAGTAGAAGGACCACAGATCCCGTGCTTTTTCGTTTCTCCCCTCGAATTTCCCTTGTTTGAAGTTTGAACCAGTGGCACGTATGTGTACTTTATTATATTAAAGCTTAATATCATTGTATTGTACTACGTAAGTAGGTATTGCAGGGTTCATCAGATAGCAATTGCAACATATATTCCCAGGGTTCATTATCGTGCATACATTTAGAGAAGAGTAGTATATATGTACATATAATTAGAGAAGAGGCTAGGTCTCCCTTCATGTCTCGTTGCACATTCGATTCACCAATAGATTGTTGCACACAACATAAGCATCAGCACACAGCTAACACGGTCGACATCAACCACTGCTTCAGTTTTGACCACAACGCAGTTCAAAAAAACATAAACCACAAATCAATCGATATGCCTTTGCGACCCTTGGTCACGTTAAGTGACACTATTGGACCATTGAAGTGTTTCATGTACGTTTTGTTGTTGTTGGTAAGCGTGGGGAACAAAACTCGTTCCCTACGAAAATTTATTAATAGAAAAAAAAAGTACAAATAAGTTGGAGGACAAAACCAATGCCAACAACAAAAGTCAACTATGACAATTACAAAAATAAATTAGAAAACAATACTAAATGTTAACATATAATGAAACCAAGCAAATAAAAAAATTGCAACCATGAGTTTGAACTCCCAGCTAATCTTCTGCACAATAGAAACCACATCGCAACGAAAAAATCCACCTCATCATCAACATACCACTTGTAGACTCTAATTAAGAAACTCATAATCAAGATGTAAAGCGATAGTTTGGGATGCCCAAAAAATCAACCTGCAAGTACTTGAGCAGCTCTGTCAGAGGCCTAACATACTCTGATACATGTATGTGCATCGTAATATATAGCGGTACATGTGTATAGCCATGCGTACGTACCTTGTACAATGTAGAGAACAATGTCGATCGTGGAGCAGTGAAGGCGGTGCGGCCACACAAGACCTTTCAGGTCAATGGAAAAATAATTTAAGTATATAAATTTGATTCAGTTATAAACAAAAGAAATAGTTTTTTTATATACAATAAATGAAATTACAAACGGAATTCCCTAGGGCATCCAGAATTAATAAGATAAAAAATAAGGGCATTAGAAGCCTCAAAAGGCACTTGATCAATCCATGATCTCGCATGCAATGTATGACCGAGATTCGTGACTGCATCAGCGACGAAATTAGCTTCTCTAAGCAAATATTTGAAGCTAATTTCCCTGAAATCTTTCACAAGAATTTTTTATATCCTCTATGAGCTTCCGAATCCTCCAAATGGGGAGAATGATCCCATTGCTAGCATCCACCACTATCTTTGAGTCACCTTCAACTTCAATCTTCAAGAGATTATTTGACTTCGTAATAGCCAACCCATTTCTGAGAGCCGTAGCCTCTGCAACCGGCACTAAAGTACATCCAACGTGGCAAGTAGCAGCAAACACTGGTCTGCCATCATGATTTCGAATGACACAACCAGAAGCTAGAGATTTTTTTTTTCACAGAACCATCAAAGTTTAGTTTGAAAAAAAGGTTGAACCAGTGCTTGCCACTTAATAGTGGCAGGGTGGTTTGAAAGAGAAGCACCAGGTTGCCTTTTATCAACTATACAACTATAAGGAAATTTAGCAGCTACATGAATAACTGAGAAAGGAGAAGGGTTTATCCCCTAAATACAATATCATTTCTTGCTTTCCAAATGAGCCAACAAGTGGTAATCATTTTTGCAAAAAGCTCACGATCATAGGGTTTATCAATGAAAAGCTTGTTGAAGATATGAATGTATCCTTCAGACCAAATGATTTTCCCGGGGATATTGGAGCCATGCCAAACTTGTTGAGTAAAGTTGCAATCACCAAAAATATGGTAAGCAGTTTCATTGTTCCCATTGCAAAAAGGGCATGAGTTATCAACTCCAGGAATAAATCGTGAAAGTCTTTCCCTAGTTTTCAATCGTCCTCTAATAAGAAGCCAAAGTTAATTTTTGGTTGAACATCTAACTTCCAAAGTTTATTCAAAAGTTTATTGTTCTTGTGTTTTCTCAAATTTTAGTAATAAAGCCAAATGGCAGATTTAATGGAGAATTTACCATTTGAAGCCGGACCCCAAATACAATCATCATCTTGTTGTGAGATGAGAAGAGGGACTCCTAGGATAAAGCTAACAATATCATGGTCTAGAACAACATTAAGCTTGGACAAGTTACAGTTACCATTAGTTATACAATCAGAGATTGTTTCATCCAAGTTTATATTATGTCTTCTATTAAGAGGGATGAAATTTATTAAAGGGCAATCAAAAACCAATTAAAAGTCCAGAAATTAACCTTCCTACCATTTCCAATCATCCATCTCATACATTTAGCAACTAATTCCCTGGCGTCCAAAACACCCTTACAAGTTGAGGAACAAAATTGCTTCTTCCTAGCCTGAAAGAAATAGTTGGTGGATTGGCTAGACGGTGGATTTTAATTGGAGTAGGCAAGGAGGTCGGAGGTATAAAATGAGCTGAGGCTCTTATTATTATTATTTTTTTATCTCTCTTATTTACTAGGTATGTATTCATTTTTCCCCTTACTCTCTTTCGACCTATCTCTCTCATAACTCTCTTTTCGGGTTTTTTTACTCTTCATGATCATCTTTCCCAAAATTCCTTCAATTGTCTTCTACTCTTTCAATATATGCTGCCCAAAGAAACAAAAACAGCTGGTACAATATTAGACTACGTGCAAAAATCGAATTGTTTTCCCAATTCATTTATTGCATACAAGATATTATTGACTATTACAGTGATGGTTGCATCGGCAGAAAGAAGATTTTCTAAATTGAAGTTGTTGAAAACTTATTTTTCATGATCGACCTTCTTTAGGGTAGAGGGTTTCTAGTTTTTAATTATTTTCTCCTTCTTATAGAAGTGATGGCTAGTGTTTTTGAAATCTTAGTTGAGGATGCGTCACCAGTGACATATATGAGATACACACGACATGAATAAGATCAATGCGGTCCTTAATTTCTTGAATACTTTGCAAATAAAATCAATTTGTAAGGTTTAGCATACTTCAAATACCAAAGATCGACTACTGTTTCATTATAATTGAAGGAATGACAATACGTACGTAAACCAATTAAACGTTGCAGACTGATTTACTACTTATTAATTAACGCCTTATGTTCAACATGGAATATCTAGTTTTGTGGATGTATCAGTCAGTCCTTACTGTAATAATGGTCAAAATAATTAGTAAACAATTAGAACCATGAAACCAATTTCATTGGATAAAACTCCATAACAACTGGCATGGGATAGGGATGCAATGACAAATATAAAGAATGAGGCCTTCTCGAATTAGCTAACCTACGCTACGTCCCTAATGTTAACGGGAACAGACAACTTATAAAGTTTAACGTCGAGGATCGGCCAATAATCGTCGCTCTGCGGCAGTTTCTTTAACCTATGAGCATTATGTAATGTACCTTAGGTCTAATATTGTAGAAAGTTACGATATAGTTAGCTTAAATAATATTATCTTCCTTAAATTCGCACCGAAGTCAGTTGTTTGTTCCTCGCGCGCTGAAGTTGCTAAGCCTCATTGTTGCATAGCATTATTTAGATAGTAGTTATAACTTAAGCACTTAACTGGCCATCACTAGCTAGTAATCCGGCCAGTACTAGAATAACTTTTTGATGATCCACACGGTGCTTGGCAGTAATACTGTTTCATTAATCTATTCTCAATCTTAAATCTTAATTGATATCCATGCCCTCAAACCAATACTCTGTTAATTGCGTGTTTAAATAATAAAACACGTTTACAGGGTTAATCAACTTAACGGGAATCAAAACAAATACTATATAGTATATAAGCTTCGATCAAGTCCTTGAGTGTTTTAGTTAATTAGGGCATGTGCCCCATATAATTTATTTATGTCGGTCCTTTAAAATCAGAACCATGCACCAACCTACTAGCTAGCTTTGATTGTAATTGATATATAAGTGTATATCCGCTTCTTTTCCACCAATATTAATTACACAAAATGCTTGAACTGAGCCCGCATTTTACAATTGAACAATGAAATAGTTAGCTAGCTTGCTAGGCCAAATTATCAATTTATAGGTCAATCAATTTGGTAACAATGAGTGAGATGCGATTCATTTGTCCACGTACTACTTGCTATTCTCTCCAACAACTACTCAATATTTGTAAAAATGGAGTTTATTCATGCCACCAAGATCCACTCTCTATTAACACCGGTTTGTGTTTGAAAAATTCAACTGCAGTAAAAATTAGAGTTCTATCGGTTAACTCTCTCTATCTCTCCAAATCTACCCAAATCAAGTCTCTCTCTCTATCGAGACCGACGCTGGAATTTAATTCGCTCCCGTTGAAATTTTGTTGGTGGTGAATGATCGTCTTGGAATTCTGTTGCGGGTGAAGTGCAGTGAGGATGCTGCCGCCGCCACCGACCCGCTTGTAGCCCAAATATTTCAACTCAATTCAAATCGTGATTCATATCCTTGGGGATTACAACAGATCAATATCTTTGTAATTACAAGATCCGGTGAGGATTTGACTAGTATTATGAGGGCGGCGGTGGAGAACGATTTTGTGGCTTCAATCTGGGATATTTGATATATAGAAGACGATTCCATTATATGCGAACAAGGGAATTGAAATTATGGGCTTCTTGAAGGTGATAAGGTATATTAATGAAAAGCTGCATCCAGCATGTCCAATTACCCAATTCATTGAAGGAAGAAATTGTCCCACTTTCGTATTTGCTTTTGATCCCTTCATTAATCCCAGGTCTTGGGTTTCTTTTCGGTTTGAATAACTAATAGTTCAATTTCTATGTGGCATTGATCTGTTGTTTATGATGATGGTTGAGAGTTAGGAAAACTTTCGTGTTGTTTAGGGCAGCTGCAATGGCATTAGAGTGATATCTTTCATCTGATCCTTCATATTGTTCAAGCACTTGCTATTCTATGGTTGCTCTCTGAGCTGCACTTGTTCTTGATTTGGAGAAGTGATGATACATATCATTTGTCTCACCTAGTGAAAGAAGATAATGAGAAAATGAGGAATAGTAGAATAAGACGTTGACTGTTAGATTAAAATAAGGCTAAACCAAAGGACCGATCAATTTAATGGCACAGATTGCAACACGTGTCAATTGTTATTGATGGTCCCCTCGCACCTTGGTGCTCTGAATAAGTTTTGTTGTAAAAATAGTCCTCGGCTGAAAGTCTTCAATTAAGCTAAATAATCAAACGATATTTAAGCTGAGATGCCCTTTAGGCCTTGAATACATTGGCCAATATATATACAAAAACAAAATCAAAATCAAATTAAGAGAGCACAAAATCTGCATGTAAGCATGCATGCATGTAATTTACTTGGTGGTCTCGATAATACCGATGCATGAATGACGAAACTGCATTAGCCAACAGAAATGTAACTTCCATGCATGATGCATCATGCCATCATGCACAGGAAATTGCAGGTCGACTAGCTTGTTATAAACCCTGATGCACAAAACTCTCAGCATCAGTTGACATTATATAATCACGGTAATCACCACCGGTAGCACTCATGCTAAAATTAATTTTCATCATTAGGAATTAATTAATACAAAGTCATGAAGCTACATGAATGAAATGACATGCACAAACGAATATTTAATTTATAATCCCGGATTATGATAAAGATATGCGTGACAGTTCTATTCGATCCAGATTAGAACCGGGATTGGTCGATCTGTTGGTTCCTGTGGCTGTCACTGAGTTTGAGTATGATACTAGTCCGATTGATAGGGACTACTACTATACTAATACAAGCACTATATATATAATGCGTATAAATGTATATGTGTGTATATATTATAGTGGTTAATCAAACAATGTCATTTGATTGGAGGATGTTGAATCAAGGAAATTGGATTCTTGTACCAAGTTGATAGGTAATCGCTGGAAAAAGTATATAATGTTTAAAAGTTGGAAGAGAAGCACTTATTTCTTTCTAGCCCTAGCTGGTTAGGTCTATATACTATTCCATGTTCACGTACCAGTTTCAAAACTCATTGTCCATAACACGACAGAATCCACCGGGACGGGATTAAGTTGCTCATCACTCGTAGAATTTCTTTATACAGCAAGTCAGCAACTTGTGCACTAACTAGTAATACTGTAGTTGTGCCGGCGGCCCTAGTCCCGACATATGGCCTCCGATTCGATCACACACATATCATGTGTGGACGTGTTTGTGTTTATATGAATTGATTATATGCAGTTAATTACCTGGAATACTACATCAGACCATACAGTTAACTGTTCCTTTTATTAGCATTTCTGCCCTTGAGCTGGTGGGCTGTTGGGCTTTCGGGTTTGGATTATGTGACTACATGTGCGTGCCATCTGTATAGCTTTACTAGAAAGACGAGGGAGGGGTAATTTCGTGTGCAATTGCTTCATAACGGAAAGAGAACCGAGAGAGAGCGGGAGAGAGAACCAAGTGCTTTAAATGGAGAACTGATAGATTTCGTTTGTTGCTAAGTTTTATCTAATCGCATTTACGCATCGGGTATGTTGACATAGAATAAGATGGGTATTGGTGATTGGTTTTTTATTCGATTAATAAATCCGTGTTTCCCTTGATTTATAGCTGATTGGAGTTTTTTTTTGTGTTGCAGTTGATGATTAGTAATCGATCGTTTTGATATCTAGTTCATTAGTTGTTTTCAAGTTGGCTTAATGCTTTCAGATCTCTCTCTCTCTCTCTCTCTCTCTCTCTCTGTATATGATCAAATTTTTTACGGTTAATTTGATTTTGATGATGTGTTTTGTTCTGGTGATACTTTTTAGGTCCAAAAAAGTATGTATGGTCATTATAGTGTATGTTGTTGATGCTTGATTCTGATTTCTTTTGGGTAATAAGCACTTGGAACTATCTTCCTTTGTTTGCAAATTTGTTTTCTTTGTGCACGTCTTTAAGAGGAGGAGGATAAAGGTGATTATAGGATTTGATATGCTGGGTTTTCTAATCATCAGTTATAACTGTTCCGGGAGAATTATTATTCTACCATTGTGTGTCTTAGCCTAATAGGTTTCATGTTAGGAGATAGATTAGCATCTCCGTAATAGATTAGGACTCTGAATCCTACGGGATTGTGGTTTTGTAATGCCTATATTATAGGCCCCCATATCATTCAATAATACACAATTATTTCATCATGAAACACGTTATCAGCACGTTGCCCTAAAACCCTGAAAATTTTAGAGCCCTAGAAATTTTTTCTTCTTCTCCTCCGCCGGCCTCCGGCATCTCCTCGCCGGCACGCCTCCTGCACGCACGCAGCCCCTGCACGCACGCTCGCGACACCTGCAAGCCCCGCTCGCGACACCTGCAGCCCCGCTCGCGACACCTGCAGCCCCGCTCGCGACCCCTGCAGCCCCTGCATCCTGCCCTGCAGCCCCTGCATCCTGCCCTGCAGCCCCTGCGACCCCTTGCTGCCCCTGCACACAGCCCCGCAGGGTTTCCTCTGCATTCGCTTTGCAAAAACATCTTTTTGCCCCGCAAGTCCCCGCATCAAAGCATTCAAAATTGCTCCTCCCGCATATTCACGCAAGAAACGTGAACTTCACAAGCAGTCTTCGCTCAAGAGAAGCTACTCCCGTCTTCTCTATCCTTTTGGGCCTATGGCCTGCCAAGCCCAATAGCCCTTTGGGCTTCATATTTTTTTTTCTTTTTCGGTTTTTCCTATTGACTTATTACATCGTTTGTTCGCACGTTTAGTTTCTAACTAATGTTCACATGCTCGTATAGGAAAAATGATCAATTGTCGTACCACTGTGATGACATCCATGCCTGAGACGGACGTTACTCATGCACAATTTATGACATCAGTACGAAGATCGAAAAGGAATTCATCAAGCAACTTCTTGCATGACGATCGATTTGCAGAGCAATTTAATTATATGCGGTCTATTTGGCAGACCAACAAGTATGTTTTTCTTAAAGTTGCTGCTTTTGAACATATATATATAAATTATCGGGCGCTATTAGCCTTTTTCATGTCTTCTTTTCCGGCCTTTCTTATAACGCCGATGAGACCAAAGAGGGATATGATTCCCCTCTTGGTCGACGTTTTTCGTGTGACGGTCATGGGGGAGTCACGTTATTATTTATAGGGAAGAAATCGATTTCGTGTGGTTGTCTGAGTACACTGCTGTTTTGGGTGCGATCATGAGAATCACCGATATGCATCGATTATTTTGTGACTATATACATCACAACCCTTCTAATTCCGGTTACATACTTGAATATTTCGATTATTCGAAACCTATACAACCCTCGTTTGTCATGGATGCGTCGCCATCGCGACTGTTATTTGAATGTTTGAGTTCTCTTAAACTCATGTCTATAAACGATAATCCCAAGGTCTACGTACTCATTTATTTGAGTTGATTCATTACTCTGAAGCAGCACGATTTGCTGACAAAAGATCCCAAAAATAACGAATTATATGGGACACACTTCAAGTGATTTAATGAACGTCTATGACGTTGTATTATCAGAGTTAACCTTGATGCATACTCCACATCCAAGAAACGCGTGCCATTTTTAGCACCTTTATCTATTTCTTGAGGGAATTTTGGAGATGGAAAAGTAACATTCTTCCATTCTCAAGTAAGCAAACATTTTGAGCCTCAGGTTAAGGCTCCGCCCGATCCGATAGGCAAGATTTTGTTGCTACAGACTTTTGATTAGTCAATCTATTTTGACTATGTCTTCTGCTTACTATTTTTCAAGTATGACGTTGCCATGATTATTTCTCGACTTTAGCTTAAGTCGTCTATTCGAATTGGAAGTTTGGTTGTGTTGTATTAAATATTGACATATTCAATAAAATTTCTTGTTTACAAGATGGACTCGTGAGAATTTTATTTCCCTTGGCTTAGCATGCATGGTCAACGTTTGCAACTCACGTGGTTTTTAAATTGGCTGCTTTTGGGTTACATGGGACCCCAATAGCACTACATTGTGATTTTGGACCTTCAAATTTGGAAAACGGACCTCGGAACGTCAAAATTGACGTCATTTTTCCCGGTTACTGTTCCGGCGTTTCCGGAACGTTTTCCGGCATTTTACCGCGTATTCGCCACCTTCCGGCCATATTCCGGCGTTTCCGACACCGCCACCCGGTTCCTACCAGCGTCCCCTGTCGGACCTGAAGTTCCGGCCTCCATACCGGTCAGTTTCCAGCCGCCGCTGGCCAGTTTTCCGGCAATCGGTGCCGCCGGTTTCCGGCGAATTTTTCCAACGATTTTTTCGTCGTTTCTCGTCATTTTTCCGGCCTATTTCCAGCAGTTTTTACTGCCACGTTTTCCCAGTCCAAATTTCACCCGGTTTTGAGTTATTTTGACATGGTTTTCCGGTTAATTTTCCGGTTTTCTCTAAGTCATTTCATGGCTCAAACGATTTTATTATTATTGGTGACCACCCGCACCAATTGGATGGTCTTTACCACCCAAATGTTTTGGTATTCAACTGCTCCAATACCATGTTTTTCCAACTCTTAAGTTGAAGAATGTAGTTCTATTGCCATGTGATACACTCGATGGGATTGCACATTTGTTTCAATCCCCCCTCTTACAATATTCTACGGCGTATTGTTTAGAGACGTTCACCGCGTCGTTGACTCTCTTAATCTTCATTTTGAGAATGTCCCACCGTGAAATCGAATGTCTTGCTAATTGCGTAACCACCCACACTGTCCTACGGCACAGATAGTTGTTTTACGGATCTCGTGAGGAGATTGTGTTCTATATCTTCGTGCCTTGCTAAGTTTTAAAGGCCATACATGCCAATGATGGATTTTCATCTTGATATTTGTGTTAAGAATGGAGAGGAATAAATCTGTCAGATTTCATTGACAATAGCTTTTTCAAGCTTAGACAGTAGCTTTGTTAGCCTGCAGACATAGCTTTGCTTGTCTGCAGCAGTAGCTATAAGTAACTCAAGATTCTTTGAATCATGGGTTCGGTTTTGCTGTCTCCTCGATTTTGACATGATCGTTTTTTGGTCATTTTAAACAAGATATGATGATTCGAGTTATTTGAAATTCACATTATCATCTATTTTTCATGTTCACAAAGCGATTGGAGGACCACCTCACCTGTGCTCCACACGGTGAGGCCGAGCCTATCTGTGCCATGCACGGTGAGGCCGAGCCTCCCTATTTCGGCGGCTCCATGGCATTCAGGCCGTCGGTGGCGGCATCCCCTCCTTCACAGGAGCTTGTGATACCTCCCGTGTTTTTCTAATGCCTCCGATAAGAGCATTTTGTGCGACGTTTTTAACATGTTTTTACCTCAATTTGTACTTTGCTTAGTCCTTATTGTTGTACTATTGAGTCATTGAGTCGTAGTAAGAGTCTTGAGCGGTATTGGATGCATTTTTGTGCTTACATGAGTTAAAACGCATAATTGGTTTAGAGTCCTAGTTTGACTAGGAATCCTTGTTAGGTTTTGAAACTAATTATCTCTTACTTATGATTTTATTTTCTTATTTTCAGATTGGATTGAAGAGATAATTAAAGAAAAAAAGATGGAGCCAAGTCATGCAACAATTAAATAGAAGATGATCATTAAAGGCATAAAACATGGCATGTTTTAGGGAATAAAACATGACATGTTTTAGGGATTAAAGCATGGCATGTTTTAGGGAATAAAACTTTCCATGTTTTAGGGATTAAAGCATGGCATGTTTAGAGGAAGAAAGAAGCAATTTCAAACCCTCCATCTTTCCTCTATATATACATGGCTTCACCTCTCAAATAAGAGGACTTCTCATTTGCATTCAACAGCCAAACCTCTACCAAAATACTACCTCAAACATCCTTCACCAAAACAGCAAACCATTCTCCCCCATATACAAATTCCATCTCCACCGAAATCACCATTGAAGACACACCTCCAAGGTTCCTACAACGTGTGATTCTCGTAACTCTTCTCCACGGGTTTGTTCGTTTTTGATTTTTGTACAATACTTTGTCTATGAAGATTGTAGTATGATGTTTGTGTGGGATTATTGTTTTGTATTAAGAATCGAAATTTTCAGATTGTTTTATTGGATTTTTGGTTCTTTGCCAAATTGATGGTTTCCTATAATTAATGAGTTTGTATTTCTATTATTGTGTTCTAATCATCTTTCTCATACTTTTAGATAATTTTTAGATATGTGCATATGAATTTAGTGCTTGGATGTAGTCCCTAAGATTGTGTTTAAGTGCTAGATTCATCAACCATATTGACACAAATTGAATCATGCCCTAAGTAGGTTCGGTTTGTGTTGATTAAAAGTGGTAAAAATTCTGGAAATTTGCATGTGAAACCATGGTGGGTGACGCCACACATGAAACATGTCTCCAACAAAGATTTGGTGCTTAAATGTAATCTTGTTTGATTTCTACTCTAAGTGTTATTGAATTCGATTGCATGCAAATTTAGATTAGGCCCTAAGTCAATCTAAATGTTAATTGAAATCTTGCATGATTAGATGATCCCCTAAGGCTCTAATTGTATTGGTGTCTAAAAAGTATGTAATTGGTCGAATTAGAATGCATGATAGGTTCGAACTTGTAATTATGTGGTGTAATGGTAAATTTGGTTTAAGTTTGTTAAAGAGAAGTCGATCATGTAAATAGTAATTTAAGTTTTATTTTAGTAGTTAATAATCAATCTCAAACCCCCTATTATTTGTTAACACTAAAAGTTTAGAGTTCCCTTCAATTCCCCGGAAAGAACGATCCCTGCTTATTCTATACTAACGATGATGTTTTACAGGGTTTATTATAGACGTTTTAACAAAACGCTCTATCATTTTGGCGCCGTTGCCGGGGAATTGAGAAAATCTCAATTCTTTAAAGTGTTAATTTTGTACTATATTGTATATTTGTAAAAATAAATTCCTGTGAATAGTACGGTGAATAGTAACATTCAGTAAAAACAATTACAACTTTTTTTTACATCTAAAAAAAAGTAAATCTCTGTAAATTTTTTTTTACTTTTTTTTTTGTAAGTGTAAAAATACTTATAGATTGTAAAAATAAAAAGTAAAAAAAAACTTTATCTTTGTAAAAATAAATTTTGTGTACAATAAATTAAAAAAATTATTAAAAAATAAATGTATGTGAACAGTACTAGGTAACAGTAAAATACGCACAGTAAAAATTAAACTTTAAAAAAAAAATTGTGATAAATGTTTTAATTTTGTTGTAGTATGCATATAGGATACTTGTTACACTTAGATAATTTTTAAGGAAACTAAATGTTTATTTATGCTTAGTTTATTGTAAGTTATAAAGTGAACGGAATAGGTAAAGTCCATTTTGTTAATATTAGCCTTAACCCTCCATTTGTACCTTGCTAAGGTCACTTGGGGTTGAAGGCGGCTTTTATTAACACTTTGCGAGCAGTCTAACACACAAATTTATTCCGAGCTGAGTAAGGGGCATGCTATTTTCATTACCCTGGTTTAAGGTTTACAAAATTGGATCTCAGAGGCCCATAGACTGACATACATCTCGGTGATGGAGTCGATAGTGGAAACATCCTTTCGAGGGTGTAGCCTCCGTGGTGTCCAACAAATGAGTCCTGCCTTGCGACTATCTCTGAATCTAGCTATCCAGCCTTCTGAAACAAAAGAATGAGTTTGTGTCTAGACAACATACTTAGGCCGCATGTCCACCTTGCTTTATAACTTAGAAAATAACTTTGTATAAATAGATGTATATAGTTTCAAAAGAAAATGATATTCTAACTTTTAAGGTATATCGGATAAAGCAAGACCCTTACCTGGGGCTGTTTCAGTCCGTTGCACAGTTAGCTCATCTGCTCCACGTACCTTAAATGTTAGGATTGTGTGTGAATAAAATCAATTAGACTTAGTAATACTTTATGTAGATTTCGTAACATTAAAAATAAAATAAAGTAAAAAATAAAAAAATTAAAAAAGAATAAAAAAACAAAAAAAATGAAAAATAATAACAAAAAAATGATTAGAGGAAAGAAGTTCCAAGTGGGCCAGAAAGTTCTGTTATTCCATTCGAGGCTTATGTTATTTTCAGGGAAACTTCGTTCGCGTTGGGTTGGCCCATTTGTTGTTACTAACGTGTTTGCTCATGGTGCAGTTGAGATTAAAAGTGATACAACAGGGAAGGCATTCAAGGTGAATGGGCATCGACTTAAGCTCTACTATGAGCCATTTGAGGAGCACACGTATGAGGAGACAATTGTGAGAGATGCGCCTAAATGAGAATGAACATGAGAGAGTCTAGGCTGAGAGACTATAAAACTCAAGCGCTGCATGGGAGACAACCCATTTCAACCGTATCTGTGAAGGAGTCGTCTACGGGAGTTCGAATTTTCTAATCCCTTCACTCTTATGGTTGACTTGTATATGTGTTGATATGTGATCTTATTCTATGCTTGTGAATTACATTCTTACTATTGAGCTTACATTGAGGACAATGTAATTTTCTAAGTGTGGGGTAGGGTTGCAAGTTCATTGATTGTTTGTGTCATGATAAAAAAAAATCCAAAAAAAAAAATATTGCTTTATTGAGTCTTAGGAATTAGGATGCCCCTAAAGTCTAGGATGATTATGTCTCTAAAATACATAGATGATGGTTTTGCATTTCATACGAATTGAATTGTAAGTTTCATTGATGATGTGGATTTGGTATGAACATGTGAGATTTGGATTGATTGATTATGACATACATGTTTTGGTCAGTTTAAAGTCCATAACAACCTGTGAGTTTTTGAGCCTATATGTACTTTTTTTTTCATGAGATGTAATTTGAAATTTCGTGATTATTCATGAACCTCACTATTCTTTGCATATTCAATAACTATGTGTCATAGCTTTTAATGGACTCTAGAATTTACTAGAACTCACTTTTGTGATTGTTGAAACATTTAAGTCATAAAATGCTCTGATTTTGAAAATGATTTATGGATCATATCTAGGAATACCACCACTTTAGCCAAATAACCATGTATCCCTATATGTGCCCTGTTTGGGACCCTTTAGTTGAACCACATTTGAGCCTACATTGAGCCTTTTATTCATCACCTATGTTATCACCATGCTTAGTATAGTTACCTCTACCTTGTCCTATAGATTTGGCAGAATTCTTATTGAGATGATGTTGTGATGATACATGAAATAAGTGTGGGGTGGAAGACATTTGAAAAAAAAAATCAACAAGCTTTTAAGCAAGCATTGCCGAAAAAAAAAACAAGAAAAAGAAAGAAAAAAGATAATGATGAACTCGGCAAGAAAAGAAAAAATGTTATGTTGTCTTTCATTTGTGATTTGGAGTTGAGTTGTAATTGAAGGTCTAAAAATTTTTACTTGACCTTTGTCCATGTTCACTTTGTGGTTAGAATGATGATTGTGCCCAACTTGTTATATTCGGCCCCTGATGGTGTGTGGTGTTATAAGGATGATGTTTACTCTGCTGAGTCTATAGGATTACCTTTGTGATTCCTTGATATTCCATGTCTTTAGCTACGCCTAAACATTTACCTTATCTAATGATCCTAATGATTCTTAAAATGAGCAAATCTTGGTTTGTGGAGATGATCACAAGAGTTGAGCATATGGTTTTGGTCCATTTGTGCACTTAGTTGTTAAATGAGGTTTTCCTATGTTATTCACAAAGTGCTTTCATTTGTTGAAATATGCAAGTTATTTGATGCCTTAATATCATTTCTCTTGCATATACTTATGTCTGAATGATAACCATGAATCTGAGTGAAAAGAAGAGAGTATGCCTTGTGAGGAGGATTGGATTGACTAAACATGTTAAATGCTTATTGTCTCGTATCTGACTTATTCATACTATGAAGCATGTTTATGAAACTTGGAATTTATGTGCTTACATTCAAATGCTTAAACTTGAAAACTATGTGTTTTGAGATTCTAAGACAATCATTTAGGGGCAATAGTGTATCATTTAGTTTTATTTTGCTAAGGGACTAGCAAAAGCCAAGTGTGGGGTAGTTGATAAGAGCATTTTGTGCGACGTTTTTAACATGTTTTTACCTCAATTTGTACTTTGCTTAGCCCTTATTGTTGTACTATTGAGTCATTGAGTCGTAGTAAGAGTCTTGAGCGGTATTGGATGCATTTTTGTGCTTACATGAGTTAAAACGCATAATTGGTTTAGAGTCCTAGTTTGACTAGGAATCCTTGTTAGGTTTTGAAACTAATTATCTCTTACTTATGATTTTATTTTCTTATTTTCAGATTGGATTGAAGAGATAATTAAAGAAAAAAAGATGGAGCCAAGTCATGCAACAATTAAATAGAAGATGATCATTAAAGGCATAAAACATGGCATGTTTTAGGGAATAAAACATGACATGTTTTAGGGATTAAAGCATGGCATGTTTTAGGGAATAAAACTTTCCATGTTTTAGGGATTAAAGCATGGCATGTTTAGAGGAAGAAAGAAGCAATTTCAAACCCTCCATCTTTCCTCTATATATACATGGCTTCACCTCTCAAATAAGAGGACTTCTCATTTGCATTCAAGAGCCAAACCTCTACCAAAATACTACCTCAAACATCCTTCACCAAAACAGCAAACCATTCTCCCCCATATACAAATTCCATCTCCACCGAAATCACCATTGAAGACACACCTCCAAGGTTCCTACAACGTGTGATTCTCGTAACTCTTCTCCACGGGTTTGTTCGTTTTTGATTTTTGTACAATACTTTGTCTATGAAGATTGTAGTATGATGTTTGTGTGGGATTATTGTTTTGTATTAAGAATCGAAATTTTCAGATTGTTTTATTGGATTTTTGGTTCTTTGCCAAATTGATGGTTTCCTATAATTAATGAGTTTGTATTTCTATTATTGTGTTCTAATCATCTTTCTCATACTTTTAGATAATTTTTAGATATGTGCATATGAATTTAGTGCTTGGATGTAGTCCCTAAGATTGTGTTTAAGTGCTAGATTCATCAACCATATTGACACAAATTGAATCATGCCCTAAGTAGGTTCGGTTTGTGTTGATTAAAAGTGGTAAAAATTCTGGAAATTTGCATGTGAAACCATGGTGGGTGACGCCACACATGAAACATGTCTCCAACAAAGATTTGGTGCTTAAATGTAATCTTGTTTGATTTCTACTCTAAGTGTTATTGAATTCGATTGCATGCAAATTTAGATTAGGCCCTAAGTCAATCTAAATGTTAATTGAAATCTTGCATGATTAGATGATCCCCTAAGGCTCTAATTGTATTGGTGTCTAAAAAGTATGTAATTGGTCGAATTAGAATGCATGATAGGTTCGAACTTGTAATTATGTGGTGTAATGGTAAATTTGGTTTAAGTTTGTTAAAGAGAAGTCGATCATGTAAATAGTAATTTAAGTTTTATTTTAGTAGTTAATAATCAATCTCAAACCCCCTATTATTTGTTAACACTAAAAGTTTAGAGTTCCCTTCAATTCCCCGGAAAGAACGATCCCTGCTTATTCTATACTAACGATGATGTTTTACAGGGTTTATTATAGACGTTTTAACAAAACGCTCTATCATTTTGGCGCCGTTGCCGGGGAATTGAGAAAATCTCAATTCTTTAAAGTGTTAATTTTGTACTATATTGTATATTTGTAAAAATAAATTCCTGTGAATAGTACGGTGAATAGTAACATTCAGTAAAAACAATTACAACTTTTTTTTACATCTAAAAAAAAGTAAATCTCTGTAAATTTTTTTTTACTTTTTTTTTTGTAAGTGTAAAAATACTTATAGATTGTAAAAATAAAAAGTAAAAAAAAACTTTATCTTTGTAAAAATAAATTTTGTGTACAATAAATTAAAAAAATTATTAAAAAATAAATGTATGTGAACAGTACTAGGTAACAGTAAAATACGCACAGTAAAAATTAAACTTTAAAAAAAAAAATTGTGATAAATGTTTTAATTTTGTTGTAGTATGCATATAGGATACTTGTTACACTTAGATAATTTTTAAGGAAACTAAATGTTTATTTATGCTTAGTTTATTGTAAGTTATAAAGTGAACGGAATAGGTAAAGTCCATTTTGTTAATATTAGCCTTAACCCTCCATTTGTACCTTGCTAAGGTCACTTGGGGTTGAAGGCGGCTTTTATTAACACTTTGCGAGCAGTCTAACACACAAATTTATTCCGAGCTGAGTAAGGGGCATGCTATTTTCATTACCCTGGTTTAAGGTTTACAAAATTGGATCTCAGAGGCCCATAGACTGACATACATCTCGGTGATGGAGTCGATAGTGGAAACATCCTTTCGAGGGTGTAGCCTCCGTGGTGTCCAACAAATGAGTCCTGCCTTGCGACTATCTCTGAATCTAGCTATCCAGCCTTCTGAAACAAAAGAATGAGTTTGTGTCTAGACAACATACTTAGGCCGCATGTCCACCTTGCTTTATAACTTAGAAAATAACTTTGTATAAATAGATGTATATAGTTTCAAAAGAAAATGATATTCTAACTTTTAAGGTATATCGGATAAAGCAAGACCCTTACCTGGGGCTGTTTCAGTCCGTTGCACAGTTAGCTCATCTGCTCCACGTACCTTAAATGTTAGGATTGTGTGTGAATAAAATCAATTAGACTTAGTAATACTTTATGTAGATTTCGTAACATTAAAAATAAAATAAAGTAAAAAATAAAAAAATTAAAAAAGAATAAAAAAACAAAAAAAATGAAAAATAATAACAAAAAAATGATTAGAGGAAAGAAGTTCCAAGTGGGCCAGAAAGTTCTGTTATTCCATTCGAGGCTTATGTTATTTTCAGGGAAACTTCGTTCGCGTTGGGTTGGCCCATTTGTTGTTACTAACGTGTTTGCTCATGGTGCAGTTGAGATTAAAAGTGATACAACAGGGAAGGCATTCAAGGTGAATGGGCATCGACTTAAGCTCTACTATGAGCCATTTGAGGAGCACACGTATGAGGAGACAATTGTGAGAGATGCGCCTAAATGAGAATGAACATGAGAGAGTCTAGGCTGAGAGACTATAAAACTCAAGCGCTGCATGGGAGACAACCCATTTCAACCGTATCTGTGAAGGAGTCGTCTACGGGAGTTCGAATTTTCTAATCCCTTCACTCTTATGGTTGACTTGTATATGTGTTGATATGTGATCTTATTCTATGCTTGTGAATTACATTCTTACTATTGAGCTTACATTGAGGACAATGTAATTTTCTAAGTGTGGGGTAGGGTTGCAAGTTCATTGATTGTTTGTGTCATGATAAAAAAAAATCCAAAAAAAAAAATATTGCTTTATTGAGTCTTAGGAATTAGGATGCCCCTAAAGTCTAGGATGATTATGTCTCTAAAATACATAGATGATGGTTTTGCATTTCATACGAATTGAATTGTAAGTTTCATTGATGATGTGGATTTGGTATGAACATGTGAGATTTGGATTGATTGATTATGACATACATGTTTTGGTCAGTTTAAAGTCCATAACAACCTGTGAGTTTTTGAGCCTATATGTACTTTTTTTTTCATGAGATGTAATTTGAAATTTCGTGATTATTCATGAACCTCACTATTCTTTGCATATTCAATAACTATGTGTCATAGCTTTTAATGGACTCTAGAATTTACTAGAACTCACTTTTGTGATTGTTGAAACATTTAAGTCATAAAATGCTCTGATTTTGAAAATGATTTATGGATCATATCTAGGAATACCACCACTTTAGCCAAATAACCATGTATCCCTATATGTGCCCTGTTTGGGACCCTTTAGTTGAACCACATTTGAGCCTACATTGAGCCTTTTATTCATCACCTATGTTATCACCATGCTTAGTATAGTTACCTCTACCTTGTCCTATAGATTTGGCAGAATTCTTATTGAGATGATGTTGTGATGATACATGAAATAAGTGTGGGGTGGAAGACATTTGAAAAAAAAAATCAACAAGCTTTTAAGCAAGCATTGCCGAAAAAAAAAACAAGAAAAAGAAAGAAAAAAGATAATGATGAACTCGGCAAGAAAAGAAAAAATGTTATGTTGTCTTTCATTTGTGATTTGGAGTTGAGTTGTAATTGAAGGTCTAAAAATTTTTACTTGACCTTTGTCCATGTTCACTTTGTGGTTAGAATGATGATTGTGCCCAACTTGTTATATTCGGCCCCTGATGGTGTGTGGTGTTATAAGGATGATGTTTACTCTGCTGAGTCTATAGGATTACCTTTGTGATTCCTTGATATTCCATGTCTTTAGCTACGCCTAAACATTTACCTTATCTAATGATCCTAATGATTCTTAAAATGAGCAAATCTTGGTTTGTGGAGATGATCACAAGAGTTGAGCATATGGTTTTGGTCCATTTGTGCACTTAGTTGTTAAATGAGGTTTTCCTATGTTATTCACAAAGTGCTTTCATTTGTTGAAATATGCAAGTTATTTGATGCCTTAATATCATTTCTCTTGCATATACTTATGTCTGAATGATAACCATGAATCTGAGTGAAAAGAAGAGAGTATGCCTTGTGAGGAGGATTGGATTGACTAAACATGTTAAATGCTTATTGTCTCGTATCTGACTTATTCATACTATGAAGCATGTTTATGAAACTTGGAATTTATGTGCTTACATTCAAATGCTTAAACTTGAAAACTATGTGTTTTGAGATTCTAAGACAATCATTTAGGGGCAATAGTGTATCATTTAGTTTTATTTTGCTAAGGGACTAGCAAAAGCCAAGTGTGGGGTAGTTGATAAGAGCATTTTGTGCGACGTTTTTAACATGTTTTTACCTCAATTTGTACTTTGCTTAGCCCTTATTGTTGTACTATTGAGTCATTGAGTCGTAGTAAGAGTCTTGAGCGGTATTGGATGCATTTTTGTGCTTACATGAGTTAAAACGCATAATTGGTTTAGAGTCCTAGTTTGACTAGGAATCCTTGTTAGGTTTTGAAACTAATTATCTCTTACTTATGATTTTATTTTCTTATTTTCAGATTGGATTGAAGAGATAATTAAAGAAAAAAAGATGGAGCCAAGTCATGCAACAATTAAATAGAAGATGATCATTAAAGGCATAAAACATGGCATGTTTTAGGGAATAAAACATGACATGTTTTAGGGATTAAAGCATGGCATGTTTTAGGGAATAAAACTTTCCATGTTTTAGGGATTAAAGCATGGCATGTTTAGAGGAAGAAAGAAGCAATTTCAAACCCTCCATCTTTCCTCTATATATACATGGCTTCACCTCTCAAATAAGAGGACTTCTCATTTGCATTCAACAGCCAAACCTCTACCAAAATACTACCTCAAACATCCTTCACCAAAACAGCAAACCATTCTCCCCCATATACAAATTCCATCTCCACCGAAATCACCATTGAAGACACACCTCCAAGGTTCCTACAACGTGTGATTCTCGTAACTCTTCTCCACGGGTTTGTTCGTTTTTGATTTTTGTACAATACTTTGTCTATGAAGATTGTAGTATGATGTTTGTGTGGGATTATTGTTTTGTATTAAGAATCGAAATTTTCAGATTGTTTTATTGGATTTTTGGTTCTTTGCCAAATTGATGGTTTCCTATAATTAATGAGTTTGTATTTCTATTATTGTGTTCTAATCATCTTTCTCATACTTTTAGATAATTTTTAGATATGTGCATATGAATTTAGTGCTTGGATGTAGTCCCTAAGATTGTGTTTAAGTGCTAGATTCATCAACCATATTGACACAAATTGAATCATGCCCTAAGTAGGTTCGGTTTGTGTTGATTAAAAGTGGTAAAAATTCTGGAAATTTGCATGTGAAACCATGGTGGGTGACGCCACACATGAAACATGTCTCCAACAAAGATTTGGTGCTTAAATGTAATCTTGTTTGATTTCTACTCTAAGTGTTATTGAATTCGATTGCATGCAAATTTAGATTAGGCCCTAAGTCAATCTAAATGTTAATTGAAATCTTGCATGATTAGATGATCCCCTAAGGCTCTAATTGTATTGGTGTCTAAAAAGTATGTAATTGGTCGAATTAGAATGCATGATAGGTTCGAACTTGTAATTATGTGGTGTAATGGTAAATTTGGTTTAAGTTTGTTAAAGAGAAGTCGATCATGTAAATAGTAATTTAAGTTTTATTTTAGTAGTTAATAATCAATCTCAAACCCCCTATTATTTGTTAACACTAAAAGTTTAGAGTTCCCTTCAATTCCCCGGAAAGAACGATCCCTGCTTATTCTATACTAACGATGATGTTTTACAGGGTTTATTATAGACGTTTTAACAAAACGCTCTATCAGCCTCCATGGTAATCTCTGATGCCCATCGCTCATTTTGCAAAGCTTGTTCTTTTGCTAGATTTCAAGGAAGTCCTTAGTTGCTAAGGCTCCGACCGAGAACATTCCATTCTTACAAAGTATTTAAGGTGACATTAGTGGACCATATCCAACCGAATGCAGACATTTTTCGGTATTTTTATGGTATAGGTTAAGAGCATCGATGCGTTGGTCACACGTCGCTTTGCTTTCCACAAGGAATGCTGCATTTGCTAAGTTTTTTTGCTATGATCATCATACTAAGGGCTCACCACCCTTTCTATACTCTCAAATCTATTCGATTGGATACCGTTGGAGAGTTCACCTCCACGACTTTGATGATTTCGTTTTGCATATCTACTGGGATTGTCGTTGAACATATTATTCCTCATGTTCATTCATTGCACGATCCAGCAGAGCTCAGACTTGGTTATGGGTACTAACCTGCCGATTTTTGCACGGAGATATGTAATCATATTGCATGCAGCGACACTTATTCGTTTTAGACCCACAACTTGCCAAGCGTTTAGTGCGTACCAGATGGTTACTGGATACGATCCCAACGTTCTTTTCATTAAAC
Source organism: Argentina anserina (assembly GCF_933775445.1). Classification (NCBI taxonomy): domain Eukaryota; kingdom Viridiplantae; phylum Streptophyta; class Magnoliopsida; order Rosales; family Rosaceae; genus Argentina; species Argentina anserina. Next base: position 21,974,906 of record NC_065875.1, read on the forward strand.
GCCTATTTGGTTAAATTTGTTTATGTGCCTCTATTGTAGTTATCTCAATAGGTCTACTTGAAACGATTAAATATTCTTGTTGGTTATGATTTATGAATCACCAACACTTATCCGCTATTTCCAATCTACAACCGTTGATCTCTATCATGCGATATTAGCAGACGGTCACTTTGATGAGACATACTTCCCGTCGTTAGAGGGAGATATGGAATGCTCCCATTCTGGTTTTAACGCCAGGAATTGACGTGGTATGGCACTATGTCTCATTAAGATCCCGCACTACTCAAAGTGAGTAAATGTGCAACGCATTATCTACCTCCAGAAAGTTAAAGATTCGATGCGCAATGACTTTACCGATATTGCATGTATGATCTAAGGATGTGTGGCTAGATTAATGATTAATCATTAGCCCAAGACTACGTTTGAGAAGCATGTAATGAACGTTGTATACGTTGTTCTTTGTACTCCATGATTATGGCACTAATCAGGGGGAGTTGTTTCGTAGACTTCAGGGGGAGTCTAGCTCACATGATGCTATCAAATGTAGACGGTGCGTTGTGCTCTTTTTCCCTTCGATCAAGCTTTTGTTTTTACCCAAGAGGTTTTTATTTTGCTTGACAAGGTTTTTACCGAGGCAACGATGTGTGCACCATGCAACCTAGGCATGCGACACAAGGGGGAGTGTTCCGGGAGAATTATTATTCTACCCTTGTGTGTGTCTTAGCCTAATAGGTTTCATGTTAGGAGATAGATTAGCATGTCCGTAATAGATTAGGACTCCGAATCCTACGGGATTGTGGTTTTGTAATGCTTATATATAGGCCCCCATATCATTCAATAATACACAATTATTTCATCCTGAAACAATAACCAAATTGTTGTTTTCTTGAGCTGGCTACGGTTTTGATTATAACCAAATCGTTGTTCGAGGCCAGGACGATGCCGATCCAGCCGGTAATAAAGACGACGACGTAGATGACGATGGGCAAGAGGAGGCCAAAGAGAAAATTGTTTGCTTGATTTTCTTCAAGGTTGGATAGATTTAAGACTGTCAGTTATTTTCACTGCAGTTTCATTTTTTTTGGGGTCAAAGTTCACTAATCATCGATGAAGCAAACGTTAGTAAAATTCAGTTAGGTCATGTGACTTGCACATAAGTGGTGTAAGTGGACGTTGGTGCTTAAATAAACTCCCGGCCTAAAGCTCTTACGAAAAATTTAATACTACAGTGAAAATAACTTAAAGTCCTAAATCTATCCAACCCTAAAGAAAATCGAGCAAACAATTTGCTCTCTGGCCTCCTCTTGCCCATCCTCATCTGCGTCATCGTCTTTATCGACTGGCTGATTCGGCACCATCCTGGCCTTAAACAACGTCAAATTGGCCAACAATCTCTTCTCCCACCTCTCTCCCACCAGACTCCTCTTCCACTTAATCGTCGCCATCGATCTCGACGGACACTACGGCGACTCTGATGAAGAGATTTGAATTCTACAATTGAAATCCACTATCGCAAAACCGACTTTCATCTTCAATTTGACCTTGGTGAGAGACCATTGGTAAAGATCACTTTTTGGTTCTATCTCCAAGTACTCGGTAGCTACAATTCAACTCAAGTGCCAATCCCACTTTTTGATTTTTAATTCCTTCATCTCTTATCTATCTATCTCTACAACTGCAACATGGGGCGGACATATTCAGTGAGCAGCCTAGGCTGCAACCCAGAGAGATTTGACAAATATGTTTTATTTGTACATTTAGTCATGGTGATTCTGTTTGCTTAGTTGGTTTAGTGTGTTTATATTTGAGAAGCAGCTCCACCACGTCCTGGGTTCGAATTAAGTTCTTCTACTTTTTCTTTTCCCCATAATAGGAAAACTTCTATTAGCATTTATTACCTTCTTGTTTTCTTCATCCCATTTGATATATCTTTTTTGATCATCAAGTAAACACCAAAAACAACATTGGCAAAAAAAAATTCTCATAAAGGAGTAAATTAGCCTAAACAAAATTTAAAACCTGGATCCTCCTTTGACTGCAACGTCTACAAACTCACGACCTGGAATTTAAGATTTTCATATATGCATATCATCCTCTCTCTCCTCTGCTTAATTCTCTTTAAAATCATCAACTTCTTCTCTTCCAATGTCACCGCCTTCTCTAAACTACCACGTGTTCAGATTTGGTGTTGGACCCGACCCGACCCGACCAGGCAGTTGAAGCATAGTCTTAATTTCCTCGGGTCACTGATGACTTACAACCCAATGAGAGTGGTGAGGAGAACAAAGTGAACTCCATTGTGATTTGGACCAAGAACTTGCTGGGTTTCAGATTCAAAAGGATGTGAATTTTCACCTGCAATTCATCAATTTATTATAAGTTCAAATTTGATAAATTAAAATTTACTTTGATGTGTTTTTACTGAGTTTGTCTATATATTTTTTGTTTCAGTTACTTAAAAGTGTTAGTTTTGGGGTTATTGACATAAAAAAGACTAGATTAGATGAACGATTGAGATTGCATGATAGTTGCTAGTGCAAGTAGACCTTAGTGCCCTAAGCAGTTTCCCACTTAGTAAACACTTTCTGTGACAGGGTTGGGCCCGCTTTGTGTACAAGAAACTATGTAGTCTAACTGTGTGTTAATAAATGTATGAATGTTTTATATATAACTGTGTCGTGTGATCAATTTTATAAACAAATGAGAATATCACCAAGTACTAACAAGCTTCTTGTCGAAAAAAAGTTCTAACAAGCTTGAACCCTCAGAGCATCTCAACAATTTTGGCAAAATTTCTTTAAAATAGAGAAGTAAATGCCAAAATCTTTAAAAAAATTATGCTCAAACTCCAACAATTTCTCCATTTTACATATTTATGCATTTATTACAAGTGAATAAAATATTATATAATCTTATTTTTACAACCATAAATTATTTTATATATTTAATTTAGTTTGAAATAAATGATTCTAATTATTTATTGTTTTAATTGGTTGTTTTTTATTTCAAGTTCCAAGACAATTTCTATGTGAGGCCTGAAGACAAACCAAGCGGAGTAAAACCCCCAATGCTCCATGGTGATATACCGTTGCATACCGAAGCAGAGAGGTCATATTAGAAACCGGGCATCAGGGTATCCTCACGACCAAAGATAATTTCTTCGGCATGAGATTAATCTCTAACGGGACACATGTGAAATGGTTCCAACCTGGTAGTCCAAAAATCGAGTGTCCTGGCCAGACTAATGTCTTCAATGCCCCAACTCAAGCCCATTTTTGGCCCAGTTAGAAATAAAGAGGTGTGTAATGCCTCCACAAACGATCGAACTCTTGACCAATGTCACGTTTAAGCCCTAGTTAAAGAGTTGACGCGGTCAGAAACTACTACACCACACCCCGTGGTTTAATTAATTGATTGTTATTAAAGTTTGAGTTATTAGATAAATTGTATGAGCATTAAATGCTGCTTAAAAGTTTGCATGTTGCAACATTTAGACATTATTATGAAACATATACTTGAATCGCCACAAGCCAGCACAAAGCGCAGCCTCTACACTAGTGTTAATTATGAATGACATAATCAACAGTACATTAAGCTAAGTGACATTTTTAGTTAGAATTAGATGTCTTTTGAGGGTCTACATGGGTGATATATATAATCAATCATTTCACAAATTCATATAAAACAATATATATCAATATATGTGATCGATTCTTATAAAAAATATATATATATATATATGTGTGTGTGTGTGTATGGACTATAGTTGATTGTAAATGTATTAGATATCGATCTTCAGAGTATATATGTAACGTGCAGTTATCAATTTTAGTCGCATGATAATCAGGGCTTTGAGATTTCTCAGTGCGGGTGTGCGTATGTTCATGGTACTCTATATCATGAGTATTTTGAGTTTTGTCACACTCTGTATGTTGCTTATGGATTCAGGCATTCAGCTTAATTTGAACTACAATAAATGATTTATGCTTCAAAAGAAATGATTTGGTTGTTTCTTTTCTATTGAATTTTACATAAATGTCACAATAGTTGTATAACTAGCTAAAGATTCTCTTGTATCGCGTATACGTTGGCTTACTTCCTCACATGCGTCATGCATTTGAATTATTGATACATTAATTGACGTCTTTCTCATCAGAAAAGAATATGCATGTAGGGGTTCGATAAGTTCATGCAAAGAGCCACCATATTCACATGAGTAAGCATCACTATGCGCAATAATCAAATGAGCTATTTTCAAATTTTTAAACTTGAAAGTGTAGAAATGCTCGTGAATCATCATATTGAAGACTTGTAGCTCGTAACCTTAAAAAATGTGACCAGCCAATCGATCAGTTAAGGCTCTCTCCATACATTCTTCGATAGGCTGATCATCAGACAGAAATTGACATGGTTGACATGGAAGAGAATAGGATTGGAGAGATAGAGAATATTCTACAGAAGTAAGAGGCCAGGAAAGTTAACATGCATAATGGAGAGTTCTTTTTTTGGAGTTCTAATAGTTATGAGCAATGGTTATCTTTTATGGAAAATTCTAGTATACATCAATGTATACTATACATGCCACATCCGACGGTCGATATTGTTTTATGAGTGGGGTTAAAAAAATAATATATGTTGTCAACCGTTGGATGTGGGATGTATAACATACATTGATGTATACTAGATTAACCCCTTGGTGTCGACAACTTACTAGCTATCCCAATGTCCAAATGAAAAAAGCCACACTTAATTTAATCCCGAGTTCCCGACCACCACTCATCGGGATGCTACTTTCTCCAATGGCTGCATAGATATCATCTGGACCTGGCCTAAATTAGCTAACTTCTTGCTGGTGAAAGAATTTGAAGTTTAATCCAGCCGCGTGTAAAAGATGGGTTAATCTAGTAGATCAATAGGAGTGCAATCCAACATACCTGTCTCCGTTAGTAGATTAAGGATGTACTTCCTCTGACACTGATAGATACCATCACTTTCCCAGGCTACCTCAATGCCCAAGAAGTACTTGAGTGTACTTAGGTCATTCATCTCAAACTCTGTGGCTAGCTGTTTCTCTAATCCATCCACCTCAACAGTAACATTCCCAATAACTATCATATCATCAACATAAATAATTAGGGTTGTTACCTTCCCTTGTTGATGTTTGAGAAATAATGTGTGGTCTGAATTACTCTATTTATAGCCAATTTTCCTCATGAATTGTGAGAATCTTCCAAACCAAGCACGAGGTGACTGTTTAAGACCATACAAAGACTTTCTCAATCTGCATACAAAGTTACTTGGAGAAGCGACCATATATCCAGGCGGAAGATCCATGTACACTTCCTCTGTAAGTTCTCCATGAATGAATGCATTCTTAACATCAAACTGTCTAAGTGACCAGTTTAAGCTAGCAGCAAAAGAGAGCAATACCCGAATAATGTTTATCTTTGCAACATGTGCGAATGTCTCATCATAGTCTATGCCATATGTCTGGGTGAACCTCTTTGCTACTAGGCGTGCTTTATACCGGCTCACTGACCCATCTGGATTATGCTTTACTGTAAACACCCAGCGACATCCCAAAGCCTTCTTGCCATGTGGTGGAGATACAAACTCCCAAGTATTGTTTTTTTGTAATGCTTCCATCTCTTTTTCCATTACTTTCCTCCATTTTGGATGTTTCAATGCATCCTGCACTTTGTTAGGTACTGATAAAATAGATATTTGATTCACAAATGATTCATATGACTTAGACAATCTTTTGGTAGACATAAAATTTCCCACATGATACTTAGCTTTAGCCTGAAGGGTATGTTCATATTTTTTTATTGGCTGACCTCGAGTAGACCTATTTGGTAAGACATATTGTCTACTACTACCCTCACTAGTATTAGCCCCAATAGAATGACTAACGTCAGATGAGTGATCTTCTATACCAGGAGAGCATTGGTCAGGTGTATAAACAATAGTACGGGAGACATGAAGGGCAGTTGTGTTATCATCTTCTGATACCTGATTATCCGGAGTGACTACACCGGAATCATCCGGTGGTGCCTGTGTAGCTGACACATTAGTAATCTCAACGGAACCTATCACCATATCTACTGGCTCACTAGTCTCCCCCTCTCCATGATACAGCTCTTCAAAATATGAATTCTCCATCTGAAAAACAGTATCAGAAAAGGTAAAATAGCTCATATCTTCAAAGAAAGTAACATCCATAGTGCCATAGTACTTCCTGGTAGGTGGATAATAGCACCGGTACCATTTCTGATGTCCTTCATACCCAACAAACACACATTTAACTGCCCGGGTATCCAACTTAGACCTCTGATGTTGTGGAAGATGGACAAAAGCAACACAACCGAAAACACAGGTAATGAGACATGAGATGCAAGCACTTCATATGGAACTTTCTCCTGAAGGACACGAGATGGAAGACGATTAATGAGGTGGGCGGAAGTTATGACAACATCACCCCCAAAGGTATGTAGGCATATGAGCATTAAAAAAAATACACCGAGCCATATCAAGTAAATGACGATTTTTTCATTTCAGAAACCCCATTTTACTCAGGTGTGTAAGGACACGTTGTTTGATAAACAATTCCGTGTGTATTAAAGAACTTCTGAAAGACATGATTCACATATCCCCCTCCCCCTGTTATCAGAACGAAGAACTCTAATGGTGGCATTATATTGTGTTTGGACAGTGGTATAGAAGACTTGAAAAGCCGAAAAAACCTCATCTTTAGTTTTGAGGAGAACAATCCACGAAAGACGGGTGCAATCATCAATAAATGACACATAATACCTCATCCCTGACACAATAGATTCTTTAGAGGGTCGATAAACATCAGAATGAATTAATTCTAAAGGAAGAATACATTTATTAGAAGTACTAGGTGAATAAGTAGATCGATGACTCTTGCCCAAAATACACGTCGCACAACGTAAAAGTGACTCATCCACACTAATAAACAAAGTAGACATAGATTGTTTCATAACACGAAAAGATGGATGCCCTAAGTGACGATGCCATAACCAAACTTCACTTAGCTTGTCAGAAATGAAGATTAAAGCTGAGACGACTCGTCCAAAAAATTAACCTAATTATACGTTAAAACCAAAATTTAAAACCAGTAAACTGAAATCTAATCTAATTTAATTGTGGCTGCAGCCAAACCTTGTTGGGCTGCTACGTACCCTATACGAGGGATCAAGCCATTCGTAGGTCACCTGGTAACTAGGGTCTCTAGTCCGACATAAAAGTCATTAATGACTTGACCACAGTCATATACAATTACGACGACTAATATATCATCTAATCCGATAATTGATCATCATTGACCATATCAAAGTGGAAACACGCTTTTAACGAATACAAATCGATAAAGCAATATCGATCAATACAAATACTGATTCTTATCTTCAAAAGTTGTTGCATAGTAATTATAGAAAATTACTATGGACACCCTTGTTATTATTTACCATTTCTATTTGTACCCATAATTTAATATGGGCACCCATGACATATATTGACTTCATCTTACTACCCAAATGGGCCTGACAATTAAGCACATAGGACCATATCAGATTACTAATTATGGCCTCATAATCCAATTTAATTCAAACTTCTACAGCCATAAGCAATTCACAGTTCTCAGTTCAATAAAGAACAAGAATTTAATCCTATTACAGAAGCTTGACAGTGAAATCCATTTCAACTCCACTCAAATCAAATTATATTTGAAACCTAAAACAATGTCCAAAAGCTTCAACTCACAGAAAAATCAAGAACTATATTCAATTCACAATATAACTAATCCATTCATCCGTAACCAATTCCACCAAAGTATAGTTTCAAAACTCAATTCTCATCTTAATAGGCTCCTTTCTTCTTCTCTATCCAAATTCAATCAACTGGAACAACCAAAGAACTCGTAGTATACAGTTCAAATAAGAATTGAACTAACTCACAGTACACAAGCAAACTGTTACCAGTTTCCATAATTCAACCTTCATGGAAATAACCAATCTTACAAACTCTTTGACAACTACATAATTCCATTCCAAACAGAAAACACAACAGCCCTACAATTCAATTCAAACTGAATTTGAACCTCAAAGCCGTAAGCTACCTTAAAATCCTTCCACTTGACTCAAAGCTTCACCACAGACGTCAAGAAGGTCGGAATCGAGCCAAGGAACACCAAACAGTCCCGAGGTCGAAGAACATGAAGAACAAGAAACCCAGAAATTAAAAGGATTGTCTTAGAACTCATTCCAACATAAACATAGGCTCTAAAACGAGAGAGAAGCAAGAGTTACCTATCAGAAATCGTTTCTGAAAACCTTAGTCACCGTGGGTGGCGGAGCTACAGGCGGAGCTGGACCAATCGAAGGTCAAGGATAGGGGTTTGAATAATTAGGGGCTTCTGACTCCGATTTTGGTAGTGGCTAGGCCGGATCGTCGCCGGAAGTCGGAGATTGCAGAGCCACCGATTGGACTGCGTCGGGACTGCACTCGCCAGGGTTCAATTGACACCCAATCTTCCGGATTTTTCCCTTTTTTAGCTCCAGAGTCGAGCTATAATGGTGATGCGACGAGGTTGTGGCCAGAGAGTGAAGAACTCTCGGTGGTAGGTCGACTAGTGAAGGCAGAGACGAATGGTGATAGGTTACTTCTGATTTCTGGGTTGGTTTTGGTCGGAATGAAGTAGTGAATCGAACGGTGGTGGTGATCCATGGAGATGATGGCCGGAGGTCACCTTATCGGCATCGGCAGAGGAAGAAGAGAAAGGGCTCGGGTAAGAAGAAGGGAAGAAGAAAGAAAATAAAAGGAAAAGAAAAAGGGTGCGGCTGAGGGGGGTGGGAAAAATAGAATAGATTTGTGGAATTACCAATATGCCCTTGTGAACACTTAAAAAATAAATTTCGATTCATAAACTTCGGTTGTTAACAACTTTCACATACCATAACCAATTTAAACGTGTCGCGTGTTTACAAATTCGCATCGACGAGCTCTATGACTTTCATGAAGGACGTTTTTCCGAAAAACTTACATATTGAAAAGTCAACTTTTAGAGTCGTCACATTTGGTACGACTCTCGTTTTGAGTAAAAGATTAAGCTATTATCGCCATGAATCGTAAAAGATTCAAGTCGTAACAAAAGCGGTATGAGACTGTGCCCCTGGTTTTTCCCCTGCATATGTCTGATCCAGATGAAACAACCAGCCCCTCAGATACCCCCGACCAATTAACTCCCCGGTGAGAAGATCCTGAAATATCACATACATAGGAAAAAATGTCACAGAACACTTAGCGTTAGTGTTCAATTGGGGAACATATATCAAATGATGAGATAAAACAGGTACATATAGTACATTGTGAAGCTCTATTGTAGGAGTAATACGAACTGACCATTTTCCTAAGACGAAGAAGGCCTCACCATTAGCATTAGTAATATAGGGTATTGGTGGAGGAGACAATACGGTAAAATAAGATTTGTCATAAGTCATATGATCAGACGCACTAGAATTAATAATCCATGTATCAAAACCAACAAAGTTAGAAATCTTTAAAGCCATACTAATTTTACCACGACCAGCTATGGATGCGGTAGGTATCGCTCTTCCTGTTGTATGATGATCATGTCCAACCACACCATAGATATCTGGTTCTTGGACGAATTGAATAGCTGCTTTCGCCTTGGGACGATAATTAGGCTGCGTGGGCCTAAGGTGTGGATACGGCTTCCAACAGGTTGCCCGAGCATGGTTAGTATCATGACAATAAGAGCAAGGAGGGTGAGACTGATTCCCGAAGACTGGTGGCGGTCCTTGCTGATGAAGTGGAGCTGGAGTTGCCTATGGAAGGGGTGGGGCCAGAGAGCTAGCACGAACAGTAAGGCTGGAAACTTCAACTTATGTATGATGAAGACTCTCTTGTTGAGATTCATCCTTACATATATATATGAAAGCTGTAATCAGGCTAGGGGGTTCGGTCTTTCTGAGCAATTCCACTTTCGCACGGTTATGCTTTGCATCAAGACCTTTCAGGAAATGGTGAACTTGCTCAAGCTCCTTTTCTTGTTGGTACCAAACAATATCCTCCTGATTCTTGATCATGCAAGGACGTTTCACATCAATCTCAACCCAAATATTTTTCAGTTTGGTGAAATAGTGCGCCACTAGTTGCCCATCATGTTACATCGCCAAAGATGTGCACATTAACTCATGAACCTGTATGAAATCAGAGTCATTAGTATATAAGCCTTCTAGTGTCTTCCATATTGTCTGCGCAGTGTCACATGCCTCCACCAGATCAACTATCTCTTCATTCATAGATTTCCACAAGACTGAAATTACAAGACCATCATTGTCGTCCCACTTAGTGTAGGCAACAATATCATCGGCACTAGGAGCCTTAGTTACTTCGGTTACATGCCCCATTTATTGGATTCCTCGAAGATGAGCTGCCATAATTCTATTCCATTTACGGAAATTGGTCCTATTGAGTTTGGTTCTCCCAAAGGAACCACTATCAGAACTCTTGACAGATACTTCAAATGTCGGAACATCATAGATATGAGAACTGTCAACTCCGTCTCCATAACCCATTGAAAAGCAAATTAAAAACCAGGAATTATACAACAGAAACACCAAAAAACGAATATAAACCGGTCTTGGGTGCACGTGAACCGTCGGTGAACCTGCACTGACACTCAAGACCATCAAATCTGGTCCGGGTCGGGTCGGATCTGGTTCGGGTCGGGTCGGAATTGGGCCAGGTCGGGCGGGTCGAATCTGGTCCGTGTCGAATTTGGAGCTCGAATTCGGGCTAAGCGGGTCAGATAGGAGCAGAAAAACGGACAACACATGAGGAGATGACGGCGACGCCTGAGGAGATGTCGGCGACGTCGGTTGAGAATGCCAAGATCGAGAGGACTGACTCGACGAGCAGGCATGGGAGCTGCACCGAGAACGGTGACTCGTCGTTGCTCGCGCGGGTCAGATAGATGACAGCGACGCCTGAGGAGATGACGACGACGTCGGTTGAGCACGCCACGATCGAGAGGTCTGACTCAACGAGCAGGCTAGGGAGCTGCACCGAGAACGGCGAAGTCGCGAGCTGCACCGAGAACGACGACTCGACGTTGCTCGCGCGGGTGATGGCGGATGGCCGCTGGAACCGGGGGTTCGGGTCTTTTTGTTGAAGCCCGAATCCTCCACGAAAAGTTTACCAAATCTTCTGCCGGAAAAAACATAAATCCAGAAAAAAAAAACATAGCAAAAAATCAGCTCTGATACCAAGTTGAATGTATATTGCTTAATGTTTAATTACACAGAATTTGTTCTATATATAATCCAACAAATCACCCCCACAAATTACGCCTGTGATTTTCTCCTTGAATCACGCTAAGTCGGGAACTTCGGATTAAATTGAGTGTGGCTTTCTTCATTCGGACATTGGGATAGCCAGTAAGTTGTCGACACATCAGACACCAAGGGCATGGTTACTTTTCTGTTGTACATCTGTTTTCCAATATGTATATTGTGAGATCGATGGACCACCCCGATCGACCACTTGCATTTAGACAATCGAAGCTAAATGTAAATCACAAGATAGATAGATGCATACGTCCTTCAAAATCACCATCCTTTAAGAAACAGAAATATTCGAGCCTGCAGAGACCATCCCTAGCGCTCTCTCTCTCTCTCTCTCTCTCAGACGAAGCTAGGTCTTATATATATATATATAGTTATTATTTATAGTGATGGAAAATACATATGTATAGTATATACCAAGTGGGAAGACAATGTGGCTCGAGAGCCATTTTTTTTTTTTTTTTTGCGAATGGTTAGCAGTTCTGCATTTCTATCCTTCATGTACATATATACACCATCCACGTCGATCGCTTTAGTTTCGGGAGAGCGAGCAAATTCCCAACGATTCGATCTTTCTCAACTTGCAGTGTGGTCTCACAGCATGAATAATTATTATCTCTGCAATTTCTTTTGATCTCTTTTGGCATTCTCTATCCAACCTTGTCTTATAAGTACAAGTACTCCATATCCATCTGTCCTCATTTGATCCCCACTAATTTTCATCAGTTTCTCTCCATGACCGCAACAAATCAAGGAGAAGTGAGTACCATCTATATTCTTCTGATCTCTCTTCTTTCCCATACCGATCGATTTTCACGCAGATATGCTCAAGTATATGATTGCTTTTCTTGTATCTATAGGTGATCATGTGGCCTAGACTAGTCGCCAACAAGATTCTGAAGAAGCGATTGGGAAGCAACAACTTTGTAACAGATTTCCCAGGCAACTCGGAGGACTCCACCTTGCTGCTGGAAACACCGAGTTTTGATCCAGAGAAACCATTATCTTTAAGCCCGACGACACCAGCTCCGAAAATTTTGAATCATCACAAGACCAGGCACAAATACAAGTATGTGTTTCTTCAAAATAACTCCATAGATCAAATATATAAACTTGCAGGCATGGCATGCCGTCTAGAATTCCAGTTATTCCTAGTTAATTACGTGTACTGCATATTTTCTCGTTTTAATGTAACTAATCAGTTTAGTTTGGTTTTCTTTTCCGTCCTTCAGGATTTTCGTTAGTACATGGAATGTTGGTGGAGTTGAACCACGAGATGATATGAACATGGCGGATTGGATTAATGACACCTCCTGTGACATATATGTTTTAGGGTACGTGAGGCGCTTAATTATCTTCGTACGTAATTTTCATAAAATGGAAACTATTGATTAACTCACCATGCATGCATTCTTTTCGTTTTCAATCCATTCATTAGGTTTCAAGAAATTGTTCCTCTCAAAGCTTCAAATGTTCTCGGATATGAGAATAGTGTGATCTGCTCGAAATGGAACTCTTATATTAGAGAGACTTTGAACAATAAAATGAACTACCCCGGAGACAAGAGTAAAGACAAAAATGGAAAGTCAACTGTTGAGGAAAGCAGCAATAATTCAGAATCACATGATTACTTCCAGTGTATCATAAGTAAGCAAATGGTGGGAATTCTAATTACAGTCTGGGTTCGAAGAAATCTTCGTCCTTTGATTCGGAATCCAAGTGTTTCATGTGTTGGCTGTGGCATCATGGGTTGCCTTGGCAATAAGGTACGTACAATAGTACTCCCAATGTTATAATAAACATTCTGCAGATTGAATCCTCAATTGATAACTATTGATACAGTTAATTACACCACTCAAAGTAATTAATATTTTTATGCAGGGTTCGGTGTCAGTTAGGTTTCTTCTACATGAAACAAGCTTCTGCTTCGTGTGCTGTCATCTAGCTTCAGGAGGAAGACTAGGAGATGAGAAACTCAGAAACTCAAACGTAGCTGAAATCATGAACAGAACAAGTTTCCCTAGAGGTCCTTTGCTTGATTTGCCACGAAAAATCCTGGACCACCAGTATGTTAAGACTAAACTTCAAAACCGTCCAATCTTTTTCGTTTTTCAGTTAATTAATTAACCTGCAGCAAGTAAATTACTTAATTAACCTGCAGCTAGTAAATTACTCTCCTTATTTAATCAAAGATCTTTGTTTAATTTCTTAATATTTTCTTTTCTTCTATTCACTACGTATCGTGAAAATAAGACAGATCGAGATGAACATTATTATTGTTACATCTCCACTTTGAATTTATCAAGAGTCGTGACCGAATAAAAGCCGCCAAACTTGTACTATATGCATTCTTTATAAGGAAGTAGTTGTTAAACATACAAACTTTGTCGTAGTTGGACTCGTTAAGTTGAATGTGGGTTAATATCAGAACCAGGCTGGTTGATTGTTTCTATTACCAGTTTACCACTAAACAGTCCGTTGTTTGGTTTCTTTCTTTGAACAATTAATATGTTGACTTCATATATATTATCATAAGTAATGGCTGATATTATATAGAAGCCATAGCAGAAAGCTAGCTTATGGATTGTACATATCATCTGCATGAATAGCTAGCGGCCACTAATTATGCTTGTTTATGTTGTTTAATGCAGACGAGTTATCTTCCTGGGAGATTTGAATTACAGAATTTCCCTTCCAGAAGCAACCACAAGGACATTAGTGGATAGCAGAGATTGGAATGCCTTGCTAAAAAGAGATCAGGTATTTAATTGTTATATTTTATTACTTTATATAATTATAATTAATTAGTTTACATAATTTGAAACCTGAATTTGACGTCGATTTTGATTGGGAATGAAGCTGAGCGTAGAGCTGAATGATGGTCACGTATTTGAAGGTTGGCTTGAAGGAAGTATCAAATTTGCTCCGACTTACAAATATTTTCCAGATTCAGATAAATATTATGGATCTTATCCTCCTGCAAGAAAAGGTGAAAAGAGGCGCACTCCTGCATGGTAATTAATTTTACTTAATCAATCTTATATACTATCTCAAATTTATTAATCCATTTTATGTCCTGTAATCTACCAAACAAACGTCCTAAATATGTGGGATATTTCAGGTGTGATCGGATAATTTGGTATGGAAATGGTTTGAAGCAACATGTATACGACAGAGGCGAGTCGAAATTGTCTGATCACAGGCCAGTGAAGTCGAAATTTACTGCCCAAGTTGAAGTTTTACCATCGCTATCGCTTATGAGAGGATGCCAAAGTTTATGTCTTTCAGACAAGTATGACAAAATTTCAAACCAGTTTGAGGTACCCTCCACCGACGATCGTTTTCTATGTCAACCACGTTCATCAAGCTTCAGAACTTAAGTATTTTGTTTAGTATATCGTTCTGAGAAGCTTATATATATTGGGGACGATTTCGGCACTTCACTGTGCTTCGTTTCAACTTCAATATTAACGTGAAGCGTGAGAGGAGATCGAAGTGCCAAAATCACCCTCATTATATATCTGGTTATTAGTTGCGTAGTTAATCCGGCGATGATGAATGTACAGTGGCGGGGAATTATATAAAAAAAACTTGTCTGAGGCATCCATTATATCATTTTCGATACATTATAAAAAAAAAAAAAATTTGAGCTCGGTTTGTTACCTTGGTCCGGCCATAAGTATATCTTCTTCGTTTTATTAACATACAATCAGAATTGCAGATACATTAGATATGCTCCCAACAAGGGTGTTGTGTGTTAACCACCATCCAGCCATATGAATCTCATTGGCATATTATAATCACAACTTTGCCAATGATTAGTGCACTCCAAGAATCAAATTTGTAATTGACGATCATTTGTCGGGGACAAATTAAGAACCTAAATAAATCCCTAAATTAAGACTAAGACATTTGGATTGATAAATTAAAATTGTTAACTTCTTGCTAGTGGGAGCACTATTTTCTCTAACTTGCTCATCTTCGATATACATCATAAAATATATGGTTCGTTACGCAGATATGCTTAATAACTACAAGTTGTTCATCTAGCTAGTTAAAGAAACTACAATCTGTTCTTAAAAAATAGCTATCTATATCTATCGATGAGTCGATCAGTATATTCCAACTCCAGCAGTACGATTTTATGTGGAGGACAAAAATTTGGAGTTAGAAAAATAAAGGGAAAGCTAATATACATGAGCTCTGCCTCACCAGCCTCACCGCCCTAACCATAAACAATTCACCATAATTGCAAAAAAATCCAGACTATCATAATTTACGTTATTTTTTCATGATCATTAGACATTGTGTGACAATTTATTCAAATTCCAGAGCGTGTTTCACACCTTGTATGAGTGATGTTCCATCCGCACTACCTATGGGCGGCGTAGTTGGACGGACATGTGTTGGTTCAAAGATGACCGACGAGACTCTCATGTAATGGAGCTATGTGTTAGCATGAGTCAACAAACAACAAACAGATCTCACAAACCAAATCTATAGCCGTACTAATTGACAAATATATATTTGGTTTCATACTTGATAAATAGTAGTTTAGATTTCTATAAATACCTTGTAAATGTTCATATCAATTAAGCAAGAATATATACCTTTCTTCTTGGTATCAGAGCCTCTGTGCTCTGTTTTTCTGGGCATTTTTCCCCCTATTTTTCCCGGCAGGCTGCCTTCGTGCTCGCCGCTGCCTCCTCCCCTCCGGCGCTCCCTCACCGCTGTCCCCCGGCGCTCTCCGACGTCGCCCTTCACCTGAGCCAAGCCCGACGTCGCCGACACTCCTTCAGCGCTCCCGCTGATTCCCCTCGGCCCGACGCCGTCCACTCCGCACTCAAGCCGACGTCGTCCTCTCGTTGCCGCTGCACCGCTGTTGCTGTCTCCGCGCCCCCCGCTTCGACGTCGCTCGCCGCTCCTCAGTCGCTGCTCCTCAGTCGCCGCTCTTCACCTGACGTCGTTCTCCTCCAATCACAGAAAGTCTCCCAAAATTAACCCTAAATCGACATAAATCGACATCTCCCGACCCGGTTCAATAAAGCCCGGCCCGAACTCGACCCGGCCCAGCCCAGAAACTGTGCGGCCCAGCCCACTCGATCCGACCCGGATTTATGGCGGCTCATCTTCGCGGCATGCACAAGATGGGGCATGTAACCGGAGTCACTCAGGCTCCTAGTAAAGATGATATTACTACCTACACTAAATGGGACGATGATGATGACCTTGTGATGTCCGTCTTGTGGAAAGCTATGAATGACAAAATAATTGATCTGGTGAAGGCATGTGACACTGCGCAAGCAATATGGCTGCCACTTGAAGGCTAATACACTAATGATTCTGATTTCGTACAGGTTCGTGAGTTAATGTGCACCGCTTTGGCGATGCAACAAGATGGGCAACCGGTGGCGCAATATTTCACCAAACTAAGAAATATTTGGGCAGAGATTGATGTGAAACGTCCTTGCATGATCAAACATCAGGAGGATATTGTTTGGTACCAACGTGAGAAGGAGCTTGAGCGAGTTCACCATTTTCTGAAAGGTCTTGATACTAAACATAATAGTGCGAAATGGGAATTACTCCGCCAGACCGAACCCCCTAGTTTAATTACAGCTTTCACCTATATCCGTAAGGATGAATCTCACCAGGAAGGCCTTCATCAGACACAAGTTGAAGTTTCCAGCCTTACTATTCATGCTTGATCTTCAGCACCACCCCTTCAGCAGGCCACTTCATCTCCACTTCATCACCGATGACCACCACCAGGTTTCGGGAATTAGCCCCGCCCTCCTTGTTCTTATTGCCATGATACAAACCATGCTCGTGCAACCTGTTGGAAGTTGTATCCACACCTTAGGCCCCAAAGGCCTAATTATCGTCCTAAGGCAAAAGCAGCTATTCAACTGGTCCAGGAACCAGATATTTATGGTGTGGTTGGACATGATCATCATACAGCAGGAGGAGCAACACCCATAGCATCAATAGCTGGTCATGGTAAGATTGGTATGGCTTTACATATTTCTCACTTTGATGGTTTTGATACATGGATTATTGATTATGGTGCGTCTGATCATATGACTTATGACAAATCTTATTTTACTATATTATCTCCTCCACCAGTACTATATATTACTAATGCTAATGGTGAGGCCTTCCCCGTATTAGGGAAAGGATCAGTTCGTATTACTCCCACAATAGAGCTTCACAATGTCTTATATGTACCTGCTTTATCTCATCATTTGATATCTGTCCCACAAATGAACACTGAAGCTAAGTGCTCTGTGACATTTTTTCCTATGTATGTGATATTTCAGGATCTTCTCACCGGGGAGTTAATTGGTCGGGGGTATCTACGGGGCAGGTTGTTTCATCTGAATCAGACATATGCGGGGGAAAAACCAGGGGCACAGTCCCGGATCGCTTTGCTCTCCACTTCTGATAAGCTAAGTGAAGTTTGGTTATGACATCGTCGCTTGGGGCATCCTTCATTTAGTGTTATGAAAAAATCCATGCCTACTTTGTTTATTGGTGTGGATGAGTCAGTTTTTCGTTGTGAAACATGTGTTTTGGGCAAAAGTCATCGGTCTACTTATTCCCCTAGTACTTCTAATAAAAGTATTCTTCCTTTTGAATTAATTCATTCTGATATTTGGGGACCTTCCAAAGAATCTACTGTGTTGAGAATGCGGTATTATGTGTCATTTATTGATGATTGCACACGTCTTTCATGGATTGTTCTTATAAAAACCAAAAATGAGGTTTTTCCAGCTTTTCAAGCCTTCTATACCACTGTCCAAACACAATATAATGCCACAATTAAAATTCTTCGTTCTGATAATGGGGGGGGGGGGAATATGTGAATCGTGTCTTTCAGGAGTTTTTTAACACACACTGAATTGTTCATCAAACAACGTGTCCTTACACACCTGAGCAGAATGGAGTTTCCGAAAGGAAAAATCGTCATTTACTTGATATGGCTCGGTGTATTCTCTTTAGTGCCCATATGCCTAAATACCTTTGGGGTGATGCTATCATAACTTCCGCTCACCTCATTAATTGTCTTCCATCTCGTGTCCTTGAAGGCAGAGTTCCATATGAGGTGCTTGCTTCCCATGTTTCCTTACCCTCTTTTCATAATCTTCCAGCCCGTGTTTTCGGTTGTGTTGCTTTTGTCCATCTTCTAAAACATCAGAGGTCTAAGTTGGATGCCCGAGCGGTTAAATGTGTGTTCGTTGGATACGGAGGACATCAGAAAGGGTACAGGTGCTTTCATCCACCTACCAGACAGTATTATGTCACTCTGGATGTTTCTTTCTTTGAGGACATGAGCTATTTTACGTCTTCTGATACTGCTCTTCACGGGGAGAATTCATATTTTGAAGAACTGTATTATGGAAAGGGGGAGACAAGTCAGCCAGGAGATATGGTGCCAGGTTCGGTTGGGATTACTGATGTGTCAGCTACACATGCACCACCAGATGATTCTGGTATAATCACTCCAGAGATTCAGGTACCGGAAGCTGACAACACAACTGTCTCCCATACTGTTATTTATACCCCTGACCAACGTTCCCCTGGTACAGAAGATCACTCATCTGAGGTTAGTAATTCTATTGGGACTAGTACTAGTGAAGCTAATAGTAGACAATATATCTTGCCAAATATGTCTACTCAGGGTCAGCCAACAAAAAAATATGAACCTACCCTTCATGCTAAAGCTAAGTATCATGTGGCAAATTTTATGTCTACTAAAAGATTGTCTAAGTCATATGAATCATTTGTGAATCAAATTTCTGCTGTATCAATACCTAACAAAGTGCAGGATGCATTAGGAGATCCAAAATGGAGGAAAACGATGGAGGAAGAGATGAAAACATTACATAAGAACAATACGTGGGAGCTTGTATCTCCACCACATGGCAAGAAGACAGTGGGATGTCGTTGGGTGTTTACAGTAAAACATAATCCAGATGGGTCAGTGAGCCGGTATAAAGCACGCCTAGTAGCAAAATGGTTCACCCAAATATATGGCATAGACTATGATGAGACTTTTGCACCTGTTGCAAAAATGAACACTATTCGGGTATTACTCTCTTTTGCTGCTACCTTAAACTGGCCGCTTAGACAATTTGATGTTAAGAATGCATTCCTTCATGGAGAACTTACAGAGGAAGTGTATATGGATCTTCCTCTTGGATATGTGGCAGCTTCTCCAGATAACTGTATATGCAGGTTGAGAAAGTCTTTGTATGGTCTTAAACAGTCTCCTCGTGCTTGGTTTGGAAGATTTTCACAATTCATGAGGAAAATTGGCTACAGACAGAGTAATTCAGACCACACATTATTTCTCAAACATCAACAAGGGAAGGTAACAGCCCTAATTATATATGTTGATGATATGGTAGTTACTGGTAATGATACTATTGTGGTGGACAGATTACAAAAACAGCTAGTCACAGAATTCGAGATGAATGACCTAGGTACACTCAAGTACTTCTTGGGCATTGAGGTAGCCCGGGGAAGTGATGGTATCTATCTGTGTCAGAGGAAGTACATCCTTGATCTATTAACAGAGACAGGTATGTTGGATTGCACTCAAATTGATATTCCTATTGAGCAAAACCATCGATTAGCAGAGCACCTAAATCAGGTACCTACTGACAAAACTCGTTATCAAAGGCTAGTTGGACGCCTGATTTATTTGTCACATACCAGACCAGATCTTGCGTATGCAGTAAGTGTAGTAAGTCAATTCATGCATAATCCCAGTATGGATCACATGGATGCTGTTGTGAGGATTTTGAGGTGTTTGAAGTCAGCTCCAGGAAGAGGAGTAATGTTTTCTAATCACAACAATATCATTGAGGTTTGTGGTTTCACAGATGCAGACTGGGCTGAAAATATTACAGATCGGAGGTCCACATCAGGGTACTTTACTTTTGTTGGGGGTAATCTTGTTACTTGGAAGAGTAAGAAACAAAAGGTGGTAGCTCGATCTAGTGCTGAAGCAGAATACAGAGGTATGACTCAGGGAGTATGCGAGTTGTTATGGCTTAGAAATTTGCTACAAGATTTGGGTGTTAAGCCTAAGAATGTTATGTAGTTGTACTGTGACAACAAGGCAGCTGTTGATATTTCACATAATCCTGTACAACATGATCGTACAAAGCATGTGGAGGTTGATCGTCACTTTATAAAGGAGAAGCTAGATGCTAAGATCATTAGCTTTCCTTTTGTTCCTTCGGAAGAGCAACTTGCAGATATACTCACAAAAGGAGTATCTAAGAAGGTTTTTTATGACTCACTTAGCAAGTTGGGCATGGTCGATATGTATGCACCAACTTGAGGGAGAGTGTTAGCATGAGTCAACAAACAACAAACAGATCTCACCAACCAAATCTATAGCCGTACTAATTGACAAATCTATATTTGGTTTCATACTTGATAAATAGTAGTTTAGATTTCTATAAATACCTTGTAAATGTTCATATCAATTAAGCAAGAATATATACCTTTCTTCTCTATGTACTTACTATTAACACATCATTTTTCTCTATCCCCACATATCTTTATCATGTAGGATATTATTACTAACACACAATTTTTCTCTATTCACACACCCAATTTAAAGCATGAAGTGTTAATAGAGATTATAGATGTATTAATAACAATTCCCATTAAGAATTCGAAAGATCGTTGAAATTGTTCGCGGCTTCACGCTAATCAAACATTAGTCTGCAATGGATCTCTTTCTCTCTTTAATTGAAGTGGATTTTTGGAAGATCTGGAAAGCCCACATAAACTGAAATGCTCGAAGCCCAAAAGAAAAGAGAGAGGAACTGAGGGTTTTTAGTTATAAAATCTCCCAAATTTCAAAAACTCGCGCAAAAAAAGAAAAATAGAGATTGAAATTGTGGTGAACCGCAGAGATGCAAAGAGAAGCGGCTTCGGATCTGCCGCTCCGGTCAAGACTCATCGACTTCCTCATCCAATCTTCTCTGGTCAGTCCTATTTTTTACTTTGACTTCAATTCTGATTATTACTGTTTTATTTTAACTCTCATTTTCAATTTTTCCGGTGACCTAATTTGGCTAATTTAGCGGCTCCAACTTTCTCCGACTGAGAAGTACACCGCCTTGTCAATCTTCGCTCATAGATTCTATCCGCGGTTTATGTGCAAGTAACTTTATGAATTACTTTTGTATGTTTCTGTGGTAATTTTTCATAGAAGGATACTGTAAAACTGTAAGTGTGAATTAGGTTGGAACAGGGAAATGACATGGGGAGCTGGCTATTGCAGCCCTTGAGAGAGAGCAATTTGCAGCTTTTCGCGCTTGTTTCACTATGGATTTCAAACAAAGTATGGTTTTGATGCTATTTTTCTGTGAGTTTTCGCTTACTTTTCGGTATAATCTTTGTGCATTTGTGTGTGTATGCTATTGCTTTGTAGATGCACTCTTCTCCTGCATTGTCAGTGAAGATATTCAAGTCGTTGGGAGACAAAAGTATCAGTGAGCAACACTTCACCATTCGAGATTACTCCGAGGCGGTAAGCCTATTCTCGAATTGAAGGGGCCTTTTTAAATAGCTTATAGATGTGTTCGTTTAGAAGCTAATATATACTTTAAATTTTGGTTTGTTGATGTCTTGTAGGAAGTGGTCTTAATGCAGGTAAATTTGAAAGCTCTAAAGTTCTGTTTCTTTCGTTGTTTAGCTATTACACTGCTGAGAGTCTGAGATCAAATGAGTTTTCTTCTTTAAGGTGGTGAATTTTGAGATTTGTGTGGAAAATATTGCATTCGTGTACTTTGAAGAGCTTTTACTACAATTCAAGTTAGTTTTCACCATTTTCATTGGACTGTTAGTTTCTTTCCAGTAAACCATTTGTTTCGTTTTTATGCATCCCTTGTGGTTTGTTGAATTCAGGGGAGTGGCGAAAGTTGGAGAACTAGTGAACTTTGAAGCGGGCATGGATATCATGGACCTACTTTATGAAAAGGAGGAGACAACGATGCTCTATGCTAATCCTCGTTTTCTTGCTGCATCAGTCTTGGCATGTTTGATAACATTGAATTTTGATCTACTGAAATACTGTGCAGAAACAACTTTGTTATCAGAAAAGTATACACAGCTAGTTTTGATAGTTTTCAGATCTGAAAACTAGTGTGCTTTTCTATTTGTTGCTTTGCAGGTTGCTTCATATGTGACTACAGTTCCTAAACAGAAGTTGGAATTTCCGGTTCTTCCCTGGGG